>NC_135900.1:74569180-75191941 GCF_964194155.1 Cetorhinus maximus | reverse complement strand
TAGAGTGGAAATGGGCTCAATAATAGAGAGACAATGGGCTCAATAATAGACTGATAATGTGTTCAATAATAGAGTGGCAATTGGTTCAATAATAGAGTGGCAATGGGTTCAATAATATATTGGCAATGGGCTCAATAATACTGAGTTACAATGGGTTCAATAATAGAGTTACAATGGGCTCAATAATAGAGTGACAATGGGTTCATAAATACAGAGTTACAATGGGCTCGATAATACAGAGTAACAGTGAGCTCAATAATAGAATGACAATGGGCTCAATAATATACTGGCATGGGTTCAATAATAGAGTAACAATGGGCTCAATAATAGAGTGAGAATGGGTTCAATAATAGAGTTGCAGTAGGCTCAATAATAGAATGACAATGTGCTTAATAATTGAGTGGCAATGGACTCAATAATAGAGTGACAATTTAGCTCAATAATACAGAGCGACAATGGGCCCAATAGTAGGGTGGCAATGGGTTAAATAATAGTGTGGGAATGGGCTCAATAGTAGGGTGACAATGGGCTCAATAATAGACTGATAACGTGTTCAATAATAGAGTAGCAATGGGTTCTATAATAGAGTGGCAATGGTCTCATTAATGGAGTGAAAATGTGCTAAATAATAGAGTGAAAATGGTTTCAATAATAGAGTGGAAATTGTCTCAATAATAGGGTGACAATGGGCTCAATAATAGGCTGATATTGTGTTCAATAATAGATTGGCAATGGGCTCAATAATAGAGTGGCAATGGGCTCAATAATAGAGCGAAAATGGGTTAAATAATAGAGCGGCAATGGGTTAAATAATAGAGAGGAAATTGGCTCAATAATAGAGTGACAATGGGCTCAATAATAGGCTGATAATGTGCTCAATAATAGAGTGGCAATGGGTTCAATAATAGAGTGGCAATTGGCTCAATAATAGAGTGACAATGGGATTAATAATACAGAGTGACAATGGGCTAAATAATAGAGTGGCAATGGGCTCAATAATAGAGTGACAATGGGATTAATAATACAGAGTGACAATGGGCACAATAAAAGAGTGCCAATGGGTTCAATAATAGAGTGACAATGGGTTCAAGAATAGTGTGCCAATGGGTTCAATAATAGATTTACAAAGGCTTCAATAATAAAGTGAAAATTGGTTCAATAATAGAGTGGCAATAGGCTCAATAATAGAATGACAATGGGCTCATTAATAGAGTGGTAATGGGCTCAGTAATACGCAGTTACAATGGGCTCAATAAAGGAGCAGCAATGGGCTCAAAAATAGAGTGACAATGGGCTATGTAATAGAGTGCCAATGCATTCAATAATAGAGAGACAATGGGTTCAATAATAGAGTGAGAATGGTTTCAATAATAGAGTTGCAATGGGCTCAATAATAGATTGCCAATGGGTTCAATAATACAGAGTGACAATGGGCTCAATAATGGTGTGACAATGTGTTCAATAATTGAGAGACTCTGGGTTCAATAATAGAGTGACAATGGTTCAATAAAATAGTGGCAATGGGTTCAATAAAAGAGTGACAGTGAGCTCAATAATAGAGTGACAATGGGTTAAATAAATGAGTAGCAATGGGCGCAAAAGAAGTGTGACAATGGGTTCAATAATAGAGTTACAATGGGTTCAATAATAGAGTGACAAAGCGATCAATAATACAGAGTGACAATGGGCTCAATAAAACAGAGTGACAGTGGGCTCACTAATAGAGTTACAATGGGTTCAATAATAGAGTGATAATGGGCTCAATAATATAGTGGCATGGGTTCAATAATAGAGTGACAATGGGCTCAATAATATAGTGACAATTGGTTCAATAATAGAGTGACAATGGGCTCAATAATAGAGTGGCAATGGGTTCAATAATATAGTGGCAATGAGCTCAATAATAGACTGATAATGACTTCAATAATAGAGTGGCATTGGGTTCAATAATAGAGTGACAATGTGCACAATAGTAGAGTGGAAATGGTCTCAATAATAGAGTGATATTGGGTTAATAATAGACTGATAATGTGTTCAATAATAGATTGGCAATTGGTTCAATAATAGAGTGGCAATGGGCTCAATAATAGAGTGAAAATGGGTTAAATAATAAACTGGCAATGGTTATACAATAGAGTGAAAATGGGCTCAATAATAGAGTGTAAATGGCCTCAATAATAGACTGTTAATGTGATCAATAATAGATTGGCAATGGGTTCAATAATAGAGTGGCAATGGGTTCAATAATAGAGTGGCAATGGGCTCAATAACAGAGTGACAATGCGTTAAATAATAGAGTGGCAATGGACTCAATAATAGAGTGACAATTTAGCCCAATAATACAGAGCGATAATGGGCCCAATAATAGGGTGGCAATGGGTTAAATAATAGAGTGGGAATGGGCTCAATAGTAGAGTGACAATGGGCTCAATAATAGACTGGAAACATGTTCAATAATAGAGTAGCAATGGGTTCTAAAATAGAGTGGCAATGGGCTCATTAATGGAGCGACAATGTGCTTAATAATAGAGTGAAAATGGTTTAAATAATAGAGTGGAAATTTTCTCAATAATAGTGTGACAATGGGCTCAATAATAGATTGATATTGTGTTCAATAATAGATTGGCAATGGGTTCAATAATAGAGTGGCAATGGGCTCAATAATAGAGCAACAACGGTTTAAATAATAGAGCAGCAATGGGTTAAATAATGGAGTGGAAATGGGCTCAATAATAGAGTGACAATGGGCTCAATAATAGACTGATAATGTGTTCAATAATAGAGTGGCAATTGGTTCAATAATAGAGTGGCAATGGGCTCAATAATAGAGTGAAAATTGGTTAAATAATAAACTGGCAATGGTTATACAATAGAGTGAAAATGGGCTCAATAATAGAGTGTAAATGGCCTCAATAATAGACTGTTAATGTGATCAATAATAGATTGGCAATGGGTTCAATAATAGGGTGGCAATGGGTTCAATAATAGAGTGGCAATGGGCTCAATAATAGAGTGACAATGCGTTAAATAATGGAGTGGAAATGGGCTCAATAATAGAGTGACAATGGGCTCAATAACAGACTGTTATTGTGATCAATAATAGATTGGTAATGGGTTCAATAATAGAGTGGCAATGGGCTCAATAATAGAGTGACAATGGGTTAAATAATAGAGTGGCAATGGGCTCAATAACAGAGCGACAATGGGCCGAATAATAGGGTGGCAATGGGTTAAATAATAGAGTGGGAATGGACTCAATAGTAGAGTGACAATGGGCTCAATAATAGACTGATAACGTGTTCAATAATAGAGTAGCAATGGGTTCTATAATAGAGTGGCAATGGGCTCATTAATGGAGTGACAATGTGCTTAATAATACAGTGAAAATGGTTTAAATAGTAGAGTGGAAATGGTCTCAATAATAGTGTGACAATGGGCTTAATAATAGATTGATATTGTGTTCAATAATAGATTGGCAATGGGTTCAATAATAGAGTGGCAATGGGCTCAATAATAGAGTGACAATGGTTTAAATAATAGAGCGGCAATGGGTTAAATAATAGAGTGGAAATGGTCTCAATAATTGAGTGAATTGGGTTAATAATAGACTGATAATGTGTTCAATAATAGATTCGCAATGGTTTCAATAATAGAGTGGCAATGGGCTCAATAATAGAGTGACAATGGGTTATATAATAGAGTGGCAATGGGTTAAATAATAGTGCGGAAATGCGCTCAATAATAGAGTGACAATGGGCTCAATATTAGAGTGACAATGTAGCTCAATAATACAGAGTGACAATGGGTTAAATAATAGAGTGGCAATGGGTTAAATAATAGAGTGGAAATGGGCTCAATAATAGAGAGACAATGGGCTCAATAATAGACTGATAATGTGTTCAATAATAGAGTGGCAATTGGTTCAATAATAGAGTGGCAATGGGTTCAATAATATATTGGCAATGGGCTCAATAATACTGAGTGACAATGGGTTCAATAATAGAGTTACAATGGGCTCAATAATAGAGTGACAATGGGTTCATAAATACAGAGTTACAATGGGCTCGATAATACAGAGTAACAGTGAGCTCAATAATAGAATGACAATGGGCTCAATAATATACTGGCATGGGTTCAATAATAGAGTAACAATGGGCTCAATAATAGAGTGAGAATGGGTTCAATAATAGAGTTGCAGTAGGCTCAATAATAGAATGACAATGTGCTTAATAATTGAGTGGCAATGGACTCAATAATAGAGTGACAATTTAGCTCAATAATACAGAGCGACAATGGGCCCAATAGTAGGGTGGCAATGGGTTAAATAATAGTGTGGGAATGGGCTCAATAGTAGGGTGACAATGGGCTCAATAATAGACTGATAACGTGTTCAATAATAGAGTAGCAATGGGTTCTATAATAGAGTGGCAATGGTCTCATTAATGGAGTGAAAATGTGCTAAATAATAGAGTGAAAATGGTTTCAATAATAGAGTGGAAATTGTCTCAATAATAGGGTGACAATGGGCTCAATAATAGGCTGATATTGTGTTCAATAATAGATTGGCAATGGGCTCAATAATAGAGTGGCAATGGGCTCAATAATAGAGCGAAAATGGGTTAAATAATAGAGCGGCAATGGGTTAAATAATAGAGAGGAAATTGGCTCAATAATAGAGTGACAATGGGCTCAATAATAGGCTGATAATGTGCTCAATAATAGAGTGGCAATGGGTTCAATAATAGAGTGGCAATTGGCTCAATAATAGAGTGACAATGGGATTAATAATACAGAGTGACAATGGGCTAAATAATAGAGTGGCAATGGGCTCAATAATAGAGTGACAATGGGATTAATAATACAGAGTGACAATGGGCACAATAAAAGAGTGCCAATGGGTTCAATAATAGAGTGACAATGGGTTCAAGAATAGTGTGCCAATGGGTTCAATAATAGATTTACAAAGGCTTCAATAATAAAGTGAAAATTGGTTCAATAATAGAGTGGCAATAGGCTCAATAATAGAATGACAATGGGCTCATTAATAGAGTGGTAATGGGCTCAGTAATACGCAGTTACAATGGGCTCAATAAAGGAGCAGCAATGGGCTCAAAAATAGAGTGACAATGGGCTATGTAATAGAGTGCCAATGCATTCAATAATAGAGAGACAATGGGTTCAATAATAGAGTGAGAATGGTTTCAATAATAGAGTTGCAATGGGCTCAATAATAGATTGCCAATGGGTTCAATAATACAGAGTGACAATGGGCTCAATAATGGTGTGACAATGTGTTCAATAATTGAGAGACTCTGGGTTCAATAATAGAGTGACAATGGTTCAATAAAATAGTGGCAATGGGTTCAATAAAAGAGTGACAGTGAGCTCAATAATAGAGTGACAATGGGTTAAATAAATGAGTAGCAATGGGCGCAAAAGAAGTGTGACAATGGGTTCAATAATAGAGTTACAATGGGTTCAATAATAGAGTGACAAAGCGATCAATAATACAGAGTGACAATGGGCTCAATAAAACAGAGTGACAGTGGGCTCACTAATAGAGTTACAATGGGTTCAATAATAGAGTGATAATGGGCTCAATAATATAGTGGCATGGGTTCAATAATAGAGTGACAATGGGCTCAATAATATAGTGACAATTGGTTCAATAATAGAGTGACAATGGGCTCAATAATAGAGTGGCAATGGGTTCAATAATATAGTGGCAATGAGCTCAATAATAGACTGATAATGACTTCAATAATAGAGTGGCATTGGGTTCAATAATAGAGTGACAATGTGCACAATAGTAGAGTGGAAATGGTCTCAATAATAGAGTGATATTGGGTTAATAATAGACTGATAATGTGTTCAATAATAGATTGGCAATTGGTTCAATAATAGAGTGGCAATGGGCTCAATAATAGAGTGAAAATGGGTTAAATAATAAACTGGCAATGGTTATACAATAGAGTGAAAATGGGCTCAATAATAGAGTGTAAATGGCCTCAATAATAGACTGTTAATGTGATCAGTAATAGATTGGCAATGGGTTCAATAATAGAGTGGCAATGGGTTCAATAATAGAGTGGCAATGGGCTCAATAACAGAGTGACAATGCGTTAAATAATAGAGTGGCAATGGACTCAATAATAGAGTGACAATTTAGCCCAATAATACAGAGCGATAATGGGCCCAATAATAGGGTGGCAATGGGTTAAATAATAGAGTGGGAATGGGCTCAATAGTAGAGTGACAATGGGCTCAATAATAGACTGGAAACATGTTCAATAATAGAGTAGCAATGGGTTCTAAAATAGAGTGGCAATGGGCTCATTAATGGAGCGACAATGTGCTTAATAATAGTGAAAATGGTTTAAATAATAGAGTGGAAATTTTCTCAATAATAGTGTGACAATGGGCTCAATAATAGATTGATATTGTGTTCAATAATAGATTGGCAATGGGTTCAATAATAGAGTGGCAATGGGCTCAATAATAGAGCAACAATGGTTTAAATAATAGAGCAGCAATGGGTTAAATAATGGAGTGGAAATGGGCTCAATAATAGAGTGACAATGGGCTCAATAATAGACTGATAATGTGTTCAATAATAGAGTGGCAATTGGTTCAATAATAGAGTGGCAATGGGCTCAATAATAGAGTGAAAATTGGTTAAATAATAAACTGGCAATGGTTATACAATAGAGTGAAAATGGGCTCAATAATAGAGTGTAAATGGCCTCAATAATAGACTGTTAATGTGATCAATAATAGATTGGCAATGGGTTCAATAATAGGGTGGCAATGGGTTCAATAATAGAGTGGCAATGGGCTCAATAATAGAGTGACAATGCGTTAAATAATAGAGTGGCAATGGACTCAATAATAGAGTGACAATTTAGCCCAATAAGACAGAGCGATAATGGGCCCAATAATAGGGTGGCAATGGGTTAAATAATAGAGTGGGAATGGGCTCAATAGTAGAGTGACAATGGGCTCAATAATAGACTGGTAACATGTTCAATAATAGAGTAGCAATGGGTTCTAAAATAGAGTGGCAATGGGCTCATTAATGGAGCGACAATGTGCTTAATAATAGAGTGAAAATGGTTTAAATAATAGAGTGGAAATTTTCTCAATAATAGTGTGACAATGGGCTCAATAATAGATTGATATTGTGTTCAATAATAGATTGGCAATGGGTTCAATAATAGAGTGGCAATGGGCTCAATAATAGAGCAACAATGGTTTAAATAATAGAGCAGCAATGGGTTAAATAATGGAGTGGAAATGGGCTCAATAATAGAGTGACAATGGGCTCAATAACAGACTGTTATTGTGATCAATAATAGATTGGTAATGGGTTCAATAATAGAGTGGCAATGGGCTCAATAATAGAGTGACAATGGGTTAAATAATAGAGTGGCAATGGGCTCAATAACAGAGCGACAATGGGCCGAATAATAGGGTGGCAATGGGTTAAATAATAGAGTGGGAATGGACTCAATAGTAGAGTGACAATGGGCTCAATAATAGACTGATAACGTGTTCAATAATAGAGTAGCAATGGGTTCTATAATAGAGTGGCAATGGGCTCATTAATGGAGTGACAATGTGCTTAATAATACAGTGAAAATGGTTTAAATAGTAGAGTGGAAATGGTCTCAATAATAGTGTGACAATGGGCTTAATAATAGATTGATATTGTGTTCAATAATAGATTGGCAATGGGTTCAATAATAGAGTGGCAATGGGCTCAATAGTAGAGTGACAATGGTTTAAATAATAGAGCGGCAATGGGTTAAATAATAGAGTGGAAATGGTCTCAATAATTGAGTGAATTGGGTTAATAATAGACTGATAATGTGTTCAATAATAGATTGGCAATGGGTTCAATAATAGAGTGGCAATGGGCTCAATAATAGAGCAACAATGGTTTAAATAATAGAGCAGCAATGGGTTAAATAATGGAGTGGAAATGGGCTCAATAATAGAGTGACAATGGGCTCAATAATAGACTGATAATGTGTTCAATAATAGAGTGGCAATGGGTTCAATAATATAGTGGCAATTGGCTCAATAATAGATTGACAATGGGATTAATAATACAGAGTGACAATTGGCTAATAATAGAGTGGCAATGGGCTCAATAATAGAGTGACAATGGGCACAATAAAAGAGTGCCAATGGGTTCAATAATAGAGTGACAATGGGTTCAATAATAGTGTGACAATGGGTTCAATAACAGATTTACAATGGGTTCAATAATAGAGTGACAATGGGATCAATAATAGAGTGACAATGGGCACAATAAAAGAGTGCCAATGGGTTCAATAATAGAGTGACAATGGGTTCAATAATAGTGTGACAATGGGTTCAATAACAGATTTACAATGGGTTCAATAATATAGTAGCAATGGGTTCAATAATAGAGTGACAATGGAATCATTAATAGAGTGACAATGGGCTCACTAATAGAGTGAAAATGGGCTCAATAATACCCAGTTACAATGGGCTCAAAAAAAGAGCAGTAATGGGCTCTATTCAATAATAGAGTGACAATGGGCTATATAGCAGAATGGCAATGGATTCAATAATAGAGAGACAATGGGTGCAATAATAGAGTGACAATGGTTTCAATAATAGAGTTACAATGGGTTCAATAATAGAGTGAGAATGGGTTCAATAATACATAGTGACAGTGGGCTCACTAATAGAGTGAAAATGGGTTCAATAATAGAGTGACAATGGAATCAATAATAGAGTGACAATGGTCTCACTAATAGAGTGAAAATGGGCTCAATAATAGAGTGACAATGGGTTCAATAATATAGTGGCATGGGTTCAATAATAGAGTAACAATGGGCTCAATAAAAGAGTGGCAATGGGGTCCATAATAGAGTGAAAATGGGTTCAATAATAGAGTGGCAATGGGTTCAATAATATATTGGCAATGGGCTCAATAATACTGAGTGACAATGGGTTCAATAAAAGAGCAGCAATGGGCTGAAAAATAGAGTGGCAATGAGCTCAATATTAGACTCATAATGTGTTCAATAATAGAGTGGCAATCGGTTCTATAATAGAGTGGAAATGTGCTCAATAATAGAGTGGAAATGGTCTCAATAATAGAGTGACATTGGGTTAATAATAGACTGATAATGTGTTCAATAATAGATTGGGAATGGATTCAATAATACAGTGGCAATGGGCTCAATAATAGTGACAACGGGTTAAATAATAGGGCGCCAATGGGTTAAATAATAGAGTGGAAATGGGCTCAATAATAGAGTGACAATGGGCTCAATAATAGACTGATAATGTGTTCAATAATAGAGTGCCAATGGGTTCAATAATAGAGTGGCAATTGGAACAATAATAGAGTGACAATGGGATTAGTAATACAGAGTGACAACGGGCTCAATAATAGAGTGGCAATGGGCTCAATAATAGAGTGACAATGGGCACAATTAAAGAGTGGCAATGTGTTCAATAATAGAGTGACAATGGGTTCAATAATAGTGTGGCAATGGGCTCAATAATATATTGGCAATAGGCTCAATAATACTGAGTGATAATGGGTTCAATAAATGAGTAGCAATGGGTTCAAAAATAGGGTGACAATGGGTTCAATAATAGAGTTACAATGGGTTCAATAATAGAGTGACAATGGGATCAATAATACAGAGTGACAATGGGTTCAATAATAGAGTGACAGTGGGCTGACTAATAGAGTGACAATGGGCTCAATAATAGAATGACAATGGGCTCAATAATAGAATGGTAAGCGGCTCAATAGTACCCAGTTACAATGGGCTCAATAAAAGAGCAGCAATGGGCTCAAAAATAGAGTGACAATGGGCTATATAATAGAGTGGCAATGGATTCAATAATAGAGAGAAAATGGGTTCAATAATATAGTGACAATGGTTTCAATAATAGAGTGACAATGGATTAAATAATAGAGCGATAAATGTTCAAATAATAGCGTGTAAATGGACTCAATAATAGAGTGACAATGGGCTCAATAATAGATTG
Organism: Cetorhinus maximus; assembly: GCF_964194155.1. Classification (NCBI taxonomy): domain Eukaryota; kingdom Metazoa; phylum Chordata; class Chondrichthyes; order Lamniformes; family Cetorhinidae; genus Cetorhinus; species Cetorhinus maximus. The sequence continues at coordinate 75,181,900 of NC_135900.1, read as the reverse complement.
ATAATATGTTCAATATTAGAGTGGCAATGGTTTCAATAATAGAGTGGCAATGGGCTCAATAATAGAGTCACAAAGGGATCAATAATACAGAGTGACAATGGGCTCAATTATAGAGTGGAAATGGGCTCAATAATAGAGTGACAATGGGTTCAATAATAGTGTGGCAATGGGTTCTATAATATATTGGCAATAGGCTCAATAATACTGAGTGACAATGAGCTCGATAAATGAGAAGCAATGGGCTCAAAAAAACTGTTACAATGAGTTCAATAGTAGTATTACAATGGGTTCAATAATAAAGTGACAATGGAATCAATAATACAGAGTGAAAATGGGCTCAACAATACAGAGTGACCGTGGGCTCACTAATAGAGTGACAATGGGTTCCATAATAGAGTGACAATGGTCTCAATAATATAGCGGCATGGGTTCAATAATAGAATGACAATGGGCTCAATAATAGAAAGGTAATGGGCTCAAAAATACTCAGTTACAATGGGCTCGATAAAAGAGCAGCAATGGGCTCAAAAATAGAGTGACAATGGGCGATATAATAGAGTGGCAATGGATTCAATAATAGAGTTACAATGTGTTCAATAATAGAGTGACAATGGGCTCAATAATAGTGTGACAATGTTTTCAATAATAGAGTGACACTGGGTTCAATAATAGATTGACAATGGTTCAATAATACAGAGTGGTATTTGGCAAAATAATGGACTGACACTGTGTTCACTGATAGAGTGGCAATGGGCTCAATAATAGAGTGACAATGGGTTCAATAATAGTGTGGCCATGGGTTCAATAATATATTGGCAATAGGCTTAGTAATACTGAGTGACAATGACCTCTGTAAATGAGTTGCAATAGACTCAAAAATAGTGTGACAATGGGTTCAATAATAGAGTTAAAATGGGTTCAATAATAAAGTGACAATTGAATCAATAATACAGAGTGAAAATGGGTTCAATAATACAGAGTAACAGTAGGCTCACTAATAGAGTGACAATGGGTTCAATAATAGAGTGACAATGGGCTCAATAATATAGTGGCATGGGTTCAATAATAGAGTGACAATGGGCTCAATAATAGAATGACAATGAGCTCAATGATAGAATGGTAATGGGCTGAAATATACCCAGTAACAATGGGCTCAATAAAAGAGCAGCAATGGGCTCCAAAATAGAGTGACAATGGGCTATATAATATAGTGGCAATGGATTCAATAATAGAGAGACAATGGGTTAAATATTAGAGTGACAATGAATTCAATAATAGAGTTACAATGGGTTCAATAATAGAGTGACAATGGGTTCAATAATACAGAGTGACAATGGGCTCAATAATAGTGTGACAATGTATTCAATAATAGAGTGACACTGGGTTCAATAATAGATTGACAATGGTTCAATAATACAGAGTGGTATTTGGCAAAATAATGGACTGACAATGTGTTCACTGATAGAGAGGCAATGGGTTCAATAATAGAGTGGCAATGGGTTCAATAATAGAGTGACAATGGAATCAACAATAGAGTGACAATGGGCTCAATAACAGAGTGACAGTGGGCTCACTAATAGAGTAAAAATGGGTTCAATAATAGAGTGACAATGGGTTCAAAAATATATTGGCATGGGTTCAATAATAGAGTAACAATGGGATCAATAAAAGAGTGGCAATGGGGTCCATAATACAGTGAAAATGGGTTCAATAATAGAGTGGCAATGGGTTCAATAATATATTGGCAAAAGGCTCAATAATAATGAGTGACAATGGGTTAAATAAAAGAGTGACAATGGGCTCAATAATAGAGTGGCAATGGGCTCAATAATACAGTGGCAATAGGCTCAATAATAGAATGACAATTGGCTCAATAATAGAGTGGTAATGGGCTCAATAATACCCAGTTACAATGGGCTCAATAAAAGAGCAGCAATGGGCTCAAACATAGAGTGACAATGGGCTATATAATAGAATGGCAATGGATTCAATGATAGAGAGACAATGGGTGCAATAATAGAGTGACAATGGTTTCAATAATAGAGTTACAATGGGTTCAATAATAGAGTGAGAATGGGTTCAATAATACAGAGTGACAGTGGGCTCACTAATAAAGTGAAAATGGGTTCAATAATAGAGTGACAATGGGTTCAATAATATAGTAGCAATGGGTTCAATAATAGAGTGACAATGGAATCATTAATAGAGTGACAATGGGCTCACTAATAGAGTGACAATGTGCTCAATAGTAGAGTGGAAATGGTCTCAATAATAGAGTGATATTGGGTTAATAATAGATTGATAATGTGTTCAATAATAGATTGGTATTGGGTTCAATAATAGAGTGACAATGTGCTCAATAGTAGAGTGGAAATGGTCTCAATAATAGAGTGATATTGGGTTAATGATAGACTGATAATGTGTTCAATAATAGATTTACAATTGGTTCAATAATAGAGTGGCAATGGGCTCAATAATAGAGTGACAATGGGTTAAATAATAAACTGGCAATGGGTTAAACAATAGAGTGAAAATGGGCTCAATAATAGAGTGAAAAATGGGCTCAATAACAGACTGTTATTGTGATCAATAATAGATTGGTAATGGGTTCAATAATAGAGTGGCAATGGGCTCAATAATAGAGTGACAATGGGTTAAATAATAGAGTGGCAATGGGCTCAATAACAGAGCGACAATGGGCCGAATAATAGGGTGGCAATGGGTTAAATAATAGAGTGGGAATGGACTCAATAGTAGAGTGACAATGGGCTCAATAATAGACTGATAACGTGTTCAATAATAGAGTAGCAATGGGTTCTATAATAGAGTGGCAATGGGCTCATTAATGGAGTGACAATGTGCTTAATAATACAGTGAAAATGGTTTAAATAGTAGAGTGGAAATGGTCTCAATAATAGTGTGACAATGGGCTTAATAATAGATTGATATTGTGTTCAATAATAGATTGGCAATGGGTTCAATAATAGAGTGGCAATGGGCTCAATAATAGAGTGACAATGGTTTAAATAATAGAGCAGCAATGGGTTAAATAATGGAGTGGAAATGGGCTCAATAATAGAGTGACAATGGGCTCAATAATAGACTGATAACGTGTTCAATAATAGAGTGGCAATGGGTTCAATAATATAGTGGCAATTGGCTCAATAATAGATTGACAATGGGATTAATAATACAGAGTGACAATGGGCTCATAATAGAGTGGCAATGGGCTCAATAATAGAGTGACAATGGGCACAATAAAAGAGTGCCAATGGGTTCAATAATAGAGTGACAATGGGTTCAATAATAGTGTGACAATGGGTTCAATAACAGATTTACAATGGGTTCAATAATAGAGTGACAATGGGATCAATAATAGAGTGACAATTGGTTCAATAATAGAGTGGCAATAGGCTCAATAATAGAATGACAATGGGCTCAATAACCGAGTGGTAATGGGCTCAGTAATACCCAGATACAATGGGCTCATTAAAAGAGCAGCAATGGGCTCAAAATTAGAGTGACAATGGGGTATATAATAGAGTGGCAATGCATTCAATAATAGAGAGACAATGGGTTCAATAATAGAGTGACAATGGTTTCAATAATAGAGTGACAAAGCGATCAATAATACAGAGTGACAATGGGCTCAATAATACAGAGTGACAGTGGGCTCAATAATAGAGTTACAATGGGTTCAATAATGGAGTGACAATGGGCTCAATAATATAGTGGCATGGGTTCAATAATAGTGATAATGGGCTCAATAATAGAGTGACAATTGGTTCAATAATAGAGTCACAATGGGCTCAATAATAGAGTGGCAATGGGTTCAATAATATTGGGGAATGGGCTCAATAATACTGAGTGACAATGGGTACAATAAAAGAGTAGCACTGGCCCAGAAATAGAGTGGCAATGAGCTCAATAATAGACTGATAATGTGTTCAATAATAGAGTGACAATGGGTTCAATAATATAGTAGCAATGGGTTCAATAATAGATTGGCAATGGGTTCAATAATAGAGTGGCAATGGGCTCAATAATAGAGCAACAATGGTTTAAATAATAGAGCAGCAATGGGTTAAATAATGGAGTGGAAATGGGCTCAATAATAGAGTGACAATGGGCTCAATAATAGACTGATAATGTGTTCAATAATAGAGTGGCAATGGGTTCAATAATATAGTGGCAATTGGCTCAATAATAGATTGACAATGGGATTAATAATACAGAGTGACAATTGGCTAATAATAGAGTGGCAATGGGCTCAATAATAGAGTGACAATGGGCACAAGAAAAGAGTGCCAATGGGTTCAATAATAGAGTGACAATGGGTTCAATAATAGTGTGACAATGGGTTCAATAACAGATTTACAATGGGTTCAATAATAGAGTGACAATGGGATCAATAATAGAGTGACAATTGGTTCAATAATAGAGTGGCAATGGGCTCAATAATAGAGTGACAATGGGCACAATAAAAGAGTGCCAATGGGTTCAATAATAGAGTGACAATGGGTTCAATAATAGTGTGACAATGGGTTCAATAACAGATTTACAATGGGTTCAATAATATAGTAGCAATGGGTTCAATAATAGAGTGACAATGGAATCATTAATAGAGTGACAATGGGCTCACTAATAGAGTGAAAATGGGCTCAATAATACCCAGTTACAATGGGCTCAAAAAAAGAGCAGTAATGGGCTCTATTCAATAATAGAGTGACAATGGGCTATATAATAGAGTGACAATGGGATCAATACTACAGAGTGAAAATGGGCTCAATAATAGAGTGGCAATGGGCTCAATAATACAGTGGCAATAGGCTCAATAATAGAATGACGATTGGCTCAATAATAGAGTGGTAATGGGCTCAATAATACCCAGTTACAATGGGCTCAATAAAAGAGCAGCAATGGGCTCAAACATAGACTGACAATGGGCTATATAACAGAATGGCAATGGATTCAATAATAGAGAGACAATGGGTGCAATAATAGAGTGACAATGGTTTCAATAATAGAGTTACAATGGGTTCAATAATAGAGTGAGAATGGGTTCAATAATACAGAGTGACAGTGGGCTCACTAATAGAGTGAAAATGGGTTCAATAATAGAGTGACAATGGAATCAATAATAGAGTGACAATGGTCTCACTAATAGAGTGAAAATGGGCTCAATAATAGAGTGACAATGGGTTCAATAATATAGTGGCATGGGTTCAATAATAGAGTAACAATGGGCTCAATAAAAGAGTGGCAATGGGGTCCATAATAGAGTGAAAATGGGTTCAATAATAGAGTGGCAATGGGTTCAATAATATATTGGCAATGGGCTCAATAATACTGAGTGACAATGGGTTCAATAAAAGAGCAGCAATGGGCTGAAAAATAGAGTGGCAATGAGCTCAATATTAGACTCATAATGTGTTCAATAATAGAGTGGCAATCGGTTCTATAATAGAGTGGAAATGTGCTCAATAATAGAGTGGAAATGGTCTCAATAATAGAGTGACATTGGGTTAATAATAGACTGATAATGTGTTCAATAATAGATTGGGAATGGATTCAATAATACAGTGGCAATGGGCTCAATAATAGTGACAACGGGTTAAATAATAGGGCGCCAATGGGTTAAATAATAGAGTGGAAATGGGCTCAATAATAGAGTGACAATGGGCTCAATAATAGACTGATAATGTGTTCAATAATAGAGTGCCAATGGGTTCAATAATAGAGTGGCAATTGGCACAATAATAGAGTGACAATGGGATTAGTAATACAGAGTGACAACGGGCTCAATAATAGAGTGGCAATGGGCTCAATAATAGAGTGACAATGGGCACAATTAAAGAGTGGCAATGTGTTCAATAATAGAGTGACAATGAGTTCAATAATAGTGTGGCAATGGGCTCAATAATATATTGGCAATAGGCTCAATAATACTGAGTGATAATGGGTTCAATAAATGAGTAGCAGTGGGTTCAAAAATAGGGTGACAATGGGTTCAATAATAGAGTTACAATGGGTTCAATAATAGAGTGACAATGGGATCAATAATACAGAGTGACAATGGGTTCAATAATAGAGTGACAGTGGGCTGACTAATAGAGTGACAATGGGCTCAATAATAGAATGACAATGGGCTCAATAATAGAATGGTAAGCGGCTCAATAGTACCCAGTTACAATGGGCTCAATAAAAGAGCAGCAATGGGCTCAAAAATAGAGTGACAATGGGCTATATAATAGAGTGGCAATGGATTCAATAATAGAGAGAAAATGGGTTCAATAATATAGTGACAATGGTTTCAATAATAGAGTGACAATGGATTAAATAATAGAGCGATAAATGTTCAAATAATAGCGTGTAAATGGACTCAATAATAGAGTGACAATGGGCTCAATAATAGATTGATAATATGTTCAATATTAGAGTGGCAATGGTTTCAATAATAGAGTGGCAATGGGCTCAATAATAGAGTCACAAAGGGATCAATAATACAGAGTGACAATGGGCTCAATTATAGAGTGGAAATGGGCTCAATAATAGAGTGACAATGGGTTCAATAATAGTGTGGCAATGGGTTCTATAATATATTGGCAATAGGCTCAATAATACTGAGTGACAATGAGCTCGATAAATGAGAAGCAATGGGCTCAAAAAAACTGTTACAATGAGTTCAATAGTAGTATTACAATGGGTTCAATAATAAAGTGACAATGGAATCAATAATACAGAGTGAAAATGGGCTCAACAATACAGAGTGACCGTGGGCTCACTAATAGAGTGACAATGGGTTCCATAATAGAGTGACAATGGTCTCAATAATATAGCGGCATGGGTTCAATAATAGAATGACAATGGGCTCAATAATAGAAAGGTAATGGGCTCAAAAATACTCAGTTACAATGGGCTCGATAAAAGAGCAGCAATGGGCTCAAAAATAGAGTGACAATGGGCTCAATAATAGAGTGGCAATGGGCTCAATAATACAGTGGCAATAGGCTCAATAATAGAATGACAATTGGCTCAATAATAGAGTGGTAATGGGCTCAATAATACCCAGTTACAATGGACTCAATAAAAGAGCAGCAATGGGCTCAAACATAGAGTGACAATGGGCTATATAATAGAATGGCAATGGATTCAATAATAGAGAGACAATGGGTGCAATAATAGAGTGACAATGGTTTCAATAATAGAGTTACAATGGGTTCAATAATAGAGTGAGAATGGGTTCAATAATACAGAGTGACAGTGGGCTCACTAATAAAGTGAAAATGGGTTCAATAATAGAGTGACAATGGGTTCAATAATATAGTAGCAATGGGTTCAATAATAGAGTGACAATGGAATCATTAATAGAGTGACAATGGGCTCACTAATAGAGTGAAAATGGGCTAAATAATACCCAGTTACAATGGGCTCAATAAAAGAGCAGTAATGGGCTCTATTCAATAATAGAGTGACAATGGGCTATATAATAGAGTGACAATGGGATCAATACTACAGAGTGAAAATGGGCTCAATAATAGAGTGGTAATGGGCTCAATAATACCCAGTTACAATGGGCTCAATAAAAGAACAGCAATGGGCTCAAACATAGACTGACAATGGGCTATATAACAGAATGGCAATGGATTCAATAATAAAGAGACAATGGGTGCAATAATAGAGTGACAATGGTTTCAATAATAGAGTTACAATGGGTTCAATAATAGAGTGAGAATGGGTTCAATAATACAGAGTGACAGTGGGCTCACTAATAGAGTGAAAATGGGTTCAATAATAGAGTGACAATGGAATCAATAATAGAGTGACAATGGTCTCACTAATAGAGTGACAATGGGCTCAATAATAGAGTGACAATGGGTTCAATAATATAGTGGCATGGGTTCAATAATAGAGTAACAATGGGCTCAATAAAAGAGTGGCAATGGGGTCCATAATAGAGTGAAAATGGGTTCAATAATAGAGTGGCAATGGGTTCAATAATATATTGGCAATGGGCTCAAAAATACTGAGTGACAATGGGTTCAATAAAAGAGTAGCAATGGGCTAAAAAATAGAGTGGCAATGAGCTCAATATTAGACTCATAATGTGTTCAATAATAGAGTGGCAATCGTTTCTATAATAGAGTGGAAATGTGCTCAATAATAGAGTGGAAATGGTCTCAATAATAGAGTGACATTGGGTTAATAATAGACTGATAATGTGTTCAATAATAGATTGGGAATAGATTCAATAATACAGTGGCAATGGGCACAATAATAGTGACAACGGGTTAAATAATAGGGCGCCAATGGGTTAAATAATAGAGTGGAAATGGGCTCAATAATAGAGTGACAATGGGCTCAATAATAGACTGATAATGTGTTCAATAATAGAGTGCCAATGGGTTCAATAATAGAGTGGCAATTGGCACAATAATAGAGTGACAATGGGATTAGTAATACAGAGTGACAATGGGCTCAATAATACAGAGAGACCGTGGGCTCACTAATAGAGTGACAATGGGTTCCATAATAGACTGATAATGTGTTCAATAATAGAGTGCCAATGGGTTCAATAATAGAGTGGCAATTGGCACAATAATAGAGTGACAATGGGATTAGTAATACAGAGTGAAAATGGGCTCAATAATACAGAGAGACTGTGGGCTCACTAATAGAGTGACAATGGGTTCCATAATAGAGTGACAATGGTCTCAATAGTATAGCTGCATGGGTTCTATAATAGAATGACAATGGGCTCAATAATAGAAAGGTAATGAGCTCAATAATACCCAGTTACAATGGGCTCGATAAAAGAGCAGCAATGGGCTCAAAAATAGAGTGACAATGGGCGATATAATAGAGTGGCAATGGATTCAATAATACAGAGACAATGGGTTCAATAATAGAGTGACAATGGGCTCAATAATAGCGACAATGGGTTAAATAATAGGGCGGCAATGGGTTAAATAATAGAGTTGAAATGGGCTCAATAATATAGTGACAAGGGACTCAATAATAGACTGATAATGTGTTCAATAATAGAATGGCAATGGGTTCAATAATAGAGTGGCAATTGGCACAATAATAGAGTGACAATGGGATTAATAATACAGAGTGACAATGGGCTCTATAATAGAGTGGCAATGGGCTCAATAATAGAGTGACAATGGGCACAATTAAAGAGTGGCAATGTGTTCAATAATAGAGTGACAATGTGTTCAATAATATAGTGGCATGGGTTCAATAAAAGACTAACAATGGGCTCAATAAAAGAGTGGCAATGGGTTCCATAATAGAGTGAAAATGGGTTCAATAATAGAGTGGCAATGGGTTCAAAATAGAATGAAAATGAGCTCAATATTTGACTGATAATGTGTTCAATAATAGAGTGGCAATGGCTTCAATAATAGAGTGGCAATGTGCTCAATAATAGAGTGGCAATGGTCTCAATAATGGAGTGACATTGGGTTAATAATAGACTGATAATGTGTTCAATAATAGAGTGCCAATGGGTTCAATAATAGAGTGGCAATGAGCTCAATAATAGAGTGGCAATGGGTTAAATAATAGAGTGGAAATGTGCTCACTAATAGGGTGACAATGGCTCAATAATAGAATGATAATGTGTTCAATAATAGACGGGCAATGGGTTCAATAATAGAGTGGCAATTGGCTCGATAATAGAGTGACAATGGGATTAATAATACAGTGTGACAATGGGCTCAATAATAGAGTGACAATGGGCACAATTAAAGAGTGGCAATGGGTTCAATAATAGAGTGACAATGTGTTCAATAATAGTGTGGCAATGGGTAAAATAATATATTGGCAATAGGCTCAATAATAGAGTGACAATGGGCTTAATAAATGAGTAGCAATTGGCTCAAAAAAAGGGTGACAATGGGTTCAATAATACATTTACAATGGGTTCAATAATAGAGTGACAATGGGATCAATAATACAGAGTGACAATGGGCTCAATAATACAGAGTGACAGTTGGCTCACTAATAGAGTGACAATGGGCTCAATCATAGAGTGAAAATTGGTTCAATAATAGAGTGGCAAAAGGCTCAATAATAGAATGGCAATGGTTTAAATAATAGAGTGGCAATGGGCTCAATAATAGAGTGACAAAGCGATCAATAATACAGAGTGGCAATGGGCTCAATAACAGAGTGACAATGGGTTCAATAATAGTCTGGCAATGGGTTCAATAATATATTGGCAATAGGCTCAATAACACTGAGTGACAATGAGCTCAATAAATGAGAAGCAATGGGCTCAAAAAAAGTGTGACAATGGGTTCAACAATAGAGTTACAATGGTTTCAATAATAAAGTGACAATGGAATCAATAATAAAGAGTGAAAATGGGCTCAATAATACAGAGTGACCGTGGGCTCACGAATAGAGTGACAATGAGTTCCATAATAGAGTGACAATGGTCTCAATAATATAGCGGCATGGGTTCAATAATAGAATGACAATGGGCTCAATAATAGAAAGGTAATGGGCTCATTAATACCCAGTTACAACGGGCTCGATAAAAGAGCAACAATGGGCTCAAAAATAGAGTGTCAATGGGTGATATAATAGAGTGGCAATGGATTCAATAATAGAGAGACAATGGGTTCAATAATAGAGTGACAATGGGCTCAATAATAGCGACAACGGGTTAAATAATAGGGCGGCAATGGGTTAAATAATAGAGTGCCAATAGGCTAAATAATAGAGTGGCAATGGGTTAAATAATGGAATGGAAATGGGCTCAATAATAAGTGACAATGGGCTCATTAATAGAATGATAATGTGTTCAATAATAGAGTGGCAATGGGTTCAATAATATAGTGGCAATTGGCACAATATTAGAGTGACAATGGGATAATAATACAGAGTGACAATGGGCTCAATAATAGAGTGGCAATGGGCTCAATAATAGAGTGACAATGGGCACAATTAATCAGTGGCAATGTGTTCAATAATAGAGTGACAATGGGTTCAATAATTACGTGGCAATGGGATCAATAATATATTGGAAATAGGCTCAGTAATACTGAGTGACAATGGGCTCAATAAATGAGTAGCAATGGGCTCAATAAAAGTGTGACAATGGGTTCAATAATAGAGTTACAATGTGTTCAATAATAGAGTGACAATGGGCTCAATAACAGTGTGACAATTTGTTCAATAATAGAGTGACTCCGGGTTCAATAATAGTGTGACAATGCTTCAATAATACAGAGTGGTATTTGGCTAAATAATGGATTGACAATGTGTTCAATAATAGAGAGGTAATGGGTTCAATTATAGAGTGGCAATGAGTTCAATAATTGAGTGGCAATGGGCTCAATAATAGAGTGACAATGGGCACAATTAAAGAGTGGCAATGGGCTCAATAATAGAGTGACAATGGGTTCAATAATTGTGTGGCAATGGGTTCAATAATATATTGGCAATAGGCTCAATAATACTGAGTGACAATGGGCTCAAAAATGAGCAGCAAGAGGCTCAAAAAAAGTGTGACAATGGGTTCAATAATAGATTTACAATGGGTTCAATAACAGAGTGACAATGGGAGCCATAATACAGAGTGACAATGGGCTCAATAATACAGAGTGATAGTGGGCTCACTAATAAAGTGACAATGGGCTCAATAATAGAGTGGCAATGGGTTCAATTATAGGGTGGCAATGGGTTCAATAATCGAGTGACAATGGGATCAATAATACAGAGTGACAATGGGCTCAATAATATAGTGGCATGGGTTCAATAATAGACTAACAATGGGCTCAAAATAGGAATGGGAATGGGTTCCATAATAGAGTGAAAGTGGGTTCAATAATAGAGTGGCAATGAGTTCAATAATATATTGGCAATGGAGTCAATAATACTGAGTGACAATGGGTTCAATAAAAGAGTAGCAATGGGCTCAAAAATAGAGTGACAATGAGCTCAATATTAGACTGATAATGTGTTCAATAATAGAGTGGCAATGGGTTCAATAATAGAGTGGCAATGTGCTCAATAATAGAGTGGCAATGGTCTCAATAATAGAGTGACATTGGGTTAATAATAGACTGATAATGTGTTCAATAATAGATTGGCAATGGGTTCAAACGTACAGTGGCAATGTGCTCAATAATAGTGACAATGGGTTAAATAATAGAGCAGCAATGGGTTAAATAATAGAGTGGAAATGGGCTCAATAATAGAGTGACAATGGGCTCAATAATAGACTGATAATGTGTTCAAAAACAGAGTGACAATGGTTTAAATATTAGAGTGGGAATGGGTTAAATAATAGTGTGGAAATGCGCTCAATAATAGAGTGACAATGGACTCAATATTAGAGTGACAATGGAATCAATAATACAGAGTGAAAATCGGCTCAATAATAGAGTGACAGTGGGCTCACTAATAGAGTGACAATGGGTTCAATAATAGAGTGACAATGGGCTCAATAAGAGAGTGACAAATGGTTCAATAATAGAGTGGCAATAGGCTCAATAATAGAATGACAATGGGCTCAATAATAGAATGGTAATGGGCTCAATAATACCCAGTTACAATGGGCTCAATAAAAGAGCAGCAATGGACTCAAAAATAGAGTGACAATGGGCTATATAATAGAGTGGCAATGGATTCAATAATGGAGAGACAATGGGTTCAATAATAGAGTGACAATGGTTTCAATAATAGAGTTACAATGGGTTCAATAATAGAGTGACAATGGGTTCAATAATACAGAGTGACAATGGGCTCAATAATAGTGTGACAATGTGTTCAATAATAGAGTTACACTGGGTTCAATAATAGAGTGGCAATGGTTCAATAATATAGAGTGGTATTTGGCTCAATAATGGACCGACAATGTGTTTAATAATAGAGTGGAAATGGGTTCAATAATAGAGTGGCAATGGGTTCAATAATAGAGTGACAATGGAATCAATAATACAGAGTGACAATGGGCTCAATAATAGAGTGACAGTGGGCTCACTAATACAGTGACAATAGGTTCTATAATAGAGTGACAATGCGTTCAATAATATAGTGGCATGGGTTCAATAATAGAGTGAAAATGGGTTCAATAAGAGAGTGGCAATGGGTTCAATAATATATTGGCAATGGGCTCAATAATACTGAGTGACAATGGGTTCAATAAAAGAGTAACAATTTGCTCAATAAGAGAGTTGGAATGGGTTAAATAATACAGCGGAAATGGTATCAATAATAGTGTGACAATGGGCTCAATAATAGACTGATATTGTGTTCAATAATAGATTGGCAATTGGTTCAATAATAGAGTGGCAATGGGCTCAATAATACAGTGAAAATGGGTTTAGTAATAGAGAGGCAATGGGTTAAATATAGAGTGGAAATGCGCTCAATAATAGAGTGCCAATGGTCTCAATAATAGTCTGATAATGTGTTCAATAATAGAGTGGCAAAAGGTTCAATAATAGAGTGGAAGTGGCCTCAATAATAGAGTGACATTGGGTTAATAATAGACTGATAATGTGTTCAATAATAGATTGGCAATGGGTTCAATAATAGAGTGGCAATCGGCTCAATAATAGAGTGACAATGGGTTAAATAATAGAGTGTCAATGGGTTAAATAATAGAGTGGAAATGGGCTCAATAATAGAGTGACAATGGGCTCAATACTAGACTGATAATGTGTTCAATAATAGAGTGGCAATGGGTTCAATAATAGAGTGGCAATGGGTTTAATAATATATTGGCAATGGGTTAAATAATAGAGTGGGAATGGGTTAATAATAATATCTTGGCAGAGTGACAATGGGTTAAATAATAGAGTGGGAATGGGTTAAATAATAGTGTGGAAGTGCGCTCAATATTAGAGTGACAATGGAATCAATAATACAGAGTGAAAATCTGCTCAATAATACAGAGTGAAAGTGGGCTCACTAATAGAGTGACAATGGGTTCAATAATAGAGTGACAATGGGCTCAATAATCTGGCGGCATGGGTTCAATAATAGAGTGACAATGGGCTCAATAATAGAGTGACAAATGGTTCAATAATAGAGTGGCAATAGGCTCAATAATAGAATGACAATGGGCTCAATAATAGAATGGTAATGGGCTCAATAATACCCAGTTACAATGGGTTCAATAAAAGAGTGACAATGTGCTCAATAAGAGAGTTGGAATGGGCTAAATAATAGAGTGGCAATGGATTCAATAATAGAGAGACAATGGGTTCAATAATAGACTGATATTGTGTTCAATAATAGATTGGCAATTGGTTCAATAATAGAGTGGCAATGGAATCAATAATACAGTGAAAATGGGTTAAGTAATAGAGAGGCAATGGGTTAAATATAGAGTGGAAATGCGCTCAATAATAGAGTGCCAATGGGCTCAATAATAGACTGATAATGTGTTCAATAATAGAGTGGCTATAGGTTCAATAATATAGTGGAATTGGCCTCAATAATAGAGTGATAATGGGCTTAATAATAAAGAGTGACAATGGGCTCAATCATAGAGTGGCAATGGGCTCAATCATAGAGTGACAATGGGCACAATAAAAGACTGACAATGGGTTCAATAATAGACTGACAATGGGTTAAATAATAGAGTGGCAATGGGTTAAATAATATATTGGCAATGGGCTCAATAATACTAAGTGACAATGGGTTCAATAATAGAGTTACAGTGGGTTCAATAATAGAGTGACAATGAGTTAAATATTACAGTGGCAACGGGTTAAATAATAGAGTGGAAATGGTCTCAATGATAGAGAGACATTGGGTTAATAATAGACCGATAATGTGTTCAATAGTAGAGTGGCAATGGGTTCAATAATAGAGTGGCAATTGTCTCAATAATAGTGACAATGGGTAAAATAATAGAGTGGCAATGGGTTAAATAATAGAGTGGAAATGGGTTCAATAATAGAGTGGCAATGGGCTCAATAATAGAGTGGCAATGGGTTCAATAATAGAGTGGCAATTGGCTCAATAATAGAGTGACAATGGGATTAATAATACAGAGTGACAATGGGCTTAATAATAGAGTGGCAATCGGCTCAATAATAGAGTGACAAATGGCACAATAATAGAGTGGCAATGGGTTCAATAATAGAGTGACAATGGGTTCAATAATAGTGTTGCAATGGGTTCAATAATATATTGGCAATCGGCTCAATAATACTGAGTGACAATGCGCTCAATAAATGAGTAGCAATGGGCTCAAAAAAAGTGTGACAATGGGTTCAATAATATAGATACAATGGGTTCAATAATAGAGTTACAATGGGATCATTAATACAGAGTGACAATGCACTGAATAATAGAGTGACAATGGGCTCAATAAAAGAGCAGCAATGGGCTCAGAAATAGAGTGTCAATGGGCGATATAATAGAGTGGAAATGAATTCAATAATAGAGACAATGGGTTCAATAATAGAGTGACACTGGTTTCAATAATAGAGTGGAAATGGGCTCAATAATAGAGTGACAATGAGCTCAATAATAGAGTGGCAATGGATTAAATAAGAGAGTGGAAATGGGCTCCATAATAGAGTGACAATGGGCTCAATAATAGACTGATAATCTGTCCAATAATAGAGTGGCAATGGGTTCAATAATAGAGTGACAATGGGATCAATAATAGAGTGACAATGGGCTCAATAAGAGAGTGGCAATGGGCTCAATAATAGAGTGACAATGGGCACAATAAAAGAGTGACAATGAGTTCAATAAAATAGTGACAATGGATTCAATAATAGAGTTACAATGGGTTCAATAATAGAGTGACAATGGGGTAAACAATAGAGTGGAAATGGGCTCAATAATAGAGTTACAATGGGCTCAATAATAGACTGAAAATGTTTTCAATTATAGAATGAAAATAGGTTCAAGAATATAGTGGCAATGGGCTCAATAATAGAGTGACAATGGGATCAATAATACAGAGCGACAATGGGATCAATAATATAGTGTCAATGAGCTCAATAATAGAGTGACAATGGTTCAATTATAGAGTGGAAATGGCTTCAATAATATATTGGCAATGGGCTCAATAATACTGAGGGACAATGCTTTCAATAATAGAGTTACAATGGGTTTAATAATAGAGTGACAATTGGTTCAATAATACAGAGTAACAATGGGCTCAATAATAGAGTGACAGTGGGCTCAATAATAGAGTGACAATCGGTGCAATAATAGATTGGCAATAGGCTCAATAATAGAATGACAATGGGCTCAATAATCGAGTGGCAATGGGTACAATAATAGAATGAAAATGGACTCAACAATACAGAGTGACAATGCGCTCATTAATACAGGCTGATAATGGGCTCAATAATAGTGTCAATGGGATAAATAATAGAGTGGAAATGGGCTCAATAATGGAATGACAATTGGCTCAATAATAGAGTGATAATATGTGCAATAATAGAATGGCAATGGGTTCCATAATAGTGTGGCAATGGGCTTAATAATAGAGTGACAATGGGATCAAAAATAGAGTGGCAATGGGCTCAATATTAGAGTGAAAATGGGCACAATAAAAGAGTGACTATGGGTTCAATAATAGAGTGACAATGGGTTCGATAATATATTGGCAATTGGCTCAATAATACTGAGTGACAATGGGCTCAATAAATGAGTAGCAATGGGCTTCCAAATAAAGTAACAATGGGTTCAATAATAGAGTGAGAATGGGCTCAATATTATAGTGGCATGGGTTTAATCATAGAGTGGCAATGGACTCAATAATAGTGTCAATGGGTTCAATAATAGAGTGGCAATAGGCTCAATAATAGAATGACAATGGGCTCAATAATATAGTGGCATGGGCTCATTAATACTCAGTTGCAATGGGCTCAATAAAACAGCAGCAATGGGTTCAAAATAGATTGACAATGGACTCATTGATAGAGTGACAAAGGGTTCAATTATAGAGTTACATTGGGTTCAATATTAGAGTGACAATGGATTCAACAATACAGAGTGACAATGGGCTCAATATTAGGGTGACAATCTGTTCAATAATAGAGTGACTCTGGGTTCAATAATAGAGTGAAATTGTGTTCAATAATAGAGTGGCAATGGGCTCAATAATAGAGTGACAATGGGTTAAATAATAGAGTGGCAATGGGTTAAATAAGAGAGTGGAAATGGGCTCAATAATAGAGTGACAATGGGCTCAATAATAGACTGATAATCTGTCCAATAATAGAGTGGCAATGGGTTCAATAATAGAGTGTCAATGGAATCAATAATACAGAGTGACAATGGGCTCAATAATAGGGTGACAATGGGCACAATAAACGAGTGGCAATGGGTTCAATAATACAGTGGCAATGGGTTCAATAATAGAGTTACAATGGGTTCAATAATAGAGTGACAATGGGAACAATAATACAGAGTGACAATGGGCTCAATAATAGAGTGGCAATGGGCACAATAATAGAATGACAAAGGACTCAACAATACAGAGTGACAATGGGCTCAATAATACAGAGTGACAATGGGCTCAATAACAGAGTGTCAATGGGATAAATAATGGAGTGACAATGGGCTCAATAATAGAGTGATAATGGGCACAATAAACGAGTGGCAATGGGTTCAATAATACAGTGGCAATGGGTTCAATAATAGAGTGGCAATGGGTTCAATAATAGTGTGGTAACGGGCTCAATAATAGAGCGACAATGGGATCAAAAATACAGAGTGACAATGGGCTCAATAATAGAGGGGCAATGGGGTCAATAAATGAGTAGCAATGGGCTCACAAATAGAGTGACAATGGATACAAAAATAGAGTTACAATGGGGTCAATAATAGAGTGAAAATGGGCCCAATAATAGAGTGACAGTGGACTCACTAATAGAGTGACAATGGGTTCAATAATAGAGTGACAATGGGCTCAATAATATAGTTGCATGGGTTTAATAATAGAGTGACAATGGGTTCAATAATCTATTGGCAATTGGCTCAATAATACTGAGTGACAATGGGCTCAATAAATCTGTAGCAATGGGCTTCCAAATAAAGTAACAATGGGTTCAATAATCGAGTGAGAATGGGCTCAATATTATAGTGGCATGGGTTTAATCATAGAGTGGCAATGGGCTCAATAATAGAGTGTCAATGGGTTCAATACTAGAGTGGCAATAGGCTCAATAATAGAATGACAATGGGCTCAATAATATAGTGGCAATGGGCTCATTAATACACAGTTGCAATGGGCTCAATAAAACAGCAGCAATGGGCTCAAAATAGATTGACAATGGATTCAATGATAGAGTGACAAAGGGTTCAATTATAGAGTTACAATGGGTTCAATATTAGAGTGACATTGGATTCAACAATAAGGAGTGACAATGGGCTCAATATTAGTGTGACGACATGTTCTATAATAGAGTGACTCTGGGTTCAATAATAGAGTGACAATGTGTTGAACAATAGAGTGGCAATGGGCTCAATAATAGAGTGACAAGGGGTTAAATATAGAGTGGCAATGGGTTAATTAAGAGAGTGGAAATGGGCTCAATAATAGAGTGACAATGGGCTCAATAATAGACTGATAATCTGTCCAATAATAGAGTGGCAATGGGTGCAATAATAGAGTGACAATGGGATCAATAATACAGAGTGACAATGGGCTCAATTAGAGAGTGGCAATGGGCTCAATAATAGATTGACAATGGGCACAATAAAAGAGTGGCAATGGGTTCAATAATACAGTGACAATGGGTTCAATAATAGAGTGGCAATGGGTTCAATAATAGAGTTACAATGGGTTCAATAATAGAGTGACAATGGGAACAATAATACAGAGTAACATTGGATTCAACAATAAGGAGTGACAATGGGCTCAATATTAGTGTGACGACATGTTCTATAATAGAGTGACTCTGGGTTCAATAATAGAGTGACAATGTGTTGAATAATAGAGTGGCAATGGGCTCAATAATAGAGTGACAAGGGGTTAAATATAGAGTGGCAATGGGTTAATTAAGAGAGTGGAAATGGGCTCAATAATAGAGTGACAATGGGCACAATAAAAGAGTGGCAATGGGTTCAATAATAGAGTGACAATGGGTTCGATAATATATTGGCAATTGGCTCAATAATACTGAGTGACAATGGGCTCAATAAATGAGTAGCAATGGGCTTCCAAATAAAGTAACAATGGGTTCAATAATAGAGTGAGAATGGGCTCAATATTATAGTGGCATGGGTTTAATCATAGAGTGGCAATGGACTCAATAATAGTGTCAATGGGTTCAATAATAGAGTGGCAATAGGCTCAATAATAGAATGACAATGGGCTCAATAATATAGTGGCATGGGCTCATTAATACTCAGTTGCAATGGGCTCAATAAAACAGCAGCAATGGGTTCAAAATAGATTGACAATGGACTCATTGATAGAGTGACAAAGGGTTCAATTATAGAGTTACATTGGGTTCAATATTAGAGTGACAATGGATTCAACAATACAGAGTGACAATGGGCTCAATATTAGGGTGACAATCTGTTCAATAATAGAGTGACTCTGGGTTCAATAATAGAGTGAAATTGTGTTCAATAATAGAGTGGCAATGGGCTCAATAATAGAGTGACAATGGGTTAAATAATAGAGTGGCAATGGGTTAAATAAGAGAGTGGAAATGGGCTCAATAATAGAGTGACAATGGGCTCAATAATAGACTGATAATCTGTCCAATAATAGAGTGGCAATGGGTTCAATAATAGAGTGTCAATGGAATCAATAATACAGAGTGACAATGGGCTCAATAATAGGGTGACAATGGGCACAATAAACGAGTGGCAATGGGTTCAATAATACAGTGGCAATGGGTTCAATAATAGAGTTACAATGGGTTCAATAATAGAGTGACAATGGGAACAATAATACAGAGTGACAATGGGCTCAATAATAGAGTGGCAATGGGCACAATAATAGAATGACAAAGGACTCAACAATACAGAGTGACAATGGGCTCAATAATACAGAGTGACAATGGGCTCAATAACAGAGTGTCAATGGGATAAATAATGGAGTGACAATGGGCTCAATAATAGAGTGATAATATGTTCAATAATAGAGTGGCAATGGGTTCAATAATAGTGTGGTAACGGGCTCAATAATAGAGCGACAATGGGATCAAAAATACAGAGTGACAATGGGCTCAATAATAGAGGGGCAATGGGGTCAATAAATGAGTAGCAATGGGCTCACAAATAGAGTGACAATGGATACAAAAATAGAGTTACAATGGGGTCAATAATAGAGTGAAAATGGGCCCAATAATAGAGTGACAGTGGACTCACTAATAGAGTGACAATGGGTTCAATAATAGAGTGACAATGGGCTCAATAATATAGTTGCATGGGTTTAATAATAGAGTGACAATGGGTTCAATAATCTATTGGCAATTGGCTCAATAATACTGAGTGACAATGGGCTCAATAAATCTGTAGCAATGGGCTTCCAAATAAAGTAACAATGGGTTCAATAATCGAGTGAGAATGGGCTCAATATTATAGTGGCATGGGTTTAATCATAGAGTGGCAATGGGCTCAATAATAGAGTGTCAATGGGTTCAATACTAGAGTGGCAATAGGCTCAATAATAGAATGACAATGGGCTCAATAATATAGTGGCAATGGGCTCATTAATACTCAGTTGCAATGGGCTCAATAAAACAGCAGCAATGGGCTCAAAATAGATTGACAATGGATTCAATGATAGAGTGGCAATGGGTTCAATTATAGAGTTACAATGGGTTCAATATTAGAGTGACATTGGATTCAACAATAAGGAGTGACAATGGGCTCAATATTAGTGTGACGACATGTTCTATAATAGAGTGACTCTGGGTTCAATAATAGAGTGACAATGTGTTGAATAATAGAGTGGCAATGGGCTCAATAATAGAGTGACAAGGGGTTAAATATAGAGTGGCAATGGGTTAATTAAGAGAGTGGAAATGGGCTCAATAATAGAGTGACAATGGGCTCAATAATAGACTGATAATCTGTCCAATAATAGAGTGGCAATGGGTGCAATAATAGAGTGACAATGGGATCAATAATACAGAGTGACAATGGGCTCAATTAGAGAGTGGCAATGGGCTCAATAATAGATTGACAATGGGCACAATAAAAGAGTGGCAATGGGTTCAATAATACAGTGACAATGGGTTCAATAATAGAGTGGCAATGGGTTCAATAATAGAGTTACAATGGGTTCAATAATAGAGTGACAATGGGAACAATAATACAGAGTGACATTGGATTCAACAATAAGGAGTGACAATGGGCTCAATATTAGTGTGACGACATGTTCTATAATAGAGTGACTCTGGGTTCAATAATAGAGTGACAATGTGTTGAATAATAGAGTGGCAATGGGCTCAATAATAGAGTGACAAGGGGTTAAATATAGAGTGGCAATGGGTTAATTAAGAGAGTGGAAATGGGCTCAATAATAGAGTGACAATGGGCTCAATAATAGACTGATAATCTGTCCAATAATAGAGTGGCAATGGGTGCAATAATAGAGTGACAATGGGATCAATAATACAGAGTGACAATGGGCTCAATTAGAGAGTGGCAATGGGCTCAATAATAGATTGACAATGGGCACAATAAAAGAGTGGCAATGGGTTCAATAATACAGTGACAATGGGTTCAATAATAGAGTGGCAATGGGTTCAATAATAGAGTTACAATGGGTTCAATAATAGAGTGACAATGGGAACAATAATACAGAGTGACAATGGGCTCAATAATACAGAGTGACAGTGGGCTCACTAATAGAGTGACAATGGGTTCGATAATACAGTGACAATCGGCTCAATAATATAGTGGCATAGGTTCAATGATGGTGTGACAATGGGCTGAATAATAAAGTGACATTTGCTACAATAATAGAGTGGCAATAGGCTCAATAATAGAATGACAAAGGGCTCCACAATAGAGTGGCAATGGGCTCAATAATAGAGAGACAATGGGTTCAATAATAGAGTTACAATGGGTTCAATAATAGAGTGACAATGGGTTCAATAATAGAGTGGCAATGGGCTCAATAATAGAGTTACAATGGGCTCAATAATAGAGTGGCAATGGGGTAAACAATAGAGTGGACAAGGGCTCAATAATAGACTGAAAATGTTTTCAATTATAGAGTGAAGATGGGTTCAGTAATAGAGTGGCAATGGGCTCAATAATAGAGTGCCAATGGGATCAAAAATAGAGTGGCAATGGGCTCAATAATAGAGTGGCAATGGGCTCATTAATACTCAGTTGCAATGGGCTCAATAAAAGAGCAGCAATGGGCTCAAAATAGATTGACAATGGATTCAATGATAGAGTGACAAAGGGTTCAATTATAGAGTTACAATGGGTTCAATATTAGAGTGACAATGGATTCAACAATACAGAGTGACAATGGGCTCAATGTTAGTGTGACAATGTGTTCAATAATAGAGTGACTCTGCGTTCAATAATAGAGTGACAATGTGTTCAATAATAGAGTGGCAATGGGCTCAATAATACAGTGACAATGGGCTCAATATTAGACTGATAGTGTGTTCAATAATAGAGTTGTAATGGGTTCAATAATAGTGTGGCAATGGGCTCAAGAATAGAGTGACAATGGCATCAATAATACAGAGTGACAATGGGCTCAATAATAAAGAGGCAAAGGGTTAAATAATAGAGTGGAAAAGGTCTCAATGATAGAGTGACAATGGGCTCAATAATATAGTTGCATGGGTTTAATAATAGTGGCAATAGGCTCAATAATAGAATGACAATGGGCTCAATAATACTCAGTTACAATGGGCTCAATAAAAGAGCAGCAATGGGCTCAAACATAGATTGACAATGGGTTCAATAATAGAGTGACAAAGGGTTCAATTATAGAGTTATAATGGGTTCAATAATAGAGTGACAATGGGTTCAATAATACAGAGTGACAATGGGCGCAACAATAGTGTGACAATGTGTTCAATAATAGAGTGACTCTGGGTTCAATAATAGAGTGACAATGGTTCAATAATACAGACTGATATTGGGCTCAATAATAGACTGACAATGTGTTCAATAATAGAGTGGCAATGGGATCAATAATACAGAGTGACAATGGGCTCAATAATAGAGTGGCAATGAGATCAATAATAGAGAGATAATGGGCTCAATAAAAGAGTGGCAATGGGTTCAATACTAGAGTGACAATGGGTTCAATAATAGAGTGGCAATGGGTTCAATAATATATTGGCAATGGGCTCAATAATACTGAGTGACAATGGGTTCAATAAATGAGTTGCAATGGGCTCAGAAATAGAGTGACAATGAGCTCAATATTAGACTGATAATATGTTCAATAATAGAGTGGCAATGGGTTCAATAATACAGAGTGACAATGGGCTCAATAATAGAGTGGCAATGAGCTCAATAATAGAGTGACAATGAGCTCAATATTAGACTGATAATATGTTCAATAATAGAGTGGCAATGGGTTCAATAATATAGTGGCAATGGGCTCAGTAATAGAGTGACAATGGGCTTAATAATAGATGGATAATGTGTTCAATAATAGATTGGCAATGGGTTCAATAATAGAGTGGCAATGGGCTCAATAATAGAGTGACAATGGGTTAAATAATAGAGTGGCAAAGGGATAAATAACAGACTGGAAATGGGCTCAACAGAGTGACAATGGGTTCAATAATAGACTGATTATGTGTTCAATAAATGAGTGGCAATGGGTTCAATAATAGTGTGGCAATTGGCTCAATAATAGAGTGACAATGGGTTAAATAATAGAGTGGCAATGGGATAAATAACAGACTGGAAATGGGCTCAACAGAGTGACAATGGGTTCAATAATAGACTGATTATGTGTTCAATAATAGAGTGGCAATGGGTTCAATAATAGTGTGGCAATTGGCTCAATAATAGAGTGACAATGGGTTAAACAATAGAGTGGCAATGGGTTAAATAATAGAGTGGAAATGGGCACAATAAGAGAGTGAAAATTGGTTCAATAATATAGTGGTAATAGGCTCAATAATAGAATGACAATGGGCTCAATAATAGAATGACAATGGACTCAAAAATACAGAGTGACAATGCGCTCAATAATAGAGTGACAATGGGTTCAATAATAGATTGTCAATGGGATAAATAATAGAGAGGAAATGGGCACAATAATCGAGTGACAATGGGCTCAATAATAGAGCGATAATATGTTCAATAATAGAGTGGCAATGGGCTCAATAATAGAGTGACAATGGGTTAAATAATAGAGTGGCAATGGGATAAATAATAGACTGGAAATTGGCTCAACAGAGTGACAATGGGTTCAATAATAGACTGATTATGTGTTCAATAATAGAGTGGCAATTGGTTCAATAATAGTGTGGCAATTGGGTCAATAATAGAGTGACAATGGGTTAAACAATAGAGTGGCAATGGGTTAAATATTAGAGTGGAAATGGGCACAATAAGAGAGTGAAAATGGGTTCAATAATATAGTGGTAATAGGCTCAATAATAGAATGACAATGGGCTCAATAATAGAATGACAATGGACTCAAAAATACAGAGTGACAATGCGCTCAATAATAGTGTGACAATGTGTTCAATCATAGAGTGAATCTGGGTTCAATAATAGAGTGGCAATGGGTTCAATAATATATTGGCAAAGGGCTCAATAATATTGAGGGTCCATGGGTTCAATAATAGAGTGACAATGGGTTCAATAATAAACTGACAATGGACTCAATGATATAGTGGCATGGATTCAATAATAAAGTGACAATGGGCTCAATAATAGAGTGAAAATCGGTGCAATAATAGATTGGCAATAGGCTCAATAATTGAATGACAATGGGCTCAATAATAGAGTGGCAATGGGCACGATAATAGAATGACAATGGACTCAACAATACAGAGTGACAATGCGCTCAATAATACAGAGTGACAACGGGCTCAATAGTAGAGTGTCAATGCAACAAATAATAGAGTGGAAATGGGCTCAATAATACAGAGTGACAATGGGCTCAATAATAGGGTAATAATATGTTCAATAATAGAGTGGCAATGGGTTCAATAATAGTGTGACAATGGGCTCAATAATAGAGTTGCATTGGGCTCAATAATAGAGTGACAAAGGGCTCAATAATAGTGTGACAATATGTTCAATAATAGAGTGACTTGGTTCAGTAATAGAGTGACAATGGTTCAATAATACAGAGTGATACTGGGCTCAATAATAGACTGACAATTTGTTCAATAATAGAGTGACAATGAGCTCAATGGTACAGAGTGACAATGGGCTCAATAATACAGAGTGACAGTGGGCTCACTAATAGAGTGACAATGGGTTAAATTATAGAGTGACAATGGGTTCAATAATATAGTGGCATGGGTTTAACAATAGAGTGACAATGGGCTCAATAATAGAGTGACAATGGGTTCAATAATAGTGTGACAAGGTGTTCAATAATAGAGTGAATCTGGGTTCAATAATAGAGTGGCAATGGGTTCAATAATATATTGGCAATAGGCTCAATAATACTGAGGGACAATGGTTTCAATAATAGAGTTGCAATGGGTTTAATAATCTAGTGACAATGGGTTCAATAACGCAAAGTGACAATGGGCTCAATAATACAGAGTGACAGTGGGCTCAATAATAGAGTGACAATGGTTTCAATAATAAAGTGACAATGGATTCAATCATGTAGTGGCATGGGTTCAATAATGGAGTGACAATGGGCTCAACAATAGAGTGACAATGGGTGCAATAATAGATTGGCAATAAGCTCAATAATTGAATGACAATGGGCTCAATAATAGAGTGGCAATGGGCACAATAATAGCATGACAATGGACTCAACAATACAGAGTGACAATGCGCTCAATAATACAGAGAGACAACGGGCTCAATAATAGTCTCAATGCAATAAATAAGAGTGGAAATGGGCTCAATAATAGAGTGACAATGGGCTCAATAATAGAGTGATAATATGTTCAATAATAGAGTGGCAATGGGTTCAATAATAGTGTGACAATGGGCTCAATAATAGAGTGACAATGGGATCAAAAATACAGAGTGACAATGGGCTCAATAATAGAGTCGCAATTGGCTCAATAATAGAGTGAATATGGGCACAATGAAAGAGTGGCAATAGATTCAATAATAGAGTGACAATGGGTTCAAAAATATATTGACATTAGGCTCAATAATACTGAGTGATAATGGGCTCAATAAATGAGTAGCAATGGGCTCACAAATAGAGTGACAATGGTTTCAATAATAGTTATAATGGGGTCAATAATAGAGTGACAATGGGATCAATAATACAGAGTGACAATGGGCTCAATATAACGGAGTGACAGTGGGCTCACTAATAGAGTGACAATGGGTTCAATAATAGAGTGAAAATGGGTTCAATAATAGAGTGACAATGGGTTCAATAATAGAGTGACAATAGATTCAATAATCGAGTTATAATGGGGTCAATAATAGAGTGACAATGGTCTCAATGATACAGAGTGACAATGGGCTCAATAATACAGAGTGACAGTGGGCTCACTAATAGAGTGAAAATTGGTTCAATAATAGAGTAACAATGGGCTCAATAATATAGTGGCATGGGTTTAACAATAGAATGACAATGGGCTCAATAATAGAGTGACAATGGGTTCAATAATAGTGTGACAATGTGTTCAATAATAGAGTGAATCTGGGTTCAATAATAGAGTGGCAATGGGTTCAATAATATATTGCCAATAGGCTCAATAATACTGAGGGACAATGGGTTCAATAATAGAGTTGCAATGGGTTTAATAATATAGTGACAATGGGTTCAATAACACAGAGTGACAATGGGCTCAATAATACAGAGTGACAGTGGGCTCAATAATAGAGTCACAATGGTTTCAATAATAAAGTGACAATGGATTCAATCATGTAGTGGCATGGGTTCAATAATGGAGTGACAATGGGCTCAATAATAGAGTGACAATGGGTGCAATAAAAAATTGGCAATAGGCTCAATAATTGAATGACAATGGGCTCAATAATAGAGTGGCAATGGGCACAATAATAGAATGACAATGGACTCAACAATACAGAGTGACAATGCGCTCAATAATACAGCGTGACAACGGGCTCAATAATAGTGTCAATGCAATAAATAATAGAGTGGAAATGGGTTCAATAATAGTGTGACAATGGGCTCACAAATAGAGTGACAATGGGTGCAATACTAGAGTTACAATGGGGTCAATAATAGAGTGACAATGGGATCAATAATACAGTGTGACAATGGGCTCAATAATACAGAGTGACAGTGGGCTCACTAATAGAGTGACAATGGGTTCAATAATAGAGTGACATTGGGTTCAATAATAGAATGGCAATAGGCTCAATAATAGAATGACAATGGGCTCAATAATAGAATGGCAATGACCTCTATAATACTCAGTTACAATGGGCTCAATAAAAGAGCAGCAAAGGGCTCAAAAATAGATTCAAAATGGTCTCAATAATAGAGTGGCAATGGGCTCAAGAATATAGTGGCATGGGTTTAACAATAGAGTGACAATGGGCTCAATAATCGAGTGACAATGGGTTCAATAATAGTGTGACAATGTGTTCAATAATAGAGTGAATCTGGGTTCAATAATAGAGTGGCAATGGGTTCAATAATATATACGCAATAGCCTCAATAATACTGAGGGAGAATGGGTCCAATAATAGAGTTGCAATGGGTTTAATAATATAGTGACAATGGGTTCAATAACACAGAGTGACAATGGGCTCAATAATACAGAGTGACAGTGGGCTCAATAATAGAGGCACAATGGTTTCAATAATAAAGTGACAATGGTTTCAATCATGTAGTGGCATGGGTTCAATAATAGAGTGACAATGGGCTCAATAATAGAGTGACAATGGGTGCAATAATAGATTGGCAATAGGCTCAATAATTGAATGACAATGGGCTCAATAATAGAGTGGCAATGGGCACAATAATAGAATGACAATGGACTCAACAATACAGAGTGACAATGCGCTCAATAATACAGAGTGACAACGGGCTCAATAATAGACTGTCAATGCAATAAATAATAGAGTGGAAATGGGCTCAATAATAGAGTGATAATATGTTCAATAATAGAGTGGCAATGGATTCAATAATAGAGTGACAATGGGTTCAATAATATATTAGCAATAGGCTCATTAATACTGAATGACAATGGGCTCAATAAATGAGTAGCAATGGGCTCACAAATAGAGTGACAATGGGTTCAATAATAGAGTTACAATGGGGTCAACAATAGAGTGACAATGGGCTCAATAATACAGAGTGACATTGGGCTCACTAATAGAGTGACAATGGTTTCAATAATAGAGTGACATTGGGTTCAATAATAGAGTGGCAATAGGCTCAATAATAGAATGACAATGGGCTCAATAATAGAGTGGCAATGGGCTCAATAATACAGAGTGATACTGGGCTCAATAATAGACTGACGGTGGGTTCAATAATAGAGTGGCAATAGGCTCAATAATAGAATGACAATGGGCTCAATAATAGAGTGGCAATGGGCTCAATAATACAGAGTGATACTGGGCTCAATAATAGACTGACGGTGTGTTCAATAACAGAGTGGCAATGGGCTCAATAATAGAGTGACAATGGGCTTAATGATACAGAGTGACAATGTGCTCAATAATAGAGTGACAGTGAGCTCACTAATAAATTGAAAATGGGTTCAATAATAGAGTGACAATGGGCTCAGGAATATAGTGGCATGGGTTTAACAATAGAGTGACAATGGGCTCAATAATCGAGTGACAATGGGTTCAATAATAGTGTGACAATGTGTTCAATAATAGAGTGAATCTGGGTTCAATAATAGAGTGGCAATGGGGTCAATAATATATTGCCAATAGGCTCAATAATACTGAGGGACAATGGGTTCAATAATAGAGTTGCAATGGGTTTAATAATATAGTGACAATGGGTTCAATAACACAGAGTGACAATGGGCTCAATAATACAGAGTGACAGTGGGCTCAATAATAGAGTGACAATGGTTTCAATAATAAAGTAACAATGGTTTCAATCATGTAGTGGCATGGGTTCAACAATAGAGTGACAATGGGCTCAATAATAGAGTGACAATGGGTGCAATAATAGAGTGACAATGGGCACAATAATAGAATGACAACGGACTCAACAATACAGAGTGACAATGGGCTCAATGATACAGAGTGACAATGGGCTCAATAATACAGAGTGACAGTGGGCTCACTAATAGAGTGAGAATGGGTTCAATAATAGAGTGACTATGGGCTCAAGAATATAGTGGCATGGGTTTAACAATAGAGTGACAATGGGCTCAATAATAGAGTGACAATGGGTTCAATAATAGTGTGACAATGTGTTCAATAATAGAGCGAATCTGGGTTCAATAATAGAGGGGCAATGGGTTCAATAATATATTGGCAATAGGCTCAATAATTCCGAGGGACAATGGGTTCAATAATAGAGGTGCAATGGGTTTAATAAAATAGTGACAATGGGTTCAATAACAGAGAGTGACAATGGGCTCAATAATACAGAGTGACAGTGGGCTCAATAATAGAGTCACAATGGTTTCAATAATAAAGTGACAATGGCTTCAATCATGTAGTGGCATGGGTTCAATAATAGAGTGACAATGGGCTCAATAATAGAGCGACAATGGGTTCAATAACAGAGTGGCAATTGGATCAATAATAGAATGACAATAGGCCCAATAATAGAGTGGGAAGGGGCTCAATAATACTCAGTTACAATGGGCTCAATAAAAGAGCAGCAATGGGATCAAAAATAGATTGAGAATGGGCTCAATAATAGACTGGCAATGCATTCAATGATAGAGAGTCAATGGGTTCAGTAATAGAGTGACAAAGGGTTCAATTATAGAGTTACAATGGGTTCAATAATAGAGTGAAAATGGGCTCAATAATAGTGTGACAATGTGTTCAATAATAGAGTGACTCTGGGTTCAATAATAGAGTGACAATGGTTCAATAATAGAGTGACATTGGGCTCAATAAAAGCTGGCAATATGTTCAATAATAGAATGGGAATGGGCTCAATAATAGATTGACAATGGGCTCAATAATACAGAGTGACAATGCGCTCAATAATAGAGTGGCAATGGGTTAAATACTAGACTGGAAATGGGCTCAAGAATAGAGTGACAATGGGCTCAATAATAGTCTGATAATGTGTTCAATAATAGAGTGGCATGGATTCAATAATAGAGTGGCAATGGGTTCAATAATAGAGAGGCAATGGGCTCAACAATAGAGTGAGAATGGGCTCAATAATATAGTGGCAATGGGCTAACCAATAGCGTGGAAATGGGCTCAAGTTTAGAGTTACAATGGGCTCAATAATAGACTGAAAATGTGTTCAACAATAGAGTGGCATGGATTCTATAATAGAGTGGCAATGGCCTCAGTAATAGAGTGATAATGGGCTCAATAACACTCAGTTACATAGGGCTCAATAAAAGAGCAGCAATCGGCTCAAAAATAGATTGACAATGGGCTCAATAATAGATTGGCAATGGATTCAATGATAGAGAGTCAATGGGTTCAATAATAGAGTGACAAAGCGTTCAATTATAGAGTTAAAATGGCTTCAATAATAGAGTGACAATGGGTTCAATAATACAGAGTGGCAATGGGCTCAATAATAGTGTGACAATATGTTCAATAATAGACTGACTTGGTTCAATAATAGAGTGACAATGGTTCAATAATACAGAGTGATACTGGGCTCAATAATAGACTGACGATGTGTTCAATAACAGAGTGGCAATGGGCTCAATAATAGAGTGACAATGGGCTTAATGATACAGAGTGACAATGGGCTCAATAATACAGAGTGACAGTGAGCTCACTAATAAATTGAAAATGGGTTCAATAATAGAGTGACAATGGGCTCAAGAATATAGTGGCATGGGTTTAACAATAGAGTGACAATGGGCTCAATAATCGAGTGACAATGGGTTCAATAATAATGTGACAATGTGTTCAATAATAGAGTGAATCTGGGTTCAATAATAGAGTGGCAATGGGTTCAATAATATATTGCCAATAGGCTCAATAATACTGAGGGACAATGGGTTCAATAATAGAGTTGCAATGGGTTTAATAATATAGTGACAATGGGTTCAATAACACAGAGTGACAATGGGCTCAATAATACAGAGTGACAGTGGGCTCAATAATAGAGTCACAATGGTTTCAATAATAAAGTAACAATGGTTTCAATCATGTAGTGGCATGGGTTCAACAATAGAGTGACAATGGGCTCAATAATAGAGTGACAATGGGTGCAATAATAGAGTGACAATGGGCACAATAATAGAATGACAACGGACTCAACAATACAGAGTGACAATGGGCTCAATGATACAGAGTGACAATGGGCTCAATAATACAGAGTGACAGTGGGCTCACTAATAGAGTGAGAATGGGTTCAATAATAGAGTGACTATGGGCTCAATAATATAGTGGCATGGGTTTAACAATAGAGTGACAATGGGCTCAATAATAGAGTGACAATGGGTTCAATAATAGTGTGACAATGTGTTCAATAATAGAGTGACTCTGGGTTCAATAATAGAGTGACAATGGTTCAATAATACAGGGTGATATTGGTCTCAATAATAGAGTGACAATGTGTTCAATAATAGAGTGGCAATAGGCTCAATAATAGTGTCACGATGGGTTCAACAACAGAATGGCAATATGCTCAATAATAGAATGAAAATGGGCTCAATAATAGAGTGGCAATGGGCTCAAAAGTAGAGTGACAATGGGCTCAATAAAAGAGTGGCAATGGGTTCAATAATAGAGTGACAAGAGGTTCAATAATAGACTGGCAATGGGTTAAATAATATATTGGCAATGGGCTCAATAATACTGAGTGACAATGGATTCAATAATAGAGAGACAATGGGTTCAATAATAGAGTGACTCTGGGTTCAA
The DNA here is from genome assembly GCF_964194155.1 of Cetorhinus maximus. Classification (NCBI taxonomy): domain Eukaryota; kingdom Metazoa; phylum Chordata; class Chondrichthyes; order Lamniformes; family Cetorhinidae; genus Cetorhinus; species Cetorhinus maximus. The sequence continues at coordinate 75,149,833 of NC_135900.1, read as the reverse complement.
TAATAGAGTGACAATGGTTCAATAATACAGGGTGATATTGGTCTCAATAATAGAGTGACAATGTGTTCAATAACAGAGTGGCAATGGGCTCAATAATAGCGTGAGAATGGGTTCAACAATAGAATGGCAATAGGCTCAATAATAGACTGACAATGGGCTCAATAATAGAGTGGCAAAGGGTTCAAAAGTCGAGTGACAATGGGCCCAATAATAGAGTGGCAATGTATTCACTAATAGAGAGACAATGGCTTCAATAATAGAGTGACAATGGGTTCGATTATAGAGTTACAATGTGTTAAATAATAGAGTGATAATGGGATCAATAATACAGAGTGACAATGGGCTCAATAATATAGTGGCATGGGTTCAATAATAGAGTGAAAATGGGCTCAGTAATAGAGTGACAATGGGTTCAATAATAGATTGGCAATAGGCTCAATAAAAGAGCAGCAATTGGCTCAATAATAGAGCGACAATGGGCTCAATAATAGAGTGGCTACTGATTCAATAATAGAGAGACAATGGGTTCAATAATAGAGTGACAATGGGTTCAATTATAGATTTACAGTTGTCTCAATAATAGAGTGACAATGGGTTCAATAATAGAGTGACAATGGGCTCAATCATATAGTGGCATGGGTTCAATAATAGAGTGACAATGGGCTCAATAATAGTGATAATGGGTGCAATAATATATTGGCAATGGGCTCAATAATACTGAGTGACAATGGGTTCAATAAAAGAGTAGCGATGGGCTCAAAAATAGAGTGACAATAAGCTCAATAATAGACTGATAATGTTTTCAATAATAGATTGGCAATGGGTTCAATAATAGAGTGGAAATGGGCTCAATAATAGACTGACAATGGGCTTAATAATAGACTGATAATGTGTTCAATAATAGAGTGGCAATGGGTTCAATAATAGAGTGGCAATTGGCTCAATAATAGAGTGACAATGGGTTAAATAACAGAGTGGCATTGGGGTAAATAATAGAATGACAATAGGCTCAATAATAGAGTGGCAATGGGCTCAAAAATAGAGTGACAATGGGCACAATAATAGAGTGGCAATGGATTCAATAATAGAGAGACAATGGCTTCAATAATAGAGTGGCAATGGGTTCAATTATAGAGTTACAATGGGTTCAATAATAGATTGACAATGGGTTCAATAATAGTGTGACAATGGACTCAATAATAGTGTGACAGTGTGTTCAATAATAGAGTGACTCTGGGTTTAATAATAGAGTGGCAATGGGTTCAATAATATATTCGCAATGGGCTCAATAATACTGAGGGACAATGGGTTCAATAATAGAGTTACAATGTGTTTAATAATATTATGAAAATGGGTTCAATAATACAGAGTGACTATGGACTCAATAATAGAGTGACAGTGGGCTCACCAATACAGAGTGACAATGGGATCAATAATAGAGTGGCAATGGGCTCAATAATAGAACAGAAATGGGTTAAATAATAGAGTGGCAATGGGCACAATGAAAGAGTGACAATGGGTCCAATAATAGATTTACAATGGGTTCAAAAATAGAGTGACAATGGGATCAATAATAGAGTGACAATGGGCTCAATAAATGAGTAGCAATGGGCTCAAAAATAGAGTGAAAATGAGGTCAATAATAGAGTTACAATGTGTTCAATAATACAGAGTGACAATTGGGCTCAATAATATAGTGGCATGGGTTCAATAATAGAGTGACAATGGGTTCAATAATAAAGTGGCAATAGGCTCAATAATAGAGTGACAATGGGCTCAATAATAGAGTGGCAATGGGCTCAATAATAGACTGATAACGTGTTCAATAATAGAGTGGCAACGGGTTCAATAATAGAGTGGCAATGGGCTCAATAATAAAGTGACAATGGGTTAAATAATAGAGTGGCAATGTGTTAAATAACTGAGTGGAAATGGGCTCAATAATAGAGTGACAATGGGCTCAATATTACAGAGTGACAATGGTCTCAATAATAGAGTGGCAATGGGTTAAATAATAGAGTGGAAATGGTCTCAACAGGGTGACAATTGGCTCAATAATAGACTGATAATGTGTTCAATAATAGATTGGCAATGGGCTCAAAAGTAGAGTGACAATGGGCCCAATAATAGAGTGGCAATGGATTCAATCATAGAGAGACAATGGCTTCAATAATAGAGTGACATTGGGTTCAATTCTAGAGTTACAATGGGTTGAATTATAGAGTTACAATGGGTTCAATAATAGAGTGACAATGGGTTAAATAATAGAGTGACAATGGTCTCAATAATAGTGTGACAATATGTTCAATAATGGAGTGACTCTGGGTTCAATGATAGGGTGAAAATGGTTCAATAATACAGAATGATATTGGGCTCAATAATTGAGTGACAATGTGCTCAATAATAGAGTGGCAATGGGCTCAATAATAGGGTGACAATGGGCTCAACAATACAGAGTGACAATGGGATCAATAATAGTGTGGCAATGGGCTCAATAATAGAACGGCAATGGGTTAAATAATAGAGTGGCAATGCGCTCAATAATAAAGTAACAATGGGCACAATAAAAGAGTGGCAATGGGTTCAATAACAGAGTGACAATCGTTGCAATAATAGAGCGGCAATGGGTACAATAATATATTGGCAACGGGCTCAATAATAATGAGTGGCAATGGATTCAATAATAGAGTGACAATGGGCTCAAGAATATAGTGGCATGGGTTCAATAATAGAGTGACAATGGGCTCAATAATAGAGTGTCAATTGGTTCAATAATAGAGTGGCAATAGGCTCAATAATAGAATGACAATCGGCTCAATAATAGTGGCAATGGACCGAATAATACTCAATTACAATGGTCTCAATGAAGGAGCAGCAATGGGCTCAAAAATAGAGTGACAATGGGTTAAATAATAGAGTGGCAATGGATGCAATAATAGAGAGACAATGGACTCAGTAACAGAGTGACAATAGGTTCAATAATAGAGTTACAATGTGTTCAATACTATATTGGCAATGGGCTCAATAATACTGAGTGACAATGGGCTCAATAAAAGAGTAGGAATGGGCTCAAAAATGGAGTGACAATTGTTCCAATAATAGAGTGGTAATGGGTTCAATAATATATTGGCAATGGGCTCAATAATACTGAGTGACAATGGATTTAATAATAGAGTTACAATGTGTTCAATAACAGAGTGACAATGGGTTCAATAATACAGAGTGACAATGGGCTCAATAATACAGAGTGACAGGGGCTCAATAATAGAGTGACAATGGGCTCAATAATATAGTGGCATGGGTCCAATAATAGAGTGGCAATGGGTTAAATAATGGCGTGGAAATGGGCTCAATAATAGAGTGACAATGGGCTGAATAATAGACTGATTATGTATTCAATAATAGAGTGGCAAAGGGTTCAATAGTAGAGTGGCAATGGGCTCTATAATAGAGTGACAATGGGATCAATAATAGAGAGTGGCAATGAGCTCAATAATAGAGTGACAAGGGGCTCAATAAAAGAGTGGCAATGTGTTCAATAATAGAGTGACAAGGGGCTCAATAATAGACTGGCAATGGGTTCAATAATATATTGGCAATGGGCTCAATAAAACTGAGTGACAATGGTTCAATAATAGAGTGAAAATGGGTTCGATAATAGAGTGGTTCTGGGTTCAATAATAGAGTGACAATGGTTCAATAATACAGGGTGATATTGGTCTCAATAATAGAGTAACAATGTGTTCAATAATAGAGTGGCAAACGGGTCAATAGTAGAGTGGCAATGGGCTCAATAAAAGACTGACAATGGGATCAATAATAGAGTGGCAATGAGCTCAATAATAAAGTGACAAGGGGCTCAATAAAAGCATGGCAATGGGTTCAATAATAGACTGACAATCGGTTCAATAATAGACTGGCAATGGGTTCAATAATAGAGTGACTCTGGGTTCAATAATAGAGTGACAATGGTTGAATAATACAGGGTTATATTGGTATCAATAATAGAGTGACAATGTGTTCAATAATAGAGTGGCAATGGGCTCAATAATAGTGTCACAATGGGTTAAACAACAGAATGGCAATAGGCTCAATAATAGAATGAAAATGGGCTCAATAATAGAGTGGCAATGGGCTCAATAAAAGAGTGACAAGCGGTTCAACAATAGACTGGCAATGGGTTAAATAATATATTGGCAATGGGCTCAATAATACTGAGTGACAATGGATTCAATAATAGAGAGACAATGGGTTCAATAATAGAGTGACTCTGGGTTCAATAATAGAGTGACAATGGTTCAATAATACAGGGTGATATTGATCTCAATAATAGAGTGACAATGTGTTCAATAATAGAGTGGCAATGGGCTCAATAATAGCGTGAGAATGGGTTGAACAATAGAATGGCAATAGGCTCAATAATAGACTGACAATGGGCTCAATAATAGAGTGGCAAAGGGCTCAAAAGTCGAGTGACAATGGGCCCAATAATAGAGTGGCAATGGATTCAATAATAGAGAGAGAATGGCTTCAATATTAGAGTGACAATGTGTTCAATTATAGAGTTACAATGTGTTCAATAATAGAGTGATAATGGGATCAATAATACAGAGTGACAATGGGCTCAATAATATAGTGGCATGGGTTCAATAATAGAGTGAAAATGGGCTCAGTAATAGAGTGACAATGGGTTCAATAATAGATGGGCAATAGGCTCAATAAAAGAGCAGCAATGGGCTCAATAATAGAGTGGCAATGGATTCAATAATAGAGAGACAATCGCTTCAATAATAGAGTGACAATGGGTTCAATTATAGATTTACAGTGGGCTCAATAATAGAGTGACAATTGTTCAATAATAGAGTGACAATGGGCTCAATCATATAGTGGCATGGGTTCAATAATAGAGTGACAATGGGCTCAATAATATAGTGATAATGGGTGCAATAATATATTGGCAATGGGCTCAATAATACTGAGTGACAATGGGTTCAATAAAAGTGTAGCAATGGGCTCAAAAATAGAGTGACAATAAGCTCAATAATAGACTGATAATGTGTTCAATAATGGATTGGCAATGGGTTCAAAAGTATACTGGAAATGGGCTCAATAATATAGTGACAATGGGCTTAATAATAGACTGATAATGTGTTCAATAATATAGTGGCAATGGGCTCAATAATAGAGTGACAATGGGTTAAATAACAGCGTGGCAATGGGGTAAATGATAGAATGACAATGGGTTCAATTATAGAGTTACAATGGGTTCAATAATAGAGTGACAATGGATTCAATAATACAGCGTGACAATCGGCTCAATAATAGTGTGACAGTGTGCTCAATAATAGAGTGACTCTGGGTTTAATAATAGAGTGGCAAAGGGTTCAATAATATATTCGCAATGGGCTCAATAATACTGAGGGACAATGGGATCAATAATAGAGTTACAATGTGTTTAATAATGTAGTGAAAATGGGTTCAATAATACAGAGTGACAATGGGCTCAATAATAGAGTGACAGTGGGCTCGCTAATAGAGTGACAATGGGTTCAATAATAGAGAGGGAATGGGCACAATAAAAGAATGACAATGGACTCAACAATACAGAGTGACAGTGCGCTCAATAATAGAGTGACAATGGGGTCAATAATAGAGTGTCAATGGGATAAATAATAGAGTGGCAATGGGTTCAATAATATATTGGCAATGGGAACAATAATAGAATGGCAATGGGCTCAATAATAGAGTGACAATGGGTTAAATAATAGAGCGGCATTGGGTTAAATAATAGAGTAGAAATGGCCTCAACAAACTGACAATGGGCTCAATAATCGACTGATACTGTGTTTAAGAAGAGAGTAGCAATGGGTTCAATAATAGAGTGGCAATTGGCTCAATAATAGAGTGACAATGGGTTAAATAATAGAGTGGCAATGGGTTAAATAATGGAGTCGAAATGGGCTCAATAATAGAGTGGCAATGGGCTCACGAATAGAGTGACAAAGGGCTCAATAATAGAGTGGCAATGAATTCAATAATAGAGAGACAATGGCTTCAATAATAGAGTGACAATGGGTTCAATTATAGAGTTACAATGGGTTCAATAATAGAGTCACAATGGGGTCAATAATAGAGTTTCAATGGGCTCAAAAATAGTGTGCCAATGTTTTCAATAATAGAGTGACTCTTGGTTCAATAATAGAGTGACAATGGTTCAATGATACAAAGTGATATTGGGCTCAATAATAGACAGAAAATTTGTTCAATAATATAGTGCCAATCGGGCTCAATAATTGAGTGACAATGGGCTTATTAATACAGAGTGACAGTGGGCTCAATAATAGAGTTGCAATGGGTTCAAAAATAGAGTGACAATGGGATCAATAATACAGAGTGACAATGGGCTCAATAAATGAGGAGCAATGGGCTCAAAATTAGAATGACAATGAGGTCAATAATAGCGTTACAATGTGTTCAATAAAAGAGTGACAATGGGCTGAATAATACAGAGTGACAATTGGGTTCAATAATATAGTGGCATGGGTTCAATAATAGAGTGACAATGGGTTCAATAATAAAGTGTCAATAGGCTCAATAATAGAGTGACAATGGGCTCAATAATAGTGTCAATTGGCTCAATAATAGTGTGACAATGGGTTAAACAATAGAGTGGTAATAGGCTCAATAATAGAATGACAATGTGATCAATAATAGAGTGGCAATGGGCTCAATAATAGACTGATAACATGTTCAATAATAGAGTGGAACGGGTTCAATAATAGAGTGGCAATGGGCTCAATAATAGAGAGACAATGGGTTAAATAATAGAGTGGCAATGGGTTAAATAATAGAGTGGAAATGGGCTCAATAATAGAGTGACAATGGGCTCAATATTACACAATGACATGGGCTCAATAATAGAGTGGCAATGGGTTAAATAATAGAGTGGAAATGGTCTCAACAGGGTGACAATGGGCTGAATAATAGACTGATAATATGTTCAATAATGGAGTGGCAATGGGATCAAAGGTAGAGTGACAATGGGCCCAATAATAGAGTGGCAATGGATTCAATCATAGAGAGACAATGGCTTTTATAATAGAGTGACAATGGGTTCAATTCAAGAGTTACAATGGGTTCAATTATAGAGTTACAATGGGTTCAATAATAGAGTGACAATGGGTTCACTAATATAGTGGCAATGGGCTCAATAATAGACTGATAACGTGTTCAATAATAGAGTGGAACGGGTTCAATAATAGAGTGGCAATGGGCTCAATAATAGCGTGACAATGGGTTAAATAATAGAGTGGCAATGGGTTAAATAATAGAGTGGAAATGGGCTCAATAATAATGACAATGGGCTCAATATTACACAATGACATGGGCTCAATAATAGAGTGGCAATGGGTTAAATAATAGAGTGGAAATGGTCTCAACAGGGTGACAATGGGCTCAATAATAGACTGATAATGTGTTCAATAATAGAGTGGCAATGGGATCAAAGGTAGAGTGACAATGGGCCCAATAATAGAGTGGCAATGGATTCAATCATAGAGAGACAATGGCTTTTATAATAGAGTGACAATGGGTTCAATTCTAGAGTTACAATGGGTTCAATTATAGAGTTACAATGGGTTCAATAATAGAGTGACAATGGGTTCACTAATACAGAGTTACAATGGGCTCAATAATAGTGTGACAATATGTTCAATAATGGAGTGACTCTGGGTTCAATGATAGAATGAAAATGGTTCAATAATACAGAATGATATTGGGCTCAATAATTGAGTGACAATGTGCTCAATAATAGAGTGGCAAAGGGCTCAATAATAGGGTGACAATGGGCTCAACAATACAGAGTGACAATGGGATCAATAATAGACTGGCAGTTGGTCAATAATAGAGTGACAATGGGTTAAATAATAGAGTGGCAATGGGTTAAATAATAAAGTCGAAATGGGCTCAATAATAGAGTGGCAATGGGCTCAAGAATAGAGTGACAAATGGCTCAATAATAGAGTGGCAATGAATTCAATAATAGAGAGACAATGGCTTCAATAATAGAGTGACAATGGGTTCAATTATAGAGTTACAATGGGTTCAATAATAGAGTCACAATGGGGTCAATAATACAGAGTTTCAATGGGCTCAAAAATAGTGTGCCAATGTTTTCAATAATACAGTGACTCTTGGTTCAATAATAGAGTGACAATGGTTCAATGATACAAAGTGATATTGGGCTCAATAATAGACAGAAAATGTGTTCAATAATATAGTGCCAATGGGCTCATTAATCGAGTGACAATGGGCTCAATAATACAGACTGACAGTGGGCCCAATAATAGAGTTGCAATGTGTAAAATAATAGAGTGGAAATGGGATCAATAATAGAGTGACAATGGGCTCAATAATAGACTGATAATGTGTTCAATAATAGAGTGTAAATGGGTTCAATAATATAGTGGCAATGGGCTCAATAATAGAGTGACAATGGGTTAAACAATAGAGTGGCAATGGGTTAAATAATAGAGTGGAAATGGGCTCAATAATAGAGTGACAATGGGCTCAATATTACACAGTGACATGGGCTCAATAATAGAGTGGCAATGGGTTAAATAATAGACTGGAAATGGTCTCAACAGGGTGACAATGGGCTCAATAATAGACTGATAATGTGTTCAATAATAGAGTGGCAATGGGCTCAAAGGTAGAGTGACAATGGGCCCAATAATAGAGTGGCAATGGGTTCAATAATACAGAGTGACAATGGGCTCAATAATAGTGTGACAAATCGTTCAATAATGGAGTGACTCTGGGTTCAATGATAGAGTGAAAATGGTTCAATAATACAGAATGATATGGGGCTCAATAATTGAGTGACAATGTGCTCAATAATAGAGTGGCAATGGGCTCAATAATAGGGTGACAATGGGCTCAACAATACAGTGTGACAATGGGATCAATAATAGAGTGGCAATGGGCTCAATAATAGAACGGCAATAGGTTAAAAAATAGAGTGGCAATGGGCACAATGAAAGAGTGACAATGGGTCCAATAATAGAGTTACAATGGGTTCAAAAATAGAGTGACAATGGGATCAATAATACAGAGTGACAATGGGCTCAATAAATGATTAGTAATGGGCTCAAAAATAAAGTGACAATGAGGTCAATAATAGAGTTACAATGTATTCAATAATGGAATGACAATGGGATCAATAATAGAGTGACAATTGGGTTCAATAATATAGTGGCAATGGGCTCAATAATAGACTGATAACGTGTTCAATAATAGAGTGGAACGGGTTCAATAATAGAGTGGCAATGGGCTCAATAATAGCGTGACAATGGGTTAAATAATAGAGTGGCAATGGGTTAAATAATAGAGTGGAAATGGGCTCAATAATAATGACAATGGGCTCAATATTACACAATGACATGGGCTCAATAATAGAGTGGCAATGGGTTAAATAATAGAGTGGAAATGGTCTCAACAGGGTGACAATGGGCTCAATAATAGACTGATAATGTGTTCAATAATAGAGTGGCAATGGGATCAAAGGTAGAGTGACAATGGGCCCAATAATAGAGTGGCAATGGATTCAATCATAGAGAGACAATGGCTTTTATAATAGATTGACAATGGGTTCAATTCTAGAGTTACAATGGGTTCAATTATAGAGTTACAATGGGTTCAATAATAGAGTGACAATGGGTTAAATAATAGAGTGACAATGGTCTCAATAATAGTGTGACAATATGTTCAATAATGGAGTGACTCTGGGTTCAATGATAGGGTGAAAATGGTTCAATAATACAGAATGATATTGGGCTCAATAATTGAGTGACAATGTGCTCAATAATAGAGTGGCAATGCGCTCAATAATAGGGTGACAATGGGCTCAACAATACAGAGTGACAATGGGATCAATAATAGACTGGCAGTTGGTCAATAATAGAGTGACAATGGGTTAAATAATAGAGTGGCAATGGGTTAAATAATAGAGTCGAAATGGGCTCAATAATAGAGTGGCAATGGGCTCAAGAATAGAGTGACAAATGGCTCAATAATAGAGTGGCAATGAATTCAATAATAGAGAGACAATGGCTTCAATAATAGAGTGACAATGGGTTCAATTATAGAGTTACAATGGGTTCAATAATAGAGTCACAATGGGGTCAATAATACAGAGTTTCAATGGGCTCAAAAATAGTGTGCCAATGTTTTCAATAATACAGTGACTCTTGGTTCAATAATAGAGTGACAATGGTTCAATGATATAAAGTGATATTGGGCTCAATAATAGACAGAAAATGTGTTCAATAATATAGTGCCAATGGGCTCATTAATCGAGTGACAATGGGCTCAATAATACAGACTGACAGTGGGCTCAATAATAGAGTTGCAATGTGTAAAATAATAGAGTGGAAATGGGATCAATAATAGAGTGACAGTGGGCTCAATAATAGACTGATAATGTGTTCAATAATAGAGTGTAAATGGGTTCAATAATATAGTGGCAATGGGCTCAATAATAGAGTGACAATGGGTTAAACAATAGAGTGGCAATGGGTTAAATAATAGAGTGGAAATGGGCTCAATAATAGAGTGACAATGGGCTCAATATTACACAGTGACATGGGGTCAATAATAGAGTGGCAATGGGTTAAATAATAGAGTGGAAATGGTCTCAACAGGGTGACAATTGGCTCAATAATAGACTGATAATGTGTTCAATAATAGATTGGCAATGGGCTCAAAAGTAGAGTGACAATGGGCCCAATAATAGAGTGGCAATGGATTCAATCATAGAGAGACAATGGCTTCAATAATAGAGTGACATTGGGTTCAATTCTAGAGTTACAATGGGTTGAATTATAGAGTTACAATGGGTTCAATAATAGAGTGACAATGGGTTAAATAATAGAGTGACAATGGTCTCAATAATAGTGTGACAATATGTTCAATAATGGAGTGACTCTGGGTTCAATGATAGGGTGAAAATGGTTCAATAATACAGAATGATATTGGGCTCAATAATTGAGTGACAATGTGCTCAATAATAGAGTGGCAATGGGCTCAATAATAGGGTGACAATGGGCTCAACAATACAGAATGACAATGGGATCAATAATAGTGTGGCAATGGGCTCAATAATAGAACGGCAATGGGTTAAATAATAGAGTGGCAATGCGCTCAATAATAAAGTAACAATGGGCACAATAAAAGAGTGGCAATGGGTTCAATAACAGAGTGACAATCGTTGCAATAATAGAGCGGCAATGGGTACAATAATATATTGGCAACGGGCTCAATAATAATGAGTGGCAATGGATTCAATAATAGAGTGACAATGGGCTCAAGAATATAGTGGCATGGGTTCAATAATAGAGTGACAATGGGCTCAATAATAGAGTGTCAATTGGTTCAATAATAGAGTGGCAATAGGCTCAATAATAGAATGACAATCGGCTCAATAATAGTGGCAATGGACCGAATAATACTCAATTACAATGGTCTCAATGAAGGAGCAGCAATGGGCTCAAAAATAGAGTGACAATGGGTTAAATAATAGAGTGGCAATGGATGCAATAATAGAGAGACAATGGACTCAGTAACAGAGTGACAATAGGTTCAATAATAGAGTTACAATGTGTTCAATACTATATTGGCAATGGGCTCAATAATACTGAGTGACAATGGGCTCAATAAAAGAGTAGGAATGGGCTCAAAAATGGAGTGACAATTGTTCCAATAATAGAGTGGTAATGGGTTCAATAATATATTGGCAATGGGCTCAATAATACTGAGTGACAATGGATTTAATAATAGAGTTACAATGTGTTCAATAACAGAGTGACAATGGGTTCAATAATACAGAATGACAATGGGCTCAATAATACAGAGTGACAGGGGCTCAATAATAGAGTGACAATGGGCTCAATAATATAGTGGCATGGGTCCAATAATAGAGTGGCAATGGGTTAAATAATGGCGTGGAAATGGGCTCAATAATAGAGTGACAATGGGCTGAATAATAGACTGATTATGTATTCAATAATAGAGTGGCAAAGGGTTCAATAGTAGAGTGGCAATGGGCTCTATAATAGAGTGACAATGGGATCAATAATAGAGAGTGGCAATGAGCTCAATAATAGAGTGACAAGGGGCTCAATAAAAGAGTGGCAATGTGTTCAATAATAGAGTGACAAGGGGCTCAATAATAGACTGGCAATGGGTTCAATAATATATTGGCAATGGGCTCAATAAAACTGAGTGACAATGGTTCAATAATAGAGTGAAAATGGGTTCGATAATAGAGTGGTTCTGGGTTCAATAATAGAGTGACAATGGTTCAATAATACAGGGTGATATTGGTCTCAATAATAGAGTAACAATGTGTTCAATAATAGAGTGGCAAACGGGTCAATAGTAGAGTGGCAATGGGCTCAATAAAAGACTGACAATGGGATCAATAATAGAGTGGCAATGAGCTCAATAATAGAGTGACAAGGGGCTCAATAAAAGCATGGCAATGGGTTCAATAATAGACTGACAATCGGTTCAATAATAGACTGGCAATGGGTTCAATAATAGAGTGACTCTGGGTTCAATAATAGAGTGACAATGGTTGAATAATACAGGGTTATATTGGTATCAATAATAGAGTGACAATGTGTTCAATAATAGAGTGGCAATGGGCTCAATAATAGTGTCACAATGGGTTAAACAACAGAATGGCAATAGGCTCAATAATAGAATGAAAATGGGCTCAATAATAGAGTGGCAATGGGCTCAATAAAAGAGTGACAAGCGGTTCAACAATAGACTGGCAATGGGTTAAATAATATATTGGCAATGGGCTCAATAATACTGAGTGACAATGGATTCAATAATAGAGAGACAATGGGTTCAATAATAGAGTGACTCTGGGTTCAATAATAGAGTGACAATGGTTCAATAATACAGGGTGATATTGATCTCAATAATAGAGTGACAATGTGTTCAATAATAGAGTGGCAATGGGCTCAATAATAGCGTGAGAATGGGTTGAACAATAGAATGGCAATAGGCTCAATAATAGACTGACAATGGGCTCAATAATAGAGTGGCAAAGGGCTCAAAAGTCGAGTGACAATGGGCCCAATAATAGAGTGGCAATGGATTCAATAATAGAGAGAGAATGGCTTCAATATTAGAGTGACAATGTGTTCAATTATAGAGTTACAATGTGTTCAATAATAGAGTGATAATGGGATCAATAATACAGAGTGACAATGGGCTCAATAATATAGTGGCATGGGTTCAATAATAGAGTGAAAATGGGCTCAGTAATAGAGTGACAATGGGTTCAATAATAGATGGGCAATAGGCTCAATAAAAGAGCAGCAATGGGCTCAATAATAGAGTGGCAATGGATTCAATAATAGAGAGACAATCGCTTCAATAATAGAGTGACAATGGGTTCAATTATAGATTTACAGTGGGCTCAATAATAGAGTGACAATTGTTCAATAATAGAGTGACAATGGGCTCAATCATATAGTGGCATGGGTTCAATAATAGAGTGACAATGGGCTCAATAATATAGTGATAATGGGTGCAATAATATATTGGCAATGGGCTCAATAATACTGAGTGACAATGGGTTCAATAAAAGTGTAGCAATGGGCTCAAAAATAGAGTGACAATAAGCTCAATAATAGACTGATAATGTGTTCAATAATGGATTGGCAATGGGTTCAAAAGTATACTGGAAATGGGCTCAATAATATAGTGACAATGGGCTTAATAATAGACTGATAATGTGTTCAATAATATAGTGGCAATGGGCTCAATAATAGAGTGACAATGGGTTAAATAACAGCGTGGCAATGGGGTAAATGATAGAATGACAATGGGTTCAATTATAGAGTTACAATGGGTTCAATAATAGAGTGACAATGGATTCAATAATACAGCGTGACAATCGGCTCAATAATAGTGTGACAGTGTGCTCAATAATAGAGTGACTCTGGGTTTAATAATAGAGTGGCAAAGGGTTCAATAATATATTCGCAATGGGCTCAATAATACTGAGGGACAATGGGATCAATAATAGAGTTACAATGTGTTTAATAATGTAGTGAAAATGGGTTCAATAATACAGAGTGACAATGGGCTCAATAATAGAGTGACAGTGGGCTCGCTAATAGAGTGACAATGGGTTCAATAATAGAGAGGGAATGGGCACAATAAAAGAATGACAATGGACTCAACAATACAGAGTGACAGTGCGCTCAATAATAGAGTGACAATGGGGTCAATAATAGAGTGTCAATGGGATAAATAATAGAGTGGCAATGGGTTCAATAATATATTGGCAATGGGAACAATAATAGAATGGCAATGGGCTCAATAATAGAGTGACAATGGGTTAAATAATAGAGCGGCATTGGGTTAAATAATAGAGTAGAAATGGCCTCAACAAACTGACAATGGGCTCAATAATCGACTGATACTGTGTTTAAGAAGAGAGTAGCAATGGGTTCAATAATAGAGTGGCAATTGGCTCAATAATAGAGTGACAATGGGTTAAATAATAGAGTGGCAATGGGTTAAATAATGGAGTCGAAATGGGCTCAATAATAGAGTGGCAATGGGCTCACGAATAGAGTGACAAAGGGCTCAATAATAGAGTGGCAATGAATTCAATAATAGAGAGACAATGGCTTCAATAATAGAGTGACAATGGGTTCAATTATAGAGTTACAATGGGTTCAATAATAGAGTCACAATGGGGTCAATAATAGAGTTTCAATGGGCTCAAAAATAGTGTGCCAATGTTTTCAATAATAGAGTGACTCTTGGTTCAATAATAGAGTGACAATGGTTCAATGATACAAAGTGATATTGGGCTCAATAATAGACAGAAAATTTGTTCAATAATATAGTGCCAATCGGGCTCAATAATTGAGTGACAATGGGCTTATTAATACAGAGTGACAGTGGGCTCAATAATAGAGTTGCAATGGGTTCAAAAATAGAGTGACAATGGGATCAATAATACAGAGTGACAATGGGCTCAATAAATGAGGAGCAATGGGCTCAAAATTAGAATGACAATGAGGTCAATAATAGCGTTACAATGTGTTCAATAAAAGAGTGACAATGGGCTGAATAATACAGAGTGACAATTGGGTTCAATAATATAGTGGCATGGGTTCAATAATAGAGTGACAATGGGTTCAATAATAAAGTGTCAATAGGCTCAATAATAGAGTGACAATGGGCTCAATAATAGTGTCAATTGGCTCAATAATAGTGTGACAATGGGTTAAACAATAGAGTGGTAATAGGCTCAATAATAGAATGACAATGTGATCAATAATAGAGTGGCAATGGGCTCAATAATAGACTGATAACATGTTCAATAATAGAGTGGAACGGGTTCAATAATAGAGTGGCAATGGGCTCAATAATAGAGAGACAATGGGTTAAATAATAGAGTGGCAATGGGTTAAATAATAGAGTGGAAATGGGCTCAATAATAGAGTGACAATGGGCTCAATATTACACAATGACATGGGCTCAATAATAGAGTGGCAATGGGTTAAATAATAGAGTGGAAATGGTCTCAACAGGGTGACAATGGGCTGAATAATAGACTGATAATATGTTCAATAATGGAGTGGCAATGGGATCAAAGGTAGAGTGACAATGGGCCCAATAATAGAGTGGCAATGGATTCAATCATAGAGAGACAATGGCTTTTATAATAGAGTGACAATGGGTTCAATTCAAGAGTTACAATGGGTTCAATTATAGAGTTACAATGGGTTCAATAATAGAGTGACAATGGGTTCACTAATATAGTGGCAATGGGCTCAATAATAGACTGATAACGTGTTCAATAATAGAGTGGAACGGGTTCAATAATAGAGTGGCAATGGGCTCAATAATAGCGTGACAATGGGTTAAATAATAGAGTGGCAATGGGTTAAATAATAGAGTGGAAATGGGCTCAATAATAATGACAATGGGCTCAATATTACACAATGACATGGGCTCAATAATAGAGTGGCAATGGGTTAAATAATAGAGTGGAAATGGTCTCAACAGGGTGACAATGGGCTCAATAATAGACTGATAATGTGTTCAATAATAGAGTGGCAATGGGATCAAAGGTAGAGTGACAATGGGCCCAATAATAGAGTGGCAATGGATTCAATCATAGAGAGACAATGGCTTTTATAATAGAGTGACAATGGGTTCAATTCTAGAGTTACAATGGGTTCAATTATAGAGTTACAATGGGTTCAATAATAGAGTGACAATGGGTTCACTAATACAGAGTTACAATGGGCTCAATAATAGTGTGACAATATGTTCAATAATGGAGTGACTCTGGGTTCAATGATAGAATGAAAATGGTTCAATAATACAGAATGATATTGGGCTCAATAATTGAGTGACAATGTGCTCAATAATAGAGTGGCAAAGGGCTCAATAATAGGGTGACAATGGGCTCAACAATACAGAGTGACAATGGGATCAATAATAGACTGGCAGTTGGTCAATAATAGAGTGACAATGGGTTAAATAATAGAGTGGCAATGGGTTAAATAATAGAGTCGAAATGGGCTCAATAATAGAGTGGCAATGGGCTCAAGAATAGAGTGACAAATGGCTCAATAATAGAGTGGCAATGAATTCAATAATAGAGAGACAATGGCTTCAATAATAGAGTGACAATGGGTTCAATTATAGAGTTACAATGGGTTCAATAATAGAGTCACAATGGGGTCAATAATACAGAGTTTCAATGGGCTCAAAAATAGTGTGCCAATGTTTTCAATAATACAGTGACTCTTGGTTCAATAATAGAGTGACAATGGTTCAATGATACAAAGTGATATTGGGCTCAATAATAGACAGAAAATGTGTTCAATAATATAGTGCCAATGGGCTCATTAATCGAGTGACAATGGGCTCAATAATACAGACTGACAGTGGGCTCAATAATAGAGTTGCAATGTGTAAAATAATAGAGTGGAAATGGGATCAATAATAGAGTGACAATGGGCTCAATAATAGACTGATAATGTGTTCAATAATAGAGTGTAAATGGGTTCAATAATATAGTGGCAATGGGCTCAATAATAGAGTGACAATGGGTTAAACAATAGAGTGGCAATGGGTTAAATAATAGAGTGGAAATGGGCTCAATAATAGAGTGACAATGGGCTCAATATTACACAGTGACATGGGCTCAATAATAGAGTGGCAATGGGTTAAATAATAGACTGGAAATGGTCTCAACAGGGTGACAATGGGCTCAATAATAGACTGATAATGTGTTCAATAATAGAGTGGCAATGGGCTCAAAGGTAGAGTGACAATGGGCCCAATAATAGAGTGGCAATGGGTTCAATAATACAGAGTGACAATGGGCTCAATAATAGTGTGACAATACGTTCAATAATGGAGTGACTCTGGGTTCAATGATAGAGTGAAAATGGTTCAATAATACAGAATGATATTGGGCTCAATAATTGAGTGACAATGTGCTCAATAATAGAGTGGCAATGGGCTCAATAATAGGGTGACAATGGGCTCAACAATACAGTGTAACAATGGGATCAATAATAGAGTGGCAATGGGCTCAATAATAGAACGGCAATAGGTTAAAAAATAGAGTGGCAATGGGCACAATGAAAGAGTGACAATGGGTCCAATAATAGAGTTACAATGGGTTCAAAAATAGAGTGACAATGGGATCAATAATACAGAGTGACAATGGGCTCAATAAATGATTAGTAATGGGCTCAAAAATAAAGTGACAATGAGGTCAATAATAGAGTTACAATGTATTCAATAATGGAATGACAATGGGATCAATAATAGAGTGACAATTGGGTTCAATAATATAGTGGCAATGGGCTCAATAATAGACTGATAACGTGTTCAATAATAGAGTGGAACGGGTTCAATAATAGAGTGGCAATGGGCTCAATAATAGCGTGACAATGGGTTAAATAATAGAGTGGCAATGGGTTAAATAATAGAGTGGAAATGGGCTCAATAATAATGACAATGGGCTCAATATTACACAATGACATGGGCTCAATAATAGAGTGGCAATGGGTTAAATAATAGAGTGGAAATGGTCTCAACAGGGTGACAATGGGCTCAATAATAGACTGATAATGTGTTCAATAATAGAGTGGCAATGGGATCAAAGGTAGAGTGACAATGGGCCCAATAATAGAGTGGCAATGGATTCAATCATAGAGAGACAATGGCTTTTATAATAGAGTGACAATGGGTTCAATTCTAGAGTTACAATGGGTTCAATTATAGAGTTACAATGGGTTCAATAATAGAGTGACAATGGGTTAAATAATAGAGTGACAATGGTCTCAATAATAGTGTGACAATATGTTCAATAATGGAGTGACTCTGGGTTCAATGATAGAATGAAAATGGTTCAATAATACAGAATGATATTGGGCTCAATAATTGAGTGACAATGTGCTCAATAATAGAGTGGCAAAGGGCTCAATAATAGGGTGACAATGGGCTCAACAATACAGAGTGACAATGGGATCAATAATAGACTGGCAGTTGGTCAATAATAGAGTGACAATGGGTTAAATAATAGAGTGGCAATGGGTTAAATAATAGAGTCGAAATGGGCTCAATAATAGAGTGGCAATGGGCTCAAGAATAGAGTGACAAATGGCTCAATAATAGAGTGGCAATAAATTCAATAATAGAGAGACAATGGCTTCAATAATAGAGTGACAATGGGTTCAATTATAGAGTTACAATGGGTTCAATAATAGAGTCACAATGGGGTCAATAATACAGAGTTTCAATGGGCTCAAAAATAGTGTGCCAATGTTTTCAATAATACAGTGACTCTTGGTTCAATAATAGAGTGACAATGGTTCAATGATACAAAGTGATATTGGGCTCAATAATAGACAGAAAATGTGTTCAATAATATAGTGCCAATGGGCTCATTAATCGAGTGACAATGGGCTCAATAATACAGACTGACAGTGGGCTCAATAATAGAGTTGCAATGGGTAAAATAATAGAGTGGAAATGGGATCAATAATAGAGTGACAATGGGCTCAATAATAGACTGATAATGTGTTCAATAATAGAGTGTAAATGGGTTCAATAATATAGTGGCAATGGGCTCAATAATAGAGTGACAATGGGTTAAACAATAGAGTGGCAATGGGTTAAATAATAGAGTGGAAATGGGCTCAATAATAGAGTGACAATGGGCTCAATATTACACAGTGACATGGGCTCAATAATAGAGTGGCAATGGGTTAAATAATAGACTGGAAATGGTCTCAACAGGGTGACAATGGGCTCAATAATAGACTGATAATGTGTTCAATGATAGAGTGGCAAAGGCCTCAAAGGTAGAGTGACAATGGGCTCAATAATAGAGTGGCAATGGGTTCAATAATACAGAGTGACAATGGACTCAATAATAGTGTGACAATACGTTCAATAATGGAGTGACTCTGGGTTCAATGATAGAGTGAAAATGGTTCAATAATACAGAATGATATTGGGCTCAATAATTGAGTGACAATGTGCTCAATAATAGAGTGGCAATGGGCTCAATAATAGGGTGACAATGGGCTCAACAATACAGTGTGACAATGGGATCAATAATAGAGTGGCAATGGGCTCAATAATAGAACGGCAATAGGTTAAAAAATAGAGTGGCAATGGGCACAATGAAAGAGTGACAATGGGTCCAATAATAGAGTTACAATGGGTTCAAAAATAGAGTGACAATGGGATCAATAATACAGAGTGACAATGGGCTCAATAAATGATTAGTAATGGGCTCAAAAATAAAGTGACAATGAGGTCAATAATAGAGTTACAATGTATTCAATAATGGAATGACAATGGGATCAATAATAGAGTGACAATTGGGTTCAATAATATAGTGGCAATGGGCTCAATAATAGACTGATAACGTGTTCAATAATAGAGTGGAACGGGTTCAATAATAGAGTGGCAATGGGCTCAATAATAGCGTGACAATGGGTTAAATAATAGAGTGGCAATGGGTTAAATAATAGAGTGGAAATGGGCTCAATAATAATGACAATGGGCTCAATATTACACAATGACATGGGCTCAATAATAGAGTGGCAATGGGTTAAATAATAGAGTGGAAATGGTCTCAACAGGGTGACAATGGGCTCAATAATAGACTGATAATGTGTTCAATAATAGAGTGGCAATGGGATCAAAGGTAGAGTGACAATGGGCCCAATAATAGAGTGGCAATGGATTCAATCATAGAGAGACAATGGCTTTTATAATAGAGTGACAATGGGTTCAATTCTAGAGTTACAATGGGTTCAATTATAGAGTGACAATGGGTTCACTAATACAGAGTTACAATGGGCTCAATAATAGTGTGACAATATGTTCAATAATGGAGTGACTCTGGGTTCAATGATAGAATGAAAATGGTTCAATAATACAGAATGATATTGGGCTCAATAATTGAGTGACAATGTGCTCAATAATAGAGTGGCAAAGGGCTCAATAATAGGGTGACAATGGGCTCAACAATACAGAGTGACAATGGGATCAATAATAGACTGGCAGTTGGTCAATAATAGAGTGACAATGGGTTAAATAATAGAGTGGCAATGGGTTAAATAATAGAGTCGAAATGGGCTCAATAATAGAGTGGCAATGGGCTCAAGAATAGAGTGACAAATGGCTCAATAATAGAGTGGCAATGAATTCAATAATAGAGAGACAATGGCTTCAATAATAGAGTGACAATGGGTTCAATTATAGAGTTACAATGGGTTCAATAATAGAGTCACAATGGGGTCAATAATACAGAGTTTCAATGGGCTCAAAAATAGTGTGCCAATGTTTTCAATAATACAGTGACTCTTGGTTCAATAATAGAGTGACAATGGTTCAATGATACAAAGTGATATTGGGCTCAATAATAGACAGAAAATGTGTTCAATAATATAGTGCCAATGGGCTCATTAATCGAGTGACAATGGGCTCAATAATACAGACTGACAGTGGGCTCAATAATAGAGTTGCAATGGGTAAAATAATAGAGTGGAAATGGGATCAATAATAGAGTGACAATGGGCTCAATAATAGACTGATAATGTGTTCAATAATAGAGTGTAAATGGGTTCAATAATATAGTGGCAATGGGCTCAATAATAGAGTGACAATGGGTTAAACAATAGAGTGGCAATGGGTTAAATAATAGAGTGGAAATGGGCTCAATAATAGAGTGACAATGGGCTCAATATTACACAGTGACATGGGCTCAATAATAGAGTGGCAGTGGGTTAAATAATAGACTGGAAATGGTCTCAACAGGGTGACAATGGGCTCAATAATAGACTGATAATGTGTTCAATAATAGAGTGGCGATGGGCTCAAAGGTAGAGTGACAATGGGCCCAATAATAGAGTGGCAATGGGTTCAATAATACAGAGTGACAATGGACTCAATAATAGTGTGACAATACGTTCAATAATGGAGTGACTCTGGGTTCAATGATAGAGTGAAAATGGTTCAATAATACAGAATGATATTGGGCTCAATAATTGAGTGACAATGTGCTCAATAATAGAGTGGCAATGGGCTCAATAATCGAGTGACAATGGGCTCAATAATACAGACTGACAGTGGGCTCAATAATAGAGTTGCAATGGGTAAAATAATAGAGTGGAAATGGGATCAATAATAGAGTGACAATGGGCTCAATAATAGACTGATAATGTGTTCAATAATAGAGTGTAAATGGGTTCAATAATATAGTGGCAATGGGCTCAATAATAGAGTGACAATGGGTTCAATAATAGAGTTACAATGGGCTCAATAATAGACTGAAAATGTGTTCAATAATAGAGTGGTAAATGGGTTCAGTAAATTAGTGGCAATGGGCTCAATAATAGAGTGACAATGGGATCAATAATAGAGTGGCAATGAGCTCAATAATAGAGTGACAATGGGCTGAATACAAGAGTGGCAATGGGCTCAGTAATAGAGTGACAAGGAGATCAATAATAGACTGGCAATGGGTTAAATAATATATTGGCAATGGCCTCAATAATACTGAGTGACAATGGGTTCAATAATATAGTGGTTCTGGGTTCAATAATAGAGTGAAAATGGTTCAATAATACAGGGTGATATTGGTCTCAATAATAGACTGACAATGTGTTCAATAATAGTGTGGCAATGGGCTCAATAATAGAGTGACAATTGGCTCAAAGTTACTGAGTGACAATGGGCTCAATAATAGATTGGCAATGGGTTAAAAAATTAAGTGGAAATGGGTTCAATAATAGAGTGACAATGGGCTCAATAATTGACTGATAATGTGTTCAATAATGGAGTGAGAAAGGTTTCAATATTCGAGTGGCAATGGGCTCAATAATAGAGTGACAATGGGATAAAAAATAGAGTGGCAGTGGGTTAAATAATAGAGTGGAAATGGTCTCAACAGAGTGACAATGGGTTCAATAATAGAGTGGCAATGGGTTAATAAATAGACTGACTGATAATGTGTTCAATAATAGAGTGGCAATTGGCTCAATAATAGTGCGACAATGTGTTGAATAATAGAGTGGCAACGGGCTCAGTAATAGACTGATAACGTGTTCAATAATAGAGTGGAACGGGTTCAATAATAGAGTGGCAATGGGCTCAATAATAGAGTGAAAATTGGTTAAATAATAGAGTGGCAATGGGTTAAATAATAGAGTGGAAATGGGCTCAATAATAGAGTGACAATGGGCTCAATATTACACAGTGACATGGGCTCAATAATAGAGTGGCAATGGGGATAAATAATAGAGTGGACATGGTCTCAACAGGGTGACAATGGGCTCAATAATAGACTGATAATGTGTTCAATAATAGAGTGGCAATGGGCTCAAAGGTAGAGTGACAATGGGCCCAATAATAGAGTGGCAATGGGTTCAATAATACAGAGTGACAATGGGCTCAATAATAGTGTGACGATATGTTCAATAATGGAGTGACTCTGGGTTCAATGATAGAGTGAAAATGGTTCAATAATACAGAATTATATTGGGCTCAATAATTGAATGACAATGTGCTCAATAATAGACTGGCAATGGGCTCAATATTAGGGTGACAATGGGTTCAACAATACAGAGTGACAATGGATCAATAATAGAGTGGCAATGGGATCAATAATAAAACGGCAATGGGTTAAAAAATAGAGTGGCAATGGGCACAATGAAAGAGTGACAATGGGACCAATAATAGAGTTACAATGGGTTCAAAAACAGAGTGACAATGCGCTCAACAATACAGAGTGACAATGGGATCAATAATAGAGTGACAATGGGCTCAATAATAGAACGGCAATGGGTTAAAAAATAGAGTGGCAATGGGCACAATGAAAGAGTGACAATGGGTCCAATAATAGAGTTACAATGGGTTCAAAAATAGAGTTACAATGGGTTCAATAATAGATTGGCAATGGGCTCAATAATAAAGTGACAATGGGTTAAATAATAGAGTGGCAATGGGTTAAATAATAGAGTGGAAATGGGCTCAATAATAGTGACAATGGGCTCAATATTACACAGTGACAATGGGCTCAATAATAGAGTGGCAATGGGTTAAATAATAGAGTGGAAACGGGCTCAATAATAGTGACAATGGGCTCAATATTACACAGTGACAATGGGCTCAATAATAGAGTGGCATTGGGCTCAAAGGTAGATTGACAATGGGCCCAATATTAGAGTGGCAATGGATTCGATCATAGAGAGACAACGGCTTCAATAATAGAGTGACAATGGGTTCAATTCTAGAGTTACAATTGGTTGAATTATAGAGTTACAATGGGTTCAATAATAGAGTGACAATATGTTCAATACTGGAGTGACTCTGGGTTCAATGATAGAGTGAAAATGATTAAATAATACAGAATGGTATTGGGCTCTATAATTGAGTGACAATGTGCTCAATAATAGAGTGGCAAAGGGCTCAATAATAGGGTGACAATGGGCTCAACAATACAGAGTGACAATGGGATCAATAATAGAGTGGCAATGGGCTCTAAAATAGAATGGCAATGGGTTAAATAATAGAGTGGCAATGCGCTCAATAATAAAGTAACAATCGGCACGATAAAAGAGTGGCAATGGGTTCAATAATAGAGTGACAATTGTTCCAATAATAGAGTGGCAATGCGCTCAATAATAAAGTAACAATAGGCGCAATAAAAGAGTGGCAATGGGTTCAATAATATACTGTCAATGGGCTCAATAATAATGAGTGGCAATGGATTCAATAATAGAGTGACAATGGACTCAAGAATATAGTAGCATGGTTTCAATAATAGAGTGACAATGGGCTCTATAATAGAGGGACAATTGGGTCAATAATAGAGTGGCAATAGGCTCAATAATAGAATGACAATGGGCTCAATAATAGTGGCAATGGGCCCAATAATACTCAGTTACAATGGTCTCAATGAAGGAGCAGCAATGGGCTCAAAAATAGAGTGACAATGGGTTAAATAATAGAGTGGTAATGGATGCAATAATAGAGAGACAATGGGTTCAGTAACAGAGTGACAATGGATTCAATAATAGAGTTACAATGGGTTCAATACTATATTGGCAATGGGGTCAATAATACTGAGTGACAATGGGCTCAATAAAAGAGTCGGAATGGGCTCAAAAATGGAGTGACAATTGTCCCAATAATAGAGAGGCAATGGGTTCAATAATATATTGGCAAAGGGCTCAATAATACTGAGTGACAAAGGATTCAATAATAGAGTTACAATGGGTTCAATAACAGAGTGACAATGGGTTCAATAATACAGAGTGACAATGGGCTCAATAATAGAGTGACAGGGGCTCAATAATAGAATGACAATGGGCTCAATAATATAGTGGCATGGGCTCAATAATAGAGTGGCAATGGGTTAAATAATGGAGTGGAAATGGGTTAAATAATAGAGTGGAAATGGGCTCAATAATAGAGTGACAATGGGCTCAATATTACAGAGTGACAATGGGCTCAATAACAGAGTGGCAATGGGTTCAATAATAGAGTGGAAATGGTCTCAACAGGGTGACAATGGGCTCAATAATAGGCTGATAATGTGTTCAATAGTAGATTGGCAATGGGCTCAAAAGTAGAGTGACAATGGGCCCAATAAGAGAGTGGCAATGGATTCAATGATAGAGAAACAATGGCTTCAATAATGGAGTGACAATATGTTCAATTCTAGAGTTACAATGGGTTGAATTATAGAGTTACAATGGGTTCAATAATAGAGTGACAATGGGTTCAATAATACAGTGACAATGGGTTCAATAATAGTGTGACACTATGTTCAATAATGGAGTGACTCTGGGTTCAATGTTAGAGTGAAAATGGTTCAATAATACAGAATGATATTGGGCTCAATAATTGAGTGACAATGTGCTCAATAATAGAGTGGCAATGGGCTCAATAATAGGGTGACAATGGGCTCAAGAAAACAGAGTGACAATGGGATCTATAACAGAGTGGCAATGGGCTCAATAATAGAATGGCTATGGGTTAAATAATAGAGTGGCAATGCGCTCAATAATAAAGTAACAATGGGCACAAGAAAAGAGTGGCAATGGGTTCAATAATGGAGTGACAATTGTTCCAATAATAGAGCGGCAATGTGTTCAATAATATATTGGCAATGGGCTCAATAATAATGAGTGGCATTGAATTCAATAATAGAGTGACAATGGGCTCAACAATATAGTGGCATGGGTTCAATAATAGAATGACAATGGGCTCAATAATAGTGGCAATGGACCCAATAATACTCAGTTACAGTGGTCCCAATGAAGGAGCAGCAATGTGCTCAAAAATAGAGTGACAATGGGTTAAATAATTGAGTGGCAATGGATGCAATAATAGAGAGACAATGGGTTCAGTAACATAGTGACAATAGGTTCAATAATAGAGTTACAATGGGTTCAATACTATATTGGCAATGGGCTCAATAATACTGAGTGACAATGGGCTCAATAAAAGAGTAGGAATGGGCTCAAAAATGGAGTGACAATTGTTCCAATAATAGATTGGCAATGGGTTCAATAATATATTGGCAATGGGCTCAATAATACTGAGTGACAATGGATTTAATAATAGAGTTACAATGGGTTCAATAACAGAGTGACAATGGGTTCAATAATAGAGTGACAATGGGCTCAATAATAGAGTGACAGGGGCTCAATAATAGAGTGACAATGGGCTCAATAATATAGTGGCATGGGCTCAATAATAGAGTGGCAATGGGTAAAATATTGGAGTGGAAATGGGCTCAATAATAGAGTGACAATGGGCTGAATAATAGACTGATTATGTGTTCAATAATAGAGTGGCAAAGGGTTCAATAGTAGAGTGGCAATGGGCTCCATAATAGTGACAATGGGATCAATAATAGAGTGGCAATGAGCTCAATAATAGAGTGACAATGGGCTCAATAAAAGAGTGGCAATGGATTCAATAATAGAGTGACAAGGGGTTCAATAATAGACTGGCAATGGGTTCAATAATATATTGGCAATGGGCTCAATAATACTGAGTGACAATGGGTTCAATAGTAGAGTATTAATGGATTCAATAATAGAGTGACTCTGGGTTCAATAATAGAGTGACAATGGTTCAATCATAGAGGGTGATATTGGTCTCAATAATAGAGTGACAATGTGTTCAATAAAAGAGTTGCAAACGGGTCAATAGTAGAGTGGCAATGGGCTCAATAGTAGACTGACAATGGGATCAATAATAGAGTGGCAATGAGCTCAATAATAGAGTAATAAGGTGCTCAATAAAAGAGTGGCAATGGGTTCAATAATAGACTGGCAATGGGTTAAATAATATATTGGCAATGGGCTCAATAATGCTGAGTGACAATGGGTTCAATAATAGATTGACAATGGTTGAATAATACAGGGTGATAATGGTCTCAATAATAGAGTGACAATGTGTTCAATAATAGAGTGGCAATGGGCTCAATAATAGTGTGACAATGGGGTAAACAATAGAATGGCAATAGGCTCAATAATAGAATGACAATAGGCTCAATAATAGAGTGGCAATGGGCTCAAAAGTAGAGTGACTATGGGCTCAATAAAAGAGTGGCAATGGGTTCAATAATAGAGTAACAAGGAGTTCAATAATAAAGTGACTCTGGGTTCAATAATAAAGTGACAATGGTTCAATAAGACAGGGTGATATTGGTCTCAATAATAGAGTGACAATGTGTTCAATAATAGAGTGGCAATAGGCTCAATAATAGAGTGACAATGGTTAAATAATACAGGGTGATAATGGTCTCAATAATAGAGTGACAATGTGTTCAATAATAGAGTGACTCTGGGTTCAATAATAGAGTGACAATGGTTCAATAATACAGGGTGATATTGGTCTCAATAATAGAGTGACAATGTGTTCAATAATAGAGTGACAATGGGTTCAATTCTAGAGTTACAATGGGTTCAATTATAGAGTTACAATGGGTTCAATAATAGAGTGACAACGGGTTCAATAATAAAGTGACAATCGGCTCAATAATAGTGTGACAATATGTTCAATAATGGAGTGACTCTGGGTTCAATAATAGAGTGAAAATGGTTCAATAATACAGGGTGAAATTGGGCTCAATAATTGAGTGACAATATGCTCAATAATAGAGTGGCAATGGGCTCAATAATAGAGAGACAATGGCTTTTATAATAGAGTGACAATGGGTTCAATTCTAGAGTTACAATGGGTTCAATAATAGAGTGACAATGGGTTCAATAATACAAAGTTACAATGGGCTCAATAATAGTGTGACAATATGTTCAATAATGGAGTGACTCTGGGTTCAATGATAGAGTGAAAATGGTTCAATAATACAGAATGATATTGGGCTCAATAATTGAGTGACAATGTGCTCAATAATCTAGTGGCAATGGGCTCAATAATAGGGTGACAATGGGCTCAAGAAAACAGAGTGAAAATGGTTCAATAATACAGGGTGAAATTGGGCTCAATAATTGAGTGACAATATGCTCAATAATAGAGTGGCAATGGGCTCAATAATAGAGTGACAATGGGTTCAATAATAGAGTGACAATGGGCTCAATGATATAGTGGCATGGGTTCAATAATAGAGTGACAATGCGGTCAATAATAGCGTGGCAATAGGCTCAATAATAGAATAACATTGGGTTCAATAATAGAGTGACAATGGGCTCAATAATAGAGTGGCAATGGATACAATAATAGAGAGACAATGGGTTCAATAATAAAGTGGCAATTGGTTCAATAATATATTGGCAATAGGCACAATAATACTGAGTGACAATGGGCTCAATAAATGAGTAGCAATGGGCTCAGAAATAGTGTGACAATGGGTCCAATAATAGAGTGACAATAGGCTCAATAATATAGTGGCATGGGTTCAATAATAGAGTGAAAATGGGGTCAATAATAGAGTAGCAATAGGCTCAATAATAGAATGACAATGGGCTCAATAATAGAGTGGCAAAGGGCTCAATAATATTCATTTACAATGGCCTCAATTAAAGAGCAGCAATGGCCTCAATAATGGAGTGACAATTGGCTCAATAATAGTTTGGCAATGGATTCAATAATAGATAAACAATGGGTTCAATAATAGAGTGTCAATGGGGTCAATTATAGAGAGACAATGGGATCAATAATAGAGTGACACTGGGCTGAATAAAACAGACAGTGGGCTCACTAATAGAGTGGCAATGGGCACAATAATATAGTGGCATTAGGCTCAATAATAGAATGACAATGGGCTCAATAATAGAGTGGCAATGGGCACAATAATAGAGTGACAATGGACTCAACAACACAGAGTGAATATGCGCTCAATAATACAGAGAGACAATGGGCTCAATAATAGAGCGTTAATGGGTTACAAAATAGAGTGGAAATAAAATTGAAATTGAATAAAATAAAATTGAAATAAAAGACTGAAAATGTGTTCAATAATAGAGTGGCAATGGGTTCAATAATAGAGTGGCAATGGGCTCAATCATAGAAAGAAAATGGCTTTTATAATAGAGTGACAATGGGTTCAATTCTAGAGTTACAATGGGTTCAATAATAGAGTTACAATGGGTTCAATAATAGAGTTACAATGGGTTCAATAATAGAGTGACAATGGGTTCAATAATAGAGTGACAATGGGCTCAATAATTGTGTGACAATATGTTCAATAATGGAGTGACTCTGGGTTCAATGATAGATTGAAAATGGTTCAATAATACAGAATGATATTGGGCTCAATAATTGAGTGACAATGTGCTCAATAATAGAGTGGCAATGGGCTCAATAATAGGGTGACAATGGGTTCAATAATAGACTGACAATCGGTTCAATAATAGACTGGCAATGGGTTCAATAATAGAGAGACAATGGGTTCAATAATAGAGTGACTCTGGGTTCAATAATAGAGTGAAAATGGTTCAATAATACAGAGTGAAATTGGGCTCAATAATTGAGTGACAATGTGCTCAATAATAGAGTGACAATGGGATCAATAATAGAGTGACAATGTGCTTAATAATAGACTGATAATGTGTTCAATAATAGAGTGGCCATGGGTTCAATAATAGAATGGCAATGGGCTCAATAATAGAGTGACAATGGGATCAACAATACAGAGTGACAATGAGCTCAATAATTGACTGACAATGGGCCCAATAAAAGAATTGCAATTGGTTAAATAATAGAGTGAAAAAGGGTTCAATAAGAGAGTGACGATGAGCCAAATAATAGTATGACAATCGGCTCAATAATAGCGTAGCAAAGGGTTCAAATATAGAGTGGCAATGGACTCAATAATAGAGTGACAATGGGCTCAATAATACACAGTGACAATGGGCTCAATGAAAGAGTGGCAATGCGTTCAATAATAGAGTGACAATGGGTTCAATAATATAGTGACAATGGGCTCAATAATACTCAGTACCAATGGGCTCAATAAAAGAGTAGAAATGTGCTCAAAAATAGAATGACAATGGGCTCAATAATAGAGTGGCAATGGATTCAATAATAGAGTGACAATGGGCTCAATAATACAGAGTGACAGTGGGCTGAATAATAGAGTGACAATTGTCCAATAATAGAGTTACAATGGGCTCAAAAATGGAATGGCATGCGTTCAATAATAGAGTGACAATGGGTGGAATAATAGTGTGACCATGGGTTCAATAATAGAGTGACAATGGGCTCAACAATTCAGAGTGACAATGCGCTCAATAATAGACAGTGAAAATGGGCTCAATAATAGAGTGACAATGGGTTCAATAATTGAGTGCCAATGGGCCCAATCACAGAATTACAATGGATTCAATAATAGAGTGACAAAGGGTTCATTAAGAGAGTGACGATGGGCCAAATAATATTATGACAATCGGATTACTAATAGAGTGGCAATGGGTTCAATAATAGATTGAAAATTGGTTCAATAATTGAGTGACAATGGAATCAATAACAGAATGACAATGGGTTCAATAATAGACTGACAAAGGGCACAATAATAGAGTGACAATCGACTCAACAACACAGAGTGATAATGTGTTCAATAATAGAGTGGCAATGGATTCAGTAATAAAGTCACAATGGGTGGAATAATAGTGTGACCAAGGGTTGAAATAATAGAGTGACAATGGGCTCAACAATGCAGAGTGACAATGCGCTCAATAATAGGGTGATAATGGGCTCAATAAAAATCTGGCAATGTGTGCAATAATTGAGTGACAATGAGTTCAATAATATAGCGCCAATGGGTTCAATAATATAGTGGCAATGGGCAAAATAATACTCAGTTACAATGGGCTCAATAAAACAGTAGCAATTGGCTCAAAGATAGAGTGATAATGGGCTCAATAATAGAGTGGCAATGGATTCAATAATAGAGTGACAATGGGTTCAATCATAGAGAGGCAATGGGTTCAATAATAGAGTGACAATGGGCTCAACAATACATAGTGACAATGCACTCAATAATACAGAGTGACAATGGGCTCAATAATAAAGTGCAAAGGGTTAAATAATAGGATGAAAATGGGCTCAATAAAAGAGTGGCAATGGTTTAGATAATACAGTGGCAATAGGCTCAATAATAGAATGACAATGGGCACAATAATAGAGTGGCAAAGGGCACAATGATAGAGTGACAATGGACTCAACAACACAGAGTGATAATGCGCTCAATAATACAAAGTGACAATGGGCTCAATAATAGAGCGTCAATGGGTTAAAAATAGAGTGGAAATGGGCCAATAATGAGTGACAATGGGCACAATAATAGAGTTACAATGCACTCAATAATACAAAGTGTCAATGGGCTCAATAAAATAGTGGCAATGCATTCAATAATAGAGTGACATTAGGTTCAATAATATGTCACCAATGGATTCAATAATATAGTGGCAATGGGCTAAATAATACTCAGTTACAATGGGCTCAATAAAAGAGTAGCAATGGATTCAATAATAGAGAGACAATGGGTTCAATAATAGAGTGACAATGGGCTCAACAATACATAGTGGCAATGCACTCAATAATAGAGTGACAATGTGCTCAATAATAAAGTGCAAAGGGTTAAATAATACAGTGGAAATGGGCTCAATAATAGAGTGACAATGGGCTTAATAATAGACTGATAATGTGTTCAATAATAGAGTGGCTTGGGTTCAATAATAGAATGGCAATGGGCTCAATAATAGAGTGACAATGGGATCAACAATACAGAGTGACAATGGGCTCAACAATTGACTGACAATGGGCCCAATAACATAATTACAATGGGTTCAATAATAGAGTGACAAAGGGTTCAATAAGAGAGTGACGATGGGCCAAATAATAGTATGACAAGCGGTTCAATAATAGCGTGGCAAAGGGTTCAAATATAGAGCAGCAATGGACTCAATAATAGAGTGACAATGGGCTCAATAATACCCAGTGACAATGGGCTCAGTAAAAGAGTGGCAATGCGTTCAACAATAGAGTGACAATTGGTTCAATAATAGAGTGGCAATGGGTTCAATAATATAGTGGCAATGGGCTCAATAATACTCAGTTACAATGAGCTCAATATAAGAGTAGAAATGTGCTCAAAAATAGAATGACAATGGGCTCAATAATAGAGTGGCAATGGATTCAATAATAGAGTGACAATGGGTTCAATAATACTGAGTGACATTGGGCTCAATAATGGAGTGACAATGTCATCAATAATAGAGTGGCAATGGGCTCAATAATAGAGTGACAATGGGCTCAATAATACAGTCACAATGGGCTCAATAATAGAGTGGCAATGGGTTAAATTAGAGTGGAAATGGGCTCAATAATAGAGTGACAATGGAATCAATAATTAAGTGACAATAGGCACAATAATAGAGTGGCAATTGGTTAAACAATAGATTCGAAATGGGCTCAATAATAGTTACAATGGGCTCAATAATAGGCTGATAATGTGTTCAATAATAGAGTGGCAGTGGGTTCAATAATAGAGTGACATAGGGTTCAATAAGAGGGTGACGATGGGCCAAATAATAGTATGACAATCGGTTCAATAATAGCGTGGCAATGGGTTCAAATATAGAGTGGCAATTGACCCAATAATAGAGTGACAATGGGCTCAATAATACACAGTAGTAATGAGCTCAATAAAAGAGTGGCAATGCGTTCAATAATAGAGTGACAATTGGTTCGATAATAAAGTGGCAATGGATTCAATAATAGACTGACAATGGGTTCAATAATAGAGTGATATTGGGCTCAATAATAGGGTGACAGTGTGCTCAATAATTGAGTGACACTGGGTTCGATAAAACGGAGTGAAAATGGGCTCAATAATAGAGTGACAGTGGGCTCAATAATAGAGTGACAATGTGTCCCATAATAGAGTTACAATAGGCTCAATAACAGAATGACAATGGGTTCAATAATAGAGTGACAGAGGGATCAATAAGAGAGTGACGATGGGCCATATTATAGTATGACAATCGGTTCAATAATAGAGTGGCAATGGGTTCAAATATAGAGTGGCAATTGACTCAATAATAGAGTGACAATAGGCTCAATAATAGAGGGAAATGGGCTCAATAATAGAGTGGCAATTCGTTTAATAATAGAGTGGCAATGGGGTCAATAATAGAGTGACCTGGGCTCAATTATGCAGAATGACAATGGGCTTAATAATAGTGGCAATCTGTTCAATCATAGGGTGGCAATGGGTTCAATACTAGAGTGACAATGGGCTCAATAATAGAGTGGCAATGGGTTCAATAATAGAGTGAGAATGGGCTCAACAATAAAGAGTGACAATGCGCTCAAAAATACAGATTGACAATGGGCTCAATAATAGAGTGGCAATGGGATCAAAAATAGAGTGATCATTTCTTCAATAATAGAGTGGCAATGGGATCAATAATAGATTTACAATGGGATCAATAATACAAAGTGGCAATGGGCTCAATAATAGAGTGACAATAGGATCAATAATACAGAGTGACAATGAGCTCACAAATAGAGTGGCAATGGGTTCAACAATAGAGTTACAATGGGGTCAATAATAGAGTGACAATGGCATCAATATTACAGAGTGACAATGGGCTCAATAATACAGAGTGACAGTGGGCTGACAAATAGAGTGACAATGGTTTCAATAACAGAGTGACATTGGGTTCAATAATAGAGTGGCAATAGGCTCAATAATAGAATGACAATGGGCACAATAATAGAGTGGCAATGGGCTCAATAATACTCAGTTACAATGGGATCAAAAATAGACTGACAATGGGCTCAATAATGGATTGGCAATGGATTCAATGATAGAGAGTCAATGGGATCAATAATAGAGTTACAATGGGTTCAATAATAGTGTGACAATGTGTTTAATAATACAGAGTGACAATGCGCTCAATAACAGACTGACAATGGTTTCAATAAGAGAGCTCAACAATAAAGAGTGACAATGCGCTCAATAATACAGATTGACAATGTGTTCAATAATAGAGTGGCAATGGATTCAATAATAGACTCACAATGGGCTCAACAATAGAGTAACAATGGTCTCAACAATCCAGAGTGAAAATGCGCTCAGTAATACAGAGTGACAATGGGCTCACTAATAGTGTGGCAATGGGTTAAATAATAGAGTGGAAATGGGCTCAATAATATAGTGACAGTGGGCTCAATAATAGAGTGATAATTTCTTCAATAATAGATTGACAATGGGATTAATAATATAGAGTGACAATGGGCTCCATAATAGAGTGGCAATGGGATCAATAATAGAGTGACAATGGGCTCAATAATAGAGTGACAATGGGCTCAATAAAAGAGTGGCAATGCGTTCAATAATAGAGTGACAATGGGCTCAGTAATACTCAGTTACAATGGGGTCAATAAAAGAGTAGAAATGTGCTCAAAAATAGAGTGACAATGGGCTCAATAATAGCGTGGCAATGGATTCAATAATAGAGTGACAATGTGTTCAATAATAGAGTTACAATGCATTCAATAGTATAGTGACAATGGGTTCAATAATAGAGTGACAATGGGCTCAATAATAGAGTGCCTATGGGTTCAATAATAGAGTGACAATGGATTCAATAACACAGAGTGATATTGGGCTCAATAATAGAGTGACAATGTGTTCAATAATCGAGTGACACAGGCTTCAATAATAGAGTGACAGTATGCTCAATAATACAGAGTGACAGTGGGCTCAATAATAGAATGACAATGTGTTCAATAATTGAGTGACAAAGGACTCAATAATAGAGTGGCATGAGTTCAATAATAGAGTCACAATGGGAGGAATAATAGTGTGACCATGAGTTCAATAATAGAGTGACAATGGGATCAGCAATACAGAGTGACAATGCGCTCAATAATACAAAGCGACAATGGGCTCAATAATACAGTGACAATGTGTTCAATAATTGACTGACAATGGGCCCAATAACAAAATTACAATGGGTTCAATAATAGAGTGACAAAAGGTTCAATAAGAGACTAACGATGGGTCAAATAATAGTATGACAATCGGTTCAATAATAGCGTGGCAAAGGGTTCAAATATGGAGTGGCAATGGACACAATAATAGAGTGACAATGGGCACAATAATACACAGTAACAATGGGCTCAATAAAAGAGTGGCAATGCGTTCAATAATAGAGTGACAATTGGTTCGATAATAGGGTGGCAATGGATTCAATAATACTCAGTTACAATGGGCTCAAAAATAGAGTGAGAATGGGCTCAATAATAGCGTGGCAATGAATTCAATAATAGAGTGACAATGTGTTCAATAATAGAGTTACAATGCATTCAATAATATAGTGACAGTGGGTTCAATAATACAGAGTGACAATGGGCTCAATAATAGAGTGACAATGTGTTCAATAATAGATTGCCTCTGGGTTCAATAATAGAGTGACAATGGGTTCAATAACACAGAGTGATATTGGGCTCAATAACAGAGTGACAATGTGTTCAATAATCGAGTGACACAGGCTTCAATAATACAGAGTGACAGTATGCTCAATAATACAGAGTGACAGTGGGCTCAATAATAGTGACAATGTGTCCAATAATAGAGCGACAATGGGCTCAATAACAGAATGACAATGGGTTCAATTATAGAGTGACAAAGGGTTCAATAAGAGAGTGACGATGGGCCAAATTATAGTATGACAATCGGTTCAATAATAGAGTGGCAATGGGTTCAAATATAGAGTGGCAATTGACTCAATAATAGAGTGACAAAAGGCTCAATATTACAGACGGAAATGGGCTCAATAATCAACAGTGACAGTCGGTTCAATAATAGAATGACAATGTGTTCAATAATTGAGTGACAAAGGACTCAATAATAGAGTGGCATGAGTTCAATAATAGAGTCACAATGGGAGGAATAATAGTGTGACCATGGGTTCAATAATAGAGTGACAATGGGCTGAACAATACAGAGTGACAATGCGCTCAATAATACAAAGCCACAGTGGGCTCAATAATACAGTGACAATGTGTTCAATAATTGACTGACAATGGGCCCAATAACAAAATTACAATGGGTTCAATAATAGAGTGACAAAGGGTTCAATAAGAGACTAACGATGGGTCAAATAATAGTATGACAATCGGTTCAATAATAGCGTGGCAAAGGGTTCAAATATAGAGTGGCAATGGACACAATAATAGAGTGACAATGGGCTCAATAATACAGGGTGACAATGGGCTCAATATAAGAGTGGCAATGTATTCAATAATAGAGTGGCAATGGATTCAATAATAGACTCACAATGGGCTCAATAATAGAGTGACAATGGTCTCAACAATCCAGAGTGAAAATGCGCTCAGTAATACAGAGCGACAATGGGCTTGATAATAGTGTGGCAATGGGTTCAATAATAGAGTGGAAATTGGCTCAATAATAGAGTGACAATGGGCTCAATAATAGAGTGATAATTTCTTCAATAATAGAGTGGCAATGGGTTCAATAATAGAGTGGCAATGCTGTCAATAATAGATTGACAATGGGATCAATAATACATAGTGACAATGGGCTCAATAATAGAGTGGCAATGGGATCAATAATAGAGTGACAATGGGCTCAATAATACAGAGTGACAATGGGCTCAATAATAGAGTGGCAATGGGATCAATAATAGAGTGACAATGGGCTCAATAATAGAGTGACAATGGGCTCAATAAAAGAGTGGCAATGCGTTCAATAATAGAGTGACAATGGGCTCAGTAATACTCAGTTACAATGGGGTCAATAAAAGAGTAGAAATGTGCTCAAAAATATAGTGACAATGGGCTCAATAATAGCGTGGCAATGGATTCAATAATAGAGTGACAATGTGTTCAATAATAGAGTTACAATGCATTCAATAGTATAGTGACAATGGGTTCAATAATAGAGTGACAATGGGCTCAATAATAGAGTGCCTATGGGTTCAATAATAGAGTGACAATGGATTCAATAACACAGAGTGATATTGGGCTCAATAATAGAGTGACAATGTGTTCAATAATCGAGTGACACAGGCTTCAATAATAGAGTGACAGTATGCTCAATAGTACAGAGTGACAGTGGGCTCAATAATAGAATGACAATGTGTTCAATAATTGAGTGACAAAGGACTCAATAATAGAGTGGCATGAGTTCAATAATAGAGTCACAATGGGAGGAATAATAGTGTGACCATGAGTTCAATAATAGAGTGACAATGGGATCAGCAATACAGAGTGACAATGCGCTCAATAATACAAAGCGACAATGGGCTCAATAATACAGTGACAATGTGTTCAATAATTGACTGACAATGGGCCCAATAACAAAATTACAATGGGTTCAATAATAGAGTGACAAAAGGTTCAATAAGAGACTAACGATGGGTCAAATAATAGTATGACAATCGGTTCAATAATAGCGTGGCAAAGGGTTCAAATATGGAGTGGCAATGGACACAATAATAGAGTGACAATGGGCACAATAATACACAGTAACAATGGGCGCAATAAAAGAGTGGCAATGCGTTCAATAATAGAGTGACAATTGGTTCGATAATAGGGTGGCAATGGATTCAATAATACTCAGTTACAATGGGCTCAAAAATAGAGTGAGAATGGGCTCAATAATAGCGTGGCAATGAATTCAATAATAGAGTGACAATGTGTTCAATAATAGAGTTACAATGCATTCAATAATATAGTGACAGTGGGTTCAATAATACAGAGTGACAATGGGCTCAATAATAGAGTGACAATGTGTTCAATAATAGATTGCCTCTGGGTTCAATAATAGAGTGACAATGGGTTCAATAACACAGAGTGATATTGGGCTCAATAACAGAGTGACAATGTGTTCAATAATCGAGTGACACAGGCTTCAATAATACAGAGTGACAGTATGCTCAATAATACAGAGTGACAGTGGGCTCAATAATAGTGACAATGTGTCCAATAATAGAGCTACAATGGGCTCAATAACAGAATGACAATGGGTTCAATTATAGAGTGACAAAGGGTTCAATAAGAGAGTGACGATGGGCCAAATTATAGTATGACAATCGGTTCAATAATAGAGTGGCAATGGGTTCAAATATAGAGTGGCAATTGACTCAATAATAGAGTGACAAAAGGCTCAATATTACAGACGGAAATGGGCTCAATAATCGACAGTGACAGTCGGTTCAATAATAGAATGACAATGTGTTCAATAATTGAGTGACAAAGGACTCAATAATAGAGTGGCATGAGTTCAATAATAGAGTCACAATGGGAGGAATAATAGTGTGACCATGGGTTCAATAATAGAGTGACAATGGGCTGAACAATACAGAGTGACAATGCGCTCAATAATACAAAGCCACAGTGGGCTCAATAATACAGTGACAATGTGTTCAATAATTGACTGACAATGGGCCCAATAACAAAATTACAATGGGTTCAATAATAGAGTGACAAAGGGTTCAATAAGAGACTAACGATGGGTCAAATAATAGTATGACAATCGGTTCAATAATAGCGTGGCAAAGGGTTCAAATATAGAGTGGCAATGGACACAATAATAGAGTGACAATGGGCTCAATAATACAGGGTGACAATGGGCTCAATATAAGAGTGGCAATGTATTCAATAATAGAGTGGCAATGGATTCAATAATAGACTCACAATGGGCTCAATAATAGAGTGACAATGGTCTCAACAATCCAGAGTGAAAATGCGCTCAGTAATACAGAGCGACAATGGGCTTGATAATAGTGTGGCAATGGGTTCAATAATAGAGTGGAAATTGGCTCAATAATAGAGTGACAATGGGCTCAATAATAGAGTGATAATTTCTTCAATAATAGAGTGGCAATGGGTTCAATAATAGAGTGGCAATGCTGTCAATAATAGATTGACAATGGGATCAATAATACATAGTGACAATGGGCTCAATAATAGAGTGGCAATGGGATCAATAATAGAGTGACAATGGGCTCAATAATACAGAGTGACAATGGGCTCAATAATAGAGTGGCAATGGGATCAATAATAGAGTGACAATGGGCTCAATAATAGAGTGAAAATGGGCTCAATAAAAGAGTGGCAATGCGTTCAATAATAGAGTGACAATGGGCTCAGTAATACTCAGTTACAATGGGGTCAATAAAAGAGTAGAAATGTGCACAAAAATATAGTGACAATGGGCTCAATAATAGCGTGGCAATGGATTCAATAATAGAGTGACAATGTGTTCAATAATAGAGTTACAATGCATTCAATAGTATAGTGACAATGGGTTCAATAATAGAGTGACAATGGGCTCAATAATAGAGTGCCTATGGGTTCAATAATAGAGTGACAATGGATTCAATAACACAGAGTGATATTGGGCTCAATAATAGAGTGACAATGTGTTCAATAATCGAGTGACACAGGCTTCAATAATAGAGTGACAGTATGCTCAATAATACAGAGTGACAGTGGGCTCAATAATAGAATGACAATGTGTTCAATAATTGAGTGACAAAGGACTCAATAATAGAGTGGCATGAGTTCAATAATAGAGTCACAATGGGAGGAATAATAGTGTGACCATGAGTTCAATAATAGAGTGACAATGGGATCAGCAATACAGAGTGACAATGCGCTCAATAATACAAAGCGACAATGGGCTCAATAATACAGTGACAATGTGTTCAATAATTGACTGACAATGGGCCCAATAACAAAATTACAATGGGTTCAATAATAGAGTGACAAAAGGTTCAATAAGAGACTAACGATGGGTCAAATAATAGTATGACAATCGGTTCAATAATAGCGTGGCAAAGGGTTCAAATATGGAGTGGCAATGGACACAATAATAGAGTGACAATGGGCACAATAATACACAGTAACAATGGGCGCAATAAAAGAGTGGCAATGCGTTCAATAATAGAGTGACAATTGGTTCGATAATAGGGTGGCAATGGATTCAATAATACTCAGTTACAATGGGCTCAAAAATAGAGTGAGAATGGGCTCAATAATAGCGTGGCAATGAATTCAATAATAGAGTGACAATGTGTTCAATAATAGAGTTACAATGCATTCAATAATATAGTGACAGTGGGTTCAATAATACAGAGTGACAATGGGCTCAATAATAGAGTGACAATGTGTTCAATAATAGATTGCCTCTGGGTTCAATAATAGAGTGACAATGGGTTCAATAACACAGAGTGATATTGGGCTCAATAACAGAGTGACAATGTGTTCAATAATCGAGTGACACAGGCTTCAATAATACAGAGTGACAGTATGCTCAATAATACAGAGTGACAGTGGGCTCAATAATAGAGTGACAATGTGTCCAATAATAGAGCTACAATGGGCTCAATAACAGAATGAAAATGGGTTCAATTATAGAGTGACAAAGGGTTCAATAAGAGAGTGACGATGGGCCAAATTATAGTATGACAATCGGTTCAATAATAGAGTGGCAATGGGTTCAAATATAGAGTGGCAATTGACTCAATAATAGAGTGACAAAAGGCTCAATATTACAGACGGAAATGGGCTCAATAATCGACAGTGACAGTCGGTTCAATAATAGAATGACAATGTGTTCAATAATTGAGTGACAAAGGACTCAATAATAGAGTGGCATGAGTTCAATAATAGAGTCACAATGGGAGGAATAATAGTGTGACCATGGGTTCAATAATAGAGTGACAATGGGCTGAACAATACAGAGTGACAATGCGCTCAATAATACAAAGCCACAGTGGGCTCAATAATACAGTGACAATGTGTTCAATAATTGACTGACAATGGGCCCAATAACAAAATTACAATGGGTTCAATAATAGAGTGACAAAGGGTTCAATAACAGACTAACGATGGGTCAAATAATAGTATGACAATCGGTTCAATAATAGCATGGCAAAGGGTTCAAATATAGAGTGGCAATGGACACAATAATAGAGTGAAAATGGGCTCAATAATACACAGTAACAATGGGCTCAATAAAAGAGTGGCAATGCGTTCAATAATAGAGTGACAATTTGTTCGATAATAGAGCAGCAATGGGTTCAATAATATAGTGGCAATGGGCTCAATAATACTCAGTTACAATGGGCTCAATAAAAGAGCAGAAACGTGCTCAAAAATAGAATAACAATGTGCTCAATAGTAGAGTGGCAATGGATTCAATAATAGAGTGACAATGGGTTCAATAATAGAGTGATATTGGGCTCAATAATAGAGTGACAATGTGTTCAATAATCGAGTGATACTGGGTTCAATAAGACAGAGTGAAAATGGGCTCAATAATACAGAGTGTCAATGGGCTCAATAATAGAGTGACAATGTGTCCAATAATAGAGTTACAATGGGCTCAATAACAGAATGGCAATGGGTTCAATAATAGAGTGACAATGGGCTCAATAATACAGAGTGACAATGGGCTCAATAAAAGAGTGGCAATGCGTTCAATAATAGAGTGACAATGGGCTCAGTAATACTCAGTTACAATGGGGTCAATAAAAGAGTAGAAACGTGCTCAAAAATAGACTGAGAATGGGCTCAATAATAGCGTGGCAATGGATTCAATAATAGAGTGACAATGTGTCCAATAATAGAGTTACAATGGGCTCAATAACAGAATGACAATGGGTTCAATAATAGTGAAAAAGGCTTCAATAAGAGAGTGACGATGGGCCAAATTATAGTATGACAATCGTTTCAATAATAGAGTGTCAATGGGTTCAAATATAGAGTGCCAATTGACTCAATAATAGAGTGACAATAGGCTCAATAATACAGTGGGAAATGGCCTCAATAATAGAGTGGCAATTCGTTCAATAATAGAGTGGCAATGGGGTGAATAATAGAGTGACCTGGGCTCAATTATGCAGAATGACAATGGGCTTAATAATAGAGTGGCAATCTGTTCAATAATGGGGTGGCAATGGGTTGAATAATAGAGTGACAGTGGGCTCAATAATAGAGTGGCAATGGGTTCAATAATAGAGTGAGAATGGGCTCAACAATAAAGAGTGACAATGCGCTCAATAATACAGATTGACAATGAGATCAATAATAGAGTGACAATGGGCTCAATAATAGAGTGGCAATGGGATCAATAACAGAGTGACAATGGGCTCAATAATACAGAGTGACAATGGGCTCAATAAAAGAGTGGCAATGCGTTCAATAATAGAGTGACAATGGGCTCAGTAATACTCAGTTACAATGGGTCAATAAAAGAGTAGAAATGTGCTCAAAAATAGAGTGAGAATGGGCTCAATAATAGCGTGGCAATGAATTCAATAATAGAGTGACAATGTGTTCAATAATAGAGTTACAATGCATTCAATAATATAGTGACAGTGGGTTCAATATTACAGAGTGACAATGGGCTCAATAATAGAGTGACAATGTGTTCAATAATAGATTGCCTCTGGGTTCAATACTAGAGTGACAATGGGTTCAATAACACAGAGTGATATTGGGCTCAATAACAGAGTGACAATGTGTTCAATAATCGAGTGACACAGGCTTCAATAATACAGAGTGACAGTATGCTCAATAATACAGAGTGACAGTGGGCTCAATAATAGAGTGACAATGTGTCCAATAATAGAGCTACAATGGGCTCAATAACAGAATGACAATGGGTTCAATTATAGAGTGACAAAGGGTTCAATAAGAGAGTGACGATGGGCCAAATTATAGTATGACAATCGGTTCAATAATAGAGTGGCAATGGGTTCAAATATAGAGTGGCAATTGACTCAATAATAGAGTGACAAAAGGCTCAATATTACAGACGGAAATGGGCTCAATAATCGACAGTGACAGTCGGTTCAATAATAGAATGACAATGTGTTCAATAATTGAGTGACAAAGGACTCAATAATAGAGTGGCATGAGTTCAATAATAGAGTCACAATGGGAGGAATAATAGTGTGACCATGGGTTCAATAATAGAGTGACAATGGGCTGAACAATACAGAGTGACAATGCGCTCAATAATACAAAGCCACAGTGGGCTCAATAATACAGTGACAATGTGTTCAATAATTGACTGACAATGGGCCCAATAACAAAATTACAATGGGTTCAATAATAGAGTGACAAAGGGTTCAATAAGAGACTAACGATGGGTCAAATAATAGTATGACAATCGGTTCAATAATAGCGTGGCAAAGGGTTCAAATATAGAGTGGCAATGGACACAATAATAGAGTGACAATGGGCTCAATAATACAGGGTGACAATGGGCTCAATATAAGAGTGGCAATGTATTCAATAATAGAGTGGCAATGGATTCAATAATAGACTCACAATGGGCTCAATAATAGAGTGACAATGGTCTCAACAATCCAGAGTGAAAATGCGCTCAGTAATACAGAGCGACAATGGGCTTGATAATAGTGTGGCAATGGGTTCAATAATAGAGTGGAAATTGGCTCAATAATAGAGTGACAATGGGCTCAATAATAGAGTGATAATTTCTTCAATAATAGAGTGGCAATGGGTTCAATAATAGAGTGGCAATGCTGTCAAT
This sequence comes from Cetorhinus maximus, assembly GCF_964194155.1. NCBI lineage: Eukaryota > Metazoa > Chordata > Chondrichthyes > Lamniformes > Cetorhinidae > Cetorhinus > Cetorhinus maximus. The sequence continues at coordinate 75,106,176 of NC_135900.1, read as the reverse complement.
AATAGATTGACAATGGGATCAATAATACATAGTGACAATGGGCTCAATAATAGAGTGGCAATGGGATCAATAATAGAGTGACAATGGGCTCAATAATACAGAGTGACAATGGGCTCAATAATAGAGTGGCAATGGGATCAATAATAGAGTGACAATGGGCTCAATAATACAGAGTGACAATGGGCTCAATAATAGAGTGACAATGGGCTCAATAATAGAGTGGCAATGCGTTCAATAATAGAGTGACAATGGGCTCAGTAATACTCAGTAACAATGGGGTCAATAAAAGAGTAGAAATGTGCTCAAAAATATAGTGACAATGGGCTCAATAATAGCGTGGCAATGGATTCAATAATAGAGTGACAACGTGTTCCATAATAGAGTTACAATGCATTCAATAATATAGTGGCAATGGGTTCAATAATAGAGTGACAATGGGCTCAATAATAGAGTGACAATGTGTTCAATAATAGAGTGGCTATGGGTTCAATAATAGAGTGACAATGGATTCAATAACACAGAGTGATATTGGGCTCAATAATAGAGTGACAATGGTCTCAACAATCCAGAGTGAAAATGCGCTCAGTAATACAGAGCGACAATGGGCTTGATAATAGTGTGGCAATGGGTTCAATAATAGAGTGGAAATTGGCTCAATAATAGAGTGACAATGGGCTCAATAATAGAGTGATAATTTCTTCAATAATAGAGTGGCAATGGGTTCAATAATAGAGTGGCAATGCTGTCAATAATAGATTGACAATGGGATCAATAATACATAGTGACAATGGGCTCAATAATAGAGTGGCAATGGGATCAATAATAGAGTGACAATGGGCTCAATAATACAGAGTGACAATGGGCTCAATAATAGAGTGGCAATGGGATCAATAATACAGAGTGACAATGGGCTCAATAATAGAGTGACAATGGGCTCAATAATAGAGTGGCAATGCGTTCAATAATAGAGTGACAATGGGCTCAGTAATACTCAGTAACAATGGGGTCAATAAAAGAGTAGAAATGTGCTCAAAAATATAGTGACAATGGGCTCAATAATAGCGTGGCAATGGATTCAATAATAGAGTGACAACGTGTTCCATAATAGAGTTACAATGCATTCAATAATATAGTGACAATGGGTTCAATAATAGAGTGACAATGGGCTCAATAATAGAGTGACAATGTGTTCAATAATAGAGTGGCTATGGGTTCAATAATAGAGTGACAATGGATTCAATAACACAGAGTGATATTGGGCTCAATAATAGAGTGACAATGTGTTCAATAATCGAGTGACACAGGCTTCAATAATACTGAGTGACAGTAGGCTCAATAATACAGAGTGACAGTGGGCTCAATAATAGAATGACAATGTGTTCAATAATTGAGTGACAAAGGGCTCAATAATAGAGTGGCATGAGTTCAATAATAGAGTCACAATGGGAGGAATAATAGTGTGACTATGGTTTCAATAATAGAGTGACAATGGGCTCAACAATACAGACTGACAATACGCTCAATAATACAAGCGACAATGGGCTCAATAATACAGTGACAATGGGTTCAATTATTGACTGACAATGGGCCCAATAACAAAATTACAATGGGTTCAATAATAGAGTGACAAAGGGGTCAATAAGAGAGTGACGATGAGCCAAATAATAGTATGACAATCGGTTCAATAATATCGTGGGAAAGGGTTCAAATATAGAATGGCAATGGACTCAATAATAGAGTGACAATGGGCTCAATAATACACAGTAACAATGGGCTCAATAAAAGAGTGGCAATGCGTTCAATAATATAGTGACAATTGGTTCGATAATAGAGTGGCAATGCGTTCAATAATATAGTGGCAATGGGCTCAATAATACTCAGTTACAATGGGCTCAATAACAGAGTAGAAATGTGCTCAAAAATAGAATGACAATGGGCTCAATAATAGAGTGGCAATGGATTCAATAATAGAGTGACAATGGGTTCAATAATACAGAGTGATATTGGGCTCAGTAATAGAGTGACAATGTGTTCAATAATCGAGTGACACTGGGTTCAATAATTCAGAGTGAAAATGGGCTCAATAATACAGAGTGACAGTGGGCTCAATAATAGAGTGACAATGTGTCCAATAATAGAGTTACAATGGGCTCAATAACAGAATGACAATGGGTTCAATAATAGAGTGACAAAGGGTTCAAAAAGAGAGTGACGGTGGGCCAAATTATAGTATGACAATCGGTTCAATAATAGAGTGACAATGGGTTCAAATATAGAGTGGCAATTGACTCAATAATAGAGTGACAATAGGCTCAATAATACTGAGGAAATCGGCTCATTAATAGAGTGGAAATTCGTTCAATAATAGAGTGGCAATGGGGTCAATAATAGAGTGACATGGGCTCAATTATGCAGAATGACAATCGGCTTAATAATAGAGTGGCAATCTGTTCAATAATAGAGTGTAAATGGGCTCCATAATAGGGTGACAATGGGCTCAATAATAGAGTGATAATTTCTTCAATAATAGAGTGGCAATGGGTTCAATAATAGAGTGGCAATGCTCTCAATAATAGATTGACAATGGGATCAATAATACAGAGTGACAATGGGCTCAATAATAGAGTGGCAATGGGATCAATAATAGAGTGACAATGGGCTCAATAATGCAGAGTGACCATGGGCACAATAAAAGAGTGGCAATGCGTTCAATAATAGAGTGACAATGGGTTCAATAAAAGAGTGGGAATGGGTTCAATAATATAGAGGCAATGGGCTCAGTAATACTCAGTTACAATGGGGTCAATAAAAGAGTAGAAATGTGCTCAAAAATAGAGTGACAATGGGCTCAATAATAGCATGGCAATGGATTCAATAATAGAGTGACAATGTGTTCAATAATAGAGTTACAATGCCTTCAATAATATAGTGACAATGGGCTGAATTATACAGAATGACAATGGGTTTAATAATAGAGTAGCAATCTGTTCAATAATAGGGTGGCAATGGGTTCAATAATAGAGTGGAAATGGGCTCAATAATAGAGTGACAATGGGCTCAATAATAGAGTGATAATTTCTTCAATAATAGAGTGGCAATGGGTTCAATAATAGAGTGGCAATGCTCTCAATAATAGATTGACAATGGGATCAATAATAGAGAGTGACAATGGGCTCAATAATAGAGTGGTAATGGGTTCAATAATAGAGTCAAAATGGGTTCAATAATATAGTGGCAATGGGCTCAGTAATACTCAGTTCCAATGGGCTCAATAAAAGAGTAGAAATGTGCTCAAAAATAGAGTGACAATGGCCTCAATAATAGCGTGGCAACGGATTCAATAATAGAGTGACAATGTGTTCAATAATAGAGTTACAATGCCTTCAATAATATAGTGACAATGGGCTGAATTATACAGAATGACAATGGGTTTAATAATAGAGTAGCAATCTGTTCAATAATAGGGTGGCAATGGGTTCAATAATAGAGTGGGAATGGGCTCAATAATAGAGTGACAATGGGCTCAATAATAGAGTGATAATTTCTTCAATAATAGAGTGGCAATGGGTTCAATAATAGAGTGGCAATGCTCTCAATAATAGATTGACAATGGGATCAATAATAGAGAGTGACAATGGGCTCATTATTAGAGTGGTAATGGGTTCAATAATAGAGTCAAAATGGGTTCAATAATATAGTGGCAATGGGCTCAGTAATACTCAGTTCCAATGGGCTCAATAAAAGAGTAGAAATGTGCTCAAAAATAGAGTGACAATGGCCTCAATAATAGCGTGGCAACGGATTCAATAATAGAGTGACAATGTGTTCAATAATAGAGTTACAATGCATTCAATAATATAGTGACAATGGGTTCAATATTACAGAGTGACAATGGTCTCAATAATAGGGTGACAATGTATTCAATAATAGAGTGCCTCTGGGTTCAATAATAGAGTGACAATGGGTTCAATAACACAGAGTGATATTGGGTTCAATCATAGAGTGACAAGGTGTTCAACAATCGAGTAACACTGGCTTCAATAATACCGAGTGACAGTAGGCTCAATAATACAGAGTGACAGTGGGCTCAATAATAGAATGACAATGTGTTCAATAATAGAGTGACAAAGGGCTCAATAATAGAGTGGCATGAGTTCAATAATAGAGTCACAATGGGAGGAATAATAGTGTGACCATGGGTTCAATAATAGAGTGACAATGGGCTCAACAATACAGAGTGACAATGCGCTCAATAATACAAAAAGACAATGGGCTCAATAATAGAGTGACAAAGGGTTCAATAAGAGTGTGACGATGAGCCAAATAATAGTATGACAATTGGTACAATAATAGCGTGGCAAAGGGATCAAATATAGAATGGCAATGGACTCAATAATAGCGTGACAATGGGCTCAATAATACACAGTAACAATGGACTCAATAAAAGAGTGGCAATGCGTTCAATAATAGAGTGACAATTGGTTCGATAATAGAGTGGCAATGGGTTCAATAATATAGTGGCAATGGGCTCAATAATACTCAGTTACAATGGGCTCAATAAAAGAGCAGAAACGTGCTCAAAAATAGAATAACAATGTGCTCAATAGTAGAGTGGCAATGGATTCAATAATAGAGTGACAATGGGTTCAATAATACAGAGTGATATTGGGCTCAATAATAGAGTGACAATGTGTTCAATAATCGAGTGATACTGGGTTCAATAAGACAGAGTGAAAATGGGCTCAATAATACAGAGTGACAATGGGCTCAATAATAGAGTGACAATGTGTCCAATAATAGAGTTACAATGGGCTCAATAACAGAATGGCAATGGGTTCAATAATAGAGTGACAATGGGCTCAATAATACAGAGTGACAATGGGCTCAATAAAAGAGTGGCAATGCGTTCAATAATAGAGTGACAATGGGCTCAGTAATACTCAGTTGCAATGGGGTCAATAAAAGAGTAGAAATGTGCTCAAAAATAGACTGAGAATGGGCTCAATAATAGCGTGGCAATGGATTCAATAATAGAGTGACAATGTGTCCAATAATAGAGTTACAATGGGCTCAATAACAGAATGACAATGGGTTCAATAATAGTGAAAAAGGCTTCAATAAGAGAGTGACGATGGGCCAAATTATAGTATGACAATCGTTTCAATAATAGTGTCAATGGGTTCAAATATAGAGTGCCAATTGACTCAATAATAGAGTGACAATAGGCTCAATAATACAGTGGGAAATGGCCTCAATAATAGAGTGGCAATTCGTTCAATAATAGTGGCAATGGGGTGAATAATAGAGTGACCTGGGCTCAATTATGCAGAATGACAATGGGCTTAATAATAGAGTGGCAATCTGATCAATAATGGGGTGGCAATGGGTTGAATAATAGAGTGACAGTGGGCTCAATAATAGAGTGGCAATGGGTTCAATAATAGAGTGAGAATGGGCTCAACAATAAAGAGTGACAATGCGCACAATAATACAGATTGACAATGAGATCAATAATACAGAGTGACAATGGGCTCAATAATAGAGTGGCAATGGGATCAATAACAGAGTGACAATGGGCTCAATAATACAGAGTGACAATGGGCTCAATAAAAGAGTGGCAATGCGTTCAATAATAGAGTGACAATGGGCTCAGTAATACTCAGTTACAATGGGTCAATAAAAGAGTAGAAATGTGCTCAAAAATAGAGTGAGAATGGGCTCAATAATAGCGTGGCAATGAATTCAATAATAGAGTGACAATGTGTTCAATAATAGAGTTACAATGCATTCAATAATATAGTGACAGTGGGTTCAATAATACAGAGTGACAATGGGCTCAATAATAGAGTGACAATGTGTTCAATAATAGATTGCCTCTGGGTTCAATAATAGAGTGACAATGGGTTCAATAACACAGAGTGATATTGGGCTCAATAACAGAGTGACAATGTGTTCAATAATCGAGTGACACAGGCTTCAATAATACAGAGTGACAGTATGCTCAATAATACAGAGTGACAGTGGGCTCAATAATAGAGTGACAATGTGTCCAATAATAGAGCTACAATGGGCTCAATAACAGAATGACAATGGGTTCAATTATAGAGTGACAAAGGGTTCAATAAGAGAGTGACGATGGGCCAAATTATAGTATGACAATCGGTTCAATAATAGAGTGGCAATGGGTTCAAATATAGAGTGGCAATTGACTCAATAATAGAGTGACAAAAGGCTCAATATTACAGACGGAAATGGGCTCAATAATCGACAGTGACAGTCGGTTCAATAATAGAATGACAATGTGTTCAATAATTGAGTGACAAAGGACTCAATAATAGAGTGGCATGAGTTCAATAATAGAGTCACAATGGGAGGAATAATAGTGTGACCATGGGTTCAATAATAGAGTGACAATGGGCTGAACAATACAGAGTGACAATGCGCTCAATAATACAAAGCCACAGTGGGCTCAATAATACAGTGACAATGTGTTCAATAATTGACTGACAATGGGCCCAATAACAAAATTACAATGGGTTCAATAATAGAGTGACAAAGGGTTCAATAAGAGACTAACGATGGGTCAAATAATAGTATGACAATCGGTTCAATAATAGCGTGGCAAAGGGTTCAAATATAGAGTGGCAATGGACACAATAATAGAGTGACAATGGGCTCAATAATACAGGGTGACAATGGGCTCAATATAAGAGTGGCAATGGATTCAATAATAGACTCACAATGGGCTCAATAATAGAGTGACAATGGTCTCAACAATCCAGAGTGAAAATGCGCTCAGTAATACAGAGCGACAATGGGCTTGATAATAGTGTGGCAATGGGTTCAATAATAGAGTGGAAATTGGCTCAATAATAGAGTGACAATGGGCTCAATAATAGAGTGATAATTTCTTCAATAATAGAGTGGCAATGGGTTCAATAATAGAGTGGCAATGCTGTCAATAATAGATTGACAATGGGATCAATAATACATAGTGACAATGGGCTCAATAATAGAGTGGCAATGGGATCAATAATAGAGTGACAATGGGCTCAATAATACAGAGTGACAATGGGCTCAATAATAGAGTGGCAATGGGATCAATAATAGAGTGACAATGGGCTCAATAATACAGAGTGACAATGGGCTCAATAATAGAGTGACAATGGGCTCAATAATAGAGTGGCAATGCGTTCAATAATAGAGTGACAATGGGCTCAGTAATACTCAGTAACAATGGGGTCAATAAAAGAGTAGAAATGTGCTCAAAAATATAGTGACAATGGGCTCAATAATAGCGTGGCAATGGATTCAATAATAGAGTGACAACGTGTTCCATAATAGAGTTACAATGCATTCAATAATATAGTGACAATGGGTTCAATAATAGAGTGACAATGGGCTCAATAATAGAGTGACAATGTGTTCAATAATAGAGTGGCTATGGGTTCAATAATAGAGTGACAATGGATTCAATAACACAGAGTGATATTGGGCTCAATAATAGAGTGACAATGTGTTCAATAATCGAGTGACACAGGCTTCAATAATACTGAGTGACAGTAGGCTCAATAATACAGAGTGACAGTGGGCTCAATAATAGAATGACAATGTGTTCAATAATTGAGTGACAAAGGGCTCAATAATAGAGTGGCATGAGTTCAATAATAGAGTCACAATGGGAGGAATAATAGTGTGACTATGGTTTCAATAATAGAGTGACAATGGGCTCAACAATACAGACTGACAATACGCTCAATAATACAAGCGACAATGGGCTCAATAATACAGTGACAATGGGTTCAATTATTGACTGACAATGGGCCCAATAACAAAATTACAATGGGTTCAATAATAGAGTGACAAAGGGGTCAATAAGAGAGTGACGATGAGCCAAATAATAGTATGACAATCGGTTCAATAATAGCGTGGGAAAGGGTTCAAATATAGAATGGCAATGGACTCAATAATAGAGTGACAATGGGCTCAATAATACACAGTAACAATGGGCTCAATAAAAGAGTGGCAATGCGTTCAATAATATAGTGACAATTGGTTCGATAATAGAGTGGCAATGCGTTCAATAATATAGTGGCAATGGGCTCAATAATACTCAGTTACAATGGGCTCAATAACAGAGTAGAAATGTGCTCAAAAATAGAATGACAATGGGCTCAATAATAGAGTGGCAATGGATTCAATAATAGAGTGACAATGGGTTCAATAATACAGAGTGATATTGGGCTCAGTAATAGAGTGACAATGTGTTCAATAATCGAGTGACACTGGGTTCAATAATTCAGAGTGAAAATGGGCTCAATAATACAGAGTGACAGTGGGCTCAATAATAGAGTGACAATGTGTCCAATAATAGAGTTACAATGGGCTCAATAACAGAATGACAATGGGTTCAATAATAGAGTGACAAAGGGTTCAAAAAGAGAGTGACGGTGGGCCAAATTATAGTATGACAATCGGTTCAATAATAGAGTGACAATGGGTTCAAATATAGAGTGGCAATTGACTCAATAATAGAGTGACAATAGGCTCAATAATACTGAGGAAATCGGCTCATTAATAGAGTGGAAATTCGTTCAATAATAGAGTGGCAATGGGGTCAATAATAGAGTGACATGGGCTCAATTATGCAGAATGACAATCGGCTTAATAATAGAGTGGCAATCTGTTCAATAATAGAGTGTAAATGGGCTCCATAATAGGGTGACAATGGGCTCAATAATAGAGTGATAATTTCTTCAATAATAGAGTGGCAATGGGTTCAATAATAGAGTGGCAATGCTCTCAATAATAGATTGACAATGGGATCAATAATACAGAGTGACAATGGGCTCAATAATAGAGTGGCAATGGGATCAATAATAGAGTGACAATGGGCTCAATAATGCAGAGTGACCATGGGCACAATAAAAGAGTGGCAATGCGTTCAATAATAGAGTGACAATGGGTTCAATAAAAGAGTGGGAATGGGTTCAATAATATAGAGGCAATGGGCTCAGTAATACTCAGTTACAATGGGGTCAATAAAAGAGTAGAAATGTGCTCAAAAATAGAGTGACAATGGCCTCAATAATAGCATGGCAATGGATTCAATAATAGAGTGACAATGTGTTCAATAATAGAGTTACAATGCCTTCAATAATATAGTGACAATGGGCTGAATTATACAGAATGACAATGGGTTTAATAATAGAGTAGCAATCTGTTCAATAATAGGGTGGCAATGGGTTCAATAATAGAGTGGAAATGGGCTCAATAATAGAGTGACAATGGGCTCAATAATAGAGTGATAATTTCTTCAATAATAGAGTGGCAATGGGTTCAATAATAGAGTGGCAATGCTCTCAATAATAGATTGACAATGGGATCAATAATAGAGAGTGACAATGGGCTCAATAATAGAGTGGTAATGGGTTCAATAATAGAGTCAAAATGGGTTCAATAATATAGTGGCAATGGGCTCAGTAATACTCAGTTCCAATGGGCTCAATAAAAGAGTAGAAATGTGCTCAAAAATAGAGTGACAATGGCCTCAATAATAGCGTGGCAACGGATTCAATAATAGAGTGACAATGTGTTCAATAATAGAGTTACAATGCCTTCAATAATATAGTGACAATGGGCTGAATTATACAGAATGACAATGGGTTTAATAATAGAGTAGCAATCTGTTCAATAATAGGGTGGCAATGGGTTCAATAATAGAGTGGAAATGGGCTCAATAATAGAGTGACAATGGGCTCAATAATAGAGTGATAATTTCTTCAATAATAGAGTGGCAATGGGTTCAATAATAGAGTGGCAATGCTCTCAATAATAGATTGACAATGGGATCAATAATAGAGAGTGACAATGGGCTCAATATTAGAGTGGTAATGGGTTCAATAATAGAGTCAAAATGGGTTCAATAATATAGTGGCAATGGGCTCAGTAATACTCAGTTCCAATGGGCTCAATAAAAGAGTAGAAATGTGCTCAAAAATAGAGTGACAATGGCCTCAATAATAGCGTGGCAACGGATTCAATAATAGAGTGACAATGTGTTCAATAATAGAGTTACAATGCATTCAATAATATAGTGACAATGGGTTCAATATTACAGAGTGACAATGGTCTCAATAATAGAGTGACAATGTATTCAATAATAGAGTGCCTCTGGGTTCAATAATAGAGTGACAATGGGTTCAATAACACAGAGTGATATTGGGTTCAATCATAGAGTGACAAGGTGTTCAACAATCGAGTAACACTGGCTTCAATAATACCGAGTGACAGTAGGCTCAATAATACAGAGTGACAGTGGGCTCAATAATAGAATGACAATGTGTTCAATAATAGAGTGACAAAGGGCTCAATAATAGAGTGGCATGAGTTCAATAATAGAGTCACAATGGGAGGAATAATAGTGTGACCATGGGTTCAATAATAGAGTGACAATGGGCTCAACAATACAGAGTGACAATGCGCTCAATAATACAAAAAGACAATGGGCTCAATAATAGAGTGACAAAGGGTTCAATAAGAGTGTGACGATGAGCCAAATAATAGTATGACAATTGGTACAATAATAGCGTGGCAAAGGGATCAAATATAGAATGGCAATGGACTCAATAATAGCGTGACAATGGGCTCAATAATACACAGTAACAATGGACTCAATAAAAGAGTGGCAATGCGTTCAATAATAGAGTGACAATTGGTTCGATAATAGAGTGGCAATGGGTTCAATAATATAGTGGCAATGGGCTCAATAATACTCAGTTACAATGGGCTCAATAAAAGAGCAGAAACGTGCTCAAAAATAGAATGACAGTGGGCTCAATAATAGAATGACAATGTGTTCAATAATAGAGTGACAAAGGGCTCAATAATAGAGTGGCATGAGTTCAATAATAGAGTCACAATGGGAGGAATAATAGTGTGACCATGGGTTCAATAATAGAGTGACAATGGGCTCAACAATACAGAGTGACATTGCGCTCAATAATACAAAGCGACAATGGGCTCAATAATAGAGTGACAAAGGGTTCAATAAGAGTGTGACCATGAGCCAAATAATAGTATGACAATTGGTACAATAATAGCATGGCAAAGGGATCAAATATAGAATGGCAATGGACTCAATAATAGCATGACAATGGGCTCAATAATACACAGTAACAATGGACTCAATAAAAGAGTGGCAATGCGTTCAATAATAGAGTGACAATTGGTTCGATAATAGAGTGGCAATGGGTCAATAATATAGTGGCAATCGGCTCAATAATACTCAGTTACAATGGGCTCAATAAAAGATTAGAAATGTGCTCAAAAATAGAATGACAATGGGCTCAATAATAGAATGACAATGTGTTCAATAATAGAGTGACAAAGGGCTCAATAATAGAGTGGCATGAGTTCAATAATAGAGTCACAATGGGAGGAATAATAGTGTGACCATGGGTTCAATAATAGAGTGACAATGGGCTCAACAATACAGAGTGACAATGCGCTCAATAATACAAAGCGACAATGGGCTCAATAATAGAGTGACAAAGGGTTCAATAAGATTGTGACCCTGAGCCAAATAATAGTATGATAATTGGTACAATAATAGCATGGCAAAGGGATCAAATATAGAATGGCAATGGACTCAATAATAGCATGACAATGGGCTCAATAATACACAGTAACAATGGACTCAATAAAAGAGTGGCAATGCGTTCAATAATAGAGTGACAATTGGTTCGATAATAGAGTGGCAATGGGTCAATAATATAGTGGCAATGGGCTCAATAATACTCAGTTACAATGGGCTCAATAAAAGAGTAGAAATGTGCTCAAAAATAGAATGACAATGGGCTCAATAATAGAGTGGCAATGGATTCAATAATAGAGTGACAATGGGTTCAATAATAGAGTGATATTGGGCTCAAAAATAGAGTGACAATGTGTCCGATAATAGAGTTACAATGGGCTTAATAACAGAATGACAATGGGTTCAATAGTAGAGTGACAAAGGGTTCAATAAGAGAGTGATGCTGGGCCAAATTATACTATGACAATCGGTTCAATAATAGAGTGGCAATGGGTTCAAATATAGAGCAGTAATTGACTCAATAATAGAGTGACAATAGGCTCAATAATACAGAGCGAAATGGGCTCAATAATAGAGTGGCAATTCGTTCAATAATAGAGTGGCAATGGGGTCATTAATAGAGTGACCTGGGCTCAATTATGCAGAATAACAATGGGCTTAATAATAGAGTGGCAATCTGTTCAATAATAGGGTGGTAATGGGTACAATAATAGAATGACAATGGGCTCAATAATAGAGTGGCAATGGGTTCAATAATAGAGTGAGAATGGGCTCAACAATACAGAGTGACAAAGCGCTCAATAATACAGATTGACAATGGGCTCAATAATAGAGTGGCAATGGGATCTATAATAGAGTGACAATGGGCTCAATAATACAGCGTGACAATGGGCTCAATAAAAGAGTGGCAATGTGTTCAATAATACAGTGGCAATGGGTTCAATAATAGACTGACAATGGGCTCAATAATAGACTGACAATGGTCTCAACAATCCAGAGTGAAAATGCGCTCAATAATACAGAGTGACAATGGGCTCGATAATAGTGTGGCAATGGGTTCAATAATAGAACGGAAATGGGCTCAATAATAGAGTGACAATGGGCTCAATAATAGAGTGATAATTTCTTCAATAATAGAGTGGCAATGGGTTCAGTAATAGAGTGGCAACGCTCTCAATAATAGATTGACAATGGGATCAATAATAGAGTCACAATGGGCTCAATATTAGAGTGGCAATGGGATCAATAATAGAGTGACAATGGGCTCAATAATACAGAGTGACAATGGGCTCAGTAAAAGAGTGGCAATGCACTCAATAATAGAGTGACAATGGGTTCAATAATAGAGTGGGAATGGGCTCAATAATATAGTGGCAATGGGCTCAGTAATACTCAGTTACAATGGGCTCAATAAAAGAGTAGAAATGTGCTCAAAAATAGAGTGACAATGGGCTCAATAATAGAGTGACAATGTGTTCAATAATAGAGTTACAATGCATTCAATAATATAGTGACAAAGGGTTCAATAATAAAGTGACAATGGGCTCAATAATAGCGTGAAAATGTGTTCAATAATAGAGCGCCTCTGGGTTCAATAATAGAGTGGAAATGGATTCAATAACACAGAGTGATATTGGGCTCAATAATAGAGTGACAATGTGTTCAATAATGGAGTGACACTGGCTTCAATAATAGAGTGACAGTAGATACAATAATACAGAGTGACAGTCGGCTCAATAATAGAATGACAATGTGTTCACTAATAAAGTGACAAAGGGCTCAATAATAGAGTGGCATGAGTTCAATAGTAGAGTCACAATGTAGGAATAATAGTGTGACCATGGGTTCAATAATAGAGTGACAATGGGCTCAACAATACAGAGTGACAATGCGCTCAATAATACAATGCGACAATGGGCTCAATAATACAGTGACAATGGGTTCAATAATTGACTGACAATGGGCCCAATAACAAAATTACAATTGGTTCAATAATAGAGTGAGAAAGGGTCCAATAAGACAGTGATGATGAGCCAAATAATAGTATGACAATCGGTTCAATAATAGCGTGGCAATGGGTTCAGATATAGAGTGGCAATGGACTCAATAATAGAGTGACAATAGGCTCAATAATACAAAGTGAAAATGGGCTCAATAATAGAGTGACATGGGTTCAATTATGCAGAATGACAATGGGCTTAATAATAGAGTGGAAATGGTTTCAATAATAGAGTGGCAATGGGTTCAATAATATAGTGACAATGGGCTCAATAATAGAGTGGCAATGGATTTAATAATAGAGTGACAATGGCCTCAACAATACAGAGTGAAAATGCACTTAATAATAGAGTAACAATGGGCTGAATAATAATATGGCAATGGGTTAAATAATAGAGTGGAAATGAGCTCAATAATGGAGTGACAATGGGCTCAATAATAGAGTGATAAATTGTTCAATAATAGAGTGCCAACAGATTCAATAATAGAGTGGCAATGCTCAAAATAATAGAGTGACAATAGGCTCAATATTAGAGTGGCAATGGGATCAATAATAGAGTGACAATGGGCTCAATAAAAGAGTGGCAATGCGTTCAATAATAGAGTGACAATGGGTTCAATAATAGAGTGGCAATGGATTCAATAATAGAGTGACAATGGGTACAATAATAGAGTTACAATGGGTTCAATAACATAGTGACAATGTGTTCAATAATCGAGTGACACTGGGTTCAATAATAGAGTGACAATGGGCTCAATAATGCAGAGTGACAGTGGGCTCAATAATAGAGTGACAATGTGTTCAACAATAGAGTGACAATGGGCTCAATAATAGAGTGGCATGGGTTCAATAATATTGTGACAATGGGTGGAATAATAGTGTGACCATGGGTTCAATAATATTGTGACAATGGGCTCAACAATAAAGAGTGACAATGCACTCAATAATACAGAGTGACAATGGGCTCAATAATAAAGTGATAATGTGTTCAATAATAGAGTGGCAATGGGTTAAATAATAGAGTGGAAATGGGTTCAATAATAGAGTGACAATGGGCTTAATAATAGACTGATATTGTGTTCAATAATAGAGTGGCAATTGGTTCAATAATAGAATGGCAATGGGCTCAATAATAGAGTGACAATGGGATCAACAATACAGAGTGACAATGGGCTCAATAATTGACTGACAATGGGCCCAATAACAGAATTACAATGGGTTCAATAATAGAGTGACAAAGGTTTCAATAAGAGAGTGACGATGGGCCAAATAATAGTATGACAATCGGTTCAATAATAGAGTCGCAATGTGTTCAAATATGGACTCAATAATAGAGTAACAATAAGTTCAATAATACAGAGTGAAAATGGGCTCAATAATAGAGTGACCTGGGCTCAATTATGCAAAATGACAATGGGCTTAATAATACAGTGGAAATGGGTTCAATAATAGAGTGGCAATAGGTTAAATAATCGAGTGGAAATAGGCTCAATTATAGAGTGGCAATGGGTTCAATAACAGAATGACAATGGCTTCAACAATAGCCTGGCATTGGGCTGAATAATAGAGTGACATTGAGCTCAATAATAGAGTGATAATGTGTTCAATAATAGATTGGTAATGGGTTCAATAATAGTGACAATGGGATCAATAATACAGGGTAACAATGAGTTCAAAAATAGCGTGGTAATGGGCTCAATAATACAGTGACAATGGGCTCAATAAAACAGGGTGACAATGGGCTCAATAAAATAGTGGCAATGCGTTCAATAATAGAGTGACAATAGGTTCAATAATATAGCGGCAATGGGTTCAATAATATAGTGGCAATGGGCTAAATAATACTCAGTTACAATGGTCTCAATAAAAGAGTAACAATTGGCTCAAAGATAGAGTGACAATGGGCTCAATAATAGAGTGACAATGGGCTCAACAATACAGAGTGACAAAGCGCTCAATAATACAGAGTGACAATGGGCTCAATAATAAAGTGCAAAGGGTTAAATAATAGAGTGGAAATGGGCTCAATAATAGAGTGACAATGGGCTCAATAGTAAAGTGATAATGTGTTCAATAATAGACTGGCAATGGTTAAGTAATAGAGTGGAAATGGGCTCAATAATAGAGTGACAATGGATTCAACAATTGACTGACAATGGGCCCAATAACAAAATTACAATGGGTTCAATAATAGAGTGACAAAGGTTTCAATAAGGGAGTGACGATGGGCCAAATAATAGTATGACAATCGGTTCAATAATAGATTGGCAATGGGTTCAAATATAGAGTGGCAATGGACTCAATAATAGAGTTACAATAAGCTCAATAATAGAGTGAAAATGGGTTCAATAATAGAGTGACCTGGGCTCAATTATGCAGAATCACAATGGGCTTAATAATAGATTGGAAATGGGTTCAATAATAGAGTGGCAATGGGTTCAATAATAGAGTTGCAATAGGTTAAATAATCGAGTGGAAACGGGCTCAATAATAGAGTGACAACGGGCTCAATAAAAGAGTAGACATGTGTTCAAAAATAGAGTGACAATGGGCTCAATAATATGGACTCAACAATACAGAGTGGCAATGCGCTTAATAATACAGAGTGACAATGGGCTCAGTAATAGAGTGACAATGGGCTCAATAGTAGAGTGATAATGTGTTCAATAATAGAGTCTCAATGGGCTAAATAATAGAGTGACAATAGACTCAACAATACAGAGAGACAATACGCTCAATAATACAGAGTGACAATGCGTTCAATAATAGAGTGACAATGGGCTCAATAGTAGAGTGATAATGTGTTCAATAATAGAGTGGCAAAGGGTTCAATAATACAGTGGCAATGGGCTCAATAATAGAGTGGCAATGGGCTCAATTATAGAGTGGCCAAGGGCTCAATAATAGAGGGACAATGGGCTCAATAATACAGGATGACAATGGGCTCAATAAAAGAGTGGCAATGGGTTCAATAATATCCTGGCAATGGGCTCAATAATACTCAGTTACAATGGGCTCAATAAAAGAGTAGAAATGTGCTCAAAAATAGAGTGATAATGTGTTCAATAATGGAGTGGCAATGGTCTCAATAAAAGAGTTGCAATGCATTCAATAATATAGTGGCAATGGGCTCAATAATGCTCAGATACAATGGGCTCAATAAAAGAGTAGAAATGTGCTCAAAAATAGAGTGACAATGGGCTCAATAATAGAGTGGCAATGGATTCAATAATAGAATGACAATGGGTTCAATATTAGAGTTACAATGGGTTCAATAATATAGTGACAATGGTTTCAATAATAGAGTGACAATGGGTTCAATAATACGGAGTGATATTGGGCTCAGTAATAGAGTGACAATGTTTGCAATAATCGAGTGACACTGGGTTCAATAATACAGAGTGACAATGCGCTCAATAATACAGAGTGACAATGGGCTTAATAATAGAGTGACAATGGGTGCAATAATTGAGTGACAATGGGACCAATAACCGAATTACAATGGATCCAATAATAGAGTGACAAAGGGTTCAATAAGAGAGTGACGATGGACAACATAATAGTACGACAATCGGTTGAATAATAGAGTGGGAATTCGTTCAATAATAGAGTGGCAATGCGTTCAATAATAGAGTGAAATGGGCTTATATAATGCAGAGTGACAATGGGCTCAATAAAAGAGTAGCAATGGGCTCAAAAATAGCGTGACATTGGGCTCAATAATAGAGTGGCAATCGATTCAATAATAGAGTGACAATGGGTTCAATAATAGAATGACAATGGGTTCAATAATGGAGTTACAATTGGTTCAATACTAGAGTGACAATGGGTTCAATAATAGAGTGACAAAGGGTTCAATAAGAGAGCAACAATGTGTTAATGTGTTCAATAATAGAGTGGCAAAGAGTTCAATATTAGAGTGACAATGGGCTCAATAATAGAGTGACAATGGGCTCAATAGTAGACTGATAATGTGATCAATAATAAAGTGCCAATGGGTTCAATAATAGAGTGACAATGGGATCAATAATACAGGGTGACAATGAGCTCAAAAATAGCATGGCAATGGGCTCAATAATACAGAGTGACAATGGGCTCAATAAAATAGTGGCAATGCGTTCAATAATAGAGTGACAATGGGTTCAATAATATAGCAGCAATGGGTTCAATAATATAGTGGCAATGGGCTGAATAATAATCAGTTACAATGGGTTCAATAACAGAGTAGCAATTGGCTCAAAGATAGAGTGACAATGGGCTCAATAATAGAGTGGCAATGGATTCAATAATAGTGTGACAATGGGTTCAATAATAGAGTGACAATGGGCTCAATAATAGAGTGGCAATGGACTCAATAATAGAGTGAAAATAAGCTCAATAATAGAGTGAAAATGGGCTCAATAATAGAGTGACCTGGGCTCAATTATGCAGAGTGAAAATGGGCTCATTAACACAGGTTGACAATGGGCTCCATAATAGAGTGGCATGGGTTCAATAATAGAGGGACAATGGGCTCAATAATAGAGTGACAATGTGTTCAAATATAGAGTGACAATGTGCTCAATAATAGAGTGGCATGGGTTCAATAATAGAGTGACAATGGGTGGAATAATCATGTGACAATGGGCTCAACAATACAGAGTGACAATGCGCTCAATAATAGAGTGACAATGGGCTTAATAATAGAGTGACAATGGTTTCAATAATTGAGTGACAATGGGACCAATAACCGAATTACAATGGGTTCAATAATAGAGTGACAAAGGGTTCAATAAGAAAGTGACGATGGACAACATAATAGTATGACAATCGGTTGAATAATAGAGTGGCAATTCATTCAATAATGGAGTGGTAATGGGCTCAATATTAGAGTAAAATGGGCTTAATAATGCAGAGTGACAATGGGCTCAATGAAAGAGTAGCAATGGGCTCAAAAACAGAGTTACAATTGGTTCAATAATAGAGTGACAATGGGATCAATAATACTGAGTGAATAAGGGCTCAATAATAGAGTGACAATGGCCTCAATAATAGAGTGACAAAGGGTTCAATAACAGAGCAACGATGGGTTAAAAAGTAGTGTGGCAATAGGCTCAATAATAGACTGTCAATGGGCTCAATAATAGAGTGAAAATGGACTCAAAAATACAGAGTGACAATGCGCTCAATAATAGAGTGACAATGGGTTCAATAACAGAGTGTCAATAGGCTCAATAATAGAATGACAATGGGCTCAATAAAAGAGTCTCAATGGGCTAAATAATAGAGTGACAATGGACTCAACAATACAGAGAGACAATGCGCTCAATAACACAGAGTGACAATGCGCTCATTAATAGAGTGACAATGGGATCAATAGTAGAGTGATAATGTGTTCAACAATAGAGTGGCAATGGGTTCAACAATACAGTGGCAATGGGCTCAATAATAGAGTGGCAATGGGCTCAATAATAGTGTGGCAATGGGCTCAATAAAAGAGGGACAATGGGATCAATAATACAGGGTGACAATGAGCTCAAAAATAGCATGGCAATGGGCTCAATAATACAGAGTGACAATGGGCTCAATAAAATAGTGGCAATGCGTTCAATAATAGAGTGACAATGGGTTCAATAATATAGCAGCAATGGGTTCAATAATATAGTGGCAATGGGCTGAATAATAATCAGTTACAATGGGTTCAATAACAGAGTAGCAATTGGCTCAAAGATAGAGTGACAATGGGCTCAATAATAGAGTGGCAATGGATTCAATAATAGTGTGACAATGGGTTCAATAATAGAGTGACAATGGGCTCAATAATAGAGTGGCAATGGACTCAATAATAGAGTGAAAATAAGCTCAATAATAGAGTGAAAATGGGCTCAATAATAGAGTGACCTGGGCTCAATTATGCAGAGTGAAAATGGGCTCATTAACACAGGTTGACAATGGGCTCCATAATAGAGTGGCATGGGTTCAATAATAGAGGGACAATGGGCTCAATAATAGAGTGACAATGTGTTCAAATATAGAGTGACAATGTGCTCAATAATAGAGTGGCATGGGTTCAATAATAGAGTGACAATGGGTGGAATAATCATGTGACAATGGGCTCAACAATACAGAGTGACAATGCGCTCAATAATAGAGTGACAATGGGCTTAATAATAGAGTGACAATGGTTTCAATAATTGAGTGACAATGGGACCAATAACCGAATTACAATGGGTTCAATAATAGAGTGACAAAGGGTTCAATAAGAAAGTGACGATGGACAACATAATAGTATGACAATCGGTTGAATAATAGAGTGGCAATTCATTCAATAATGGAGTGGTAATGGGCTCAATATTAGAGTAAAATGGGCTTAATAATGCAGAGTGACAATGGGCTCAATGAAAGAGTAGCAATGGGCTCAAAAACAGAGTTACAATTGGTTCAATAATAGAGTGACAATGGGATCAATAATACTGAGTGAATAAGGGCTCAATAATAGAGTGACAATGGCCTCAATAATAGAGTGACAAAGGGTTCAATAACAGAGCAACGATGGGTTAAAAAGTAGTGTGGCAATAGGCTCAATAATAGACTGTCAATGGGCTCAATAATAGAGTGAAAATGGACTCAAAAATACAGAGTGACAATGCGCTCAATAATAGAGTGACAATGGGTTCAATAACAGAGTGTCAATAGGCTCAATAATAGAATGACAATGGGCTCAATAAAAGAGTCTCAATGGGCTAAATAATAGAGTGACAATGGACTCAACAATACAGAGAGACAATGCGCTCAATAACACAGAGTGACAATGCGCTCATTAATAGAGTGACAATGGGATCAATAGTAGAGTGATAATGTGTTCAACAATAGAGTGGCAATGGGTTCAACAATACAGTGGCAATGGGCTCAATAATAGAGTGGCAATGGGCTCAATAATAGTGTGGCAATGGGCTCAATAAAAGAGGGACAATGGGCTCAATAATACAGAGTGACAATGGGCTCAATAAAAGAGTGGCAATGCGTTCAATAATATAGTGGCAATGGGCGCAATAATACTCAGTTACAATGGGCTCAATAAAAGAGTAGAATGCGCTCAAAAGTAGAGTGACAATGGGCTCAATAATAGAGTGGCAATGGATTGAATAAAAGAGTGACAATGGGTTCAATAATACAGATTGACAATGGATTCCATAATAGAGTGACAATGTGTTCAATAATCGAGTGACTCGGGGTTCAATAATACAGAGTGACAATGCGCTCAATAATACAGAGTGTCAATGGGCTTAATAATAGAGTGACAATGGGTTCAATAATTGAGTGACAATGGGACCAATAGCTGAATTACAATGGGTTCAATAATAGAGTGACAAATGGTTCAATAAGAGAGTGACGATGGACAACATAATAATCTGACAATCGGTTGAGTAATAGAGTGGCAATTCGTTCAATAATAGAAAGGCAATGGGCTCAATAATAGAGTGAAATGGGCTCAATAATGCAGAGTGACAATGGGCTCAATAAAAGAGTAGCAATGGGCTCAAAAATAGAGTGACAATGAGCTCAATAATAGAGTGGCAATCGATTCAATAATAGTGACAATGGGTTCAATAATAGAGTGACAATGGGTTCAAAAATAGAGTTACAATGGGTTCAATAATAGAGTGACAATGGGTTCAATAATACTGAGTGAATAAGGGCTCAATAATACAGAGTGACAATGGCCACAATAATAGAGTGACAAAGGGTTCAATAAGAGAGCAACAATGGGTTAAATAATAATGTGGCAATAGGCTCAATAATAGACTGACAATGGGCTCAATAATAGAGTCTCAATGGTCTAAATAATAGAGTGACAATGGACTCAACAATACAGAGTGGCAATGCGCTCAATAATACACAGTGACAATGAGCTCAGTAATAGAGTGACAATGGGCTCAATAGTAGAATGATAATGTGTTCAATAACAGAGTGGCAATGAGTTAAATAATACAGTGGCAATGGGCTCAATAATAGCGTGGCAATGGGCTCAATAATAGAGGGACAATGGGCTCAATAATACAGAGTGACAATGAGCTCAATAAAACAGTGGCAATGCGTTCAATAATATAGTGGCAATGGGCTCAATAATACTCAGTTACAATGGGCTCAATAAAAGAGTAGAAATGTGCTCAAAAATAGAGTGACAATGGGCCCAATAATAGGGTGGCAATGGATTCAATAATAGAATGACAATGGGTTCAATATTAGAGTTACAATGGGTTCAATAATATAGTGACAATGGGTTCAATAATAGAATGGCAATGGGCTCAATAATAGAGTCTCAATGGGCTAAATAATAGAGTGACAATAGACTCAACAATACAGAGAGACAATACGCTCAATAATACAGAGTGACAATGCGCTCAATAATAGAGTGACAATGGGCTCAATAGTAGAGTGATAATGTGTTCAATAATAGAGTGGCAAAGGGCTCAATAATACAGTGGCAATGGGCTCAATAATAGAGTGGCAATGGGCTCAATTATAGAGTGGCCAAGGGCTCAATAATAGAGGGACAATGGGCTCAATAATACAAGATGACAATGGGCTCAATAAAAGAGTGGCAATGGGTTCAATAATATCCTGGCAATGGGCTCAATAATACTCAGTTACAATGGGCTCAATAAAAGAGTAGAAATGTGCTCAAAAATAGAGTGACAATGGGGTCAATAATAGAGTGGCAATGGATTCAATAATAGAGTGACAATGGGTTCAATATTAGTGTTGCAATGGGTTCAATAATATAGTGTCAATGGGTTCAATAATACAGAGTTAAAATGGGTTCAATAATAGAGTGACAATGGATTCAAAAATATGGAGTGATACTGGGCTCAATAATAGAGTGACAATGTGTTCAATAATCAAGTGACACTGTGTTCAATAATACAGAGTCACAATGGGCTCAATAATGCAGAGTGACAGTGGACTCAATAATACAGTGACAATGTGTTCAATAATAGTGACAATGGGCTCAATAATAGAGTGGCATGGGTTCAATAATAGAGTGACAATGGGTGGTATAATAGTGTGACAATGGGGTCAACAATACAGAGTGACAATGCGCTCAATAATAGAGTGACAATGGGCTTAATAATAGAGTGACAATGGGCTCATTAATTAAGCGACAATGGGACCTATAACCGAATTACAATGAGTTCAATAATAGACTGAAAAATCGTTCAATAAGAGAGTGATGATGGACAACATCATAGTATGACAATCGGTTCAATAATAGAGTGGCAAAAGTTCAATAATATAGTGGCAATGGGCTCAATAATAGAGTGAAATGGGCTTAATAATGCAGAGTGACAATGGGCTCAATAATAGAGTGGCAATCGATTCAATAATAGAGTGACAATGGGTTCAATAATAGTGACAATGGGTTCAATAATAGAGTTACAATTGGTTCAATAATAGAGTGACAATGGGTTTAATAATACTGAGTGAATAAGGGCTCAATAATACAGAGTGACAATGGCCTCAAGAATAGAGTGGCAAAGGGTTCAATAAGAGAGCAACAATGAGTTAAATAATAGTGTGCCAATAGGCTCAATAATAAAATGACAATGTGCTCAATAATTGAGTGGCAATGGGCTCAATAATAGAGTGAAAATGAACTCAAAAATACAGAGTCACAATGCACTCAATAGTACAGAGTCACAATGGGCTCAATAAGACAGTGACAATGGGTTCAATAACAGAGTCTCAATAGGCCCAATAATAGAATGACAATGGGCCCAATAATAAAGAATCAATGGGCTAAATAATAGTGACAATAGACTCAACAATACAGAGAGACAATGCGCTCAATAATACAGAGTGACAATGGGCTCAATAATAGAGTGTCAATGGGTTAAATAATAAAGTGGAAATGGGCTCAAAAATAGAGTGACAATGGGCTCAATAATAGAGTGGCAATCGATTCAATAATAGAGTGACAATGGGTTCAATAATAGCGTGACAATGGGTTCAATAATAGAGTTACAGTTGGTTCAATAATAGAGTGACAATGGGCTCAATAATAGAGTGGCATGGGTTTAATAATAGTGACAATGGGTGGTATAATAGTGTGACAATGGGCTCAACAATACAGAGTGACAATGCGCTCAATAATACAGAGTGACAATGGGCTTAATAATAGAGTGACAATGGGCTCAATAATTAAGTGACAATGGGACCAATAACCGAATTACAATGGGTTCAATAATAGAATGAAAAATGGTTCAATAAGAGAGTGATGATGGACAACATAATAGTATGACAATCGGTTCAATAATAGAGTGGCAATTAGTTCAATAATATAGTGACAATGGGCTCAATAAAAGAGTAGCAATGGGCTCAAAAATAGAGTGACAATGGGCTCAATAATAGAGTGGCAATCGATTCAATAATAGAGTGACAATGGGTTCAATAATAGCGTGACAATGGGTTCAATAATAGAGTGAAAATGAACTCAAAAATACAGAGTCACAATGCACTCAATAGTACAGAGTCACAATGGGCTCAATAAGACAGTGACAATGGGTTCAATAACAGAGTGTCAATAGGCCCAATAATAGAATGACAATGGGCTCAATAATAGAGACTCAATGGGCTAAATAATAGTGACAATAGACTCAACAATACACAGAGACAATGCGCTCAATAATACAGAGTGACAATGGGCTCAATAATAGAGTGTCAATGGGTTAAATAATAGAGTGGAAATGGGCTCAAAAATAGAGTGACAATGGTCTCAATAATAGAGTGGCAATCGATACAATAATAGAGTGACAGTGGGTTCAATAATAGCGTGACAATGGGTTCAATAATAGATTTACAGTTGGTTCAATAATAGACTGACAATGGGTTCAATAATACTGAGTGAATAAGGGCTCAATAATACAGAGAAACAATGGCCTCAATAATAGAGTGACAAAGGGTTCATTAATAGAGCAACAATGGGTTAAATAATAGTGTGGCAATAGGCTCAATAATAGAATGACAATGGGGTCAATAATAGAGTGGCAATGGGCTCAATAATAGAATGAAAATGGACTCAACAATACAGATTGACAATGCGCTCAATAATAGTGATAATTTGTTCAATAATAGAGTGGCAAAGGGTTCAATAATAGAGTGACAATGGGATCAATAATACAGAGTGACAATAGGCTCAATAAAATAGCGGCAATGCGTTCAACAATAGAGTGACAATGGGCTCAATAATAGATTTATAACGTGTTCAATAATAAAGTGGCAATGGGTTGAATAATAGAGTGACAATGGGATCAATAATACAGGGTGACAATGGGCTCAAAAATAGAGTGGCAATGGGCTCAACCATATAGTGACAATGGGCTCAATAATACAATTGACAATGGGCTCAATAAAATAGTGGCAATGCGTACAATAATAGAGTGACAATGGGCTCAATAATAGATTTATAATGTGTTCAATAATAGAGTGGCAATGGGTTCATTAATAGAGTGACAATGGGCTCAATAATAGATTTATAATGTGTTCAATAATAGAGTGGCAATGGGTTCAATAATAGAGTGACAATGGGATCTATAATACATGGGTGACAATGGACTCAAAAATAGAGTGGCAATGGGCTCAATAATATAGTGACAATGGGCGCAATAAAATAGTGGCAATGTGTTCAATAATAGAGTGACAATGGGTTCAATAATGTAGCGGCAATGGGATCAATAATATAGTGGCAATGGACAAAATAATGCTTAGTTACAATGGGCTCAATAAAAGAGTAGCAATTGGCTCAAAGATAGAGTGACAATGGGTTCAATAATAGAGAGGCAACGGATTCAATAATAGAGTGACAAAGGGTTCAATAATATAGTGGCAATGGGTTCAATAATAGAGTGACAATGGGCTCAACAATACAGAGTGACAATGCGCTCAATAATACAGAATGACAATGGGCCCAATAATATAGTGCAAAGGGTTAAATAATAGAGTGGAAATGGGCTCAATAATAGTTACAATGGGCTCAATAGTAGAGTGATAATGTGTTTAATAATAGAGTGGCAATGGTTTCAATAGTACAGTGGCAATGGGCTCAATAATAGAGTGGCAATTGGCTCAATAATAGAGTGGCAAAGGGCTCAATAATAGAGGGACAATGGGCTCAATAATACAGAGTGACAATGGACTCAATAAAAGAGTGATAATGTGTTAAATAATAGAGTGGCAAATGGTTCAATAATAGAGTGACCATGGGATCAATAATACAGGGTGACAATGGGCTCAATAAAATAGTGGCAATGCGTTCAATAATAGAGTGAGAATGGGCTCAATACTAGAGTGACAATGGGATCAATAATACAGGATGACAATGGGCTCAAAAATAGAGTGGCAATGGGTTCAATAATATAGTGAAAATGGGCTCAATAATACAGAGTGGCAATGGGCTCAATAATATAGTGACAATGGGCTCAATAATAGAGTGACAATGGGCGCAATAAAATAGTGGCAATGCGTTCAATAATAGAGTGACAATGGGTTCAATAATGTAGCGGCAATGGGATCAATAATATAGTGGCAATGGACAAAATAATGCTTAGTTACAATGGGCTCAATAAAAGAGTAGCAATTGGCTGAAAGATAGAGTGACAATGGGCTCAATAATAGAGAGGCAATGGATTCAATAATAGAGTGACAATGGGTTCGATAATATGGAGGCAATGGGTTCAATAATACAGTGGCAATGGGCTCAATAATAGAGTTGCAATGTGCTCAATAATAGAGGGACAATGGGCTCAATAATAGAGTGACAATGAGCTCAATAAAAGAGTGGCAGTGCATTCAATAATAGAGTGACAATGCGTTCAATAATAGAGTGGCAATGGGTTAAATAATATAGTGGCAATGGGCTCAATAATTCTCAGTTACAATTGGCTCAATAAAAGAATAGCAATGTGATTAAAAATAGACTGACAATGGGCTCAATAATATCGTGGAAATGGATTTAATAATAGAGAGACAATGGGCTCAATAATAGTTTGACAATGTGTTCAATAATAGAGTGACTCTGGGTTCAATAATAGAGTGACAATGGGTTCAATAATAGAGTGGCAATTGGTTAAATAATAGAGTGGAAATGGGCTCAATAATAGAGTGACAATGTGTTCAATAATACAGAGTGACATTGGGCTCAATAATAGAGTGATATTGTGTTCAATAATAGAGTGACAATGGGCTCAATAGTAGAGAGGCATGGGTTCAAAAATAGAGTGACAAAGGGTGGAATAATAGTGTGACAATGGGTTCAATAATTGAGTGACAATGGGACCAATAACAGAATTACGATGGCTTCAATAATAGAGTGACAAAGGGTTCAATAAGAGAGTGACGATGCACCAAATAATAGTATGACAATCGGTTCAATAATAGAGTGGCAATTCGTTCAATAATAGAGTGGCAATGGGCACAATAATAGAGTGAAATGGGCTCAATAGTGCAGAGTGACAATGGGCTCAATAAAAGAGTAGCAATGGGCTCACAAATAGAGTGACAATGGGCTCAATAATAGAGTGACAAACGATTCAATAATAGTGACAATGGGTTCAATAATAGAGTGACAATGGATTCAATAATAGACTAACAATTGGTTCAATAGTAGAGTGACAATGGGTTCAATAATACTGAGTGAATAAGGGCTCAATGATAGAGTGACAATGGACTCAATAATACGGTGACAAAGGGTTCAATAATAGAGCAACAATGGGTTAAATAATAGTGTGGCAAAAGGCTCAATAATAGAATGACAATGGGCTCAATAATTGAGTGGCAATGGGCTCAATAATAGAGTGAAAATGGACTCAACAATACAAACTGACAATGCGCTCAATAATAGAGTGACAATGGGCTCAGTAATAGAATGGCAATAGGTTAGATAATCGAGTGGAAATGGGCTATATAATAGAGTGACAATGGGCTCAAAAATAGAGTGGCAATGGGCTCAATAATAGAGTGGCAATGGGCTCAATAATAGAGGGACAATGGGCTCAATAATACAGAGTGACACTGGGCTCAATAAAAGAGTGGCAATGCGTTCAATAATATAGTGGCAATAGGCTCAATAATACTCAGTTAAATTGGGCTCAATAAATGAGTAGAAATGTGCTTAAAAATAGAGTGACAATGGGGTCAATAATAGAGTGGCAATGGATTCAATAATAGAGTGACAATGGGTTCAATATTAGTGTTACAATGGGTTCAATAATATAGTGACAATTGGTTCAATAATAGAGTTAAAATGGGTTCAATAAAGAGTGACAATGGGTTCAAAAATATGGAGTGATATTGGGCTCAATAATAGAGTGACAATGTGTTCAATAATCAAGTGACACAGGGATCAAAAATACAGAGTGACAATGGGCTCAATAATGCAGAGTGACAGTGGACTCAATAATACAGTGACAATGTGTTCAATAATAGAGTGACAATGGGCTCAATAATAGAGTGGCATGGGTTTAATAATAGAGTGAAAAAGAGTGGTATAATAGTGTGACAATGGGCTCAGCAATACAGAGTGACAATGCGCTCAATAATAGAGTGACAATGGGCTTAATAATAGAGTGACAATGGGTTCAATAATTGAGCGACAATGGGACCAATAACCAAATTACAATGGGTTCAATAATAGATTGAAAAATGGTTCAATAGGAGAGTGATGATCGACGACATAATAGTATGACAATCGGTTCAATAATTGAGTGGCAATTCGTTCAATAATATAGTGGCAATGGGCTCAATAATAGAGTGAAATGGGCTTAATAATGCAGAGTGACAATGGGTTCAATAAAAGAGTAGCAATGGGCTCAAAAATAGAGTGGCAATCGATTCAATACTGGAGTAACAATGGGTTCAATAATAGAGTGACAATGGGTTCAATAATAGAGTTACAATGGGTTCAATAATAGAGTTAGAATTGGTTCAATAATAGAGTGACAATGGGTTTAATAATACTGAGTGAATAAGGGCTCAATAATACAGAGTGACAATGGCCTCAAGAATAGAGTGGCAAAGGGTTCAATAAGAGAGCAACAATGGGTTAAATAATAGTGTGGCAATAGGCTCAATAATAGAATGACAATGGGCTCAATAATAGAGTGGCAATGGGCTCAATAATAGAGTGAACATGAACTCAAAAATCAGAGTGTCAATGTGCTCAATAATACAGAGTGACAATGGGCTCAATAAGAGAGTGACAATAGGTTCAATAACAGAGTGTCAATAGGCCCAATAATAGAATGACAATGGGCTCAATAATAGAGACTCAATGGGCTAAATAATAGTGACAATGGACTCAACAATACAGAGAGACAATGCGCTCAATAATAGAGTGACAATGGGCTCAAGAATAGAGTGTCAATGGGTTAAATAATAGAGTGGAAATGGGCTCAAAAATAAAGTGACAATGGGCTCAATAATAGAGTGGCAATCAATACAATAATAGAGTGACAATGGGTTCAATAATAGAGTGACAATGGGTTCAATAATGGAGTTACAGTTGGTTCAATAATAGAGTGACAATGGGTTCAATAATACTGAGTGAATAAGGGCTCAATAATACACAGTGACAATGGCCTCAGTAATAGAGTGACAAAGGGTTCAATAATAGAGCAACAATGGGTTAAATAATAGTGTGGCAATAGGCTCAATAATAGAGTGGCAATGGGCTCAATGACAGAATGAAAATGGACTCAACAATACAGAGTGACAATGCGCTCACTAATAGAGTGATAATTTGTTCAATAATAGAGTGGCAAAGGATTCAATAATAGAGTGACCATGGGATCAATAATACAAGGTGACAATGGGCTCAAAAATTGAGTGGCAGTGGGCTCAACTATATAGTGACAGTGGGCTCAATAATACAGAGTGACAATGGGCGCAATAAAATAGTGGCAATGCGTTCAATAATAGAGTGACAATGGGTTCAATAATGTAGCGGCAATGGGATCAATAATATAGTGGCAATGGACAAAATAATGCTTAGTTACAATGGGCTCAATAGAAGAGTAGCAATTGGCTCAAAGAAAGAGTGACAATGGGCTCAATAATATAGAGGCAATGGATTCAATAATAGAGTGACAATGGGTTCAATAATATAGTGGCAATGGGTTCAATAATAGAGTGACAATGGGCTCAACAATACAGAGTGACAATGCGCTCAATAATAGAGTGACAATGGGCTCAATAAGAGAGTGACAATAGGTTCAATAACAGAGTGTCAATAGGCCCAATAATAGAATGAAAATGGGCTCAATAATAGAGACTCAATGGGCTAAATAATAGTGACAATGGACTCAACAATACAGAGAGACAATGCGCTCAATAATACAGAGTGACAATGGGCTCAATGACAGAGTGTCAATGGGTTAAATAATAAAGTGGAAATGGGCTCAAAAATAGAGTGACAATGGGCTCAATAATAGAGTGGCAATCGATTCAATAATAGAGTGACAATGAGTTCTATAATAGAGTGACAATGGGTTCAATAATAGAGATACAGTTGGTTCAATAATATAGTGGCAATGGGTTCAATAATAGAGTGGCAATCGGCTCAATAATAGAGTGACAACGGGATAAATAATAGAGTGACAATGGTCTCAATAATAGAGGGACAATGAACTCAATAATTGACTGAAAATGTGTTCAATAGTAGAGTGGCAATGGGTGAAACAATAGAGTGGAAATGGGCACAATAATAGAGTTACAATGGGCACAATAATTGACTGAAAATGTGTTCAATAGTAGAGTGGCAATGGGTTCAATAATAGAGTGGCAATGGGCTCAATACTAGAGATACAGTTGGTTCAATAATAGAGTGGCAATGGGTTCAATAATAGAGTGGCAATCGGCTCAATAATAGAGTGACAATGGGATAAATAATAGAGTGAGAATGGTCTCAATAATAGAGGGACAATGAACTGAATAATTGACTGAAAATGTGTTCAATAGTAGAGTGGCAATGGGTGAAACAATAGAGTGGAAATGGGCACAATAATAGAGTTACAATGGGCACAATAATTGACTGAAAATGTGTTCAATAGTAGAGTGGCAATGGGTTCAATAATAGAGTGGCAATGGGCTCAATACTAGAGTGGCAATCGATTCAATAATAGAGTGACAATGGGTTCAATAATAGAGTGACAATGGGTTCAATAATACTGAGTGAATAAGGGCTCAATAATACAGAGTGACAATGGCCTCAATAATAGTGTGACAAAGGGTTCAATAGTAGAGCAACAATGGGTTAAATAATAGTGTGGCAATAGGCTCAATAGTAGAATGACAATGGGCACAATAATAGAGTGGCAATGGGCTCAGTAATAGAATGAAAATGGACTCAACAATACAGAGTGACAATGCGTTCAATAATAGTGATAATTTGTTCAAGAATAGAGTGGCAAAGGATTCAATAATAGAGTGACCATGGGATCAATAATACAGGGTGACAATGGGCTCAAAAATAGCGTGGCAATTGTCTCAATATTAGAGTGACAATGGGATCAATAATAGAGGGACAATGGGCTCAATAATACAGAGTGACAATGGGCTCAATAAAAGAGTGGCAATGCATTCAATAATAGAGTGACAATGCATTCAATAATAGAGTGGCAATGGGTTAAATAACATAGTGGCAATGGGCTCAATAATTCTCAGTTACAATTGGCTCAATAAAAGAATAGCAATGTGATTAAAAATAGACGGACAATGGGGTCAATAAAAGAGTGGAAATGGATTTAATAATAGAGAGCCAGTGGGCTCAATAACAGTTTGACAATGTGTTCAATAATAGAGTGACTCTGGGTTCAATAATAGAGTGACAATGGGTTCAATAATAGAGTGGCAATTGGTTAAATAATAGAGTGGAAATGGGCTCAATAATAGAGTGACAATGTGTTCAATAATCGAGTGACACTGGGTTCAATAATACAGAGTGACAATGGGCTCAATAATGCAGAGTGACATTGGGCTCAATAATAGTGATATTGTGTTCAATAATAGAGTGACAATGGGCTCAATAATAGAGAGGCATGGGTTCAAAAATAGAGTGACAAAGGGTGGAATAATAGTGTGACAATGGGTTCAATAATTGAGTGACAATGGGACCAATAACAGAATTACGATGGCTTCAATAATAGAGTGACAAAGGGTTCAATAAGAGAGTGACGATGCAACAAATAATAGTATGACAATCGGTTCAATAATAGTGACAATTCGTTCAATAATAGAGTGGCAATGGGCACAATAATAGAGTGAAATGGGTTCAATAATGCAGAGTGACAATGGGCTCAATAAAATAGTAGTAATGGGCTCACAAATAGAGTGACAATGGGCTCAATAATAGTGACAAACGATTCAATAATAGTGACAATGGGTTCAATAATAGAGTGACAATGGATTCAATAATAGACTAACAATTGGTTCAATAATAGAGTGACAATGGGTTCAATAATACTGAGTGAATAAGGGCTCAATAATACAGAGTGACAATGGACTCAATAATACGGTGACAAAGGGTTCAATAATAGAGCAACAATGGGTTAAATAATAGTGTGGCAAAAGGCTCAATAATAAAATGACAATGGGCTCAATAATAGAGTGAAAATGGACTCAACAATACAAAGTGACAATGCGCTCAATAATACAGAGTGACAATGGGCTCAGTAATAGAGTGGCAATAGGTTAAATAATAGAGGGGAAATGGGCTATATAATAGAGTGACAATGGGTTAAATAATCGAGTGGAAATGGACTATATAATAGAGTGACAATGGGCTCAAAAACAGAGTGGCAATGGGCTCAATAATAGAGTGGCAATGGGCTCAATAATAGAGGGACAATGGGCTCAATAATACAGAGTGACAAAGGGCTCAATAAAAGAGTGGCAATGCGTTCAATAATATAGTGGCAATGGGCTCAATAATACTCAGTTACAATGGGCTCAATAAAAGTGTAGAAATGTGCTCAAAAATAGAGTGACAATGGGCTCAATAATAGAGCGGCAATGGATTCAATAATAGAGTGACAATGGGTTCAATATTAGCGTTACAATGTGTTCAATAATATAGTGACAATGGGTTCAATAATACAGAGTTAAAATGGGTTCAATAATAGAGTGACAATGGGTTCAAAAATATGGAGTGATATTGGGCTCAATAATAGAGTGACAATGTGTTCAATAATCAAGTGACACAGGGATCAAAAATACAGAGTGACAATGGGCTCAATAATGCAGAGTGACAGTGGACTCAATAATACAGTGACAATGTGCTCAATAATAGAGTGACAATGGGCTCAATAATAGAGTGGCATGGGTTTAATAATAGAGTGAAAATGGGTGGTATAATAGTGTGACAATGGGCTCAACAATACAGAGTGACAATGCGCTCAATAATACAGAGTGACAATGGGCTTAATCATAGAGTGACAATGGGTTCAATAATTGAGCGACAATGGGACCAATAACCGAATTACAATGGGTTCAATAATAGAGTGAAAAATGGCTCAATAAGAGAGTGATGATGGACAACATAATAGTATGACAATCGGTTCAATAACTGAGTGGCAATTCGGTCAATAATATAGTGGCAATGGGCTCAATAATAGAGTGAAATGGGCTTAATAATGCAGAGTGACAATGGGCTCAATAAAAGAGTAGCAATGGGCTCAAAAATAAAGTGACAATGGGCTCAATAATAGAGTGGCAATCGATTCAATAGTGGAGTGACAATGGGTTCAATAATAGAGTGACAATGGGTTCAATAATAGAGTTACAATTTGTTCAATAATAGAGTGACAATGGGTTTAATAATAGAGTGAATAAGGGCTCAATAATACAGAGTGACAATGGCCTCAAGAATAGAGTGGCAAAGGGTTCAATAAGAGAGCAACAATGGGTTAAATAATAGTGTGGCAATAATCTCAATAATAGAATGACAATGGGCTCAATAATAGAGACTCAATGGGCTAAATAATAGTGACAATGGGCTCAACAATACGGAGAGACAATGCGCTCAATAATACAGAGTGACAATGGGCTCAATAATAGAGTGTCAATGGGTTAAATAATAGAGTGGAAATGGGCTCAAAGATAGAGTGACAATGGGCTCAATAATAGAGTGGCAATCGATTCAATAATAGAGTGACAATGGGTTCAATAATAGAGTGACAATGGGTTCAATAATAGAGAAAAAGTTGGTTCAATAATAGAGTGACAATGGGTTCAATAATATCGAGTGAATACGGGCTCAATAATAGAGTGTCAATGTGTTCAATAGTAGAGTGGCAATGGGTTCAATAATAGAGTGGCAATGGGCTCAATACTAGAGTGGCAATCGATTCAATAATAGAGTGACAATGGGTTCAATAATAGAGTGACAATGGGTTCAATAATACTGAGTGAATAAGGGCTCAATAATACAGAGTGACAATGGCCTCAATAATAGTGTGACAAAGGGTTCAATAGTAGAGCAACAATGGGTTAAATAATAGTGTGGCAATAGGCTCAATAGTAGAATGACAATGGGCTCAATAATAGAGTGGCAATGGGCTCAGTAATAGAATGAAAATGGACTCAACAATACAGAGTGACAATGCGTTCAATAATAGTGATAATTTGTTCAAGAATAGAGTGGCAAAGGATTCAATAATAGAGTGGCAATGGGTTAAATAACATAGTGGCAATGGGCTCAATAATTCTCAGTTACAATTGGCTCAATAAAAGAATAGCAATGTGATTAAAAATAGACGGACAATGGGGTCAATAAAAGAGTGGAAATGGATTTAATAATAGAGAGCCAGTGGGCTCAATAACAGTTTGACAATGTGTTCAATAATAGAGTGACTCTGGGTTCAATAATAGAGTGACAATGGGTTCAATAATAGAGTGGCAATTGGTTAAATAATAGAGTGGAAATGGGCTCAATAATAGAGTGACAATGTGTTCAATAATCGAGTGACACTGGGTTCAATAATACAGAGTGACAATGGGCTCAATAATGCAGAGTGACATTGGGCTCAATAATAGTGATATTGTGTTCAATAATAGAGTGACAATGGGCTCAATAATAGAGAGGCATGGGTTCAAAAATAGAGTGACAAAGGGTGGAATAATAGTGTGACAATGGGTTCAATAATTGAGTGACAATGGGACCAATAACAGAATTACGATGGCTTCAATAATAGAGTGACAAAGGGTTCAATAAGAGAGTGACGATGCAACAAATAATAGTATGACAATCGGTTCAATAATAGTGACAATTCGTTCAATAATAGAGTGGCAATGGGCACAATAATAGAGTGAAATGGGTTCAATAATGCAGAGTGACAATGGGCTCAATAAAATAGTAGTAATGGGCTCACAAATAGAGTGACAATGGGCTCAATAATAGTGACAAACGATTCAATAATAGTGACAATGGGTTCAATAATAGAGTGACAATGGATTCAATAATAGACTAACAATTGGTTCAATAATAGAGTGACAATGGGTTCAATAATACTGAGTGAATAAGGGCTCAATAATACAGAGTGACAATGGACTCAATAATACGGTGACAAAGGGTTCAATAATAGAGCAACAATGGGTTAAATAATAGTGTGGCAAAAGGCTCAATAATAAAATGACAATGGGCTCAATAATAGAGTGAAAATGGACTCAACAATACAAAGTGACAATGCGCTCAATAATACAGAGTGACAATGGGCTCAGTAATAGAGTGGCAATAGGTTAAATAATAGAGGGGAAATGGGCTATATAATAGAGTGACAATGGGTTAAATAATCGAGTGGAAATGGACTATATAATAGAGTGACAATGGGCTCAAAAACAGAGTGGCAATGGGCTCAATAATAGAGTGGCAATGGGCTCAATAATAGAGGGACAATGGGCTCAATAATACAGAGTGACAAAGGGCTCAATAAAAGAGTGGCAATGTGTTCAATAATATAGTGGCAATGGGCTCAATAATACTCAGTTACAATGGGCTCAATAAAAGTGTAGAAATGTGCTCAAAAATAGAGTGACAATGGGCTCAATAATAGAGCGGCAATGGATTCAATAATAGAGTGACAATGGGTTCAATATTAGCGTTACAATGTGTTCAATAATATAGTGACAATGGGTTCAATAATACAGAGTTAAAATGGGTTCAATAATAGAGTGACAATGGGTTCAAAAATATGGAGTGATATTGGGCTCAATAATAGAGTGACAATGTGTTCAATAATCAAGTGACACAGGGATCAAAAATACAGAGTGACAATGGGCTCAATAATGCAGAGTGACAGTGGACTCAATAATACAGTGACAATGTGCTCAATAATAGAGTGAAAATGGCCTCAATAATAGAGTGACAAAGGGTTCAATAATAGAGCAACAATGGGTTAAATAATACTGTGGCAATAGGCTCAATAATAGAATGACAATGGGCTCAATAATAGAGTGGCAATGGGCTCAATAATAGAATGAAAATGGACTCAACAATACAGAGTGACCATGCGCTCAATAATAGAGTGATAATTTGTTCAATAATAGAGTGGCAAAGGATTCAAAAATAGAGTGACCATGGGATCAATAATACAGGGTGACAATGGGCTCAAAAATAGCGCGGCAATTGTCTCAATATTAGAGTGACAATGGTCTCTATAATACAGAGTGACAATGGGCTCAATAAAATAGTGGCAATGCGTTCAATAATAGAGTGACAATGGGCTCAATAATAGATTTATCATGTGTTCAATAATAGAGTGGCAATGGTTTGAATAATAGAGTGACAATGGGATCAATAATACAAGGTGACAATGGGCTCAAAAATAGAGTGGCAATGGGCTCAATAATAGAGTGACAATGGGCTCAATAAAATAGTGGCAATGCGTTCAATAATAGAGTGACAATGGGCTCAATAATAGATTTATAATGTGTTCAATAATAGAGTGGCAATGGGTTCAATAATAGAGTGACAATGGGATCAATAATACAGGGTGACAATGGGCTCAAAAATAGAGTGGCAATGGGCTCATTAATATAGTGACAATGGGCTCAATAATACAGAGTGACAATGGGCGCAATAAAATAGTGGCAATGCGTTCAGTAATAGAGTGACAATGGGTTCAATAATGTAGCGGCAATGGAATCAATAATATAGTGGCAATGGACAAAATAATGCTTAGTTACAATGGGCTCAATAAAAGAGTAGCAATTGGCTCAAAGATAGAGTGACAATGGGCTCAATAATAGAGAGGCAATGGATTCAATAATAGAGTGACAATGGGTTCAATAATATAGTGGCAATGGGTTCAATAATAGAGTGACAATGGGCTCAACAATACAGAGTGACAATGCGCTCAATAATAGAGTGACAATGGGCTCAATAATAGAGTGCAAAGGGTTAATTAATAGAGTGGAAATGGGCTCAATAATACGGACAATGGGCTCAATAGTAGAGTGATAATGTGTTCAATAATAGAGTGGCAATGGGTTCAATAATACAGTGGCAATGGGCTCAATAATAGAATGGCAATGGGCTCAATAATTGAGGGACAATGGGCTCAATAATACAGAGTGACAATGGACTCAATAATACAGAGTGACAATGGACTCAATAAAAGAGTGATAATTTCTTCATTAATAGAATGGCAAAGGGATCAATAATAGAGTGACCACGGGATCAATAATACAGGGTGACAATGGGCTCAAAAATAGCGTGGCAATTGTCCCAATCATAGAGTGACAATGGGATCAATAATGCAGAGTGACAATGGGCTCAATAATATAGTGGCAATGCGTTCAATAATAGAATGACAATGGGCTCAATAATAGATTTATAATGTGTTCAATAATAGAGTGGCAATGGGTTCAATAATAGAGTGATAATGGGATCAATAACACAGGGTGACAATGGACTCAAAGATAGAGCGGCAATGCGTTCAATAATAGAGTGACAATGGGTTCAATAATGTAGCGGCAATGGGATCAATAATATAGTGGCAATGGACAAAATAACGCTTAGTTACAATGGGCTCAATAAAAGAGTAGCAATGTGATTGAAAATAGATTGACAATGGGCTCAATAATAGAGTGGAAATGGATTTAATAATAGAGAGACAATGGGCTCAATAATAGTTTGACAATGTGATCAATAATAGAGTGACTCTGGGTTCAATAATATAGTGACAATGGGTTCAATAATAGAGTGGCAATTGGTTAAATAATAGAGTGGAAATGGGCTCAATAATAGAGTGACAATGTGTTCAATAATTGAGTGACACTGGGTTTAACAATAGAGTAGCAATGGGCTCAATAATGCAGAGTGACTTTGGGCTCAATAATAGAGTGACAATGTGTTCAATAATAGAGTGACAATTGACTCAGTAATACAGAGGCATGGGTTCAAAAATGGAGTGACAAAGGGTGGAATAATAGTGTGACAATGGGTTCAATAATTGAGTGACAATGGGACCAATAACAGAATTACAATGAGTTCAATAATAGAGTGACAAAGAGTTCAAAAAGAGAGTGACGATGGACCAAATAATTGTATGACAATGGGTTCAATAATAGAGTGGCATTCCGTTCAATAATACAGTGGCAACGGGCTCAATAATAGAGGGACAATGGGCTCAATAATACAGAGTGACAATGGGCTCAATAAAAGAGTGGCAATGCTTTCAATAATAGAGTGACAATGCGTTCAATAATAGAGTGGCAGTGGGTTAAATAATATAGTGGCAATGGCGCTAAATACTTCTCAGTTACAATGGGATCAATAAAAGAATAGCAATGTGAATAAAAATAGACTGACAATGGGCTCAATAATAGAGTGGAAATGGATTTAATAATAGAGAGACAATGGGCTCAATAATAGTTTGACAATGTGTTCAATAATAGAGTGACTCTGGGTTCAATAATAGAGTGACAATGGGTGGAATAATAGTGTGACAATGGGTTCAATAATTCAGTGACAATGGGACCAATAACAGAATTACAATGGGTTCAATAATAGAGTGACAAAGGGTTCAATAAGAGAGTGACGATGGACCAAATAATAGTATGACAATCGGTTCAATAATAGAGTGGCAATTCGTTCAATAATAGAGTGACAATAGGCTAAATAATAGAGTGGCAAAGGATTCAATAATAGAATGACAATGGGATCAATAATACAGAGTGACAATGGGCTCAATAAAATAGTGGCAATGCGTTCAATAATAGAGTGACAATGGGCTCAATAATAGATTTATAATTTGTTCAATAATAGAGTGGCAATGGATTGAATAATAGAGTGACAATGGGAATCAAAAATAGAGGGTGACAATGGGCTCAAAAATAGATTGGCAATGGGCTCAACTATATAGTGACAATTGGCTCAATAATAGAGTGACAATGGGCTCAATAGTAGATTTATAATGTGTTCAATAATAGAGTGGCAATGGGTTCAATAATAGAGTGGCAATGGGCTCAATAATATAGTGACAATGGGCTCAATAATACAGATTGACAATGGGCTCAATAAAATAGTGGCAATGCGTTCAATAATAAAGTGACAATGGGTTCAATAATGAAGCGGCAGTGGGATCAATAATATAGTGGCAATGGACAAAATAATGCTTAGTTTCAATGGGCTCAATAAAAGAGTAGCAATTGGCTCAAAGATAGAGTGACAATGGGCTCAATAACAGAGAGGCAATGGATTCAATAATAGAGTGACAATGGGTGCAATAATATAGTGGCAATGGGTTCAATAATCGAGTGACAATGGGCTCAACAATAGAGAGTGACAATGCGCTCAATGATACAGAGTGACAATGGGCTCCATAATAGAGTGCAAAGGGTTAAATAATAATGGAAATGGGCTCAATAATAGTGACAATGGTCTCAATAGTAGAGTGATAATGTGTTCAATAATAGAGTGGCAATGGGTTCAATAATACAATGGCAATGGGCTCAATAATAGAGTGGCAATGGGCTCAATAATAGAGTGGCAATGGGCTCAATAATAGAGGGACAATGGACTCAATAATACAGAGTGACAATGGACTCAATAAAAGAGTGATAATTTGTTCAATAATAGAGTGACCATGGGATCAATAATACAGGGTGACAATGGGCTCAAAAATAGCGTCGCAATTGTCTCAATAATAGAGTGACAATGGGATCAATAATACAGTGTGACAATGGGTTCAATAATATAGTGGTAATGCGTTCAATAATAGAGTGACAATGGGCTCAATAATAGATTTATAATGTGTTCAGCAATAGAGGGCAATGGGTTCAACAATAGAGTGACAATGGAATCAATAACAGAATTACAATGGGTTCAATAATAGAGTGACAAAGAGTTCAATAAGAGAGTGACGATGGACCAAATAATAGTATGACAATCGGTTCAATAATAGAGTGGCAATTCGTTCAATAATAGAGTGGCAATGGGCTCAATAATAGAGTGAAATGGGCTCAATAATGCAGAGTGACAGTGGGCTCAGAAAAAGTGTAGCAATGGGCTCACAAATAGTGTGACAATGGGCTCAATAATAGAGTAACAAACGATTCAATAATAGTGACAATGGGTACAATAATAGAGTGACAATGGTTTAAATAATAGACTAACAATTGGTTCAATAATAGAGTGACAAAAGGTTCAATAATACTGAGTGAATAAGGGCTCAATAATACAGAGTGACAATGGACTCAATAATAGAGTGACAAAGGGTTCAATAATAGAGTCACAATGGGTTAAATAATAGCGTGGCAAAAGGCTCAAAAATAGAATGACAATGGGCTCAATAATAGAGTGGCAATGGGCTCAATAATAGAGTGAAAATGGACTCAACAATACAAAGTGACAATGCGCTCAATAATACAGAGTGACAATGGGCTCAATAATAGAGTGGCAATAGGATAAATAATCGAGTGGAAAGGGGCTCAATAATAGAGTGATAATGGGCTCAAAAATAGAGTGGCAACGGGCACAATAATAGAGTTACAATGGGATCAATAATAGAGTGACTACGGGCTCAATAAAATAGTGGCAATGCGTTCAATAATAGATTGACAATGGGCTCAATAATAGATTTATAATGTGTTCAATAATAGAGTGGCAATGCGTTCAATAATAGATTGACAATGGGCTCAATAATAGATTTATAATGTGTTCAATAATATAGTGACAATGGGCTCAATAATAGAGTGACAATGGGCAAAATAAAATAGTGGCAATGCGTTCAGTAATAGAGTGACAATGGGTTCAATAATGTAGCGGCAATGGGATCAATAATATAGTGGAAATGGACAAAAGAATGCTTAGTCACAATGGACTCAATAAAAGAGTAGCAATTGGCTCAAAGATAGAGTGACAATGGGCTCAATAATAGAGAGGCAATGGTTTCAATAATAGAGTGACAATGGGTTCAATAATATAGTGGCAATGGGTTCAATAATAGAGTGACAATGGGCTCAACAATACAGAGTGACAATGCGCTCAATAATACAGAGTGACAATGGGCTCAATAATAGAGTGCAAACGGTTAAATAATAGAGTGGAAATGGGCTCAATAAAAGTGACAATAGGATCAATAGTAGAGTGATAATGTGTTCAATAATAGAGTGGCAATGGGTTCAATAATACAGTGGCAATAGGCTCAATAATAGAGTGGCAATGGGCTCAATAATAGAGTGGCAATGGGCTCAATAATAGAGGGACAATGGGCTCAGTAATACAGAGTGACAATGGGCTCAATAGTTGAGTGATAATGTGTTCAATAATAGAGTGGCAATTCGTTCAATAATAGAGTGGCAATGGGCTCAATAATAGAGTGAAATGGGCTCATTAATGCAGAGTGACAATGGGCTCAATAAAAGAGTAGCAATGGGCTCAAAAATAGAGTGACAATCGGCTCAATAATAGAGTGACAAACGATACAATAATAGTGATAATGGGTTCAATAATAGAGTGGCAATGGATTCAATAATAGACTAACAATTGGTTAAATAATAGAGTGACTATAGGTTCAATAATACTGAGTGAATAAGGGCTCAATAATACTGAGTGACAATGGACTCAATAATAGAGTGACAAAGAGTTCAATAATAGAGCAACAATGGGTTAAATAATAGTGTGGCAAAAGGCTCAATAATAGAATGACAATGGGCTCAATAATAGAGTGGCAATGGGCTCAATAATAGAGTGAAAATGGACTCAACTATACAAAGTGACAATGCGCTCAATAATACAGAGTGACAATGGGCTCAATAATAGAGTGGCAATTGGTTGAATAATCGAGTGGAAATGGGCTCAATAATAGAGTGACAATGGGCTCAATAATAGAATGATAATTTGTTCAATAATAGTGTGACCATGGGATCAATAATACAGGGTGACAATGGGCTCAAAAGTAACGTGGCAATGGGCTCTATAATAGAGTGAGAATGGGCTCAATAATACAGAGTGACAATGGGCTCAACAAAATAGTGGCAATGCGTTTAATAATATAGCGGCTATCGTTTCAATAATATAGTGGCAATGGGCTCAATACTTCTCAGTTACAATGGGCTCAATAAAAGAGTAGCAATTGGCTCAAAGATAGAGTGACAATGGGCTCAATAATAGAATGGCAATGGATTCAATAATAGAGTGACAATGGGTTCAATAATACAGTGGCAATGGGTTAAATAATAGAGTGACATTGGGCAACAACAATACAGAGTGACAATGCGCTCAATAATGCAGAGTGACAATGGGCTCAAAAATAGAGTGCAAAGTGTTAAATAACTGAGTGACTCTGGGTTCAATAATAGAGTGACATGGGTTCAATTATGTAGAATGACAATGGGCTTAATAATAGAGTGAAAATGGGTTCAATAATAGAGTGGCAATGGGTTCAATAATATAGTGATAATGGGCTCAATAATAGAGTGGCAATGGGTTCAATAATAGAGTGACAATGGCCTCAACAATACAGAGTGAAAATGCGCTCAATAATACAGAGTGACAATGGGCTGAATAATAATGTGGCAATGGGTTAAATAATAGAGTGGAAATGGGCTCAATAATAGAGTGACAATGGTCTCAAGAATAGAGTGACAATGTGTTCAATAATAGAGTGACCCTGGGTTCAATAATAAAGTGACAATGGGTTCAATAATACAGAGTGATATTGGGCTCAATAATAGAGTGACAATGTGTTTAATAATTGAGTGACACTGGGCTCAATAATAGAGTGGCAATGTGTTCAGTAATCGACTGGCAATGGGTTCAATAATAGAGTGACAATGGGCTCAATAATAGAGTGACATTGGGCACAACAGTACAGAGTGACAATGTGCTCAATAATATATTGACAATGGGTTCAATAATAGAGTGACAATGGGCTCAATAATAGAGTGACAATGTGTTCAAGAATACAGTTTGATATTGGGCTTAATAATAGAGTGACAATGTGTTCAATAATCGAGTGACACTGGGTTGAATAATACAGAGTGACAATGGTCTCAATAATAGAGTGACAACGGGCTCAATAAAATAGTGGCAAAGCGTTCAATAATGGACTGACAATGGGTTCAATAATATAACGGCAATGGGTTCAATAATATAGTCGCAATGGGCTAAATAATACTCAGTTACAATGGGCTCAGTAAAAGAGTAGAAATTGGCTCAAAGATAGAGTGACAATGGGCTCAATAATAGAGTGGCAATGGATTCAATAATAGAGTGATAATGTGTTCAATAATAGAGTGACAATGGGACCAATAATAGAGTGACGATGGGTTCAAAAATACAGAGTGACAATGGGCTCAATAATATAATGACAATGGGTTCAATAATCAAGTGACAATTGGGTTAATAATAGAGCAGCAATGGGCTAAATAATAGAGTGGCATGGGTTCAATAATAGAGTGACAATGGGCTCAATAATAGAGTGATAATGTGTTCAATAATAGAGTGACAAAGGGGTCAATAAGAGAGTGACGATGGGCCAAATAATAGTATGAAAATCGGTTCAATAATAGATTGGCAATGGGTTCAAATATAGAGTGGCAATGGACTCAATAATAGAGTGACAATAGGCTGAATAATAGAGTGAAAATGGGCTCGATAATAGAGTGGCAATTCGTTCAATAATGCAGTGGCAATGGGTTCTATAATAGAGTGAAATGGGCTCAATAATACAATGGCAATCGATTCAATAATAGAGTGACAATGTTTTCAATAATAGAGTGACAAGGGGCTCAATAATAGAGTGACAATGGGCTCAATAATAGAGTGATAATGTGTCCAATAATAGAGTGGCAATGGGTTCAATAAGAGAGTGCCAATGCGCTCAAGAGTACAATGGGTTCAATAATACAGAGTGACAATGGGCTCAATAATACAAAGTGACAATGGGCTCAATAATAAAATGACAATGGGTTCAATAATAGAGTGACAAAGGGTTC
Organism: Cetorhinus maximus; assembly: GCF_964194155.1. NCBI lineage: Eukaryota > Metazoa > Chordata > Chondrichthyes > Lamniformes > Cetorhinidae > Cetorhinus > Cetorhinus maximus. The sequence goes on along the minus strand of NC_135900.1, from coordinate 75,062,110 downwards.
AATAAGAGAGTGACAATGGGCCAAATAATAGTATGACAATCGGTTCAATAATAGAGCGGCAATGGGTTCAATAATAGAGTGACAATGGGTTCAATAATTGAGTGACAATGGGCTCAATAACAGAATGACAATGGGTTCAATAATAGAGTGACAACGGGTTCAATAACAGAGTGACGATGGGCCAAATAATAATATGACCATTGTTTCAATAATAGATTGGCAATGGGTTCAAATATAGAGTGGCAATGGACTCAATAATAGAGTGACAATAGGCTGAATAATACAGAGTGAAAATCGATTCAATAATAGAGTGACAATGGGATCAATAATAGATTGACAATGGGTTCAATAATAGAGTTACAATGGGTTCAATAATAGTGTGACAATGTGTTTAATAATAGTGACAATGCGCTCAATAATAGAGTGACAATGGGCTCAATAATGGAGTGACAATGGTTTCAATAAGAGAGCAACAATGGGCTCAATAATAGTGGCATGGGTTCAATAATAGAGTGACAATGAGCTCAATAATAGAGTGACAATGGGTTCAAAAATAGAGTGGCAATAGGCTCAATAATAGAATGACAATGGACTCAATAATATGGACCCAACAATACAGAGTGACATTGCGCTCAATAATACAGAGTGAAAAAGGGCTCAATAATAGAGTGTCAATGGGTTAAATAACAGAGTGGAAATGGGCTTCAATAATAGAGTGGCAATGGGCTCAATAATAGAATGATAATGGGCTCAATAATAGAGTGGCAATGGGCTAAATAATAGAGTGACAATGGACTCAACAATACAGAGTGACAATGCACGCAATAATACAGAGTGGCAATGGGCTCAATAATAGAGTGGAAATGGGTTAAATAATAGAGTGGAAATAGTCTAAATAATAGAGTGACAATGGGCTCAATAGAGTGATAACGTGTTCAATAATAAAGTGGCAATGGATTCAATAATAGAGTGGCAATGGGCTCAATAATAGAGTGACAATGGGATCAATAATACAGAGTGACAATGGGCTCAATAATAGAGTGGCAATGGGCTTAATAATAGAGTGACAATGCGCTCAATAATACAGAGAGACAATGGCCTCAATAATAGAGTGGCAATGGATTCAATAATAGAGTGACAATGGGTTCAATAATAGTCTGGCAATGGGTTCAATAATAGAGCGGCAATTGGATCAATAATATAGTGGCAATGGGCTCAATAATACACACTTACAAAGGGCTCAATTAGAGAGTAGCAATGGGCTCAAAAATACAGAGACTATGGCCTCAATAATAGAGTGGGAGTGGATTCAAATATAGAGTGACAATGGGTTCAATAATAGAGTGGGAATGGGTACAATAATGGAGAGAGAATGGGCTCAACAATACAGAGTGACATTGCGCTCAATAATACAGACTGACAATGGGCGCAATAATAGAGTGGCAATGGGTTAAATAATAGAGTTGAAATGGGCTCAATAATAGAGTGACAATGGGCTCAATAATAGAGTGAAAATGGGTTTAATAATCGAGTGAAACGGGCTCAATAATAGAATGGCAATCAATTCAATAATAGAGTGACAATGGGTTCAATAATAGATTGACAATGGGTTCAATAATAGAGTTACAATGGGTTCAATAATAGTGTGACAATGTGTTTAATAATATAGAGTGACAATGCACTCAATAATACAGAGTGACAATGGGCTCAATAACAGACTGACAATGGTTTCAATAAGAGAGCAACAATGGGCTCAACAATAGAGTGGCATGGGTTCAATAATAGAGTGACAATGGGCTCAATAATAGTGACAATTGATTCAATAATAGATTGGCAATAGGCTCAATAATAGAATGACAATGGGCTCAGTAATATGGACTCAACAATACAGAGTGACAATGCGCTCAATAATACAGAGTGAAAAAGGGCTCAATAATAGTGTCAATTGTTTAAATAACAGAGTGGAAATGGGCTCAAAAATAGAGTGAAAATGGGTTCAATAATAGAGTTACAATGCATTCAATAATAGAGTGACCATGGGTTCAATAATACTGAGTGAAAATGGGCTCAATAATAAAGAATTAAAATGGGCTCAATAATAGAGTGACAATGGGTTCAATAATAGGGCGACAATGGGCTCAATAATACAGAGAGACAATGGCCTCAATAATAGAGTGGCAATGGATTCAAATATAGAGTGACAATGGGTTCAATAATAGAGTGGGAGTGGGTTCAATAATAGAGAGAGAATGGGCTCAACAATACAGAGTGACATTGCGCTCAAAATACAGACTGACAATGGGCGCAATAATAGAGTGGCAATGGGTTAAATAATAGAGTTGAAATGGGCTCAATAATAGAGTGGCAATGGACTCAAAAATAGAGTGACAATGGGCTCAATAATACAGAGTGAAAATGGGCTCAATAATAGAGTGAAATGTGCTCAATAATAGAATGGAAATCGATTCAATAATAAAGTGACAATGGGTTCAATAATAGATTGACAATGGATTCAATAATAGAGTTACAATGGGTTCAGTAATAGTGTGACAACGTGTTTAATAATAATACAGAGTGACAATGCGCTCAATAATACAGAGTGACAATGGGCTCAATAATAGAGTGACAATAGTTTCAATAAGAGAGCAACAATGGGCTCAATAATAGAGTGGCACGGATTCAATAATAGAGTGACAATGGGTTCAATAATAGAGTGGCAATGGGCTCAATAATAGAATGACAATAGGCTTAATAATAGAGTGGCAATGGGCTAAATAATAGAGTGACAATGGACTCAACAATACAGAGTGACAATGCACGCAATAATACAGAGTGGCAGTGGGCCCAATAATAGAGAGGCAATGGGTTAAATAATGGAGTGGAAATGGTCTAAATAATAGAGTGACAATGGGCTCAATAGAGTGATAATGTGTTCAATAATAAAGTGGCAATGGATTCAATAATAGAGTGGCAATGGCCTCAATAATAGAGTGAAAATGGGATCGATAATACAGAGTGACAATGGGCTCAATAATAGAGTGGCAATGGGCTTAATAATAGAGTGACAATGCGCTCAATAATACAGAGAGACAATGGCCTCAATAATAGAGTGGCAATGGATTCAATAATAGAGTGACAATGGGCTCAATAATACAGAGTGAAAATTGGCTTAATAATCGAGTGAAATGGGCTCAATAATAGAATGGGAATCGAATCAATAATAGAGTGACAATGGGTTCAATAATAGATTGACAATGGGTTCAATAACAGAGTTACAATGGGTTCAATAATAGTGTGACAATGTGTTTAATAATACAGAGTGACAATGCGCTCAATAATACAGAGTGACAATGGGCTCAATAACAGACTGACAATGGTTTCAATAAGAGAGCAACAATGGGCTCAACAATAGAGTGGCATGGGTTCAATAATAGAGTGACCATGGGTTCAATAATTCTGAGTGAAAATGGGCTCAATAATACAGAGTGACAATGGGCTCAATAAGAGAGCAACAATGGGCTCAAAAATCGAGTGGCATGGGTTCAATAATAGATGACAATGGGCTCAATAATAGAGTGACAATGGGTTCAATAATAGATTGGCAATAGGCTCAATAATAGAATGACAATGGGCTCAATAATATAGTGGCAATGGGCTAAATAATAGAGTGACAATGGACTCAACAATACAAAGTCACAATGCGCACAATAATAGAGTGACAGTGGTCTCAATAATAGAGTGACAATGGGTTCAATAATAGTGTGACAATGTGGTTAATAATGCAGAGTGACAATGCGCTCAATAATACAGAGTGACAATGGGCTCAATAATAGAGTGACAATGGTTTCAATAAGAGAGCAACAATGGGCCCAATATTAGAGTGGCATGGGTTCAATAATAGAGTGACAATGGGCTCAATAATAGAGTGACAAGTGGTTCAATAATAGATTGGCAATAGGCTCATTAATAGAATGACAATGGGCTCAATAATATGGACTCAACAATACAGAGTGACAATGCGCTCAATAATACAGAGTGACAATGGGCTCAATAATAGTGTCAATGGGTTAAATAACAGAGAGGAAATGGGCTAAAAAATAGAGTGACATTGGGCTCAATAACAGAATGGCAATCGATTCAATAATAGAGTGGCAATGGGTCCAATAATATAGTTACAATGCATTCAATAATAGAGTGACAATGGGTTCAATAATACTGATTGACAACGGGTTCAATAAGAGAGTGACCATGGGCCAAATAATAGTATGACATTCGGTTCAATAATAGAGTGGCTTTGGTCCAATATTGGAGTGACAATGGGTTCAATAATTGAGTGACAATGGGCTCAATAACAGAATGGGAATGGGTTCAATAATAGAGTGACAACGGGTTCAATAAGAGAGTGATGATGGGCCAAATAATAGTATGACCATTGGTTCAATAATAGATTGGCAATGGGTTCAAATATAGAATGGCAATGAACTCAATAATAGAGTGACAATAGGCTGAATAATAGAGTGAAAATGGGCTCAATAATAGAGTGAAATTGGCTCAATAATAGAATGGCAATCGATTCAATAATAGAGTGACAATGGGTTCAATAATAAATTGACAATGGGTTCAATAATAGAGTTACAATGGGTTCAATAATAGTGTGACAATGTGTTTAATAATAGAGTGACAATGTGCACAATAATACAGTGACAATGGGCTCAATAATAGAGTGACAATGGTTTCAATAAGAGAGGAACAATGGGCTCAATATTAGAGTGGCATGGGTTCAATAATAGAGTGACAATGGGCTCAATAATAGTGACAATTGGGTCAATAATAGATTGGCAATAGTCTCAATAATAGAATGACAATGGGCTCAATAATATGGTCTCAACAATACAGAGTGACAATGAGCTCAATAATACAGAGTGACAATGGGCTCAATAATAGAGTGTCACTGGGTTAAATAACAGAGTGGAAATGGCCTCAAAAATAGAGAGAAAATGGGCTCAATAATAGAATGGCAATCGATTCAATAATAGAGTGACAAGGACTTCAATAATAGAGTGACAATGGGTCCAGTAATAGAGTTACAATGCATTCAATAATAGAGTGACAATGGGTTCAATAATACTGAGAGAAAATGGGCTCAATAATACAGAATGACAATGGGCTCAATAATAGAGTGACAATGAGTTCAATAATAGAGCGACAATGGGCTCAATAATAGAGTGGCATGGGTTCAATAATAGAGTGACAATGGGCTCAATAATAGAGTGACAATGGGCTCAATAATAGAGTGATAATGTGTTCAATAATAGAGTGGCAATTGTTTCAATAAGAGATTGCCAATGCGCTCAATAACAGAGTGACAATGGGTTCAATAATAGAGTGACAATGGGTTCAATAATACAAAGTGACAATGGGCTCAATAATAGAATGACAATGGGTTCAATTATAGAGTGGCAATAGGCTCAATAATAGAATGACAATAGGCTCAATAATAGAATGACAATGGGCTCAATAATATGGAGTCAACAATACAGAGTGACAATGCGCTCAATAATACAGAGTGAAAAAGGGATCAATAATAGAGTGTCAATGGGTTAAATAACAGAGTGGAAATGGGCTCAAAAATAGAGTGACAATGGGCTCAATAATAGAATGGCAATTGATTCAATAATAGAGTGACAAAGGCTTCAATAATAGAGTGGCAATGGGTTCAATAATAGAGTTACAATGCATTCAATACTAGAGTGACAATCAGTTCAATAATACTGAGTGAAAATAGGCTCAATAATACAGAATTATAATGGGCTCAATAATAGAGTGATAATGTGTTCAATAATAGAGTGGCAATGGGTTCAATAATAGAGCGACAATGGGCTCAGTAATAGAGTGGCATGGGTTCAATAATAGAGTGGCAATGGTTTCAATAAGAGAGCAACAATGGGCTCAATATTAGAGTGGCATGGGTTCAATAATAGAGTGACAATGGGCTCAATAATAGAGTGACAAGTGGTTCAATAATAGATTGGCAATAGGCTCAATAATAGAATGACAATGGGCTCAATAATATGGACTCAACAATACAGAGTGACAATGCGCTCAATAATACAGAGTGACAATGGGCTCAATAATAGTGTCAATGGGTTAAATAACAGAGAGGAAATGGGCTAAAAAATAGAGTGACACTGGGCTCAATAATAGAATGGCAATCGATTCAATAATAGAGTGACAATGGGTCCAATAATATAGTTACAATGCATTCAATAATAGAGTGACAATGGGTTCAATAATACTGATTGACAACGGGTTCAATAAGAGAGTGACCATGGGCCAAATAATAGTATGACATTCGGTTCAATAATAGAGTGGCTTTGGTCCAATATTGGAGTGACAATGGGTTCAATAATTGAGTGACAATGGGCTCAATAACAGAATGGGAATGGGTTCAATAATAGAGTGACAACGGGTTCAATAAGAGAGTGACGATGGGCCAAATAATAGTATGACCATTGGTTCAATAATAGATTGGCAATGGGTTCAAATATAGAATGGCAATGGACTCAATAATAGAGTGACAATAGGCTGAATAATAGAGTGAAAATGGGCTCAATAATAGAGTGAAATTGGCTCAATAATAGAATGGCAATCAATTCAATAATAGAGTGACAATGGGTTCAATAATAAATTGACAATGGGTTCAATAATAGAGTTACAATGGGTTCAATAATAGTGTGACAATGTGTTTAATAATAGAGTGACAATGTGCACAATAATACAGTGACAATGGGCTCAATAATAGAGTGACAATGGTTTCAATAAGAGAGGAACAATGGGCTCAATATTAGAGTGGCATGGGTTCAATAATAGAGTGACAATGGGCTCAATAATAGTGACAATTGGGTCAATAATAGATTGGCAATAGTCTCAATAATAGAATGACAATGGGCTCAATAATATGGTCTCAACAATACAGAGTGACAATGCGCTCAATAATAGAGTGACAATGGGCTCAATAATAGAGTGTCACTGGGTTAAATAACAGAGTGGAAATGGCCTCAAAAATAGAGAGAAAATGGGCTCAATAATAGAATGGCAATCGATTCAATAATAGAGTGACAAGGACTTCAATAATAGAGTGACAATGGGTCCAGTAATAGAGTTACAATGCATTCAATAATAGAGTGACAATGGGTTCAATAATACTGAGAGAAAATGGGCTCAATAATACAGAATGACAATGGGCTCAATAATAGAGTGACAATGAGTTCAATAATAGAGCGACAATGGGCTCAATAATAGAGTGGCATGGGTTCAATAATAGAGTGACAATGGGCTCAATAATAGAGTGACAATGGGCTCAATAATAGAGTGATAATGTGTTCAATAATAGAGTGGCAATTGTTTCAATAAGAGATTGCCAATGCGCTCAATAACAGAGTGACAATGGGTTCAATAATAGAGTGACAATGGGTTCAATAATACAAAGTGACAATGGGCTCAATAATAGAATGACAATGGGTTCAATTATAGAGTGGCAATAGGCTCAATAATAGAATGACAATAGGCTCAATAATAGAATGACAATGGGCTCAATAATATGGAGTCAACAATACAGAGTGACAATGCGCTCAATAATACAGAGTGAAAAAGGGATCAATAATAGAGTGTCAATGGGTTAAATAACAGAGTGGAAATGGGCTCAAAAATAGAGTGACAATGGGCTCAATAATAGAATGGCAATTGATTCAATAATAGAGTGACAAAGGCTTCAATAATAGAGTGGCAATGGGTTCAATAATAGAGTTACAATGCATTCAATACTAGAGTGACAATCAGTTCAATAATACTGAGTGAAAATAGGCTCAATAATACAGAATTATAATGGGCTCAATAATAGAGTGATAATGTGTTCAATAATAGAGTGGCAATGGGTTCAATAATAGAGCGACAATGGGCTCAGTAATAGAGTGGCATGGGTTCAATAATAGAGTGGCAATGGTTTCAATAAGAGAGCAACAATGGGCTCAATATTAGAGTGGCATGGGTTCAATAATAGAGTGACAATGGGCTCAATAATAGAGTGACAAGTGGTTCAATAATAGATTGGCAATAGGCTCAATAATAGAATGACAATGGGCTCAATAATATGGACTCAACAATACAGAGTGACAATGCGCTCAATAATACAGAGTGACAATGGGCTCAATAATAGTGTCAATGGGTTAAATAACAGAGAGGAAATGGGCTAAAAAATAGAGTGACACTGGGCTCAATAATAGAATGGCAATCGATTCAATAATAGAGTGACAATGGGTCCAATAATATAGTTACAATGCATTCAATAATAGAGTGACAATGGGTTCAATAATACTGATTGACAACGGGTTCAATAAGAGAGTGACCATGGGCCAAATAATAGTATGACATTCGGTTCAATAATAGAGTGGCTTTGGTCCAATATTGGAGTGACAATGGGTTCAATAATTGAGTGACAATGGGCTCAATAACAGAATGGGAATGGGTTCAATAATAGAGTGACAACGGGTTCAATAAGAGAGTGACGATGGGCCAAATAATAGTATGACCATTGGTTCAATAATAGATTGGCAATGGGTTCAAATATAGAATGGCAATGGACTCAATAATAGAGTGACAATAGGCTGAATAATAGAGTGAAAATGGGCTCAATAATAGAGTGAAATTGGCTCAATAATAGAATGGCAATCGATTCAATAATAGAGTGACAATGGGTTCAATAATAAATTGACAATGGGTTCAATAATAGAGTTACAATGGGTTCAATAATAGTGTGACAATGTGTTTAATAATAGAGTGACAATGTGCACAATAATACAGTGACAATGGGCTCAATAATAGAGTGACAATGGTTTCAATAAGAGAGGAACAATGGGCTCAATATTAGAGTGGCATGGGTTCAATAATAGAGTGACAATGGGCTCAATAATAGTGACAATTGGGTCAATAATAGATTGGCAATAGTCTCAATAATAGAATGACAATGGGCTCAATAATATGGTCTCAACAATACAGAGTGACAATGCGCTCAATAATAGAGTGACAATGGGCTCAATAATAGAGTGTCACTGGGTTAAATAACAGAGTGGAAATGGCCTCAAAAATAGAGAGAAAATGGGCTCAATAATAGAATGGCAATCGATTCAATAATAGAGTGACAATGGGTCCAGTAATAGAGTTACAATGCATTCAATAATAGAGTGACAATGGGTTCAATAATACTGAGTTAAAATGGGCTCAATAATACAGAATGACAATGGGCTCAATAATAGAGTGACAATGAGTTCAATAATAGAGCGACAATGGGCTCAATAATAGAGTGGCATGGGTTCAATAATAGAGTGACAATGGGCTCAATAATAGAGTGACAATGGGCTCAATAATAGAGTGATAATGTGTTCAATAATAGAGTGGCAATTGTTTCAATAAGAGATTGCCAATGCGCTCAATAACAGAGTGACAATGGGTTCAATAATAGAGTGACAATGGGTTCAATAATACAAAGTGACAATGGGCTCAATAATAGAATGACAATGGGTTCAATTATAGAGTGGCAATAGGCTCAATAATAGAATGACAATGGGCTCAATAATATGGAGTCAACAATACAGAGTGAAAATGCGCTCAATAATACAGAGTGAAAAAGGGATCAATAATAGAGTGTCAATGGGTTAAATAACAGAGTGGAAATGGGCTTCAATAATAGAGTGGCAATGGGCTCAATAATAGAATGATAATGGGCTCAATAATAGAGTGGCAATGGGCTAAATAATAGAGTGACAATGGACTCAACAATACAGAGTGACAATGCACGCAATAATACAGAGTGGCAATGGGCTCAATAATAGAGTGGAAATGGGTTAAATAATAGAGTGGTAATAGTCTAAATAATAGAGTGACAATGGGCTCAATAGAGTGATAACGTGTTCAATAATAAAGTGGCAATGGATTCAATAATAGAGTGGCAATGGGCTCAATAATAGAGTGACAATGGGATCAATAATACAGAGTGACAATGGGCTCAATAATAGAGTGGCAATGGGCTTAATAATAGAGTGACAATGCGCTCAATAATACAGAGAGACAATGGCCTCAATAATAGAGTGGCAATGGATTCAATAATAGAGTGACAATGGGTTCAATAATAGTCTGGCAATGGGTTCAATAATAGAGCGGCAATTGGATCAATAATATAGTGGCAATGGGCTCAATAATACACACTTACAAAGGGCTCAATTAGAGAGTAGCAATGGGCTCAAAAATACAGAGACTATGGCCTCAATAATAGAGTGGGAGTGGATTCAAATATAGAGTGACAATGGGTTCAATAATAGAGTGGGAATGGGTACAATAATGGAGAGAGAATGGGCTCAACAATACAGAGTGACATTGCGCTCAATAATACAGACTGACAATGGGCGCAATAATAGAGTGGCAATGGGTTAAATAATAGAGTTGAAATGGGCTCAATAATAGAGTGACAATGGGCTCAATAATAGAGTGAAAATGGGTTTAATAATCGAGTGAAACGGGCTCAATAATAGAATGGCAATCAATTCAATAATAGAGTGACAATGGGTTCAATAATAGATTGACAATGGGTTCAATAATAGAGTTACAATGGGTTCAATAATAGTGTGACAATGTGTTTAATAATATAGAGTGACAATGCACTCAATAATACAGAGTGACAATGGGCTCAATAACAGACTGACAATGGTTTCAATAAGAGAGCAACAATGGGCTCAACAATAGAGTGGCATGGGTTCAATAATAGAGTGACAATGGGCTCAATAATAGTGACAATTGATTCAATAATAGATTGGCAATAGGCTCAATAATAGAATGACAATGGGCTCAGTAATATGGACTCAACAATACAGAGTGACAATGCGCTCAATAATACAGAGTGAAAAAGGGCTCAATAATAGTGTCAATTGTTTAAATAACAGAGTGGAAATGGGCTCAAAAATAGAGTGAAAATGGGTTCAATAATAGAGTTACAATGCATTCAATAATAGAGTGACCATGGGTTCAATAATACTGAGTGAAAATGGGCTCAATAATAAAGAATTAAAATGGGCTCAATAATAGAGTGACAATGGGTTCAATAATAGGGCGACAATGGGCTCAATAATACAGAGAGACAATGGCCTCAATAATAGAGTGGCAATGGATTCAAATATAGAGTGACAATGGGTTCAATAATAGAGTGGGAGTGGGTTCAATAATAGAGAGAGAATGGGCTCAACAATACAGAGTGACATTGCGCTCAAAATACAGACTGACAATGGGCGCAATAATAGAGTGGCAATGGGTTAAATAATAGAGTTGAAATGGGCTCAATAATAGAGTGGCAATGGACTCAAAAATAGAGTGACAATGGGCTCAATAATACAGAGTGAAAATGGGCTCAATAATAGAGTGAAATGTGCTCAATAATAGAATGGAAATCGATTCAATAATAAAGTGACAATGGGTTCAATAATAGATTGACAATGGATTCAATAATAGAGTTACAATGGGTTCAGTAATAGTGTGACAACGTGTTTAATAATAATACAGAGTGACAATGCGCTCAATAATACAGAGTGACAATGGGCTCAATAATAGAGTGACAATAGTTTCAATAAGAGAGCAACAATGGGCTCAATAATAGAGTGGCACGGATTCAATAATAGAGTGACAATGGGTTCAATAATAGAGTGGCAATGGGCTCAATAATAGAATGACAATAGGCTTAATAATAGAGTGGCAATGGGCTAAATAATAGAGTGACAATGGACTCAACAATACAGAGTGACAATGCACGCAATAATACAGAGTGGCAGTGGGCCCAATAATAGAGAGGCAATGGGTTAAATAATGGAGTGGAAATGGTCTAAATAATAGAGTGACAATGGGCTCAATAGAGTGATAATGTGTTCAATAATAAAGTGGCAATGGATTCAATAATAGAGTGGCAATGGCCTCAATAATAGAGTGAAAATGGGATCGATAATACAGAGTGACAATGGGCTCAATAATAGAGTGGCAATGGGCTTAATAATAGAGTGACAATGCGCTCAATAATACAGAGAGACAATGGCCTCAATAATAGAGTGGCAATGGATTCAATAATAGAGTGACAATGGGCTCAATAATACAGAGTGAAAATTGGCTTAATAATCGAGTGAAATGGGCTCAATAATAGAATGGGAATCGAATCAATAATAGAGTGACAATGGGTTCAATAATAGATTGACAATGGGTTCAATAACAGAGTTACAATGGGTTCAATAATAGTGTGACAATGTGTTTAATAATACAGAGTGACAATGCGCTCAATAATACAGAGTGACAATGGGCTCAATAACAGACTGACAATGGTTTCAATAAGAGAGCAACAATGGGCTCAACAATAGAGTGGCATGGGTTCAATAATAGAGTGACCATGGGTTCAATAATTCTGAGTGAAAATGGGCTCAATAATACAGAGTGACAATGGGCTCAATAAGAGAGCAACAATGGGCTCAAAAATCGAGTGGCATGGGTTCAATAATAGATGACAATGGGCTCAATAATAGAGTGACAATGGGTTCAATAATAGATTGGCAATAGGCTCAATAATAGAATGACAATGGGCTCAATAATATAGTGGCAATGGGCTAAATAATAGAGTGACAATGGACTCAACAATACAAAGTCACAATGCGCACAATAATAGAGTGACAGTGGTCTCAATAATAGAGTGACAATGGGTTCAATAATAGTGTGACAATGTGGTTAATAATGCAGAGTGACAATGCGCTCAATAATACAGAGTGACAATGGGCTCAATAATAGAGTGACAATGGTTTCAATAAGAGAGCAACAATGGGCCCAATATTAGAGTGGCATGGGTTCAATAATAGAGTGACAATGGGCTCAATAATAGAGTGACAAGTGGTTCAATAATAGATTGGCAATAGGCTCATTAATAGAATGACAATGGGCTCAATAATATGGACTCAACAATACAGAGTGACAATGCGCTCAATAATACAGAGTGACAATGGGCTCAATAATAGTGTCAATGGGTTAAATAACAGAGAGGAAATGGGCTAAAAAATAGAGTGACATTGGGCTCAATAACAGAATGGCAATCGATTCAATAATAGAGTGGCAATGGGTCCAATAATATAGTTACAATGCATTCAATAATAGAGTGACAATGGGTTCAATAATACTGATTGACAACGGGTTCAATAAGAGAGTGACCATGGGCCAAATAATAGTATGACATTCGGTTCAATAATAGAGTGGCTTTGGTCCAATATTGGAGTGACAATGGGTTCAATAATTGAGTGACAATGGGCTCAATAACAGAATGGGAATGGGTTCAATAATAGAGTGACAACGGGTTCAATAAGAGAGTGATGATGGGCCAAATAATAGTATGACCATTGGTTCAATAATAGATTGGCAATGGGTTCAAATATAGAATGGCAATGAACTCAATAATAGAGTGACAATAGGCTGAATAATAGAGTGAAAATGGGCTCAATAATAGAGTGAAATTGGCTCAATAATAGAATGGCAATCGATTCAATAATAGAGTGACAATGGGTTCAATAATAAATTGACAATGGGTTCAATAATAGAGTTACAATGGGTTCAATAATAGTGTGACAATGTGTTTAATAATAGAGTGACAATGTGCACAATAATACAGTGACAATGGGCTCAATAATAGAGTGACAATGGTTTCAATAAGAGAGGAACAATGGGCTCAATATTAGAGTGGCATGGGTTCAATAATAGAGTGACAATGGGCTCAATAATAGTGACAATTGGGTCAATAATAGATTGGCAATAGTCTCAATAATAGAATGACAATGGGCTCAATAATATGGTCTCAACAATACAGAGTGACAATGAGCTCAATAATACAGAGTGACAATGGGCTCAATAATAGAGTGTCACTGGGTTAAATAACAGAGTGGAAATGGCCTCAAAAATAGAGAGAAAATGGGCTCAATAATAGAATGGCAATCGATTCAATAATAGAGTGACAAGGACTTCAATAATAGAGTGACAATGGGTCCAGTAATAGAGTTACAATGCATTCAATAATAGAGTGACAATGGGTTCAATAATACTGAGAGAAAATGGGCTCAATAATACAGAATGACAATGGGCTCAATAATAGAGTGACAATGAGTTCAATAATAGAGCGACAATGGGCTCAATAATAGAGTGGCATGGGTTCAATAATAGAGTGACAATGGGCTCAATAATAGAGTGACAATGGGCTCAATAATAGAGTGATAATGTGTTCAATAATAGAGTGGCAATTGTTTCAATAAGAGATTGCCAATGCGCTCAATAACAGAGTGACAATGGGTTCAATAATAGAGTGACAATGGGTTCAATAATACAAAGTGACAATGGGCTCAATAATAGAATGACAATGGGTTCAATTATAGAGTGGCAATAGGCTCAATAATAGAATGACAATAGGCTCAATAATAGAATGACAATGGGCTCAATAATATGGAGTCAACAATACAGAGTGACAATGCGCTCAATAATACAGAGTGAAAAAGGGATCAATAATAGAGTGTCAATGGGTTAAATAACAGAGTGGAAATGGGCTCAAAAATAGAGTGACAATGGGCTCAATAATAGAATGGCAATTGATTCAATAATAGAGTGACAAAGGCTTCAATAATAGAGTGGCAATGGGTTCAATAATAGAGTTACAATGCATTCAATACTAGAGTGACAATCAGTTCAATAATACTGAGTGAAAATAGGCTCAATAATACAGAATTATAATGGGCTCAATAATAGAGTGATAATGTGTTCAATAATAGAGTGGCAATGGGTTCAATAATAGAGCGACAATGGGCTCAGTAATAGAGTGGCATGGGTTCAATAATAGAGTGGCAATGGTTTCAATAAGAGAGCAACAATGGGCTCAATATTAGAGTGGCATGGGTTCAATAATAGAGTGACAATGGGCTCAATAATAGAGTGACAAGTGGTTCAATAATAGATTGGCAATAGGCTCAATAATAGAATGACAATGGGCTCAATAATATGGACTCAACAATACAGAGTGACAATGCGCTCAATAATACAGAGTGACAATGGGCTCAATAATAGTGTCAATGGGTTAAATAACAGAGAGGAAATGGGCTAAAAAATAGAGTGACACTGGGCTCAATAATAGAATGGCAATCGATTCAATAATAGAGTGACAATGGGTCCAATAATATAGTTACAATGCATTCAATAATAGAGTGACAATGGGTTCAATAATACTGATTGACAACGGGTTCAATAAGAGAGTGACCATGGGCCAAATAATAGTATGACATTCGGTTCAATAATAGAGTGGCTTTGGTCCAATATTGGAGTGACAATGGGTTCAATAATTGAGTGACAATGGGCTCAATAACAGAATGGGAATGGGTTCAATAATAGAGTGACAACGGGTTCAATAAGAGAGTGACGATGGGCCAAATAATAGTATGACCATTGGTTCAATAATAGATTGGCAATGGGTTCAAATATAGAATGGCAATGGACTCAATAATAGAGTGACAATAGGCTGAATAATAGAGTGAAAATGGGCTCAATAATAGAGTGAAATTGGCTCAATAATAGAATGGCAATCAATTCAATAATAGAGTGACAATGGGTTCAATAATAAATTGACAATGGGTTCAATAATAGAGTTACAATGGGTTCAATAATAGTGTGACAATGTGTTTAATAATAGAGTGACAATGTGCACAATAATACAGTGACAATGGGCTCAATAATAGAGTGACAATGGTTTCAATAAGAGAGGAACAATGGGCTCAATATTAGAGTGGCATGGGTTCAATAATAGAGTGACAATGGGCTCAATAATAGTGACAATTGGGTCAATAATAGATTGGCAATAGTCTCAATAATAGAATGACAATGGGCTCAATAATATGGTCTCAACAATACAGAGTGACAATGCGCTCAATAATAGAGTGACAATGGGCTCAATAATAGAGTGTCACTGGGTTAAATAACAGAGTGGAAATGGCCTCAAAAATAGAGAGAAAATGGGCTCAATAATAGAATGGCAATCGATTCAATAATAGAGTGACAATGGGTCCAGTAATAGAGTTACAATGCATTCAATAATAGAGTGACAATGGGTTCAATAATACTGAGTTAAAATGGGCTCAATAATACAGAATGACAATGGGCTCAATAATAGAGTGACAATGAGTTCAATAATAGAGCGACAATGGGCTCAATAATAGAGTGGCATGGGTTCAATAATAGAGTGACAATGGGCTCAATAATAGAGTGACAATGGGCTCAATAATAGAGTGATAATGTGTTCAATAATAGAGTGGCAATTGTTTCAATAAGAGATTGCCAATGCGCTCAATAACAGAGTGACAATGGGTTCAATAATAGAGTGACAATGGGTTCAATAATACAAAGTGACAATGGGCTCAATAATAGAATGACAATGGGTTCAATTATAGAGTGGCAATAGGCTCAATAATAGAATGACAATGGGCTCAATAATATGGAGTCAACAATACAGAGTGAAAATGCGCTCAATAATACAGAGTGAAAAAGGGATCAATAATAGAGTGTCAATGGGTTAAATAACAGAGTGGAAATGGGCTCAAAAATAGAGTGACAATGGGCTCAATAATAGAATGGCAATCGATTCAATAATAGAGTGACAAAGGCTTCAATAATAGAGTGGCAATGGGTTCAATAATAGAGTTACAATGCATTCAATACTAGAGTGACAATCAGTTCAATAATACTGAGTGAAAATAGGCTCAATAATACAGAATTATAATGGGCTCAATAATAGAGTGATAATGTGTTCAATAATAGAGTGGCAATGGGTTCAATAATAGAGCGACAATGGGCTCAGTAATAGAGTGGCATGGGTTCAATAATAGAGTGGCAATGGTTTCAATAAGAGAGCAACAATGGGCTCAATATTAGAGTGGCATGGGTTCAATAATAGAGTGACAATGGGCTCAATAATAGAGTGACAAGTGGTTCAATAATAGATTGGCAATAGGCTCAATAATAGAATGACAATGGGCTCAATAATATGGACTCAACAATACAGAGTGACAATGCGCTCAATAATACAGAGTGACAATGGGCTCAATAATAGTGTCAATGGGTTAAATAACAGAGAGGAAATGGGCTAAAAAATAGAGTGACACTGGGCTCAATAATAGAATGGCAATCGATTCAATAATAGAGTGACAATGGGTCCAATAATATAGTTACAATGCATTCAATAATAGAGTGACAATGGGTTCAATAATACTGATTGACAACGGGTTCAATAAGAGAGTGACCATGGGCCAAATAATAGTATGACATTCGGTTCAATAATAGAGTGGCTTTGGTCCAATATTGGAGTGACAATGGGTTCAATAATTGAGTGACAATGGGCTCAATAACAGAATGGGAATGGGTTCAATAATAGAGTGACAACGGGTTCAATAAGAGAGTGACGATGGGCCAAATAATAGTATGACCATTGGTTCAATAATAGATTGGCAATGGGTTCAAATATAGAATGGCAATGGACTCAATAAAAGAGTGACAATAGGCTGAATAATAGAGTGAAAATGGGCTCAATAATAGAGTGAAATTGGCTCAATAATAGAATGGCAATCGATTCAATAATAGAGTGACAATGGGTTCAATAATAAATTGACAATGGGTTCAATAATAGAGTTACAATGGGTTCAATAATAGTGTGACAATGTGTTTAATAATAGAGTGACAATGTGCACAATAATACAGTGACAATGGGCTCAATAATAGAGTGACAATGGTTTCAATAAGAGAGGAACAATGGGCTCAATATTAGAGTGGCATGGGTTCAATAATAGAGTGACAATGGGCTCAATAATAGTGACAATTGGGTCAATAATAGATTGGCAATAGTCTCAATAATAGAATGACAATGGGCTCAATAATATGGTCTCAACAATACAGAGTGACAATGCGCTCAATAATAGAGTGACAATGGGCTCAATAATAGAGTGTCACTGGGTTAAATAACAGAGTGGAAATGGCCTCAAAAATAGAGAGAAAATGGGCTCAATAATAGAATGGCAATCGATTCAATAATAGAGTGACAATGGGTCCAGTAATAGAGTTACAATGCATTCAATAATAGAGTGACAATGGGTTCAATAATACTGAGTTAAAATGGGCTCAATAATACAGAATGACAATGGGCTCAATAATAGAGTGACAATGAGTTCAATAATAGAGCGACAATGGGCTCAATAATAGAGTGGCATGGGTTCAATAATAGAGTGACAATGGGCTCAATAATAGAGTGACAATGGGTTCAATAATAGAGTGATAATGTGTTCAATAATAGAGTGGCAATTGTTTCAATAAGAGATTGCCAATGCGCTCAATAACAGAGTGACAATGGGTTCAATAATAGAGTGACAATGGGTTCAATAATACAAAGTGACAATGGGCTCAATAATAGAATGACAATGGGTTCAATTATAGAGTGGCAATAGGCTCAATAATAGAATGACAATGGGCTCAATAATATGGAGTCAACAATACAGAGTGAAAATGCGCTCAATAATACAGAGTGAAAAAGGGATCAATAATAGAGTGTCAATGGGTTAAATAACAGAGTGGAAATGGGCTCAAAAATAGAGTGACAATGGGCTCAATAATAGAATGGCAATCGATTCAATAATAGAGTGACAAAGGCTTCAATAATAGAGTGGCAATGGGTTCAATAATAGAGTTACAATGCATTCAATACTAGAGTGACAATCGGTTCAATAATACTGAGTGAAAATAGGCTCAATAATACAGAATTATAATGGGCTCAATAATAGAGTGATAATGTGTTCAATAATAGAGTGGCAATGGGTTCAATAATAGAGCGACAATGGGCTCAGTAATAGAGTGGCATGGGTTCAATAATAGAGTGACAATGGGCTCAATAATAGAGTGACAAAGGGCTCAATAATAGAGTGATAATGTGTTCAATAATAGAGTGGCAATGGGTTCAATAAGAGAGTGCCAATGCGCTCAATATCAGAGTGACAATGGGTTCAATAATACAGAATGACAAAGTGTTCAATAAGAGAGTGATGATGGGCGAAATAATAGCATGACATTCGGTTCAATAATAGAGTGGCAATGGGTCCAATAATAGAGTGACAATGGGTTCAATAATTGAGTGACAATGGGTTCAATAAGAGAGTGATGATGGGCCAAATAATAGTATGACCATTGGTTCAATAATAGACTGGCAATGGGCTCAATTATAGAGTGGCAATTCGTTCAATAATAGAGTGAAATGGGCACAAAAATAGAATCGCAATCGATTCAATAATAGAGTGACAATGGGTTCAATAATAGATTGACAATGGGTTCAATAATAGAGTTACAATGCATTCAATAATAGAGTGAAATTGGGCTCAATAATAGAGTGGCAATGGGCCCAATAATAGAGTGACAATGGGTTCAATAATTGGGTGACAATGGGCTCAATAACAGAATGAGAATGGGTTCAATAATAGAGTGACAACGGGTTCAATAAGAGAGTGATGATGGGACAAATAACAGTATGACTATTGTTTCAATAATAGATTGGCAATGCGTTCAAATATATAGTGGCAATGGACTCAATAATAGAGTGACAATAGGCTGAATAATGCAGAGTGAAAATGGGCTCACTAATAGAGTGGCAATTCATTCAATAATGCAGTGGCAATGCGCTCAATAATAGTGAAATGGGCTCAATAATAGAATGGCAATCGATTCAATAATAGATTGACAATGGGTTCAATAATAGAATGACAATGGGCTCAATAATAGAGTGACAATGGTTTCAATAAGAGAGCAACAATGCGCTCAATAAAAGAGTGGCATAGGTTCAATAATAGACTGACAATGGGGTCAATAATAGAGAGACAATGGGTTCAATAATAGAGCGTCAATAGGTTCAATAATAGAATGAAAATGGGCTCAATAATATGGACTCAACAATACAGAGTGACAATGCGCCCAATAATAGAGTGTTAATGGGTTAAATAACAGAGTGGAAATGGGCTCAATAATAGAATGGCAATCGATTCAATAATAGAGTGACAAAGGCTTCAATAATAGAGTGACATTGGGTTCAATAATAGAGTTAGAATGCATTCAATAATAGAGTGACAATGGGTACAATAATACAACGTGACAATGGGCTCAATAATAGAATGACAATGGGTTCAATAATAGAGTGACAAAAGTTCAATAAGAGAGTGAAGATGGGCCAAATAATAGTATGACATTCAGTTCAATAATAGAGTGGCAATGGGTACCATAATAGAGTGACAATGAGTTCAATAATTGAGTGACAATGGGCTCAATAACAGAATGAGAATGGGTTCGATAATAGAGTGACAACGGGTTCAATAAGAGAGTGACGATGGGCCAAATAATAGTATGACATTCGGTTCAATAATAGAGTGGCAATGGGTACCATAATAGAGTGACAATGAGTTCAATAATTGAGTGACAATGGGCTCAATAACAGAATGAGAATGGGTTCGATAATAGAGTGACAACGGGTTCAATAAGAGAGTGACGATGGGCCAAAAAATATTATGACATTCGGTTCAATAATAGAGTGGCAATGGGTCCAATAATAGAGTGACAATGCATTCAATAATAGAGTGACAATCAGTTCAATAATAGAGTGAAAATAGGCTCAATAATACAGAATTACAATGGGCTCAATAATAGAGTGATAATGTGTTCAATAATAGAGTGGCAATGGGTTGAAAAATAGAGTGATAAAGGGTTCAATAAGAGAGTGAAGATGGGCCAAATAATAGTATGACATTCGGTTCAATACTAGCGTGGCAATGGGTCCAATAATAGAGTGACAATGGGTTCAATTATTGAGTGACAATGGGCTCAATAACAGAATGAGAATGGGTTCCATAATAGAGTGACAACGGGTTCAATAAGAGAGTGACGATGGGCCAAAAAATATTATGACATTCGGTTCAATAATAGAGTGGCAATGGGTCCAATAATAGAGTGACAATGGGTTGAATAATTGAGTGACAACGGGTTCAATAAGAGAGGGACGATGGGCCAAATAATAGTATGACATTTGGTTCAATAATAGAGTGGCAATGGGTCCAATAATGGAGTGACAATGGGTTCAATAATTGAGTGACAATGGGCTCAATAACAGAATGAGAATGGGTTTAATAATAGAGTGACAACGGGTGCAATAAGAGAGTGACGATGGGCCAAATAACAGTATGAACATTGGTTCAATAATAGATTGGCAATGGGTTCAAATATAGAATGGCAATGGACTCAATAATAGAGTGACAATAGGCTGAATAATAGAGTGAAAATGGGCTCAATAATAGAGTGAAATTGGCTCAATAATAGAATGGCAATCGATTCAATAATAGAGTGACAATGAGTTCAATAATAGATTGACAATGGGTTCAATAATAGAGTTACAATGGGTTCAATAATAGTGTGACAATGTGTTTAATAATAGAGTGACAATGCGCTCAATAATACAGAGTGACAATGGGCTCAATAATAGAGTGACAATGGGTCCAGTAATAGAGTTACAATGCATTCAATAATAGTGACAATGGGTTCAATAATACTGAGTGAAAATGGGCTCAATAATACAGAATGACAATGGGCTCAATAATGGAGTGACAATGAGTTCAATAATAGAGCGACAATGGGCTCAATAATAGGGTGGCATTGGTTCAATAATACAGACTGACAATCGGCTCAATGATAGAATGGCAAGGTGTTAAATAATAGAGTTGAAATGGGCTCAATAATAGAGTGGCAATGGACTCAAAAATAGAGTGACAATGGGCTCAATAATACAGAGTGAAAATGGGCTCAATTATAAAGTGGCAATTCGTTCAATAATACAGTTGCAAATGGCTCAATAATAGAGTGAAATGGGCTCAATAATAGAATGGCAATCGATTCAATAATAGAGACACATTTGGTTCAATAATAGAGCGACAATGGGTTCAATAATAGAGTGGCAATGGGTTCAATAATAGAGTGGAAATGGGCTCAATAATAGAGTGACAATGGGATCAATAATACAGAGTGACAATGGGCTCAATAATAGAGTGGCAATGGCCTCATTAATAGAATGAAAATGGGCTCAATAATATAGTGGCAATGGGCTAAATAATAGAGTGACAATGGGCTCAACAATACAAAGTCACAATGCGCACAATAATATAGAGTGACAGTGGGCTCAATAACATAGTGACAATGGGTTCAATAATAGTGTGACAATGTGTTTAATAATACAGAGTGACAATGCGCTCAATAATACAGAGTGACAATGGTTTCAATAAGATAGAAACAGTGGGCTCAATAATAGAGTGGCATGGTTTCAATAATAGAGTGACAATGGGCTCAATAATAGAGTGACATTGGGTTCAATAATAGAGTGGCAATAGGCTCAATAATAGAATGACAATGGGCTCAATAAAATGAACTCAACATACAGAGTGACAATGGGCTCAATAATAGATTGTCAATGGGTTAAATAACAGAGTGGAAATGGGCTCAAAAATAGAGTGACAATGGGCTCAATAATAGAATGGCAATCGATTCAATAATAGAGTGACAAGGACTTCAATAATAGAGTGACAATGGGTTCAATAATAGAGTGACAATGCATTCAATATTAGAGTGACAATGGATTCAATAATACTGAGTAAAAATGGACTCAATAATACAGAATGACAATGGATTCAATAATATAGTGACAATGGGTTCAATAATAGAACGACAATGGGCTCAATAATAGAGTGGCATGGAAACAATAATAGAGTGACAATGGGCTCTATAATAGAGTGACAATGGGCTCAATAATACAACGTGACAATGGGCTCAATAATAGAATGACAATGGGTTCAATAATAGAATGACAAAGGGTTCAATAATAGAGCGACAATGGGCTCAATAATAGAGTGGCATGGGAACAATAATAGAGTGACAATGGGCTCCATAATAGAGTGACAATGGGCTCTATAATAGAATGACAAGGGGCTCAATAATACAACGTGGCAATGGGCTCAATAATAGAATAACAATGGGTTCAATAATAGAGTGACAAAGGGTTCAATAATTGAGTGACATTGGGCTCAATAACAGAATGAGAATGGATTCAATAATAGAGTGACAACGCGTTCAATAAGAGAGTGACGATGGGCCAAAAAATATTATGACATTCGGTTCAATAATAGAGTGGCAATGGGTCCAATTATAGAGTGACAATGGGTTGAATAATTGAGTGACAACGGGTTCAATAAGAGAGTGACGATGGGCCAAATAATAGTATGACATTTGGTTCAATAATAGAGTGGCAATGGGTCCAATACTGGAGTGACAATGGGTTCAATAATTGAGTGACAATGGGCTCAATAACAGAATGAGAATGGATTTAATAATAGTGACAACGGGTTCAATAATAGAGCGACAATGGGCTCAGTAATAGAGTGGCATGGGTTCAATAATAGAGTGACAATGGGCTCAATAATAGTGATAATGTGTTCAATAATAGAGTGGCAATGGGTTCAATAAGAGAGTTCCAATGCGCTCAACAACAGAGTGACAATGGGTTCAATAATACAGAATGACAAAGTGTTCAATAAGAGAGTGACG
Source organism: Cetorhinus maximus (assembly GCF_964194155.1). Classification (NCBI taxonomy): domain Eukaryota; kingdom Metazoa; phylum Chordata; class Chondrichthyes; order Lamniformes; family Cetorhinidae; genus Cetorhinus; species Cetorhinus maximus. Next base: position 75,038,353 of record NC_135900.1, on the reverse strand, counting down.
ATGGGCAAAATAATAGTATGACATTCGGTTCAATAATAGAGTGGCAATGGGTTCAATAATTGAGTGACAACGGGTTCAATAAGAGAGTGACGATGGGCCAAATAATAGTATGATCATTGGTTCAATAATAGAGAGGCAATGGATTCAATAATAGAGTGGCATTGGGTTCAATAATAGAGTGGCAATGGGTTCAATAATATAGTGGCAATGGGCTCAATAATACTCACTTACAATGGGCTCAATTAGAGAGTAGCATTGGGCTCAAAAATATAGAGACTATGGCCTCAATAGAGTGGCAATGGATTCAGTAATAAAGTGACAATGGGATCAATAATAGAGTGGGAATGGGTTCAATAATAGAGAGAGAAGGGGCTCAACAATACAGAGTGACATTGCACTCAATAATACAGAGTGACAATGGGCTCAATGATAGAGTGGCAAGGTGTTAAATAATAGAGTTGAAATGGGCTCAATAATAGAGTGGCAATGGACTCAAAAATAGAGTGATAATGGGCTCAATAATACAGAGTGAAAATGGGCTCAATAATAGAGTGGCAATTCGTTCAATAATACAGTTGCAAATGGCTCAATAATAGAGTGAAATGGGTTCAATAATAGAATGGCAATCGATTCAATAATAGAGTCACATTTGGTTCAATAATAGAGCGACAATGGGTTCAATAACAGAGTTGCAATGGGTTCAATAATAGAGTGACAATGGGTTCAATAATAGAGTGAAAATGGGCTCAATAATACAGAGTGACAGTGTGCTCAATAATAGTGTGACAAAGGGTTCAATAATAGAGCGACAATGGGTTCAATAATAGTGACAATGTAATCAATAATATAGAGTGACAATGGGCTCAATAATAGAGTGACAATGGGTTCAATAATAGAGCGACAATGGGCTCAATAATAGCGTGGCTTGGGTTCAGTAATAGAGTCACAATGGGTTCAATAATAGAGTGGCAATGGGCTCAATACTAGAATGACAATGGGCTCAATAATAGAGTGGCAATGGGCTAAATAATAGAGTGACAAAGGATTCAACATAACAGAGTGACAATGCGCGCAATAATACAGAGTGGCAATGGGCTCAATAATAGAGTGGCAATGGGTTAAATAATAGAGTGGAAATGGGCTGATTAATAGAGTGACAAGGGGCTCAATAGAGTGATAATATGTTCAATAATAAAGTGGCAATGGGTTCAATAATAGAGTGGCAATGGGCTCAATAATAGAGTGACAATGGGATCAATAATACAGAGTGACAGTGGGCTCAATAATAGAGTGGCAATGGCCTCATTAATAGAATGAAAATGGGCTCAATAATATAGTGGCAATGGGCTAAATAATAGAGTGACAACAGACTCAACAATACAAAGTCGCAATGCGCACAATAATATAGAGTGACAGTGGGCTCAATATTAGAGTGACAATGGGTTCAATAATAGTGTGACAATGTGTTTAATAATACAGAGTGACAATGGGCTCAATAATAGAGTGACAATGGTTTCAATAAGAGAGCAACAATGGGCTCAATAATAGAGTGGCATGGGTTCAACAATAGAGTGACAATGGGCTCAATAATAGAGTGACAATTGGTTCAATAATAGATTGGCAATAGGCTCAACAATAGAATGACAATGGGCTCAATAATATGGACTCAACAATACAGAGTGACAATGCACTCATAATAGAGTGAAAAAGGGCTCAATAATAGAGTGTCGATTGGTTAAATAACAGAGTGGAAATGGGCTCAAAAATAGAGTGACAATGGGCTCAATAATAGAATGGCAATCGATTCAATAATAGAGTGACAGGGACTTCAATAATAGAGTGACAATCGGTTCAATAATAGAGTTATAATGCATTCAATAATAGAGTGACAATGGGTTCAATAATAGAGCGACAATGTGCTCAATAATAGAGTGACAATGGGCTCATTAATAGAGTGATAATGTGTTCAATAATAGAGTGGCAATGGGTTCAATAAGAGAGTGCCAATGCGCTCAATAATAGAGCGACAATGGGCTCAATAATACAACGTGACAATGGGCTCAATAATAAAATGATAATGGGTTCAATAATAGAGTGACAATGGGTTCAATAAGATAGTGACGATGGGCCAAAAAATATTATGACATTCGGTTCAATAATAGAGTGGCAATGGGTCCAATAATAGAGTGACAATGGGTTCAATAATTGAGTGACAATGGGTTCAATAAGAGAGTGACGATGGGCCAAATAATAGTATGATATTCGGTTCAATAATAGAGTGGCAATGGGTCCAATACTGGAGTGACAATGGGTTCAATAATCGAGTGACAATGGGCTCAATAACAGAATGACAATGGGTTCAATAATAGAGTGACAACGGGTTCAATAAGAGAGTGACGATGGGCCAAATAATAGTATGACCATTGGTTCAATAATAGATTGGCAATGGGTTCAAATATAGAATGGCAATGGACTCAATAATAGAGTGACAATAGGCTGAATAATAGAGTGAAAATGGGCTCAATAATAGAGTGAAATTGGCTCAATAATAGAATGGCAATCGATTCAATAATAGAGTGACAATGGGTTCAATAATAGATTGACAATGGGTTCAATAATAGAGTTACAATGGGTTCAATCATAGTGTGACAATGTGTTTAATAATACAGAGTGACAATGCGCACAATAATACAGAGTGACAATGGGCTCAATAATAGAGTGACAATGGTTTCAATAAGAGAGCAACAATGGGCTCAATATTAGAGTGGCATGGGTTCAATAATAGAGTGACAATTGGTTCAATAATAGATTGGCAATAGGCTCAATAATAGAATGACAATGGGCTCAATAATATGGGCTCAACAATACAGAGTGACAATGCGCTCAATAATACAGAGTGACAATGGGCTCAATAATAGAGTGTCAATTGTTTAAATAACAGAGTGGAAATGGGCTCAAAAATAGAGTGACAATGGGCTCAATAATAGAATGGCAATCGATTCAATAATAGAGTGACAAGGACTTCAATAATAGAGTGACAATGGGTCCAATCATAGAGTTACAATGCTTTCAATAATAGAGTGACAATGGGTTCAATACTGGAGTGACAATGGGTTCAATAATTGAGTGACAATGGGCTCAACAATACAGAGTGACATTGCGCTCAATAATACTGACTGACAATGTGCGCAATAATAGAGTGACAACGGGTTAAATAATAGAGTTGAAATGGGCTCAATAATAGAGTGGCAATGGACTCAAAAATTGAGTGACAATGGGCTCAATAATAGAGTGAAAATGGGCTCTATAATAGAGTGAAATGGGCTCAATAATAGACTGGCAATCGATTCAATAATAGAGTGACAGTGGGTTCAATAATAGATTGACAATGGGTTCAATAATAGAGTTACAATGGGTTCAATAACAGTGTGACAATGTGTTTAATAACACAGAGTGACAATGCGGTCAATAATACAGAGTGACAATGGGCTCAATAATAGTGACAATGGTTTCAATAAGAGAGCAACAATGGGCTCAATAATAGAGTGGCATGGGTTCAATAATAGAGTGACAGTGGGCTCAATAATAGAGTGACAATGGGTTCAATAATAGATTGGCAATAGGCACAATAATAGAATGACAATGGGCTCAATAATATGGACTCAACAATACATAGTGACAATGCGCTCAATAATACAGAGTGAAAAAGGGCTCAATAATAGAGTGTCAATGGGTTAAATAACAGAGTGGAAATGGGCTCAAAAATAGAGTGACAATGGGCTCAATAATAGAATGGCAATCGATTCAATAATAGAGTGAGAAAGGCTTTAAAAATAGAGTGAAAATGGGTTCAATAATAGAGTTACAATGCATTCAATAATAGAGTGACAATGGGTTCAATAATAGAGTGAAAATTGGCTCAATAATATAGAATTACAATGGGCTCAATAATAGAGTGACAATGGGTTCAATAATAGGGCGACATTGGGCCCAGTAATAGAGTGGCACGGGTTCAATAATAGAGTGAGAATGGGTTAAATAATAGAGTGGCAATGGGCTCAATAATAGAATGACAATGTGCTCAATAATAGAGTGGCATTGGGCTAAATAATAGAGTGGCAATGGACTCAACAATACAGAGTGACAATGCATGCAATAATAGAGTGGCAATGGGCTCAATAATAGAGTGGCAATGGGTTAAATAATAGAGTGGAAATGGGCTCAATAATAGAGTGGCAATGGGCTTAATAATAGAGTAACAATGGGCTCAATAATACAGAGAGACAATGGCCTCAATAATAGAGTGGCAATGGATTCAATAATAGAGTGACAATTGGTTCCATAATAGAGTGGCAATGGGTTCAATAATAGAGTGGCAATTGGTTCAATAATATAGTGGCAATGGGCTCAATAATACACACTTACAACGGGCTCAATTAGAGAGTAGCAATGGGCTCAAAAATAGAGAGACTATGGCCTCAATAATAGAGTGGCAATGGATTCAAATATAGAGTGACAATGGGTTCAATAATAGAGTGGGAATGGGTTCACTAATAGAGAGAGAATGGGCTCAACAATACAGAGTGACATTGCGCTCAATGATATAGACTGACAATCAGCGCAATAATTGAGTGGCAATGGGTTAAATAATAGAGTTGAAATGGGCTCAATAATAAAGTGGCAATGGACTCAAAAATAGAGTGACAATGGTCTCAATAATACAGAGTGAAAATGGGCTCAATAATAGAGTGGCAATTCGTTCAATAATACAGTTGCAAATGGCTCATTAATTGAGTGAAATGGGCTCAATAATAGAATGGCAATCGATTCAATAATAGAGTCACATTTGGTTCAATAATAGAGCGACAATGGGTTCAATAATAGAGTGGAAATGGGCTCAATAATACAGAGTGACAGTGTGCGCAGTAATAGTGCGACAAAGGGATCAATAATAGAGCGATAATGGGCTCAATAATAGTGTCATGGGATCAATAAAAGTGTGACAATGGGTTCAATAATAGAGTGACAATGGGTTCAATAATATAGTGGCAATAGGCAAAATAATAGAATGACAATGGGCTCAATAATTATGTGGCAATAGGCTAAATAATAGTGACAATGGACTCCACAATACAAAGTCACAATGCGCACAATAATATAGAGTGACAGTGGGCTCAATAATAGAGTGACAATGGGTTCAATAATACAGAGTGGAAATGGGCTCTATAATAGATTGACAATGGGCTCATTAATTGAGTGATAATGTGTTCAATAATAGAGTGACAATGGGTTCAATCATAGTGTGACAATGTGTTTAATAATAGAGTGACAATGCGCACAATAATACAGAGTGACAATGGGCTCAATAATAGAGTGACAATGGTTTCAATAAGAGAGCAACAATGGGCTCAATATTAGAGTGGCATGGGTTCAATAATAGAGTGACAATTGGTTCAATAATAGATTGGCAATAGGCTCAATAATAGAATGACAATGGGCTCAATAATATGGACTCAACAATACAGAGTGACAATGCGCTCAATAATACAGAGTGACAATGGGCTCAATAATAGAGTGTCAATGGGTTAAATAACAGAGTGGAAATGGGCTCAAAAATAGAGTGACAATGGGCTCAATAATAGAATGGCAATCGATTCAATAATACAGTGACAAGGACTTCAATAATAGAGTGACAATGGGTTCAATAATATTGAGTGAAAATGGGATCAAAAATACAGAATGACAATGGGCTCAATAAAAGAGTGACAATGAGTTCAATAATAGAGCGACAATGGGCTCAATAATAGAGTGGCATGGGTTCAATAATAGAATAACAATGGGCTCAATAATAAAGTGACAATGGACTCAACAATAGAGTGATAATGTGTTCAATAATAGAGTGACAATGGGCTCAAGAAGTGAATGGCAATCGATTCAATAATAGTGACAAAGGCTTTAAAAATATGGTGAAAATGGGTTCAATAATAGAGTTAGAATGCATTCAATAATAGGGTGACAATGGGTACAATAATAGTGCGACAATGGGCTCAATAATAGAGTGGCATGGGTTCAATAATAGAGTAACAATGGGCTCAATAATAGAGTGGCAATAGGCTCAATAATAGAATGACAATGGGCTCAACAATAGAGTGACAATGGGTTCAATAATAGAGTGGAAATGGTCTAAATAATAGAGTGACAATGGGCTCAATAGAGTGATAATGTGTTCAATAATAAAGTGGAAAGGGATTCAATAATAGAGTGGTAATTGGCTCAATAATAGAGTGACAATGGGCTCAATAATACAGAGAGACAATGGCCTCAATAATAGAGTGGCAATGGATTCAATAATAGAGTGACAATGGGTTCAATAATAGAGTGGCAATGGGTTCAATAATAGAGTGGCAATTGGTTCAATAATATAGTGGCAATGGGCTCAATAATACACACTTACAACGGGCTCAATTAGAGAGTAGCAATGGGCTCAAAAATAGAGAGACGATGGCCTCAATAATAGAGTGGCAATGGATTCAAATATAGAGTGACAATGGGTTCAATAATAGAGTGGGAATGGGTTCAATAATAGAGAGAGAATGGGCTCAACAATACAGAGTGAATTTGCGCTCAATAATACAGACTGACAATCGGCGCAATAATTGAGTGCCAATGGGTTAAATAATAGAGTTGAAATGGGCTCAATAATAGAGTGGCAATGGACTCAAAGATAGAGTGATAATGGTCTCAATAATACAGAGTGAAAATGGGCTCAATAATAGAGTGGCAATTCGTTCAATAATACAGTTGCAAATGGCTCATTAATAGAGTTCAATAATAGAGCGACAATGGGTTCAATAATACGGAGTGGAAATGGGCTCAATAATACAGAGTGACAGTGTGCTCAGTAATAGTGTGACAAAGGGATCAATAATAGAGCGACAATGGGCTCAATAATAGTGTCATGGGATCAATAAAAGAGTGACAATGGGCTCAATAATAGAGTGACAATGGGTTCAATAATATAGTGGCAATAGGCAAAATAATAGAATGACAATGGGCTCAATAATATAGTGGCAATGGGCTAAATAATAGTGACAATGGACTCCACAATACAAAGTCACAATGCGCACAATAATATAGAGTGACAGTGGGCTCAATAATAGAGTGACAATGGGTTCAATAATAGAGTGACAGTGGGCTGAATAATAGAATGGCAATCGATTCAATAATAGAGTGACAAAGGGTTCAATAATACAGAGTGGAAATGGGCTCTATAATAGATTGACAATGGGCTCATTAATTGAGTGATAATGTGTTCAATAATAGAGTGGCAATGGGTTCAATAATAGAGTGGCAATGGGCTCAATAATAGCGACAACGCGATCAATAATACAGAGTGGCAATGGGCTCAATAATACTCACTTACAATGGGCTCAATTAGAGAGTAGCATTGGGCTCAAAAATATAGAGACTATGGCCTCAATAGAGTGGCAATGGATTCAATAATAAAGTGACAATGGGATCAATAATAGAGTGGGAATGGGTTCAATAATAGAGTTAGAACGCATTCAATAATAGAGTGACAATGGGTTCAATAATAGGGCGACAATGGGCTCAATAATAGAGTGGCATGGGTTCAATAATAGAGTGACAATGGGCTCAATAATAGAGTGACAATGGGTTCAATAATAGAGTGGCAATAGGCTCAAAAATAGAATGACAATGGGCTCAATAATAGAGTGGCAATGGGTTAAATAATAGAGTGGAAATGGTCTAAATAATAGAGTGACAATGGGCTCAATCGAGTGATAATGTGTTCAATAATAAAGTGGAAATGGATTCAATAATAGAATGGCAATGGGCTCAATAATAGAGTGGCAATAGTCTTAATAATAAAGTGAGAATGGGCTCAATAATACAGGGAGACAATGGCCTCAATAATAGAGTGGCAATGGATTCAATAATAGAGTGACAATGGGTTCAATAATAGAGTGGCAATGAGTTCATTAATAGAGTGGCAATTGGTGCAATAATATAGTGGCAATGGGCTCAATAGTACACACTTACAATGGGCTCAATTAGAGAGTAGCAATGTGCTCAAAAATAGAGAGACTATGGCCTCAATAATAGAGTGACAATGGCTTCAATAATAGAGTGGGAATGGGTTCAATAATAGAGAGAGAATGGGCTCAACAATACAGAGTGACATTGCGCTCAATAATACTGACTGACAATGTGCGCAATAATAGAGTGACAACGGGTTAAATAATAGAGTTGAAATGGGCTCAATAATAGAGTGGCAATGGACTCAAAAATTGAGTGACAATGGGCTCAATAATAGAGAGAAAATGGGCTCTATAATAGAGTGAAATGGGCTCAATAATAGACTGGCAATCGATTCAATAATAGAGTGACAGTGGGTTCAATAATAGATTGACAATGGGTTCAATAATAGAGTTACAATGGGTTCAATAACAGTGTGACAATGTGTTTAATAACACAGAGTGACAATGCGGTCAATAATACAGAGTGACAATGGGCTCAATAATAGTGACAATGGTTTCAATAAGAGAGCAACAATGGGCTCAATAATAGAGTGGCATGGGTTCAATAATAGAGTGACAGTGGGCTCAATAATAGAGTGACAATGGGTTCAATAATAGATTGGCAATAGGCACAATAATAGAATGACAATGGGCTCAATAATATGGACTCAACAATACATAGTGACAATGCGCTCAATAATACAGAGTGAAAAAGGGCTCAATAATAGAGTGTCAATGGGTTAAATAACAGAGTGGAAATGGGCTCAAAAATAGAGTGACAATGGGCTCAATAATAGAATGGCAATCGATTCAATAATAGAGTGAGAAAGGCTTTAAAAATAGAGTGAAAATGGGTTCAATAATAGAGTTACAATGCATTCAATAATAGAGTGACAATGGGTTCAATAATAGAGTGAAAATTGGCTCAATAATACAGAATTACAATGGGCTCAATAATAGAGTGACAATGGGTTCAATAATAGGGCGACATTGGGCCCAGTAATAGAGTGGCACGGGTTCAATAATAGAGTGAGAATGGGTTAAATAATAGAGTGGCAATGGGCTCAATAATAGAATGACAATGTGCTCAATAATAGAGTGGCATTGGATTCAAATATAGAGTGACAATGGGTTCAATAATAGAGTGGGAATGGGTTCAATAATAGAGAGAGAATGGGCTCAACAATACAGAGTGACATTGCGCTCAATGATACAGACTGACAATCAGCGCAATAATTGAGTGGCAATGGGTTAAATAATAGAGTTGAAATGGGCTCAATAATAAAGTGGCAATGGACTCAAAAATAGAGTGACAATGGTCTCAATAATACAGAGTGAAAATGGGCTCAATAATAGAGTGGCAATTCGTTCAATAATACAGTTGCAAATGGCTCATTAATTGAGTGAAATGGGCTCAATAATAGAATGGCAATCGATTCAATAATAGAGTCACATTTGGTTCAATAATAGAGCGACAATGGGTTCAATAATAGAGTGGAAATGGGCTCAATAATACAGAGTGACAGTGTGCGCAGTAATAGTGCGACAAAGGGATCAATAATAGAGCGATAATGGGCTCAATAATAGTGTCATGGGATCAATAAAAGTGTGACAATGGGTTCAATAATAGAGTGACAATGGGTTCAATAATATAGTGGCAATAGGCAAAATAATAGAATGACAATGGGCTCAATAATCATGTGGCAATAGGCTAAATAATAGTGACAATGGACTCCACAATACAAAGTCACAATGCTCACAATAATATAGAGTGACAGTGGGCTCAATAATAGAGTGACAATGGGTTCAATAATACAGAGTGGAAATGGGCTCTATAATAGATTGACAATGGGCTCATTAATTGAGTGATAATGTGTTCAATAATAGAGTGACAATGGGTTCAATCATAGTGTGACAATGTGTTTAATAATAGAGTGACAATGCGCACAATAATACAGAGTGACAATGGGCTCAATAATAGAGTGACAATGGTTTCAATAAGAGAGCAACAATGGGCTCGATATTAGAGTGGCATGGGTTCAATAATAGAGTGACAATTGGTTCAATAATAGATTGGCAATAGGCTCAATAATAGAATGACAATGGGCTCAATAATATGGACTCAACAATACAGAGTGACAATGCGCTCAATAATACAGAGTGACAATGGGCTCAATAATAGAGTGTCAATGGGTTAAATAACAGAGTGGAAATGGGCTCAAAAATAGAGTGACAATGGGCTCAATAATAGAATGGCAATCGATTCAATAATACAGTGACAAGGACTTCAATAATAGAGTGACAATGGGTCCAATAATAGAGTTACAATGCATTCAATAATAGAGTGACAATGGGTTCAATAATATTGAGTGAAAATGGGATCAAAAATACAGAATGACAATGGGCTCAATAAAAGAGTGACAATGAGTTCAATAATAGAGCGACAATGGGCTCAATAATAGAGTGGCATGGGTTCAATAATAGAATAACAATGGGCTCAATAATAAAGTGACAATGGACTCAACAATAGAGTGATAATGTGTTCAATAATAGAGTGACAATGGGCTCAAGAAGTGAATGGCAATCGATTCAATAATAGTGACAAAGGCTTTAAAAATATGGTGAAAATGGGTTCAATAATAGAGTTAGAATGCATTCAATAATAGGGTGACAATGGGTACAATAATAGTGCGACAATGGGCTCAATAATAGAGTGGCATGGGTTCAATAATAGAGTAACAATGGGCTCAATAATAGAGTGACAATGGGTTCAATAATACAGTGGCAATAGGCTCAATAATAGAATGACAATGGGCTCAATAATAGAGTGGCAATGGGCTCAATAATAGAGTGGCAATGGGCTCAATAGAGTGATAATGTGTTCAATAATAAAGTGGAAAGGGATTCAATAATAGAGTGGTAATTGGCTCAATAATAGAGTGACAATGGGCTCAATAATACAGAGAGACAATGGCCTCAATAATAGAGTGGCAATGGATTCAATAATAGAGTGACAATGGGTTCAATAATAGAGTGGCAATGGGTTCAATAATAGAGTGGCAATTGGTTCAATAATATAGTGGCAATGGGCTCAATAATACACACTTACAACGGGCTCAATTAGAGAGTAGCAATGGGCTCAAAAATAGAGAGACGATGGCCTCAATAATAGAGTGGCAATGGATTCAAATATAGAGTGACAATGGGTTCAATAATAGAGTGGGAATGGGTTCAATAATAGAGAGAGAATGGGCTCAACAATACAGAGTGAATTTGCGCTCAATAATACAGACTGACAATCGGCGCAATAATTGAGTGCCAATGGGTTAAATAATAGAGTTGAAATGGGCTCAATAATAGAGTGGCAATGGACTCAAAGATAGAGTGATAATGGTCTCAATAATACAGAGTGAAAATGGGCTCAATAATAGAGTGGCAATTCGTTCAATAATACAGTTGCAAATGGCTCATTAATAGAGTTCAATAATAGAGCGACAATGGGTTCAATAATACGGAGTGGAAATGGGCTCAATAATACAGAGTGACAGTGTGCTCAGTAATAGTGTGACAAAGGGATCAATAATAGAGCGACAATGGGCTCAATAATAGTGTCATGGGATCAATAAAAGAGTGACAATGGGCTCAATAATAGAGTGACAATGGGTTCAATAATATAGTGGCAATAGGCAAAATAATAGAATGACAATGGGCTCAATAATATAGTGGCAATGGGCTAAATAATAGTGACAATGGACTCCACAATACAAAGTCACAATGCGCACAATAATATAGAGTGACAGTGGGCTCAATAATAGAGTGACAATGGGTTCAATAATAGAGTGACAATGGGCTGAATAATAGAATGGCAATCGATTGTGCTCAATAATAGTGTGACAAAGGGTTCAATGATAGAGCGACAATGAGCTCAATAAAGAGTGGCATGGGTTCAATAATAGAGTGACAATGGGCTCAATAATAGAGTGACAATTGGTTCAATAATATAGTGGCATTAGCCTCAATAATAGAATGACAATGGGCTCAATAATATAGTGGCAATGGGCTAAATAATAGAGTGACAATGGATTCAACAATACAAAGTCTCAATGCGCACAATAATATAGAGTGACAGTGGGCTCAAGAATAGAGTGACAATGGGCTCAATAATAGAATGGCAATCGATTCAATAATAGTGACAAACGGTTCAATAATTGAGTGACAATGGGTTCAATAATAGAGTTGCAAGGGGTTCAATAATAGAGTGACAATGGTTTCAATAATACTTAGTGGAAATGGGCTCTATAATAGAGTGACAATGGGCTCAATAATAGTGACAATGGGATCAATAATACAGAGTGACAATGGGCTCAATAATAGAGTGACAATGGGTTCAATAATAGAGTGACAATGGGTTCAATAATACAGAGTGACAATGGGCTCAATAATAGAGTGACAATAGGCTCAATAATAGAATGACAATGGGCTAAATATTGAGTGACAATTGGCTCAATAATAGAGTGACAATGGAATCAACAATACAGGATGACAATGCGCTCAATAATACAGTGACAATGGGTTCAATAATAGAGTGCCAATGGGCTAAATAATAGAGTGAAAATGTGTTCAATAACAGAGTGGCAATGGGTTCAATAAGAGAGTGGCAATGCGCTCAATAATAGAGTGATAATGGGTTCATAAATATAGAGTGACAATGGGCTCAATATTAGTGACAATGGGATCAATAATAGATTGGCAGTGGGTTCAATTATAGAGTGGCAATGGACTCAATAATAGAGTGACAATGGGCTGAATAATACAGAGTGAAAATGGGCTCAATAATAGAGTGGCAATTCGCTCAATAATGCAGTGGCAATGCGCTCAATAATAGAGTGAAATGGGCTCAATAATAGAGGACAATGGACTCAACAATACAGAGTGACAATGCGCGCAATAATACAGAGTGGCAATGGGCACAATAATAGAGTGGCAATGGGTTATATAATAGAGTGAACATGTGCTAAATAATAGAGTGACAATGGGCTCAATATTAGTGACAATGGGATCAATAATACAGAGTGACAATGGGCTCAATAAAAGAGTAGCAATGGGCTCAAAAATAGAGTGACAATGGGCTCAATAATAGAATGGCAATCGATTCAATAAAAGAGTGACAATGGGTTCAATAATAGAGTGACAATGGGTTCAATAATAGAGTGGCAATGGGTTAAATAATTGAGTGACAATGGGTCAATAACAGAATGAAAATGGGTTCAATAATAGAGTGACAAAGGGTTCAATAAGAGAGTGACAATGGGCCAAATAATAGTATGACAATGGGTTCAATAATAGTGGCAATGGGTTCAATAATAGCGTGACAATGGGTTCAATAATTGAGTGACAATGGGCTCAATAAAAGAATGACAATGGGTTCAATAATAGAGTGACAAAGGGTTCAATAAGAGAGTGACGATGGGCCAAATAATAATATGACAATCGGTTCAATAATAGATTAGCAATGGGTTCAAATATAGAATGGCAATGGACTTAATAATAGAGTGACAATGGGCTGAATAATACAGAGTGAAAATGGGCTCAATAATAGAGTGGCAATTCATTCAATAATGCAGTGGCATTGGGTTCAATAATAGAGTGACAGTGGGTTCAATAAGAGAGCATCAATGGGCTCAATAATAAAGTGACAATGGGTTCAATAGTAGAGCGATAATGGGTTCATTAATAGAGTGAGAATGGGCTCAATAAAGGAATGACAATGGGTTGAATAATAGAGTGACAAAGGCTTCAACAAGAGAGTGACGTTGGGCCAAATAATGGAATGGTAATCGGTTCAATAATAGATTGGCAATGGGTTCTAATATAGAGTGGCAATGGACTCAACAACACAGAGTGACATTGCGCTCAATAATACAGACTGACAATGGGCTCAATGATAGAGTGGCAATGGGTTAAATAATAGAGTGGAAATGGGCTGAATAATAGAGTGGCAATGGATTCAATAATAGAGTGAAAATGAGCTCAATAATACAGAGTGAAATAGGGCTCAATAATAGATTGGCAATTCGTTCAATAATGCAGTTCCAAAGGGCTCAATAAAAGAGTGAAATGGGCTCAATAATAGAATGGCAATCGATTCAATAATGGAGTGACATTGGGTTCAATAATAGAGCGACAATGGGTTCAATGACAGAGTTGCAATGGGTTCAATAATAGAGTGACAATGGGCTCAATAATAGAGTGATAATGTGTTCAATAATAAAGTGGCAATGGGTTCAATAATAGAGTGGCAATGGGTTCAAAAATAGAGTGACAATGGGATCAATAATAGAGTGACAATGGGCTCAATAATTGAGTGGCAATGGGTTCAATAATACTCAGTTACAATGGACTCAATTAGTGAGTAGAAATGGGCTCAAAAATAAAGAGACAATGGCCTCAATAATAGAGTGGCATTGGATTCAATAATAGAGTGTCAATGGGTTAAATAATAGAGTGGAAATGGGCTCAATAGTAGAGTGACAATGGGCTCAATAATACAAAGTGAAAATGGGCTCAATAATAGATTGGCAATTCGTTCAATAATACAGTTGCAAAGGGCTCAATAGTGAAATGGGCTCAATAAAAGAATGGCAATCGATTCAATAATGGAGTGACATTGGGTTCAATAATAGAATGACAATGGGTTCAATAATAGAGTGGCAATAGGCTCAATAATAGAATGACAATGGTCTCAATAATATGGACCCAACAATACAGAGTGACAATGCGCTCAATTATACAGAGTGACAATTGGTTAAATAATGGAGTGGAAATGGGCTCAAAAATAGAGTGACAATGGGCTCATTAATAGAATGGCATTCGATTCAATAATAGAGTGACAAAGGCTTCAATAATAGAGTGACAATGGGTTCAATAATAGAGTGACAATGGGTTCAATAATAGAGTTACAATGCATTCAATTATAGAGTGACAATGGGTTCAATAATAGAGTGCCAATGGGCTCAATAATAGAGTGGCAATGGACTCAAAAATAGAGTGCCAATGAGCTAAATAATACAGAGTGAAAATGGGCTCAATAATAGAGTGGCAATTCGTGCAATAATACAGTTGCAAAGGGCTCAATAATAAGGTGAAATGGACTCAATAATAGAATGGCAATCCATTCAATAATAGAGTGACATTAGGTCCAATAATAGAGCGACAATGGGTTCAATAACAGAGTTGCAATGGGTTGAATAATAGAGTGACAATGGGTTCAATGATACAGAGTGAAAATGGGCTCAATAATACAGAATGACAGTATGCTCAATAATAGAGTGACAAAGGGTTCAATAATAGAGTGACAATGAGCTCAATAATAGAGTGGCATGGGGTCAATAATAGAGTGACAATGGGCTCAATAATAGAGTGGCACTGGATTCAATAATAGAGTGGCAATAGACTCAACAATAGAAAGACAATGGGCTCAATAATAGAGTGGCAATGGGCTAAATAATTGAGTGACAATGGACTCAACAATACCGAGTCACAATGCGCTCAATAATACAGAGTAACCGTGGGCTCAATAATAGTGGGACAATGGGTTCAATAATAGTGACAATGGGTTCAATAATACAGAGTGGAAATGGGCTCAATAATAGTGACAATGGGATCAATAATACAGACAGACAATGGGCGGAATAAAAGAGTAGCAATGGGCTCAAAAATAGAGTGACAATGGGTCCAATAATAGAGTTGCAATGAGTTCAAGAATAGAGTGACAATGAGTTCAATAATAGAGTGACAATGGGTTCAATAATAGAGTTCCAATGAGTTCAATAATAGAGTGACAATGGGTTCAATAATATAGAGTGAAAATGGGCTCGATAATAGAGTGACAATTGTCTCAATAATAGAGTGACAATGGGATCAATAATAGAACGACAATATCTCAATAATAGCGTGGCATGGGTTCAATAATAGAGTAACAATGGGCTCAATAATACAGTGACAATGGGTTCAATAATAGAATGGCAAAGGTCTCAATAATAGAGCGACAATGGACTCAACAAAACAGAGTGACAATGTGTTCAATAATACAGAGTGACAGTGGGCTCAATAAAAGAGTGACAATGGGTTCAATAATAGAGTGACAATGGGCTCAATAATATTGTGGCATGGGTTCAATAATAGAGTGACAATGGGCTGAAAATTAATAGAGTGACATTGGGTTCAATAATAGAGTGGCAATTGGCTCAATAATAGAGTGACAATGGAGTCAAAAATACAGAGTGACAATGGGCTCAATAATAGATTGGCAATTCGTTCAATAATACAGTTGCAAACGGCTCAATAATAGATTGAAATGGACGCAACAATAGAATGGCAATCCATTCAATAATAGAGTGGCATTAGGTTCAATAATAGAGTTACAATGGGTTCAATAATAGAGTGAAAATGGGCTCAATAACACAGAATGACAATGGGTTCAATATTAGAGTGACAATGGGTTAAATAATAGAGTGACAATGGGCTCAATAATAGAGTGACAATGGGCTAAATAATAGAGTGGCAATTGGCTCAATAATAGAGTGACAATGGAGTCAAAAATACAGAGTGATAATGCGCTCAATAATACAGTGACAATGGGCTCAATAAGAGAGTGATAATGTGTTCAATAATAGAGTGTCAATAGGTTCAATAATAGAGTGGCAATGGACTGAATAATAGTGACAATGGCCTCAATATTACAGAGCGAAAATGGACTCAATAATAGATTGGCAATTCGTTCAATAATACAGTTGCAAACGGCTCAATAATAGATTGAAATGGACTCAATAATAGAATGACAATGGGTTCAATAATAGAGTGAAAATGGGCTCATTAATACAGAATGACAATGGGCTCAATATTAGAGTGACAATGGGTTCAAAAATAGAGTGACAATGGGCTCAATAATAGAGTGACAATGGGTTCAATAATAGAGTGGCAACAGGCTCAATAATAGAATGACAATGGGTTCAATAATAGAGAGGCAAAAGTCTCAATAATAGAATGACAATGGGTTCACTAATAGAGTGGCAATGGGCAAATTAAAAGAGTGGCAAAGGACTCAACGATACAGAGTGACAATTCGCTCAATAATAGAGTGGCAATGGGTTCAATAATAGAGTGGCAATGGGTTAAATAATAGAGTTGAAATGGGCTAAATAATAGAGCAACAATGGGCTCAATAATAGTGATAATGTGTTCAATAATAAAGTGGGAATGGGTTCAACAATTGAGTGACAAAAATTCAATAATAGAGTGACAATGGGTTCAATAATAGTGTGACAATAGGCTCAATAATAGAATGACAATGGTCTCAATGATATGGACTCAACAATACAGAGTAACAATTCGCTCAATAATGCAGAGTCACAATTTGCTCAATAATAGAGTAGAAATGGGTAAAATAATACAGTGGAAATGGCTGAAAAATAGAGTGACAATGGGCTCAATAATAGAATGGCAATCGATTCAATAATAGAGTGACAAAGGCTTCAATAATAGAGTGACAATGGGTTCAATAATAGAGTTAGAATGCGTTCAATGATAGAGTGACAATGGGTTCAATTATACAGAGTGAAAATGGGCTCAATAATACAGAATGACAATGGGATCAATAATAGAGTGACAATGGGTTCAATAATAGAGCGACAATGGTCTCAATAGTAAAGTGGCATTGGTTCAGTAATAGAGTGACAATGGGCTCAATAATAGAGTGACAATGGGTTCAATAATAGAGTGGCAATAGGCTCAATAATAGAATGACAGTGGGTTCAATAATAGAGTGGCAATGGGTGAAATAAAATAGTGGCAAAGGACTCAACAATACAGAGTGACAATTCGCTCAATAATACAGAGTGGCAATGGGGTCAATAATCGCGTGGCAATGGGTTAAATAATAGAGTTGAAATGGGCTAAATAATAGAGTGACGATGGACTCAATAATAGAGTGATAATGTGTTCAATAATAAAGTGGCAATGGGTTCAATTATAGAGTGGCAAGGGGCTCAATAATAGAGAGTGACAATGGCTCAATTAGAGAGTAGCAGTGGGCTCAAAAATAGAGAGACAATGGCCTCAATAATAGAGTGGCAATGGACTCAATAATAGAGTGACAATGGGTTCAATAATAGAGCGGCAATGGGTTCAATAATAGAGTGACAATGGGCTCAGCAATACAGAGTGACATTGCGCACAATAATACAGGCTGAAAATGGGCTCAATAATAGAGTGGCATGGGTTCAATAATAAAGTGACAATGGGTTCAATAATACAGTGACAATAGGTTCAATAATAGAATGGCAATGGCCTCAATAATAGAGCGACAATGGGCTCAACAATACAGAGTGACAATGTGTTCAATAATACAGAGTAACAGTGGGCTCAATAATAGAGTGACAATGGGTTCAATAATAGAGTGACAATGGGCTCAATAATATAGTGGCATAGGTTCAATAATAGAGTGATAATGGGGTGAAAATTAATAGAGTGACAATGGGTTCAATAATAGAGTGGTAATAGGCTCAATAATAGAATGACCATGGGCTAAATAAGAGTGGCAATTGGCTCAATAATAGAGTGACAATGGAGTCAAATATACCAAGTGACAACGCGCTCAATAACACAGTGACAATGGGCTCAATAATAGAGTGATAATGTGTTCAATAATAGAGTGACAATGGGATCAATAATACAGAGCGACAATGGGCTCAATAATACAGAGTGACAATGGGCTCAATAATAGAGTGGCAATGGGTTAAATAATTGAGTGATAATGGGCTCAATAACAGAATGACAATGGGCTAGATAATCAAGTGGCAATTGGCTGAATAATAGAGTGACAATGGAGTCAATAATAGAGTGATAATGTGTTCAATCATAGAGTGGCAATAGGTTCAATAATAGAGTGGCAATGGGCTCAAAAATAGAGTGACAATGGGATCAATAATACAGAGCGACAATGGGCTCAATAATAGAGTGACAATGGGCTCAATAGTAGAGTGGCAATGGGTTAAATAATTGAGTGATAATGGACTCAATAACAGAATGACAATGGGCTAAATAATAGAGTGGCTATTGGCTCAATAATAGAGTGACAATGGAGTCAAAAATACAGAGTGACAATGCGCTCAATAATACAGTGGAAATAGGTTCAATAATAGAGTGGCAATGGACTGAAAAATAGAGTGACAATGGCCTCAATAATACAGAGCGAAAATGGACTCAATAATAGATTGGCAATTCGTTCAATAATACAGTTGCAAAGGGCTCAATAATAGAGTGAAATGGACTCAATAATAGAATGGCAATCCATGCAATAATAGAGTGACATTAGGTTCAATAATAGAGCGACAATGGGTTCAATAATAGAATGGCAATTGATTCAATAATAGAGTGTCGAAGGCTTCAATAATAGAGTGACAATGGGCTCAATAATAGAATCACAATGGGTTCAATAATAGAGCGACAATGGGCTCAATAATAGAGTGACAATGGGCTCAATAATAGAGTGACAATGGGTTAAATAATAGTGTGGCAGCAGGCTCAATAATAAAATGACAATGGATTCAATAATAGAGTGGCAATAGTCTCAATAATAGAATGAAAATAGGTTCACTAATAGATTGGCAATGGGCTAAATAAAAGAGTGGCAAAGGACTCAACAATACAGTTTGACAATTCGCTCAATAATACAGAGTGGCAATGGGCTCAACAATAGAGTGGCCATGGGTTAAATAATAGAGTTGAAATGGGCTAAATAATAGTGTGACAATGGGCTCAATAATAGAGTGATAATGTGTTCAATAATAAAGTGGCAATGGGTTCAATAATAGAGTGGGAATGGGCTCAACAATTGAGTGACAATGGATTCAATAATAGAGTGACAATTGGTTCAATAATAGAGTGACAATAGGCTCAATAATAGAATGACAATGGTCTCAATGATATGGACTCAACAATACAGAGTGACAATTCGCTCAATAGTACAGAGTGAGAATTTGCTCAATAATAGAGTAGCAATGAGTAAAATAATAGTGGAAATGGCTGAAAAATAGAGTGACAATGGGCTCAATATTAGAATGGCAATCAATTCAATAATAGAGTGACAAAGGCTTCAATAATAGAGTGACAATAGGTTCAATAATAGAGTTACAATGGGCTCAATAGTAGAGTAACAATGGGTTCAATAATACAGAATGAAAATGGGCTCAATAATAGAGTGACGATGGGTTCAATAATAGAGCGAAAATGGGCTCAATAGCAGAGTGGCATTGGTTCAGTAATAGAGTGACAATGAGCTCAATAATAGAGTGACAATGTGTTCAACAATAGAGTGGCAATAGGATCAATAACAGAATGACAATGGATTCAATAGTAGAGTGGCAATAGGCTCAATAATAGAATGACAATAGGTTCACTAATAGAGTGGCAATGGGCTAAATAAAAGAGTGGCAAAGGACTCAATAATACAGAGTGGCAATGGGCTCAATAATAGAGTGATAATGTGTTCAATAATAAAGTGGTAATGGGTTCAATAATAGAGTGGCAATGGGCTCAACAATTGAGTGACAATGGATTCAATAATAGAGTGACAATGGGTTCAATAATAGAGTGACAATAGGCTCAATAATAGAATGACAATGGTCTCAATAATATGGACTCAACAATACAGAGTGACAATTCACTCAATAATACAGAGTGAGAATTTGCTCAATAATAGAGTAGCAATGGGTAAAATAATACAGTGGAAATGTCTGAAAAATAGAGTGACAAAGGATTCAATAATAGAGTGGCAATGGGTTCAATAATAGAGTGACAAGGGGCTCAGCAATACAGAGTGACATTGCACTCAATAATACAGACTGAAAACGGGCTCAATTATAGAGTGGCAATGGGTTAAATAATTGAGTGATAATGGGCTCAATAACAGAATGACAAATAATAGAGTGGCAATTGGCTCAATAATAGAGTGACATTGGAGTCAAAAATACAGAGTGACAATGCGCTCAATAATACAGTGACAATGGGCTCAATAAGAGCGTGATAATGTGTTCAATAATAGAGTGGCTATAGGTTCAATAATAGAGTGGAAAACGACTCAATAATAGAGTGACAATGGCCTCAATAATACAGAGTGAAAATGGGCTCAATAATAGATTGGCAATTCGGTCAATAAGACAGTTGCAAAGGGCTCAATAATAGAGTGAAATGGACTCAATAATAGAATGGCAATCCATTCAATAATAGAGTGACATTAGGTTCAATAACAGAGCGACAATGGGTTCAATAATAGAATGGCAATCGATGCAATAATAGAGTGACAAAGGCTTCCATAATAGTGACAATGGGTTCAATAATAGAGTTACAATGTGTTCAGTAATAGAGTGACAATGGGTTCAATAATAGAGTGAAAATGGGCTCAGTAATACAGAATGACAATGGGCTCAATAATAGAGTGACAATGGGTTCAATAATAGAGTGAAAATGGGCTCAGTAATACAGAATGACAATGGGCTCAATAATAGAGTGACAATGGGTTCAATAATAGAGCTACAATGGGCTCAATAATAGAGGGGCATTGGTTCAATAATAGAGTGACAATGGGCTCAATAATATAGTGACAATGGGTTCAATAATAGAGTGGCAACAGGCTCAATAATAAAATTACAATGGGTTGAATAATAGAGTGGCAATAGTCTCAATAATAGAATGACAATGGGTTCACTAATAGAGTGGCAATGGGCTAAATAAAAGAGTGGCAAAGCACTCAACAATACAAAGAGACAATTCGCTCAATAACACAGAGTGGCAATGGGTTCAATAATAGAGTGGCAATGGGTTAAATAATAGAGTTGAAATGGGCTAAATAATAGTGACAATGGGCTCAATAATAGAGTGATAATGTGTTCAATAATAAAGTGGCGATGGGTTCAATAATAGAGTGGCAATGGGCTCAACAATCGAGTGACAATGGATTCAATAATATAGTGACAATGGGTTCAATAATAGAGTGACAATAGGCTCAATAATAGAATGACAATGGTCTCGATAATATGGACTCAACAAACAGAGTGACAATTCGCTCAATAATACAGAGTGACAATTTGCTCAATAATAGAGTAGCAATGGCTAAAATAATACAGTGGAAATGGCTGAAAAATACAGTGACAATGGGCTCAATAATAGAATGGCAATCGATTCAATAATAGAGTGACAAAGGCTTCAATAATAGAGTGACAATGGGTTCAATAATAGAGTTACAATGCGTTCAATAATAGAGTGACAATGGGTTCAATTATACAGAGTGAAAATGGGCTCAATAATACAGAATGACAATGGGCTCAATAATAGAATGACAATGGGTTCAATAATAGAGTGGCAATGGGGGAAATAAAATAGTGGCACAGGACTCAACAATACAGAGTGACAATTTGCTCAATAATACAGAGTAGCAATGAGCTCAAGAATAGAGTGGCAATGGGCTCAATAATAGAGTGATAATGTCTTCAATAATAGAGTGGCAATGGGTTCAATAATAGAGTGGCAATGGGCTCAATAATAGAGTGACAATGGGATCAATAATACAAACTGACAATGGGCTCAATAATAGAGTGGCAATGGGCTCAATAATAGAGTGACAATATGCTCAATAATAGAGTGACAATGGGCTCAATTAGAGAGTAGCAATGGGCTCAAAAATAGAGAGACAATGGCCGCAATAATAGAGTGGCAATGGATTCAATAATAGAGTGACAATGGGTTCAATAATAGAGTGGCAATGGGTTCAATAATACAGTGACAATGGGCTCAGCAATACAGAGTGACATTGCGCTCAATAATACAGACTGAAAATGGGCTCAATAATAGAGTGGCATGTATTCAATAATAGAGTGACAATGGGCTCAATATTACAGTGACAATAGGTTCAATAATTGAATGGCAATGGTCCCAATAATTGAGCGACAATGGGCTCAACAATACAGAGTGACAATGCGTTCAATAATACAGAGTAACAGTGGGCTCAATAATAGAGTGACAATGGGTTCAATAATAGAATGACAATGGGCTCAATAATAGTGATAATGTGTTCAATAATAGAGTGGCAATAGGTTCAAGAATAGAGTGACAATGGGATCACTAATACAGAGCGACAATGGGCTCAATAATACAGATTGACAATGGGCTCAATAATACAGTGGCAATGGGTTAAATAATTGAGTGATAATGGGCTGAATAACAGAATGGCAATGGGCTAAATAATGAAATGGCAATTGGCTCAATAATAGAGTGACAATGGAGTCAAAAATACAGAGTGACAATGCGCTCAATAATACAGTGACAATGGGCTCAATAATAGAGTGATAATGTGTTCAATAATAGAGCGGCAATAGTTTCAATAATAGACTGGCAATGGACTCAATAATAGAGTGACAATGGCCTCAATAATACAGAGTGAAAATGGGCTCAATAATAGATTGGCAATTCGTTCAATAATACAGTTGCAAAGGGCTCAATAATAGAGTGAAATGGACTCAATAATAGAAAGGCAATCCAATCAATAATAGAGTGACATTAGGTTCAATAATAGAGCGACAATGGGTTCAATAATTGAATGGCAAACGATGCAATAATAGAGTGACAAAGGCTTCAATAATAGAGTGACAATGGGTTCAATAATAGAGTTACAATGCGTTCAATAATAGAGTGACAATGGGTTCAATAATAGTGTGAAAATGGGCTCAATCATACAGAATGTACTACAGAATGTATTACAGAATGGGCTCAATAATAGAGTGACAATGGGTTCAATAAGAGAGCGACAAAGGGCTCAATAATAGAGTGGCATTGGTTCAATAATAGAGTGACAATGGGTTCAATAATAGAGTGGCAATGGGTTCAATAATACAGTGACAATGGGCTCAGCAATACAGAGTGACAGTGCGCTCAATAATACAGACTGAAAATGGGCTCAATAATAGTGGCATGGGTTCAACAATAGAGTGACAATGGGTTCAATAATAGAGCGACAATGGGCTCAATAATAGAGGGGCATTGGTTCAATAATAGAGTGACAATGGGCTCAATAATAGAGTGACAATGGGTTCAATAATAGAATTACAATCGGTTGAATAATAGAGTGGCAATAGTCTCAATAATAGAATGACAATGGGTTCACTAACAGAGTGGCAATGGGCTAAATAAAAGAGTGGCAAAGCACTCAACAATACAAAGAGACAATTCGCTCAATAACACAGAGTGGCAATGGGTTAAATAATAGAGTTGAAATGGGCTAAATAATAGAGTGATGATGTGTTCAATAATAAAGTGGCGATGGGTTCAATAATAGAGTGGCAATGGGCTCAACAATCGAGTGACAATGGATTCAATAATATAGTGACAATGGGTTCAATAATAGAGTGACAATAGGCTCAATAATAGAATGACAATGGTCTCAACAATATGGACTCAACAAACAGAGTGACAATTCGCTCAATAATAGAGTGACAATTTGCTCAATAATAGAGTAGTAATGGGTAAAATAATACAGTGGAAATGGCTGAAAAATAGAGTGACAATGGGCTCAATAATAGACTGATAAGGTGTTCTATAATAGAGTGGCAATGGGTTCAATAATAGAGTGGAAATTGGCTCGATAATGGAGTGACAATGGGAACAATAATACAGAGAGACAATGGGCTCAATAATAGAGTTACAATGGGTTCAATAATAGTGTGACAGTGTTTTCAATAATAGAGTGACAATGCGCTCAATAACAGAGTTGCTACGGGTTCAATAATAGAGTGACAATGGGTTCAATAATAGAGTGACAATGGGCTCAATAATAGAATGGCAATCAATTCAATAATAGAGTGACAAAGGGTTCAATAATTGAGTGACAATGGGTTCTACTACAGAGTGGAAATGGGCTCAATAATAGAGTGACAATGGGTTTAATAATAGAGTGGCAATGGCATCAATAATAGTGAAAATGGGATCAATAATACAGAGTGACAATGGGCTCAATAAAAGAGTAGCAATGGGCTCAAAAATAGAGTGACAATAGGCTTAATAATAGAATGGCAATCGATTCAATAGTAGAGTGACAATGGGATCAATACTAGAGTGACAATGGGTTCAATAATAGAGTGACAATGTTTTCAATAATTCAGAGTGACAAATCACTAAATAATAGAGTGACAATGGGCTCACTAATAGAGTGACAATCGGTTCAATAATAGAGTGACAATGGGTTCAATAATAGAGTGGCATGGGCTCAATAATAGAGTGACAATGGGCTCAATAATAGAGTGACAATGGGTTCAATAATAGAATGGCAATAGGCTCAATAATAGAATGACAATGGACTCATAGTACAGTGGCAATGGGCTCAATAATATGGACTCGACAATACAGACTGATAAGCGCTCAATAATACAGAGTGACAATGGGCTCAATAATAGAGTGGCAATGTGTTAAATAATAGAGTAGCAAAGGGCTCAAAAATAGAGTGACAATGGGCTCAATAATAGAATGGCAATCGATTCAACAATGGGTTCAATAATAGAGAGACAATGGGTGCAATAATAGAGTTACAATGGGTTCAATAATTGAGTGACAATGGGTTAAATAATACAGAGTAAAAATGGGCTCAATAATAGTGACAATGGGATCAATAATACAGAGTGACAATGCGCTCAATAAAAGAGTAGCAATGGGCGCAAAGATAGAGTGACAATGGGCTCAATAATAGAATGGCAATCGATTCAATAGTACAGTGATAATAGATTCAATAATAGAGTGACAATGGGTTCAATAATAGAGTTACAATGAGTTCAATAATGGAGTGACAATGGGTTCAATAATACAGAGTGAAAAAAGGCTCGATAATACAGAGTGACAATGGGCTCAATAATAGAGTGTCAATGGGATCAATAATTGTGCGACAATATCTCAATAATAGTGGCATGGGTTCAATAATAGAGTGACAATGGGTTCAATAATAGAGTGGCAATAGACTCAATAATAGACTGACAATGGGTTCAATAATAGAGTGGCAATGGGCGAAATAAAATAGTGGCAAAGGACTCAACAATACAGAGTGACAATTCGCTCAATAATACAGAGTGGCAATGGGCTCAATAACAGAGTGGCAATGGGCTCAATATTACAGTGACAATAGGTTCAATAATAGAATGGCAATGGTCTCAATAATTGAGCGACAATGGGCTCAACAATACAGAATGACAATGCGTTCAATAATAGAGTAACAGTGGGCTCAATAATAGAGTGACAATGGGTTCAATAATAGAGTGACAATGGGCTCAATAATAGAATGGCAATCGATTCAATAATAGAGTGACAAAGGCTTCAATAATAGAGTGACAATGGGTTCAATAATAGAGTTACAATGCGTTCAATAATAGAGTGACAATGGGTTCAATTATACAGAGTGAAAATAGGCTCAATAATACAGAATGACAATGGGCTCAATAATAGAATGACAATGGGTTCAATAATAGAGTGGCAATGGGGGAAATAAAATAGTGGCACAGGACTCAACAATACAGAGTGACAATTCGCTCAATAATACAGAGTGGCAATGGGTTAAATAATAGAGTTGAAATGGGCTAAATAATAGAGTGATGATGTGTTCAATAATAAAGTGGCGATGGGTTCAATAATAGAGTGGCAATGGGCTCAACAATCGAGTGACAATGGATTCAATAATATAGTGACAATGGGTTCAATAATAGAGTGACAATAGGCTCAATAATAGAATGACAATGGTCTCAACAATATGGACTCAACAAACAGAGTGACAATTCGCTCAATAATAGAGTGACAATTTGCTCAATAATAGAGTAGTAATGGGTAAAATAATACAGTGGAAATGGCTGAAAAATAGAGTGACAATGGGCTCAATAATAGACTGATAAGGTGTTCTATAATAGAGTGGCAATGGGTTCAATAATAGAGTGGAAATTGGCTCGATAATGGAGTGACAATGGGAACAATAATACAGAGAGACAATGGGCTCAATAATAGAGTTACAATGGGTTCAATAATAGTGTGACAGTGTTTTCAATAATAGAGTGACAATGCGCTCAATAACAGAGTTGCTACGGGTTCAATAATAGAGTGACAATGGGTTCAATAATAGAGTGACAATGGGCTCAATAATAGAATGGCAATCAATTCAATAATAGAGTGACAAAGGGTTCAATAATTGAGTGACAATGGGTTCTACTACAGAGTGGAAATGGGCTCAATAATAGAGTGACAATGGGTTTAATAATAGAGTGGCAATGGCATCAATAATAGTGAAAATGGGATCAATAATACAGAGTGACAATGGGCTCAATAAAAGAGTAGCAATGGGCTCAAAAATAGAGTGACAATAGGCTTAATAATAGAATGGCAATCGATTCAATAGTAGAGTGACAATGGGATCAATAATAGAGTGACAATGGGTTCAATAATAGAGTGACAATGTTTTCAATAATTCAGAGTGACAAATCACTAAATAATAGAGTGACAATGGGCTCACTAATAGAGTGACAATCGGTTCAATAATAGAGTGACAATGGGTTCAATAATAGAGTGGCATGGGCTCAATAATAGAGTGACAATGGGCTCAATAATAGAGTGACAATGGGTTCAATAATAGAATGGCAATAGGCTCAATAATAGAATGACAATGGACTCATAGTACAGTGGCAATGGGCTCAATAATATGGACTCGACAATACAGACTGATAAGCGCTCAATAATACAGAGTGACAATGGGCTCAATAATAGAGTGGCAATGTGTTAAATAATAGAGTAGCAAAGGGCTCAAAAATAGAGTGACAATGGGCTCAATAATAGAATGGCAATCGATTCAACAATGGGTTCAATAATAGAGAGACAATGGGTGCAATAATAGAGTTACAATGGGTTCAATAATTGAGTGACAATGGGTTAAATAATACAGAGTAAAAATGGGCTCAATAATAGTGACAATGGGATCAATAATACAGAGTGACAATGCGCTCAATAAAAGAGTAGCAATGGGCGCAAAGATAGAGTGACAATGGGCTCAATAATAGAATGGCAATCGATTCAATAGTACAGTGATAATAGATTCAATAATAGAGTGACAATGGGTTCAATAATAGAGTTACAATGAGTTCAATAATGGAGTGACAATGGGTTCAATAATACAGAGTGAAAAAAGGCTCGATAATACAGAGTGACAATGGGCTCAATAATAGAGTGTCAATGGGATCAATAATTGTGCGACAATATCTCAATAATAGTGGCATGGGTTCAATAATAGAGTGACAATGGGTTCAATAATAGAGTGGCAATAGACTCAATAATAGACTGACAATGGGTTCAACAATCGAGTGACAATGGATTCAATAATATAGTGACAATGGGTTCAATAATAGAGTGACAATAGGCTCAATAATAGAATGACAATGGTCTCAACAATATGGACTCAACAAACAGAGTGACAATTCGCTCAATAATAGAGTGACAATTTGCTCAATAATAGAGTAGTAATGGGTAAAATAATACAGTGGAAATGGCTGAAAAATAGAGTGACAATGGGCTCAATAATAGACTGATAAGGTGTTCTATAATAGAGTGGCAATGGGTTCAATAATAGAGTGGAAATTGGCTCGATAATGGAGTGACAATGGGAACAATAATACAGAGAGACAATGGGCTCAATAATAGAGTTACAATGGGTTCAATAATAGTGTGACAGTGTTTTCAATAATAGAGTGACAATGCGCTCAATAACAGAGTTGCTACGGGTTCAATAATAGAGTGACAATGGGTTCAATAATAGAGTGACAATGGGCTCAATAATAGAATGGCAATCAATTCAATAATAGAGTGACAAAGGGTTCAATAATTGAGTGACAATGGGTTCTACTACAGAGTGGAAATGGGCTCAATAATAGAGTGACAATGGGTTTAATAATAGAGTGGCAATGGCATCAATAATAGTGAAAATGGGATCAATAATACAGAGTGACAATGGGCTCAATAAAAGAGTAGCAATGGGCTCAAAAATAGAGTGACAATAGGCTTAATAATAGAATGGCAATCGATTCAATAGTAGAGTGACAATGGGATCAATAATAGAGTGACAATGGGTTCAATAATAGAGTGACAATGGGCTCAATAATACAGTGGCAATGGGTTAAATAATAGAGTGGAAATGGGCTCAATAATAGAGTGATAATGTGTTCCATAAATGAGTGGCAAAGGGTCAATAATAGAGTGGCAATGGGCTCAAAAATAGAGTGACAATGGGATCAATAATACAGAGTGACAATGGGCTCAATAATAGAGTGACAATGGGCTCAATAATACAGAGAGACAATGGGCTTAATGAAAGACTGGCAGTGTGCTCATTAATAGAGTGGCAATGGGTTCAATAATAGAGTGATAATTGTGGTCAAAAATACAGAGTGACAATTCGCTCAACAATACAGAGTGACAATGGGCTCAATAATAGAGTGACAATGGGTTTATAATAGAGTGACAATGGGCAGAATAATCGAGTGGCAATGGGTTAAATAATAGAGTGGAATTGGTCTCAATAATAGAGTGACAATGTGCTCAATAAAAAAGTGATAATGTCTTCAATAATAGAGTGGCAATGGGTTCAATAACAGATTTACAATGGGATCAATAATACAGAGTAACAATGGGCTCAGTTATAGAGAGGCAAAGGGCTCAATAATAGATTGACAATGGGATCAATAATACAGAGTGACAATGGGATCAATAATAGAGTAACAATGGGCTCAATAATAAGGAGAGACAATGGGCATAATGAAATACTGGCAGTGTGTTCATTAATAGAGTGACAATTGGTTCAATAATAGAGTGGCAATGGGCTCAAAAATACTCAGTTACATTGGGCTCAGTAAAAGTGTAGCAATGGGCTCAAAAATACAGTGACAATGGGCTCAATAATAGATTGACAATGGGCTCTGGAATACAGAGAGACAAAGCGCTGAATAAAAGAGTGGCAATGGATACAATAGTAATGTGACAATGGTTTCAATAATAGAGTGGCAAAGGGTTCAATAATAGAGTGATAATTGTGGTCAACAATACAGAGTGTCAATGCGCTCAACAATACAGAGTGACAATGGGCTCAATAATAGTGTAACAGTGGGTTCAATAATAGAGTGCCAATGGGCTCAATAATAGAGTGGCAATGGGTTAAATAATAGAGTGGTATTGATCTCAATAATAGAGTGACAATGTGTTCAATAATAGAGTGATAATGTCTTCAATAATTGACTGGCAATGGGTTCAATAATACAGAGTAACAATGAGCTCAGTTATAGAGTGGCAATGGGCTCAATAATAGATTGACAATGGGATCAATAATACAGAGTGACAATGGGCTGAATAATAGAGTGTTAGTGGGCTCAATAATATAGTGGCATGGGTTCAATAATAGAGTGACAATGGGCTCAATAATAGAGTGACAATGGATTCAATAATAGAGTGGCAATGGGCTCCATAATACAGAGAGACAAAGGGCTTAAAAAAAGAGTGGCAATGGATACAATAATAGAGTGACAATGGGTTCAATAATAGAGTGGCAATTGGTTTAATAATAGTGATAATTGTGGTCAACAATACTGAGTGACAATGCATTTAAC
This sequence comes from Cetorhinus maximus, assembly GCF_964194155.1. NCBI lineage: Eukaryota > Metazoa > Chordata > Chondrichthyes > Lamniformes > Cetorhinidae > Cetorhinus > Cetorhinus maximus. Next base: position 75,007,590 of record NC_135900.1, on the reverse strand, counting down.
AATACAGAGTGACAATGGGCTCAATGATAGAGTGACAATGGGTACAATAATAGAGTGACAATTGGCTCAATAATAGAGTGGCATTGGGTCACATAATAGAGTGGAATTCGTCTCAATAATACAGCGACAATGGGCTCATAATAGAGTGATAATGTCTTCAATAATAGAGTGAAAATGGGCTCAATAATAGATTGGCAATGAGTTAAATAATAGAGTGGAATTGGTCTCAATAATTGAGTGGCAATGAGTTCAATAACGGATTGACATTGGGATCAATAGTACAGAGGAACAATGGGCTCAGTTATATAGTGGCAACGGGCTCAAAAATAGAGTGACAATGGGATCAATAATACAGAGTGACAATGGGCTCAATAATAGAGTGACAATGGGCTCAATAAAACAGAGACAATGGGTTTAATGAAAGACTGGCAGTGTGTTCATTAATAGAGTGACAATGGGTTCAATAATAGAGTGACAATGGGTTCAATAATAGTGTGGCAATCGGCTCAATAATACTCAGTTACAATGGGCTCAGTAAAAGTGTAGCAATGGGCTCAAAAATACAGTGACAATGGGCTCAATAATAAAGTGACAATGGGCTCTATAATACAGAGAGACACAGGGCTTAATAAAAGGGTGGCACTGGATACAATAATAGAGTGACAATGGGTTCAATAATAGATTGGCAATGGGTTCAATAATAGAGTGATAATTGTGGTCAACAATACAGAGTGACAATGCGCTCATCAATACAGAGTGACAATGGGCTCAATAATAGAGTGACAATGGGTTCATAATAGAGTGGCTATGTGTTCATTAAAAGAGTAACAATGGGTTCAATAATAGAGTGGCAATGGGTTAAATAATAGAGTGGAATTGGGCTCAAAAATAGAGTGATAATGTCTTCAATGATAGAGAGGCAATGGGCTCAATAATTGAGTGACAATGGGCTCAATAATACAGAGAGACAATGGGCTTAATAAAAGAGTGGCAATGTGTTCATTCATGGAGTGACAATGGGTTCAATAATAGAGTGGCAATGGCCTCAATAATACTCAGTTACAATGGGTTCAATAAAAGAGTGACAATGGTTTAAATAATAGAGTGGCAATGGGTTAAATAATAGAGTGGAATTGGGCTCAAAAATAGAGTGACAATGGGATCAATAATACAGAGTGACAATGGGCTCAATAATAGAGCGACAATGGGCTCAATAATACAGAGAGACAATGGGCTTAATGAACGACTGGCAATGTGTTCATTAATAGAGTGACAATGGGTTCAATAGTAGAGTGGCAATGGGCTCAATAATACTCAGTTACATTGGGCTCAGTAAAAGTGTAGCAATGGGCTCAAAAATAAAGTGACAATGGGCTCAATAATAGAGTGCCAATGGGCTTTATATTACAGAGAGACAAAGGGCTTAATAAAATAGTGGCAATGGATACAATAATAATGTGACAATGGGTTCAATAATAGCGTGGCAATGGGTTCAATAATAGAGTGATAATTGTGGTCAACAATACAGGGTGTCAATGCGTTCAACAATACAGAGTGACAAAGGGTTCAATGATAGAGTGACAATGGGCTCAATAATAGAGTGGCAATAGGTTAAATAATAGAGTGATAATGTCTTCAATAATAGATTGGCAATGGGTTCAATAACAGATTGACAATGGGATCAATAATACAGAGTAACAATGAGCTCAGTTATAGAGTGGCAATGGGCTCAATAATAGATTGACAATGGGATCAATAATACAGAGTGACAATGGGCTCAATAATAGTGTCAATGGGGTCAATAATATAGTGGCATGGGTTCAATAATAGAGTGACAATGGGCTCAATAATAGAGTGACAATGGGTTCAATAATAGAGTGAGAATGGATTCAATAACAGATTGACAATAGGATCAATAATAGAGTAACAATCGGCTCAGTTAAAGAGTGGCAATTGGCTCAATAATAGATTGACAATGGGACCAATAATACAGAGTGACAATGAGTTCAATAATAGAGTGACAATGGGTTAAATAATAGAGTGGAATTGGGCTCTATAATAGACTGATAATGTCTTCAATGATAGAGTGGCAATGGGCTCAATAATTGAGTGAAAATGGGCTGAATAATACAGACAGACAATGGGCTTAATAAAAAAGTGGCAATGTGTTCATTAATAGAGTGACAATGGGTTCAATAATACAGTGACAATGGGTTCAATAATATGGTGGCAATTGGCTCAATAATACTCAGTTACAAGGGGTTAAATAAAAGAGGAGCAATGGGCTCAAAAATACAGTGACAATGGGCGCAATAATAGAGAGGCAATGGATTCAGTAATAGAGTGACAATGGGTTCAATGATAGAGTGGATTTGGGTTCAATAATAGAGTAATAATTGGGCCCAACAATACAGAGTGACAATGCGCTCAATAATAGAGTGACAATGGGTTCAATAATAGAGTGGCAGTGGGTTAAATAATAGAGTGGAAATAGGCTCAGTAATAGAATGACAATGGGATCAATAATAGAGTGACAATGTGATCAGTAATAGAGTGGAAATGGGTTCAAATATAGAGTGGTAATTGACTCAATAATATTCAGTTACAATGGGCTCAATAAAAGAGTAGCAATGGGCTCAAAAATAGAGTGACAATGGGCTCAATAATAGAGTGACAATGTGATCAATAATAGAGTGGCAATTGTTTCAATGATAGAGAAGCAATGGGCTCAATAATACAGTGACAATGCGATCAATAATACAGAGTGACAATGGGCTCAATAAAAGAGTAGCAATGGGCTCAGAAATACGGTGACAATGGGCACAATAATAGAATGGAAATCGATTCAATAATAGAGTGACAATGGGCTCAATAATAGAGTGACAATGAGTTCAATAATAGAGTAACAATGGGTTCAATAATACAGTGACAATGGGTTCAATAATAGAGTGAAAATGGGCTCAGTAATACAGATTGACAGTGGGCTGAATAATAGTGTGATAATCGGTTCAATAATAGAGCGACAATGGGCTCAATAATAGAGGGGCATGGGTTCAATAATAGAGTGACAATGGGCTCAATAATAGAGTGACAATGGGTTCAATAACAGAGTGGCAATAGGCTCAATAATAGAATGACAATGGGCTCAATAATAGAGTCTCGGTGGGCTAAATAAAAGAGTGGACATAGATACAATAATAGAGTGACAATTGGTTCAATAATAGAGTGATAATTGTGGTCAACAATACAGAGTGGCAATGCGCTCAACAATACAGAATGACAATGGGCTCAATAATAGAGTGAAAATGGGCTCAATGATATAGTGGCATGGGTTCAATAATAGAGTGACAATGGGCTCAATAATAGAGTGATAATGTGTTCCATAATAGCGTGGCAATGGGTAAATAATAGAGTGGTAATGGGCTCAAAAATAGAGTGACAATGGGATCAATAATACAGAGTGACAATGGGCTCAATAATAGAGTGACAATGGGCTCAATAATACAGAGACAATGGGCTTAATGAAAGACTGGCAGTGTGTTCATTAATAGGTTGACAATGGGTTCAATAATAGAGTGGCAATGGGCTCAATAATAGTGATAATGTCTTCAATAATAGCGTGAAAATGGGCTCTGTAAAAGTGTAGCAATTGGCTCAAAAATACAGTGACAATGGGCTCAATAATAGAGTGACAATGGGCTCTATAATACAGAGATCAAAGGGCTTAATAAAAGAGTGGCAATGGATACAATAATAACGTGACAATGGGTTCAATAATAGAGTGGCAATGAGTTCAATAACGGATTGACAATGGGATCAATAATACAGAGGAACGATGGGCTCAGTTAGAGAGTGGCAACGGGCTCAATAATTGATTGATAATGGGATCAATAATACAGAGTGACAATGGGCTGAATAATAGAGTGACAATGGGCCCAATAATATAGTGGCATGGGTTCAATAATAGAGTGACAATGGGCTCAATAATAAAGTGACAATGGGTTCAATAATAGAGTGACAATGGGTTCAATAACTGATTGACAAAGGAATCAATAATACAGAGTAACAATGGGCTCAGTTATAGAGTGACAATGGGCTCAATAATAGAGTGACAATGGGATCAATAATATAGTGGCATGGGTTCAATAATAGAGTGACAATGGGCTCAATCATAGAGTGACAATGGCTTCAATAATAGAGTTACAATGGGTTCTATAATACAGAGAGACAAAGGGCTAAATAAAAGAGTGGCAATGGATACAATTAAAGAGTGACAATGGGTTCAATAATAGAGTCGCAATGGGTTCAATAATAGAGTGATAATTGTGGACAACAATACAGAGTGACAATGCGTTTAACAATACAGAGTGACAATGGGCTCAGTAATAGAGTGACAATGGGTCTCAATAATAGAGCGACAATGGGCTCAATAATAGTGATAATGTCTTCAATAATAGCGTGAAAATGGGCTCAATAATAGAGTGGCAATGGGTTAAATAATAGAGTGTAATTGGTCTCAATAATAGAGTAACAATGGGTTCAGTTATAGAGTGGCAATGGGCTCAATAATAGATTGACAAAGAGATCAATAATACAGAGTGACAACGGGCTCAATATTAGAGGGACAATGGGCTCAATAATATAGTGGCATGGGTTCAATAATAGTGATAATGTGTTCAATAATCGAGTGGCAATGGGCTCAATAATAGAGTGTCAATGGACTCAACACTACAGAGTGACAATGCGCTCTATAATACAGAGTGGCAATTGGCTCAATAATAGAGTGGCAATGGGTTAAATAATAAAGTGGAAATGGGCTCAATAATAGAGTGACAATGGGCTCAATAATAGAGTGATAATGTGTTCCATAATAGAGTGGCAATGCGTCAATAATAGAGTGGCAATGGGCTCAGAAATAGAGTGACAAAGGGATCAATAATAGAGAGTGACAATGGGCTCAATAATAGAGTGAAAATGGGCTCAATAATACAGAGAGACAATGGGCTTAATGAAAGACTGGCAGTGTGTTCATTAATATAGTGACAATGGGTCCAATAATAGAGTGGCAATGGGCTCAATAACAAAATGTTACAATGGGCTCAGTAAAAGTGTAGCAATGGGCTCAAAAATACAGTGACAATGGGCTCAATAATAAAGTGACAATGGGTTCTATAATACAGAGAGACAAAGGGCTTAATAAAAGGGTGGTAATGGATACAATAATAGAGTGACAATGGGTTCAATAATAGAGTTGCAATGGGTTCAATAATAGTGATAATACGGAGTGACAATGCGCTCATCAATACAGAGTGACAATGGGCTCAATAATAGAGTGACAATGGGTTCATAATAGAGTGACAATGGGTTCAATAATACAGTGGCAATGGGTTAAATAATAGAGTGGAATTTGTCTCAATAATAGAGTGACAATGGGCTCTATAATACAGAGAGACAAAGGGCTTAATAAAAGAGTGGCAACGGATACAATAATAACGTGACAATGGGTTCAATAATAGAGTGGCAATGGGTTCAATAATAGAGTGATAATTGTGGTCAACAATACAGAGTGTCAATGCGCTCAACAATACAGAGTGACAATGGGCTCAATAATAGAGTGACAGTGGGTTCAATAATAGAGTGCCAATGGGCTCAATAATAGAGTGGCAATGGGTTAAATAATAGAGTGATATTGGTCTCAATAATAGAGTGACAATGTGCTCAATAATCGAGTGATAATGTCTTCAATAATTGATTGGCAATGGGTTCAATAACAGATTGACAATGGGATCAATAATACAGAGTAACAATGAGCTCAGTTATAGAGTGGCAATGGCCTCAATAATAGATAGACAATGGGATCAATAATACAGAGTGACAATGGGCTCAATAATAGAGTGTTAATGGGCTCAATATTATAATGGCATGGGTTCAATAATAGAGTGACAATGGGCTCTATAATAGAGAGACAAAGGGCTTAAAAAAAGAGTGGCAATGGATACAATAATAGAGTGACAATGGGTTCAATAATAGAGTGGCTATGGGTTCAATAATAGAGTGATAATTGTGGTCAACAATACTGAGTGACAATGCATTAAACAATACAGAGTGATAATGGGCTCAATAATAAAGTGACAATGGGTACAACAATACAGTGACAATGGGCTCAATAATAGAGTGGCGTTGGGCCAAATATTAGAGTGGAATTGGTCTCAATAATAGAGCGACAAATGGCTCAATAATAGAGTGATAATGTCTTCAATAATAGAGTGAAAATGGGCTCGATAATAGAGTGGCAATGGGTTAAATAATAGAGTGGAATTGGTGTCAATAATAGAGTGGCAATGAGTTCAATAACGGATTGACAATGGGATCAATAATACAGAGGAACAATGGCCTCAGTTATAGAGTGGCAACGGGTTCAATAATAGATTGACAATGGGATCAATAATACAGCGTGACAATGGGCTCAATAATAGAGTGACAATGGGCTCAATAATATAGTGGCATGGGTTCAATAATAGAGTGACAATGGGCTCAATAATAAAGTGACAATGGGTTCAATAATAGAGTGACAATTGGTTCAATAACTGATTGACAATGGGATCAATAATAGAGTAACAATGGGCTCAGTTATAGAGTGACAATGAGCTCAATAATAGAGTGACAATGGGCTCAATAATAGAGTGACAATGGGCTCTATAGTACAGAGAGACAAAAGGCTAAATAAAAGAGTGGCAATGGATACAATAATAGAGTGACAATGGGTTCAATAATAGAGTGGCAATGGGTTCAATAATAGGGTGATAATTGTGGTCAACAATACAGAGTGACAATGCGCTTAACAATACAGAGAGACAATGGGCTCAATAATAGAGTGACAATGGGTCTCAAAAATAGAGCGACAATGGGCTCAATAATAGAGTGATAATGTCTTCAATAATAGAGTGGAACTGGTCTCAATAATAGAGTGGCAATGAGTTCAATAACGGATTGACAATGGGATCAATAATACAGAGTAACAATGGGTTCAGTTATAGAGTGGCAATGGGCCCAATAATAGATTGACAATGGGATCAATAATACAGAGTGACAATGGGCTCAATAATAGAGTGAAAATGGGCTCAATGATATAGTGGCATGGGTAAAATAATAGAGTGACAATGGGCTCAATAATAGAGTGATAATGTGTTCCATAATAGCGTGGCAATGGGTTAATAATAGAGTGGCAATGAGCTCAAAAATAGAGTGACAATGGGATCAATAATACAGAGTGACAATGGGCTCAACAATAGAGTGACAATGGGCTCAATAATACAGAGAGACAATGGGCTTAATGAAAGACTGGCAGTGTGTTCATTAATAGAGTGACAATTGGTTCAATAATAGGGTGGCAATGGGCTCAAAAATACTCAGTTACACTGGGCTCAGTAAAAGTGTAGCAATGGGCTCAAAAATACAGTGACAATGGGCTCAATAATAGAGAGACAGTGGGTTCAATAATAGAGTGCCAATGGGCTCAATAATAGAGTGGCAATGGGTTAAATAATAGAGTGGTATTGGTCTTAATAATAGAGAGACAATGTGCTCAATAATAGAGTGATAATGTCTTCAATAATTGATTGGCAATGGGTTCAATAACAGATTGACAATGGGATCAATAATACAGAGTAACTATGAGCTCAGTTATAGAGTGGCAATGGGCTCAATAATACATTGACAATGGGATCAATAATAGAGTGTTAATGGGCTCAATAATATAGTGGCATGGGTTCAATAATAGAGTGACAATGGGCTCAAAAATAGAGTGACAATGGGCTCAATAATAGTGTGACAATGGGCTCAATAATATAGTGGCATGGGTTCAATAATAGAGTGACAATGGGCTCAATAATAGAGCGACAATGGGTTCAATAATAGAGTAAAAATGAGCTCTATAATAGAGAGACAAAGGGCTAAATAAAAGAGTGGTAATGGATAGAATAATAGAGTGACAATGGGTTCAATAATAAAGTGGCAATGGGTTCAATAATAGGGTGATAATTGTGGTCAACAATACAGAGTGACAATGCGCTTAACAATACAGAGTGACAATGAGCTCAATAATACAATGACAATGGGTCTCAATAATAGAGCAACAATGGGCTCAACAATAGAGTGATAATGTCTTCAATAATAGAGTGAAAATGGGCACAATAATAAAGTGGCAATGGGTTAAATAATAGAGTGGAATTGGTCTCAATAGTAGAGTGGCAATGAGTTCAATAACGGATTGACAATGGGATCAATTATAGAGTAACAATGGGTTCAGTTATAGAGTGGCAATGGGCACAATAATAGATTGACAATGGGATCATTAATACAGTGACAATGGGCTCAATATTAGAGTGACAATGGGCTCAATAATATAGTGACATGGGTTCAATAATAGTGATAATGTGTTCAATAATCGAGTGGCAATGGGCTCAATAATAGAGTGTCAATGGACTCAACACTACAGAGTGACAATGCGCTCAATAACACAGAGTTGCAATTGGCTCAATAATAGTGTGGCAATGGGTTAAATAATAGAGTGGAAATGGGCTCAATAATAGAGTGACAATGGGCTCAATAATAGAGTGATAATGTGTTCCATAATAGAGTGGCAATGGGTCAATAATAGAGTGGCAATGGGCTCAAAAATAGAGTGACAATGGGATCAATATTACAGAGTGACAATGGGCTCAATGATAGAGTGACAATGGGCTCAATAAAACAGAGACAATGGGCTTAATGAAAGACTGGCAGTGTGTTCATTAATATAGTGACAATGGGTCCAATAATAGAGTGGCAATGGGCTCAATAACAAAATGTTACAATGGGCTCAGTAAAAGTGTAGCAATGGGCTCAAAAATACAGTGACAATGGGCTCAATAATAAAGTGACAATGGGCTCTATAATACAGAGAGACAAAGGGCTTAATAAAAGGGTGGCACTGGATACAATAATAGAGTGACAATGGGTTCAATAATAGATTGGCAATGGGTTCAATAATAGAGTGATAATTGTGGTCAACAATACAGAGTGACAATGCGCTCATCAATACAGAGTGACAATGGGCTCAATAATAGAGTGACAATGGGTTCATAATAGAGTGGCTATGTGTTCATTAAAAGAGTAACAATGGGTTCAATAATAGAGTGGCAATGGGTTAAATAATAGAGTGGAATTGGGCTCAAAAATAGAGTGATAATGTCTTCAATGATAGAGAGGCAATGGGCTCAATAATTGAGTGACAATGGGCTCAATAATACAGAGAGACAATGGGCTTAATAAAAGAGTGGCAATGTGTTCATTCATGGAGTGACAATGGGTTCAATAATAGAGTGGCAATGGCCTCAATAATACTCAGTTACAATGGGTTCAATAAAAGAGTGACAATGGTTGAAATAATAGAGTGGCAATGGGTTAAATAATAGAGTGGAATTGGGCTCAAAAATAGAGTGACAATGGGATCAATAATACAGAGTGACAATGGGCTCAATAATAGAGTGGCAATGGGCTCAATAATACTCAGTTACATTGGGCTCAGCAAAAGAGTAGCAATGGGCTCAAAAATGAAGTGACAATGGGCTCAATAATAGAGTGACAATGGGCTCTATAATACAGAGAGACAAAGGGCTTAATAAAATAGTGGCAATGGATACAATAATAACGTGACATTGGGTTCAATAATAGCGTGGCAATGGGTTCAATGATAGGGTGACAATGGGCTCAATAATAGAGTGGCAATGGGTTAAATAATAGAGTGGAATTGGGCTCTATAATAGACTGATAATGTCTTCAATGATAGAGTGGCAATAGGCTCAATAATTGAGTGAAAATGGGCTGAATAATACAGACAGACAATGGGCTTAATAAAAGAGTGGCAATGTGTTCATTAATAGAGTGACAATGGGTTCAATAATAGAGTGACAATGGGTTCAATAATATAGTGGCAATTGGCTCAATAATACTCAGTTACAATGGGCTCAATAAAAGAGGAGCAATGGGCTCAAAAATACAGTGACAATGGGCGCAATAATAGAGAGGCATTGGGTTCAATAATAGAGTAATAATTGGGCCCAACAATACAGAGTGACAATGCGTTCAATAATAGAGTGACAATGGGTTCAATAATACAGTGGCATTGGGTTCAATAATAGAGTAATAATTGGGCCCAACAATACAGACTGACAATGCGTTCAATAATAGTGACAATGGGCTCAATAATAGAGTGGCACTGGGTTAAATAATAGAGTGGAAATGGGCTCAGTAATAGAGTGACATTGGGATCAATAATAGACTGACAATGTGATCAGTAATAGAGTGGAAATGGGTTCAAATATAGAGTGGTAATTGACTCAATAATATTCAGTTACAATGGGCTCAAAAAAAGCGTAGCAATGTGCTCAAAAATAGAGTGACAATGGGCTCAATAATAGAGTGACAATGGGCTCAATAAAAGAGTGGCAATGGGTTCAATAATACAGTGACAATGGGCTCAATAATTGAGTGATGATGTGATCAATAATAGTGTGGCAATTGTTTCAATGATAGAGAACCAATGGGCTCAATAATACAGTGACAATGCAATCAATAATACAGAGTGACAATGGGCTCAATAAAAGAGTAGCAATGGGCTCAAAAATACAGTGACAATGGGTTCAATAATAGAATGGCAATCGATTCAATAATAGAGAGACAATGGGTTCAATAATAGAGTGACAATGAGTTCAATAATAGAGTAACAATGGGTTCAATAATAGAGTGACAATGGGTTCAATAATACAGAGTGAAAATGGGCTCAATAATACAGAGTGACAGTGGGCTCAATAATAGAGTGATAATCGGTTCAATAATAGAGCGACAATGGGCTCAATAATAGTGTCAATGGACTCAACACTACAGAGTGACAATGCGCTCAATAACACAGAGTTGCAATTGGCTCAATAATAGTGTGGCAATGGGTTAAATAATAGAGTGGAAATGGGCTCAATAATAGAGTGACAATGGGCTCAATAATAGAGTGATAATGTGTTCCATAATAGAGTGGCAATGGGTCAATAATAGAGTGGCAATGGGCTCAAAAATAGAGTGAAAATGGGATCAATATTACAGAGTGACAATGGGCTCAATAATAGAGTGACAATGGGCTCAATAAAACAGAGACAATGGGCTTAATGAAAGACTGGCAGTGTGTTCATTAATATAGTGACAATGGGTCCAATAATAGAGTGGCAATGGGCTCAATAACAAAATGTTACAATGGGCTCAGTAAAAGTGTAGCAATGGGCTCAAAAATACAGTGACAATGGGCTCAATAATAAAGTGACAATGGGCTCTATAATACAAAGAGACAAAGGGCTTAATAAAAGGGTGGCACTGGATACAATAATAGAGTGACAATGGGTTCAATAATAGATTGGCAATGGGTTCAATAATAGAGTGATAATTGTGGTCAACAATACAGAGTGACAATGCGCTCATCAATACAGAGTGACAATGGGCTCAATAATAGAGTGACAATGGGTTCATAATAGAGTGGCTATGTGTTCATTAAAAGAGTAACAATGGGTTCAATAATAGAGTGGCAATGGGTTAAATAATAGAGTGGAATTGGGCTCAAAAATAGAGTGATAATGTCTTCAATGATAGAGAGGCAATGGGCTCAATAATTGAGTGACAATGGGCTCAATAATACAGAGAGACAATGGGCTTAATAAAAGAGTGGCAATGTGTTCATTCATGGAGTGACAATGGGTTCAATAATAGAGTGGCAATGGCCTCAATAATACTCAGTTACAATGGGTTCAATAATAGAGTGACAATGGTTGAAATAATAGAGTGGCAATGGGTTAAATAATAGAGTGGAATTGGGCTCAAAAATAGAGTGACAATGGGATCAATAATACAGAGTGACAATGGGCTCAATAATAGAGTGGCAATGGGCTCAATAATACTCAGTTACATTGGGCTCAGCAAAAGAGTAGCAATGGGCTCAAAAATGAAGTGACAATGGGCTCAATAATAGAGTGACAATGGGCTCTATAATACAGAGAGACAAAGGGCTTAATGAAATAGTGGCAATGGATACAATAATAACGTGACATTGGGTTCAATAATAGCGTGGCAATGGGTTCAATGATAGGGTGACAATGGGCTCAATAATAGAGTGGCAATGGGTTAAATAATAGAGTGGAATTGGGCTCTATAATAGACTGATAATGTCTTCAATGATAGAGTGGCAATAGGCTCAATAATTGAGTGAAAATGGGCTGAATAATACAGACAGACAATGGGCTTAATAAAAGAGTGGCAATGTGTTCATTAATAGAGTGACAATGGGTTCAATAATAGAGTGACAATGGGTTCAATAATATAGTGGCAATTGGCTCAATAATACTCAGTTACAATGGGCTCAATAAAAGAGGAGCAATAGGCTCAAAAATACAGTGACAATGGGCGCAATAATAGAGAGGCATTGGGTTCAATAATAGAGTAATAATTGGGCCCAACAATACAGAGTGACAATGCGTTCAATAATAGAGTGACAATGGGTTCAATAATACAGTGGCATTGGGTTCAATAATAGAGTAATAATTGGGCCCAACAATACAGACTGACAATGCGTTCAATAATAGTGACAATGGGCTCAATAATAGAGTGGCACTGGGTTAAATAATAGAGTGGAAATGGGCTCAGTAATAGAGTGACATTGGGATCAATAATAGACTGACAATGTGATCAGTAATAGAGTGGAAATGGGTTCAAATATAGAGTGGTAATTGACTCAATAATATTCAGTTACAATGGGCTCAAAAAAAGCGTAGCAATGTGCTCAAAAATAGAGTGACAATGGGCTCAATAATAGAGTGACAATGGGCTCAATAAAAGAGTGGCAATGGGTTCAATAATACAGTGACAATGGGCTCAATAATTGAGTGATGATGTGATCAATAATAGTGTGGCAATTGTTTCAATGATAGAGAACCAATGGGCTCAATAATACAGTGACAATGCAATCAATAATACAGAGTGACAATGGGCTCAATAAAAGAGTAGCAATGGGCTCAAAAATACAGTGACAATGGGTTCAATAATAGAATGGCAATCGATTCAATAATAGAGAGACAATGGGTTCAATAATAGAGTGGCAATGGGTTCAATAATAGATTGACAATGGGATCAATAATACAGAGTAACAATGGGCTCAGTTATAGAGTGGCAATGGGCTCAATAATAGATTGACCATGGGATCAATAATACAGAGTGACAATGGGCTCAATAATATAGTGGCATGGGTTCAATAATAGAGTGACAATGGGCTCAATAATAGAGTGACAATGGGTTCAATAATAGAGTGATAATGGGCTCAATAATATAGTGGCATGGGTTCAATAATAGAGTGACAATGGGCTCAATAATAGAGTGACAATGGGTTCAATAATAGAGAGGAAATGGGTTCAATAATTGAGTGACAATGGGCTCAATAATACAGAGAGACAATGGGCTTCATAAAAGAGTGGCAATGTGTTCATTCATAGAGTGGCAATGGGTTCAATAATAGAGTGACAATGGGTTCAGTCACGGATTGACAATGGGATCAATAAACCAGATTAACAATGGGCTCAGTTATACAGTGGCAATGGGCTCAATAATAGATTGACAATGGGATCAATAATACAGAGTGACAATGGGCTCAATAATAGTGAAAATGGGCTCAATGATATAGTGGCATGGGTTCAATAATAGAGTGACAATGGGCTCACTAATAGGGTGGCAAGGGGTTAAATAATAGAGTGGAATTGGGCTCAATAATAGAGTGATAATGTCTTCAATCATAGAGTGGCAATGGGCTCAATAATTGAGTGACAATGGGCTCAATAATGCAAACAGACTATAGGCTTAATAAAAGAGTGGCAATGCGTTCATTAATACAGTGACAATGGGTTCAATAATAGAGTGACAATGGGTTCAATAATATAGTGGCAAAGGGCTCAATAATACTCAGTTACAATGGGCTCAATAAAAGAGTAGCAATGGGCTCAAAAATACAGTGCCAATGGGCGCAATAATAGAGTGGCAATGTGCTCAATAATAGAGTGATAATTGGTCTCAACAATACAGAGTGACAATGCGCTCAATAATAGAGTGACAATGGGCTCAATAATAGAGTGGCACTGGTTTAAATAATAGAATGGAATTGATCTCAATAATAGAGTGACAATGGGCTCAATAATAGAGTGATAATGTCTTCAATAATAGAGTGCCAATGGGTTCAATCACGGATTGACAATGGGATCAATAATACAGAGTAACAATAGGATCAGTTATACAGTGGCAATGGTCTTAATAATAGATTGACAATTGGATCAATAATACAGAGTGAGAATGGGCTTAATGAAAGACTGGCAGTGTGTTCATTAATAGAGTGACAATGGGTTCAATAATACAGTGGCAATGGGTTCAATAATACTCAGTTACAATGGGCTCAGTAAAAGTGTAGCAATGGGCTCGAAAATACAGTGACAATGGGCTCAATAATAGAGTGACAATGGGCTCTGTAATAGAGAGACAAAGCGCTTAATAAAAGAGTGGCAATAGATACAATAATAGAGTGACAATGGGTTCAATAATAGAGTGGCAATGGGTTCAATAATAGAGTGATAATTGTGGTCAACAATACAGAGTGACAATGCGCTCAACAATACAGAGTGACAATGGGCTCAATAATAGAGTGACAATGGGTTCAATAATAGAGTGACAATGGGCTCAATAATAGAGTGTCAATGGGATAAATAATAGAGTGGAATTGGTCTGAATAATAGAGTGACAATGTGCTCAATAATAGAGTGATAATGTCTTCAATAATAGAGTGGCAATGGGTTCAATAATAGATTGACAATGGGATCAATAATACAGAGTAACAATGGGCTCAGTTATAGAGTGGCAATGGGCTCAATAATAGATTGACAATAGGATCAATAATACAGAGTGACAATGGGCTCAATAATATAGTGGCATGGGTACAATAATAGTGACAATGTGCTCAATAATAGAGTGACAATGGGTTCAATAATAGAGTGACAATTGGCTCAATAATATAGTGGCATGGGTTCAAAATAGAGTGGCACTGGTTTAAATAATAGAATGGAATTGGTCTCAATAATAGAGTGAAAATGGGCTCAATAATAGAGTGATAATGTCTTCAATAATAGCGTGCCAATGGGTTCAATCACGGATTGACAATGGGATCAATAATACAGAGTAACAATGGGCTCAGTTATACAGTGGCAATGGGCTCAATAAGAGATTGACAATGGGATCAATAATACAGAGTGACAATGGGCTCAATAATAGAGTGACAATGGGCTCAATAATATAGTGGCCTGGGTTCAATAATAGAGTGACAATGTGCTCACTAATAGGGTGGCAATGGGTTAAATATAGAGTGGAATTGGGCTCAAAAATAGAGTGACAATGAGCTCATTAATAGAGTGATAATGTGTTCAATATTCAAGCGGCAATGGGCTAAATAATAGTGTCAATGGACTCAACAATACAGAGTGACAATGCGCTCAATAATACAGAGTGTCAATGGGCTCAATAATAGAGTGGCAATGGGTTAGATAATAGAGTGGAAATGGTCTCAATAATAGAGTGGCAATCGGTTAATAATAGAGTGGCAATGGACTCAAAAATAGAGTGACATTGGGCTCAATAATACAGAGAGACAATGGGCTTAATGAAAGACTCGCAGTGTGTTCATTAATAGAGTGACAATGGGTTCAATAATAGAGTGACAATGGGCTCAATAATAGAGTGGCAATGGGTTAAATAATAGAGTGGAATTGGTCTGAATAATAGAGTGAGAATGTGCTCAATAATAGAGTGATAATGCCATCAATAATAGAATGGCAATGGGTTCAATAATTGAGTGACAATGGGCTCAATAATTGAGTGATAATGTGGTCAATACTATAGTGGCAATGGTTTCAATGATAGAGAAGCAATGGGCTCAATAATACAGAGACAATGCGATCAATAATAGAGTGACAATGGGCTCAATAAAAGAATAGCAATGGGCTCAAAAATACAGTGACAATGGGCTCAATAATAGAATGGTAATCAATTCAATAATAGAGTGACAATCGGTTCAATTATAGAGTGACAATGAGTTCAATAATAGAATTACAATGGGTTCAATAATAGAGTGACAATGGGTTCAACAATAGAGTGAAAATGGGCTCAATAATACAGAGTGACAGTGGGCTCAATAATAGAGTAATAATCGGTTCAATAATAGATTGACAATGGGATCAATAATAGAGTGGCACGGGTTCAATAATAGAGTGACAATGGGCTCAATAATAGAGTGACAATGGGTTCAATAACAGAGTGGCAATAGGCTCAATAATAGAATGACAATGAGCTCAATAGTAGAGTCTCGATGGGCTAAATAATAGAGTGACAATGGACTAAACAATACAGAGTGACAATGCGCTCAATAATACAGAGTGGCAATGGGTTCGATAATATAGTGGCAATGGGCTCAATAATACTCAGTTACAATGGGCTCAATAAAAGAGTAGCAATGAGCTCAAAAATGCAGTGACAATGGGCGCAATAATAGAGTGGCAATGGATTCAATAATAGAGTGACAATGGATTCAATAATAGAGTGGCAGTGGGTTCAATAATAGAGTGATAATTGGGCTCAACAATACAGAGTGACAATGCGCTCAATAATACAGAGTGACAATGGGCTCAATAATAGAGTGGCACTGGTTTAAATAATAGAATGGAATTGATCTCAATAATAGAGTGACAATGGGCTCAATAATAGAGTGATAATGTCGTCAATAATAGAGTGCCAATGGGTTCAATCACGGATTGACAATGGGATCAATAATACAGAGTAACAATGGGGTCAGTTATACAGTGGCAATGGTCTTAATAATAGATTGACAATGGGATCAATAATACAGAGTGACAATGGGCGTAATGAAAGACTGGCAGTGTGTTCATTAATAAAGTGACAATGGGTTCAATAATACAGTGGCAATGGGTTCAATAATACTCAGTTACAATGGGCTCAGTAAAAGTGTAGCAATGGGCTCAAAAAAACAGTGACAATGTGCTCAATAATAGAGTGACAATGGGCTCTGTAATAGAGAGACAAAGGGCTTAATAAAAGAGTGGCAATAGATACAATGATAGAGTGACAATGGGTTCAATAATAGAGTGGCAATGGGCTCAATAATAGAGTGATAATTGTGGTCAACAATACAGAGTGACAATGCGCTCAACAATACAGAGTGACAATGGGTTCAATAATAGAGTGGCAATGGGCTCAATAATAGAGTGACAATGGGCTCAATAATAGAGTGGCAATGGGTTAAATAATAGAGTGGAATTGGTCTGATAATAGAGTGACAATGTGCTCAATAATAGAGTGATAATGACTTCAATAATAGAGTGGCAATGGGTTCAATAATAGATTGACAATGGGATCAATAATACAGAGTAACAATGGGCTCAGTTATAGAGTGGCAATGGGCTCAATAATAGATTGACAATGGGATTAATAATAGAGTGACAATGGGCTCAATAATAGAGTGACAATGGGATCAATAATATAGTGGCATGGGTTCAATAATAGAGTGACAATGGGCTCAATAATAGTGACAATGGGTTCAATAATAGAGTGACAATGGGCTCAATAATAGAGTGGCAATGGGTTAAATAATAGAGTGGAATTGGGCTCAATAATAGAGTGATAATGTCTTCAATGATAGAGAGGCAAAGGGCTCAATAATTGAGTGACAATGTTCTCAATAATACAGAGAGACAATGGGCGTAATAAAAGAGTGGAAATGTGTTCATTAATAGAGTGACAATGGGTTCAATAATAGAGTGACAATGGGTTCAATAATATAGTGGCAATGGGCTCAATAATACTCAGTTACAATGGGCTCAATAAAAGAGTAGCAATGGGCTCAAAAATACAGTGACAATGGGCGCAATAATAGAGTGGCAATGGATTCAATAATAGAGTGACAATGGGTTCAATAATAGAGTGGAAATGGGTTCAATAATAGAGTGGAAATGGTCTCAATAATAGAGTGGCAATCGGTTAATAATAGAGTGGCAATGGACTCAAAAATAGAGTGACATTGGGCTCAATAATACAGAGAGACAATGGGCTTAATGAAAGACTCGCAGTGTGTTCATTAATAGAGTGACAATGGGTTCAATAATAGAGTGGCAATGGGTTCAATAATACTCAGTTACAATGGGCACAGTAAAAGTGTAGCAATGGGCTCAAAAAAAGTGACAATGGGCTCAATAATAGAGTGACAATGGGCTCTATAATACAGAGAGACAAAGGGCTTAATAAAAGAGTGGCAATAGATACAATAATAGAGTGACAATGGGTTCAATAATAGAGTGGCAATTGGTTCAATAATAGAGTGATAATTGTGGTCAACAATACAGAGTGACAATGCTCTCAACAATACAGAGTGACAATGGGCTCAATAATAGAGCGATAATGTCTTCAATAATAGAGTGGCAATGGGTTCAATAATAGATTGACAATGGGATCAATAATACAGAGTAACAATGGGCTCAGTTATAGAGTGGCAATGGGCTCAATAATAGATTGACCATGGGATCAATAATACAGAGTGACAATGGGCTCAATAATATAGTGGCATGGGTTCAATAATAGAGTGACAATGGGCTCAATAATAGAGTGACAATGGGTTCAATAATAGAGTGATAATGGGCTCAATAATATAGTGGCATGGGTTCAATAATAGAGTGACAATGGGCTCAATAATAGAGTGACAATGGGTTCAATAATAGAGAGGAAATGGGTTCAATAATTGAGTGACAATGGGCTCAATAATACAGAGAGACAATGGGCTTCATAAAAGAGTGGCAATGTGTTCATTCATAGAGTGGCAATGGGTTCAATAATAGAGTGACAATGGGTTCAATCACGGATTGACAATGGGATCAATAAACCAGATTAACAATGGGCTCAGTTATACAGTGGCAATGGGCTCAATAATAGATTGACAATGGGATCAATAATACAGAGTGACAATGGGCTCAATAATAGAGTGAAAATGGGCTCAATGATATAGTGGCATGGGTTCAATAATAGAGTGACAATGGGCTCACTAATAGGGTGGCAAGGGGTTAAATAATAGAGTGGAATTGGGCTCAATAATAGAGTGATAATGTCTTCAATCATAGAGTGGCAATGGGCTCAATAATTGAGTGACAATGGGCTCAATAATGCAAACAGACAATAGGCTTAATAAAAGAGTGGCAATGCATTCATTAATACAGTGACAATGGGTTCAATAATAGAGTGGCAAAGGGCTCAATAATACTCAGTTACAATGGGCTCAATACAAGAGTAGCAATGGGCTCAAAAATACAGTGACAATGGGCGCAATAATAGAGTGGCAATGGATTCAATAATAGAGTGACAATGGGTTCAATAATAGAGTGGCAGTGAGTTCAATAATAGAGTGATAATTGCGCTCAACAATACAGAGTGATAATGCGCTCAATAATACAGAGTGACAATGGGCTCAATAATAGAGTGGCACTGGGTTATATAATACAGAGGAAATGGGCTCAATAATAGAGTGACAATGGGATCAATAATAGACTGATAATGTGAGCAATAATAGAGTGGAAATGGGTTGAAATATAGAGTGGCAATTGACTCAATAATATTCAGTTACAATGGGCTCAATAAAAGAGTAGCAATGGGCTCAGAAATAGAGTGACAATGGGCTCAATAATAGAGTGACAATGGACTCAATAAAAGAGTGGCAATGGGTTCAATAATAGAGTGACAATGGGCTCAATAATTGAGTGATAACGTGTTCAATAATAGAGTGGCAATGGTTTCAATGATAGAGAACCAATGGGCTCAATAATACAGTGACAATGCGGTCAAAAATACAGAGTGACAATGGCCTCAATAAAAGAGTAGCAATGGGCTCAAAAATACAGTGACAATGGGCTCAATAATAGAATGGCAATGGATTCAATAATAGAGTAACAATGCGTTCAGTAATAAAGTGACAATGGGTTCAATAATAGAGAGAAAACGGGCTCAATAACACAGAGTGACAGTGGGCTCAATAATAGAGTGATAATTGGTTCAATAATAGAGCGACAATGGGCTCAATAATAGAGTGACAATGGGTTCAATAACAGAGTGGCAATAGGCTCAATAATAGAATGACAATGGGCTCAATAATAGAGTCTTGATGGGCTAAATAATAGAGTGACAATTGATTCAACAATACAGCGTGACAATGCGCTCAGTAATACAGAGTGGCAATGGGTTCCATAATATAGTGACAATGGGCTCAATAATAGAGGGGCAATGGGTTCAATAATAGAGCGATAATTGGGTTCAACAATACAGAGTGGCAATGCACTCAATAATACAGAGTGACAATGGGCTCAATAATAGAGTGGCACTGGTTTAAATAATAGAATGGAATTGGTCTCAATAAAAGAGTGACAACAGTCTCAATAATAGATTGATAATGTCTTCACTAATAGAGTGGCAATGGGTTCAATAACGGATTGACAATGGGATCAATAATACAGAGTAACAATGGGCTCAGTTATAGAGTGACAATGGGATCAATAATACAGAGTAACAATGGGCTCAATAATAGAGTGACAATGGGCTCAATAATGGAGTAACAATGGGTTCAGTAATAGAGTGACAATGGGTTCAATAATAGAGTGAAAATGGGCTCAGTAAAATAGAGTGACAATGGGCTCAATAATAGAGAAATGATGTGTTCCATAATAGAGTGGCAATGGGCTAAATAATAGTGTCAATGGACTCAACAATACAGAGTGACAATGCGCTCAATAATACAGAGTGGAAATGGGCTCAATAATAGAGTGACAATGGGCTCAATAATAGAGTGATAATGTGTTCCATAATAGCATGGCAATGGGTCAATAATAGAGTGGCAATGGGCTTAAAAATAGAGTGACAGTGGGATCAATAATACAGGGTGGCAATGGGCTCAATAATAGAGCGACAATGAGCTCAATAATACAGAGAGACAATCGGGTTAATGAAAGACTGGCAGTGTGTTCATTAATAGAGTGACAATGGGTTCAATAATAGAGTGGCAATGGGCTCAATAATACTCAGTTACATTGGGCTCAGTAAAAGTGTAGCAATGGGCTCAAAAATACAGTGACAATGGGCTCAATAATAGAGTGACAATGGGCTCTATAATACAGAGAGACAAAGGGCTTAATAAAATAATGGCAATGGATACAATAATAATGTGACAATGGGTTCAATAATAGAGTGGCAATGAGTTCAATAATAGAGTGATAATTGTGGTCAACAATACAGAGTGTCAATGCGCTCAACAATACAGAGTGACAATGGGCTCAATAATAGAGTGACAATGGGTTCAATGATAGAGTGACGATGGGCTCAATAATAGAGTGGCAATGGGTTAAATAATAGCGAGTGGCAAAGGGCTCAATAATTGAGTGGCTATGGGTTAAATAATAGAGTGGAATTGGTCTCAATAATAGAGTGACCATGTGCTCAATAATAGAGTAATAATGTCTTCAATAATAGATTGGCAATGGGTTCAATAACAGATTGACAATGGGATCAATAATACCGAGTAACAATGAGCTCAGTTATACAGTGGCAATGGGCTCAATAATAGATTGACAATGGGATTAATAATACAGAGTGACAATGGGCTCAATAATAGAGTGACAATGGGCTCAAAAATATAGTGGCACGGGTTCAATAATAGAGTGACAATGGGCTCAATAATAGAGTTATAATGGGTTCAATAATAGAGTGACAATGGGCTCCATAATACAGAGAGACAAAGGGCTTATAAAAGAGTGGCAATGGATAGAATAATAGAGTGACAATGGGTTCAATAATAGAGTGGCAATGGGTTCAATAATAGAGTGATAACTGTGGTCAATGATACAGAGTGACAATGCGTTTAACAATACAGAGTGACAATGGGCTCAATAAGAGAGTCAAAATGGGTTCAATAATAGAGTGAGAATCGGCTCAATAATAGAGTGATAATGTTTCAATAATAGAGTGAAAATGGGCTCAATAATAGAGTGGCAATGGGTTAAAGAATAGAGTGGAATTGGTCTCAATAATAGAGCGACAATGGGCTCAATAATAGAGTGATAATGTCTTCAATAATAGAGTGAAAATGGGCTCAATAATAGAGTGGAATTGGTCTCAATAATAGAGTGGCAATGAGTTCAATAACGGATTGACAATGGGATCAATAATACAGAGTAACAATGGGCTCAGTTATCGAGTGGCAACGGGCTCAATAATAGATTGACAATGGGATCAATAATACAGAGTGACAATGGGCTCAATAATAGAGAGACAATGGGCTCAATGATATAGTGGCATGGGTTCAATGATAGAGTGACAATGGGCTCAATAATAGAGTGACAATGGGTTCAATAATAGAGTGACAATGGGTTCAATAACAGCTTGACAATGGGATCAATAATAGAGTAACAATGGGCTCAGTTATAGAGTGGCAATGGGCTCAATAATAGATTGACAATGGGACCAATAATACAGAGTGACAATAGGCTCAATAATAGAGTGACAATGGGCTCAATAATAGAGTGGCAATGGGTTAAATAATAGCGAGTGGCAAAGGGCTCAATAATAGTGTGGCTATGGGTTAAATAATAGAGTGGAATTGGTCTCAATAATAGGGTGGCAATGGGTTAAATAATAGAGTGGAATTGGGCTCAATAATAGACTGATAATGTCTTCAATGATAGAGTGCAATGGGCTCAATAATAGATTGACAATGGGATCAATAATAGAGTGGCAATGGGCTCAATAATAGAGTGACAATGGGCTCAATAATATAGTGGCATGGGTTCAATAATAGACTGACAATGGGCTCTATAAAACAGAGAGACAAAGGGCTTAATAAAAGAGGGGCAATGGATACAATAATAGAGTGACAATGGGTTCAATAATAGAGTGTCAATGGGTTCAATAATAGAGTGATAATTGTGGTCAACAATACAGAGTGACAATGCGCTTAACAATACAGAGTGACAATGGGCTCAATAATAGAGTGACAATGGGTTCAGTAATAGAGTGACAATGGGCTCAATAATAGAGTGGCAATGGGTTAAATAATAGAGTGGAATTGGTCTCAATAATAGAGTGACAATGTGCTCAACCACACAGGGTGACAATGGGCTCAATATTACAGAGCGACAATGGGCTCAATAATAGAGTGAGAATGGGCTCAACAATACAAAGTGACAATGGGCTCAATATGAACGAGCGACAATGAGCTCAATAATAGTGTGGCAGTGGGTTAAATAATAGAGTGGAATTGGTCTCAATAATAGAGTGGCAATGAGTTCAATAACGGATTGACAATGGGATCAATAATACAGAGTAACAATGGGATCAGTTATAGAGTGGCAGTTGGCTCAGTAATAGATTGACAATGGGACCAATAATACAGAGTGACAATGGGCTCAATAATAGAGTGACATTGGGCTCAATAGTATAGTGGCATGGGTTCAATAATAGAGTGACAATGGGCTCAATAATAGAGTGACAATGGGTTCAATAATAGAGTGACAATGAGCTAAATAATAGCATGGCAATGGGTTAAAAAATAGAGTGGAATTGGGCTCAATAATAGATTGATAATGTCTTCATTGATAGAGTGGCAATGGGCTCAATAATTGAGTGAAAATGGGCTGAATAATACAGACAGACAATGGGCTTAATAAAAGAGTGGCAATGTGTTCATTAATAGAGTGACAATGGGTTCAATAATAGAGTGACAATGGGTTCAATAATATAGTGGCAATTGGCTCAATAACACTCAGTTACAATGGGCTCAATAAAAGAGGAGCAATGGGCTCAAAAATACAGTGACAGTGGGCGCAATAATAGAGAGGCAATGGATTCAATAATAGAGTGACAATGGGTTCAATAATAGAGTGACAATGGGCTCAATAATAGGGTGGCAATGGGTTAAATAACAGAGTGGAATTGGGCTCAATAATAGACTGATAATGTCTTCAATGATAGAGTGCAATGGGCTCAATAATAGATTGACAATGGAATCAATAATAGAGTGACAATGGGCTCAATAATAGAGTGACAATGGGTTCAATAATATAGTGGCATGGGTTCAATAATAAAGTGACAATGGGCTCTATAAAACAGAGAGACAAAGGGCTTAATAAAAGAGCGGCAATGGATACAATAATAGAGTGACAATGGGTTCAATAATAGTGTCAATGGGTTCAATAATAGAGTGATAATTGTGGTCAACAATACAGAGTGACAATGCACTTAACAATACAGAGTGACAATGGGCTCAATAATAGAGTGACAATGGGTTCAGTAATAGAGTGACAATGGGCTCAATAATAGAGTGGCAAAGGGTTAAATAATAGACTGGAATTGGTCTCAATAATAGAGTGACAATGGGCTCAACCACACAGGGTGACAATGGGCTCAATATTACAGAGCGACAATGGGCTCAATAATAGAGTGACAATGGGCTCAATAATAGAGTGGCATTGGGTTCAATAATAGAGTGATAATTTTTCCCAACAATACAGAGTGACAATGCGCTCAATAATAGAGTGACAATGGGCTCAATAATAGAGTGGCACTGGGTTAAATAATAGAGTGGAAATGGGCTCAGTAATAGAGTGACAATGGGATCAATAATTGACTGATAATGTGATCAGTAATAGAGTGGAAATGGGTTCAAATATAGAGTGGTAAATGACTCAAAAAAATTCAGTTACAATGGGCTCAATAAAAGAGTAGCAATGGGCTCAAAAATAGAGTGACAATGCGCTCAATAAAAGAGTGACAATGGGCTCGATAAAAGAGTGGCAATGGGTTCAATAATAGAGTGACAATGGGCTCAATGATAGAATGGCAATCGATTCAATAATAGAGTGACAATGGGTTCAATAATAGAGTGACAATTAGTTCAATAATTGAGTAACAATGGGTTCAATAATAGAGTGACAATGGGTTCAATAATAGAATGAAAATGGGCTCGATAATACAGAGTGATAGTGGGCTCAATAATAGAGTGATAATCGGTTCAATAATAGAGCGACAATGGGCTCAATAATAGAGGGGCACGGGTTCAATAATAGAGTGACAATGGGCTCAATAATAGAGTGACAATGGGTTGAATAACAGAGTGCCAATAGGCTCAATAATAGAATGACAATGGGCTCAATAATAGAGTCTCGATGGGCTAAATAATAGAGTGACAATGGACTCAACAATACAGAGTGACAATGCGCTCAATAATAGAGTGGCAATGGGTTCAATAATAGAGTGACAATGGGCTCAATAATACTCAGTAGCAATGGGCTCAAAAATACAGTGACAATGGGTGCAATAATAGAGTGGCAATGGATTCAATAATAGAGTGACAAAGGGCTCAATAACACTTTGGCACGGGTTCAATAATAGAGTAACATTGGGCTCAATAATAGAGTAACAATGGGTTCAATAACAGAGTGGCAATAGGCTCAATAATAGAATGACAATGGGCTCAATAATAAAGTCTCAATGGGCAAAATAATAGAGTAACAATGGACTCAACAATACAGAGTGACAAAGTGCTCAATAATAGAGTGGCAATGGGCTCAATAATAGAGTGACAATGAGCTCATTAATAGAGTGATAATGTGTTCAATAATCGAGTGGCAATGGGCTAAATAATAGAGAGTCAATGGACTCAACAATACAGAGTGACAATGCGCTCAATAATAGAGTGGCAATGGGCTCAATAATAGAGTGGCAATGGGGTCAATAATAGAGTGGAAATGGTCTCAATAATAGAGTGACAATGGGGTCAATAATAGAGTGATAATGTGTTTCATAATAGAGTGGCAATGGGTCAATAATAGAGTGGCAATGGGCTCAAAAATAGAGTGACATTGGGCTCCATAATACAGAGAGACAATGGGCTTAATGAAAGACTGCCAGTGTGTTCATAAATAGAGTGACAATGGGTTCAATAATAGAGTGGCAATGGATTCAATAATACTGAGTTACAATGGGCTCAGAACAAGTGTAGCAATGGGCTCAAAAATACAGTGACAATGGGCTCAATAATAGAGTGGCAATGGGCCCTATAATACTGAGAGACAAAGGGCTTAATAAAAGAGTGGCAATAGATACAATAATAGAGTGACAATGGGTTCAATAATAGAGTGGCAATGGGTTCAATAATAGAGTGATAATT
Source organism: Cetorhinus maximus (assembly GCF_964194155.1). Classification (NCBI taxonomy): domain Eukaryota; kingdom Metazoa; phylum Chordata; class Chondrichthyes; order Lamniformes; family Cetorhinidae; genus Cetorhinus; species Cetorhinus maximus. Next base: position 74,981,222 of record NC_135900.1, on the reverse strand, counting down.
GTGGTCAACAATACAGAGTGACAATGCGCTCAACAACACAGAGTGACAATGGGCTCAATAATAGAGTGACAATGGGTTCAATAATAGAGTGACAATGGGCTCAATAATAGAGTGGCAATGGGTTAAATAATAGAGTGGAATTGGTTGAATAATAGAGTGACAATGTGCTCAATAATAGAGTGACAATGCCATCAATAATAGAATGGCAATGGGTTCAATAATAGATTGACAATGGGATCAATAATACAGAGTAACAATGGGCTCAGTTATAGAGCGGCAATGGGCTCAATAATAGATTGACAATGGGATCAATAATACAGAATGACAATGCGCTCAATAATAGTGACAATGGGCTCAATAATATAGTGGCATGGGTTCAATAATATAGTGACAATGTGCTCACTAATAAGGTGTCAATGGGTTAAATATAGAGTGGAATTGGGCACAATAATAGAGTGTCAATGGGTTCAATAATAGAGTGATAATTGTGGTCAACAATACAGAGTGACAATGCGCTTAACAATACAGAGTGACAATGGGCTCAATAATAGAGTGACAATGGGTTCAGTAATAGAGTGACAATGGGCTCAATAATAGAGTGGCAATGGGTTAAATAATAGAGTGGAATTGGTCTCAATAATAGAGTGACAATGTGCTCAACCACACAGGGTGACAATGGGCTCAATATTACAGAGCGACAATGGGCTCAATAATAGAGTGAGAATGGGCTCAACAATACAAAGTGACAATGGGCTCAATATGAACGAGCGACAATGAGCTCAATAATAGTGTGGCAATGGGTTAAATAATAGAGTGGAATTGGTCTCAATAATAGAGTGGCAATGAGTTCAATAACGGATTGACAATGGGATCAATAATACAGAGTAACAATGGGATCAGTTATAGAGTGGCAGTTGGCTCAGTAATAGATTGACAATGGGACCAATAATACAGAGTGACAATGGGCTCAATAATAGAGTGACATTGGGCTCAATAGTATAGTGGCATGGGTTCAATAATAGAGTGACAATGGGCTCAATAATAGAGTGACAATGGGTTCAATAATAGAGTGACAATGAGCTAAATAATAGCATGGCAATGGGTTAAAAAATAGAGTGGAATTGGGCTCAATAATAGATTGATAATGTCTTCATTGATAGAGTGGCAATGGGCTCAATAATTGAGTGAAAATGGGCTGAATAATACAGACAGACAATGGGCTTAATAAAAGAGTGGCAATGTGTTCATTAATAGAGTGACAATGGGTTCAATAATAGAGTGACAATGGGTTCAATAATATAGTGGCAATTGGCTCAATAACACTCAGTTACAATGGGCTCAATAAAAGAGGAGCAATGGGCTCAAAAATACAGTGACAGTGGGCGCAATAATAGAGAGGCAATGGATTCAATAATAGAGTGACAATGGGTTCAATAATAGAGTGACAATGGGCTCAATAATAGGGTGGCAATGGGTTAAATAACAGAGTGGAATTGGGCTCAATAATAGACTGATAATGTCTTCAATGATAGAGTGCAATGGGCTCAATAATAGATTGACAATGGAATCAATAATAGAGTGACAATGGGCTCAATAATAGAGTGACAATGGGTTCAATAATATAGTGGCATGGGTTCAATAATAAAGTGACAATGGGCTCTATAAAACAGAGAGACAAAGGGCTTAATAAAAGAGCGGCAATGGATACAATAATAGAGTGACAATGGGTTCAATAATAGTGTCAATGGGTTCAATAATAGAGTGATAATTGTGGTCAACAATACAGAGTGACAATGCACTTAACAATACAGAGTGACAATGGGCTCAATAATAGAGTGACAATGGGTTCAGTAATAGAGTGACAATGGGCTCAATAATAGAGTGGCAAAGGGTTAAATAATAGACTGGAATTGGTCTCAATAATAGAGTGACAATGGGCTCAACCACACAGGGTGACAATGGGCTCAATATTACAGAGCGACAATGGGCTCAATAATAGAGTGACAATGGGCTCAATAATAGAGTGGCATTGGGTTCAATAATAGAGTGATAATTTTTCCCAACAATACAGAGTGACAATGCGCTCAATAATAGAGTGACAATGGGCTCAATAATAGAGTGGCACTGGGTTAAATAATAGAGTGGAAATGGGCTCAGTAATAGAGTGACAATGGGATCAATAATTGACTGATAATGTGATCAGTAATAGAGTGGAAATGGGTTCAAATATAGAGTGGTAAATGACTCAAAAAAATTCAGTTACAATGGGCTCAATAAAAGAGTAGCAATGGGCTCAAAAATAGAGTGACAATGCGCTCAATAAAAGAGTGACAATGGGCTCGATAAAAGAGTGGCAATGGGTTCAATAATAGAGTGACAATGGGCTCAATGATAGAATGGCAATCGATTCAATAATAGAGTGACAATGGGTTCAATAATAGAGTGACAATTAGTTCAATAATTGAGTAACAATGGGTTCAATAATAGAGTGACAATGGGTTCAATAATAGAATGAAAATGGGCTCGATAATACAGAGTGATAGTGGGCTCAATAATAGAGTGATAATCGGTTCAATAATAGAACGACAATGGGCTCAATAATAGAGGGGCACGGGTTCAATAATAGAGTGACAATGGGCTCAATAATAGAGTGACAATGGGTTGAATAACAGAGTGCCAATAGGCTCAATAATAGAATGACAATGGGCTCAATAATAGAGTCTCGATGGGCTAAATAATAGAGTGACAATGGACTCAACAATACAGAGTGACAATGCGCTCAATAATAGAGTGGCAATGGGTTCAATAATAGAGTGACAATGGGCTCAATAATACTCAGTAGCAATGGGCTCAAAAATACAGTGACAATGGGTGCAATAATAGAGTGGCAATGGATTCAATAATAGAGTGACAAAGGGCTCAATAACACTTTGGCACGGGTTCAATAATAGAGTGACATTGGGCTCAATAATAGAGTAACAATGGGTTCAATAACAGAGTGGCAATAGGCTCAATAATAGAATGACAATGGGCTCAATAATAAAGTCTCAATGGGCAAAATAATAGAGTAACAATGGACTCAACAATACAGAGTGACAAAGTGCTCAATAATAGAGTGGCAATGGGCTCAATAATAGAGTGACAATGAGCTCATTAATAGAGTGATAATGTGTTCAATAATCGAGTGGCAATGGGCTAAATAATAGAGAGTCAATGGACTCAACAATACAGAGTGACAATGCGCTCAATAATAGAGTGGCAATGGGCTCAATAATAGAGTGGCAATGGGGTCAATAATAGAGTGGAAATGGTCTCAATAATAGAGTGACAATGGGGTCAATAATAGAGTGATAATGTGTTTCATAATAGAGTGGCAATGGGTCAATAATAGAGTGGCAATGGGCTCAAAAATAGAGTGACATTGGGCTCCATAATACAGAGAGACAATGGGCTTAATGAAAGACTGCCAGTGTGTTCATAAATAGAGTGACAATGGGTTCAATAATAGAGTGGCAATGGATTCAATAATACTGAGTTACAATGGGCTCAGAACAAGTGTAGCAATGGGCTCAAAAATACAGTGACAATGGGCTCAATAATAGAGTGGCAATGGGCCCTATAATACTGAGAGACAAAGGGCTTAATAAAAGAGTGGCAATAGATACAATAATAGAGTGACAATGGGTTCAATAATAGAGTGGCAATGGGTTCAATAATAGAGTGATAATTGTGGTCAACAATACAGAGTGACAATGCGCTCAACAACACAGAGTGACAATGGGCTCAATAATAGAGTGACAATGGGTTCAATAATAGAGTGACAATGGGCTCAATAATAGAGTGGCAATGGGTTAAATAATAGAGTGGAATTGGTTGAATAATAGAGTGACAATGTGCTCAATAATAGAGTGACAATGCCATCAATAATAGAATGGCAATGGGTTCAATAATAGATTGACAATGGGATCAATAATACAGAGTAACAATGGGCTCAGTTATAGAGCGGCAATGGGCTCAATAATAGATTGACAATGGGATCAATAATACAGAATGACAATGCGCTCAATAATAGTGACAATGGGCTCAATAATATAGTGGCATGGGTTCAATAATATAGTGACAATGTGCTCACTAATAAGGTGTCAATGGGTTAAATATAGAGTGGAATTGGGCACAATAATAGAGTGTCAATGGGTTCAATAATAGAGTGATAATTGTGGTCAACAATACAGAGTGACAATGCGCTTAACAATACAGAGTGACAATGGGCTCAATAATAGAGTGACAATGGGTTCAGTAATAGAGTGACAATGGGCTCAATAATAGAGTGGCAATGGGTTAAATAATAGAGTGGAATTGGTCTCAATAATAGAGTGACAATGTGCTCAACCACACAGGGTGACAATGGGCTCAATATTACAGAGCGACAATGGGCTCAATAATAGAGTGAGAATGGGCTCAACAATACAAAGTGACAATGGGCTCAATATGAACGAGCGACAATGAGCTCAATAATAGTGTGGCAATGGGTTAAATAATAGAGTGGAATTGGTCTCAATAATAGAGTGGCAATGAGTTCAATAACGGATTGACAATGGGATCAATAATACAGAGTAACAATGGGATCAGTTATAGAGTGGCAGTTGGCTCAGTAATAGATTGACAATGGGACCAATAATACAGAGTGACAATGGGCTCAATAATAGAGTGACATTGGGCTCAATAGTATAGTGGCATGGGTTCAATAATAGAGTGACAATGGGCTCAATAATAGAGTGACAATGGGTTCAATAATAGAGTGACAATGAGCTAAATAATAGCATGGCAATGGGTTAAAAAATAGAGTGGAATTGGGCTCAATAATAGATTGATAATGTCTTCATTGATAGAGTGGCAATGGGCTCAATAATTGAGTGAAAATGGGCTGAATAATACAGACAGACAATGGGCTTAATAAAAGAGTGGCAATGTGTTCATTAATAGAGTGACAATGGGTTCAATAATAGAGTGACAATGGGTTCAATAATATAGTGGCAATTGGCTCAATAACACTCAGTTACAATGGGCTCAATAAAAGAGGAGCAATGGGCTCAAAAATACAGTGACAGTGGGCGCAATAATAGAGAGGCAATGGATTCAATAATAGAGTGACAATGGGTTCAATAATAGAGTGACAATGGGCTCAATAATAGGGTGGCAATGGGTTAAATAATAGAGTGGAATTGGGCTCAATAATAGACTGATAATGTCTTCAATGACAGAGTGCAATGGGCTCAATAATAGATTGACAATGGAATCAATAATAGAGTGACAATGGGCTCAATAATAGAGTGACAATGGGTTCAATAATATAATGGCATGGGTTCAATAATAAAGTGACAATGGGCTCTATAAAACAGAGAGACAAAGGGCTTAATAAAAGAGCGGCAATGGATACAATAATAGAGTGACAATGGGTTCAATAATAGTGTCAATGGGTTCAATAATAGAGTGATAATTGTGGTCAACAATACAGAGTGACAATGCACTTAACAATACAGAGTGACAATGGGCTCAATAATAGAGTGACAATGGGTTCAGTAATAGAGTGACAATGGGCTCAATAATAGAGTGGCAAAGGGTTAAATAATAGACTGGAATTGGTCTCAATAATAGAGTGACAATGGGCTCAACCACACAGGGTGACAATGGGCTCAATATTACAGAGCGACAATGGGCTCAATAATAGAGTGACAATGGGCTCAATAATAGAGTGGCATTGGGTTCAATAATAGAGTGATAATTTTTCCCAACAATACAGAGTGACAATGCGCTCAATAATAGAGTGACAATGGGCTCAATAATAGAGTGGCACTGGGTTAAATAATAGAGTGGAAATGGGCTCAGTAATAGAGTGACAATGGGATCAATAATTGACTGATAATGTGATCAGTAATAGAGTGGAAATGGGTTCAAATATAGAGTGGTAAATGACTCAAAAAAATTCAGTTACAATGGGCTCAATAAAAGAGTAGCAATGGGCTCAAAAATAGAGTGACAATGCGCTCAATAAAAGAGTGACAATGGGCTCGATAAAAGAGTGGCAATGGGTTCAATAATAGAGTGACAATGGGCTCAATGATAGAATGGCAATCGATTCAATAATAGAGTGACAATGGGTTCAATAATTGAGTAACAATGGGTTCAATAATAGAGTGACAATGGGTTCAATAATAGAATGAAAATGGGCTCGATAATACAGAGTGATAGTGGGCTCAATAATAGAGTGATAATCGGTTCAATAATAGAGCGACAATGGGCTCAATAATAGAGGGGCACGGGTTCAATAATAGAGTGACAATGGGCTCAATAATAGAGTGACAATGGGTTGAATAACAGAGTGCCAATAGGCTCAATAATAGAATGACAATGGGCTCAATAATAGAGTCTCGATGGGCTAAATAATAGAGTGACAATGGACTCAACAATACAGAGTGACAATGCGCTCAATAATAGAGTGGCAATGGGTTCAATAATAGAGTGACAATGGGCTCAATAATACTCAGTAGCAATGGGCTCAAAAATACAGTGACAATGGGTGCAATAATAGAGTGGCAATGGATTCAATAATAGAGTGACAAAGGGCTCAATAACACTTTGGCACGGGTTCAATAATAGAGTGACATTGGGCTCAATAATAGAGTAACAATGGGTTCAATAACAGAGTGGCAATAGGCTCAATAATAGAATGACAATGGGCTCAATAATAAAGTCTCAATGGGCAAAATAATAGAGTAACAATGGACTCAACAATACAGAGTGACAAAGTGCTCAATAATAGAGTGGCAATGGGCTCAATAATAGAGTGACAATGAGCTCATTAATAGAGTGATAATGTGTTCAATAATCGAGTGGCAATGGGCTAAATAATAGAGAGTCAATGGACTCAACAATACAGAGTGGAAATGGTCTCAATAATAGAGTGACAATGGGGTCAATAATAGAGTGATAATGTGTTTCATAATAGAGTGGCAATGGGTCAATAATAGAGTGGCAATGGGCTCAAAAATAGAGTGACATTGGGCTCCATAATACAGAGAGACAATGGGCTTAATGAAAGACTGCCAGTGTGTTCATAAATAGAGTGACAATGGGTTCAATAATAGAGTGGCAATGGATTCAATAATACTGAGTTACAATGGGCTCAGAACAAGTGTAGCAATGGGCTCAAAAATACAGTGACAATGGGCTCAATAATAGAGTGGCAATGGGCCCTATAATACTGAGAGACAAAGGGCTTAATAAAAGAGTGGCAATAGATACAATAATAGAGTGACAATGGGTTCAATAATAGAGTGGCAATGGGTTCAATAATAGAGTGATAATTGTGGTCAACAATACAGAATGACAATGCGCTCAACAACACAGAGTGACAATGGGCTCAATAATAGAGTGACAATGGGTTCAATAATAGAGTGACAATGGGCTCAATAATAGAGTGACAATGTGCTCAATAATAGAGTGACAATGCCATCAATAATAGAATGGCAATGGGTTCAATAATAGATTGACAATGGGATCAATAATACAGAGTAACAATGGGCTCAGTTATAGAGCGGCAATGGGCTCAATAATAGATTGACAATGGGATCAATAATACAGAATGACAATGCGCTCAATAATAGTGACAATGGGCTCAATAATATAGTGGCATGGGTTCAATAATATAGTGACAATGTGCTCACTAATAAGGTGTCAATGGGTTAAATATAGAGTGGAATTGGGCGCAATAATAGAGTGTCAATGAGCTCAATAATAGAGTGATAATGTGTTCAATATTTGAGTGGCAATGGGCTAAATAATAGTGTCAATGGACTCAACAATACAGAGTGACAATGCGCTCAATAATAGAGTGTCAATGAGCTCAATAATAGAGTGGCAATGGGTTAAATAGTAGAGTGGAAATGGTCTCAATAATAGAGTGACAATGGGCTCAATAATACAGAGAGACAATGGGCTTAATGAAAGACTGGCAGTGTGTTCATTAATAGAGTGACAATGGGTTCAATAATAGAGTGGCAATGGGTTCACTAATACTCAGTTACAATGGGCTCAGTAAAAGTGTAGCAATGGGCTCAAAAATACAGTGACAATGGGCTCTATAATAGAGAGACAAAGGGCTTAATAAAAGAGTGGCAATAGATACAATAATAGAGTGAAAATGGATTCAATAATAGAGTGGCAGTGGGTTCAATAATAGAGTGACAATGGGCTCAATAATAGAGTGGCAATGGGTTAAATAATGCAGTGGAATTGGTCTGAATAATAGAGTGACAATGTGCTCAATAATAGAGTGATAATGTCTTCAATAATAGAGTGGCAATGGGTTCAATAATAGATTGACAATGGGATCAATAATACAGAGTAACAATGGGCTCAATAATAGACTGACAATGGGCTCAAAAATATAGTGGCATGGGTTCAATAATAGAGTGACAATGGGCTCAATAACAGAGTGTCAATGGGTTCAATAATAGAGTGACAATGGGCTCAATAATAGATGGCAATGGGTTAAATAATAGAGTGGAATTAGGCTCAATAATAGAGTGATAATGTCTTCAATGATAGAGAGGCAATGGGCTCAATAATTGAGTGACAATGTTCTCAATATTACAGAGCGACAATGTGCTCAATAATAGAGTGACAATGGGCTCAACAATACAGAGTGACAATGGGCTCAATAGTATAGTGGCATGGGTTCAATAATAGAGTGACAATGGGCTCAATAATAGAGTGACAATGGGTTCAATAATAGAGTGACAATGGGCTAAATAATAGGGTGGCAATGGGTTAAATAATAGAGTGGAATTGGGCTCAATAATAGCCTGATAATATCTTCATTGATAGAATGGCAATGGGCTCAATAATTGAGCGAAAATGCGCTGAATAATACAGACAGACAATGGGCTTAATAAAAGAGTGGCAATGTGTTCATTAATAGAGTGACAATGGGTTCAATAACACAGTGACAATGGGTTCAATAATATAGTGGCAATTGGCTCAATAACACTCAGTTACAATGGGCTCAATAAAAGAGGAGCAATGGGCTCAAAAATACAGTGACAATGGGTGCAATAATAGAGAGGCAATGGATTCAATAATAGAGTGACAATGGATTCAATAATAGAGTGGCATTGGGTTCAATAATAGAGTGATAATTGGGCCCAACAATACAGAGTGACAATGCGCTCAATAATAGAGTGACAATGGGCTCAATAATAGAGTGGCACTGGGTTAAATAATAGAATGGAATTGGTCTCAATAATAGAGTGAAAATGGGCTCAATAATAGAGTGATAATGTCTTCAATAATAGAGTGCCAATGGGTTCAATCACGGATTGACAATGGGATCAATAATACAGAGTAACAATGGGCTCAGTTATACAGTGGCAATGGGCTCAATAAGAGATTGACAATTGGATCAATAATACAGAGTGACAATGGGCTCAATAATAGAGTGACAATGAGCTCAATAATATAGTGGCATGGGTTCAATAATAGAGTGACAATGTGCTCACTAATAGGGTGGCAATGGGTTCAATATAGAGTGGAATTGGGCTCAATAATAGAGTGATAATGTCTTCAATGATAGAGTGGCAATGGGCTCAATAATTGAGTGACAATGGGCTCAATAATGCAAACAGACAATAGGCTTAAAAGAAGAGTGGCAATGTGTTCATTAATACAGTGACAATGGGTTCAAAAATAGAGTGACAATGGGATCAATAATATAGTGGCAAAGGGCTCAATAATACTCAGTTACAATGGGCTCAATAAAAGAGTAGCAATGGGCTCAAAAATACAGTGACAATGGGCGCAATAATAGAGTGGCAATGGATTCAATAATAGAGTGACAATGGGTTCAATAATAGAGTGGCAGTGGGTTCAATAATAGAGTGATAATTGGGCTCAACAATACAGAGTGATAATGCGCTCAATAATACAGAGTGACAATGGGCTCAATAATAGAGTGGCACTGGGTTAAATAATAGAGAGGAAATGGGCTCAATAATAGAGTGACAATGGGATCAATAATAGACTGATAATGTGAGCAATAATAGAGTGGAAATGGGTTGAAATATAGAGTGGCAATTGACTCAATAATATTCAGTTACAATGGGCTCAATAAAAGAGTAGCAATGGGTTCAGAAATAGAGTGATAATGGGCTCAATAATAGAGTGACAATGGGCTCAATAATTGAGTGATAACGTGTTCAATAATAGAGTGGCAATGGTTTCAATGATAGAGAAACAATGGGCTCAATAACACAGTGACAATGCGGTCAAAAATACAGAGTGACAATGGGCTCAATAAAAGAGTAGCAATGGGCTTAAAAATACAGTGACAATGGGCTCAATAATAGAATGGCAATCGATTCAATAATAGAGTGACAATGGGTTCAATAATAGAGTGACAATGAGTTCAATAATAGAGTAACAATGCGTTCAATAATAGAGTGACAATGGGTTCAATAATAGAGTAAAAATGGGCTCAATAATACAGAGTGACAGTGGGCTCAATAATAGAGTGATAATTGGTTCAATAATAGAGCTACAATGGGCTCAATAATATAGTGACAATGGGTTCAATAATAGAGTGACAATGGGCTCAATAATTGAGCGATAACGTGTTCAATAATAGGGTGGCAATGGTTTCAATGATAGAGAACCAATGGGCTCAATAATACAGTGACAATGCGGTCAAAAATACAGAGTGACAATGGCCTCAATAAAAGAGTAGCAATGGGCTTAAAAATACAGTGACAATGGGCTCAATAATAGAATGGCAATCGATTCAATAATAGAGTGACAATGGGTTCAATAATAGAGTGACAATGAGTTCAATAATAGAGTAACAATGCGTTCAATAATAGAGTGACAATGGGTTCAATAATAGAGTAAAAATGGGCTCAATAATACAGAGTGACAGTGGGCTCAATAATAGAGTGATAATTGGTTCAATAATAGAGCTACAATGGGCTCAATAATATAGTGACAATGGGTTCAATAATAGAGTGACAATGGGCTCAATAATTGAGCGATAACGTGTTCAATAATAGGGTGGCAATGGTTTCAATGATAGAGAACCAATGGGCTCAATAATACAGTGACAATGCGGTCAAAAATACAGAGTGACAATGGCCTCAATAAAAGAGTAGCAATGGGCTTAAAAATACAGTGACAATGGGCTCAATAATAGAATGGCAATCGATTCAATAATAGAGTGACAATGGGTTCAATAATAGAGTGACAATGAGTTCAATAATAGAGTAACAATGCGTTCAATAATAGAGTGAAAATGGGCTCAATAATACAGAGTGACAATGGGCTCAATAATAGAGTGAAAATGGGCTCAATGATATAGTGGCATGGGTTCAATAATAGAGTGACAATGGGCTCACTAATAGGGTGGCAATGGGTTAAATAATAGAGTGGAATTGGGCTCAATAATAGAGTGATAATGGCTTTAATGATAGAGTGGCAATGGGCTCAATAATTGAGTGACAATGGGCTCAATAATGCAAACAGACAATAGGCTTAAAAGAAGAGTGGCAATGTGTTCATTAATACAGTGACAATGGGTTCAAAAATAGAGTGACAATGGGATCAATAATATAGTGGCAAAGGGCTCAATAATACTCAGTTACAATGGGCTCAATAAAAGAGTAACAATGGGCTCAAAAATACAGTGACAATGGGCGCAATAATAGAGTGGCAATGGATTCAATAATAGAGTGACAATGGGTTCAATAATAGAGTGGCAGTGGGTTCAATAATAGAGTGATAATTGGGCTCAACAATACAGAGTGATAATGCGCTCAATAATACAGAGTGACAATGGGCTCAATAATAGAGTGGCACTGGGTTAAATAATAGAGAGGAAATGGGCTCAATAATAGTGACAACGGGATCAATAATAGACTGATAATGTGAGCAATAATAGAGTGGAAATGGGTTGAAATATAGAGTGGCAATTGACTCAATAATATTCAGTTACAATGGGCTCAATAAAAGAGTAGCAATGGGCTCAGAAATAGAGTGATAATGGGCTCAATAATAGAGTGACAATGGGCTCAATAATACAGAGAGACAATGGGCTTAATGAAAGACTGGCAGTGTGTTCATTAATAGAGTGACAATGGGTTCAATAATAGAGTGGCAATGGGTTCAATAATACTCAGTTACAATGGGCTCAGTAAAAGTGTAGCAATATGCTCAAAAAAACAGTGACAATGGGCTCAATAATAGAGTGACAATGGGCTCTATAATACAGAGAGACAAAGGGCTTAATAAAAGAGTGGCAATAGATACAATAATAGAGTGACAATGGGTTCAATAATAGAGTGGCAATGGGGTCAATAATACTCAGTTACAATGGGCTCAGTAAAAGTGTAGCAATGGGCTCAAAAAAACAGTGACAATGGGCTCAATAATAGAGTGACAATGGGCTCTATAATACAGAGAGACAAAGGGCTTAATAAAAGAGTGGCAATAGATATAATAATAGAGTGACAATGGGTTCAATAATAGAGTGGCAATGGGTTCAATAATAGAGTGATACTTGTGGTCAACAATACAGAGTGACAATGCTCTCAACAATACAGAGTGACAATGGGCTCAATAATAGAGTGACAATGGGTTCAATAATGGAGTGACAATGGGCTCAATAATAGAGTGTCAATGGGATAAAGAATAGAGTGGAATTGGTCTGAATAATAGAGTGACAATGTGCTCAATAATAGAGTGATAATGTCTTCAATAATAGAGTGGCAATGGGTTCAATAGTAGATTGACAAAGGGATCAATAATACAGAGTAACAATGGGCTCAGTTATAGAGTGGTAATGGGCTCAATAATAGATTGACCATGGGATCAATAATAGAGTGACAATGGGCTCAAAAATATAGTGGTATGGGTACAATAATAGAGTGACAATGGGCTCAATAATAGAGTGACAATGGGTTCAATAATAGAGTGACAATGGGCTCAATAATATAGTGGCATGGGTTCAATAATAGAGTGACAATGGGCTCAATAATAGAGTGACAATGGGTTCAATAATAGAGAGGCAATGGGCTCAATAATTGAGTGACAATGGGCTCAATAATACAGAGAGACAATGGGCTTCATAAAAGAGTGGCAATGTGTTCATTCATAGAGTGACAATGGGTTCAATAATAGAGTGACAATGGGTTCAATCACGGATTGACAATGGGATCAATAATACAGATTAACAATGGGCTCAGTTATACAGTGGCAATGGGCTCAATAATAGATTGACAATGGGATCAATAATACAGAGTGACAATGGGCTCAATAATAGAGTGAAAATGGGCTCCATGATATAGTGGCATGGGTTCAATAATAGAGTGACAATGGGCTCACTAATAGGGTGGCAATGGGTTAAATAATAGAGTGGAATGGGGCTCAATAATAGAGTGATAATGTCTTCAATCATAGAGTGGCAATGGGCTCAATAATTGAGTGACAATGGGCTCAATAATGCAAACAGGCAATAGGCTTAAAAGAAGAGTGGCAATGTGTTCATTAATACAGTGACAATGGGTTCAATAATAGAGTGACAATGGGTTCAATAATATAGTGGCAAAGGGCTCAATAATACTCAGTTACAATGGGCTCAATAAAAGAGTAGCAATGGGCTCAAAAATACAGTGACAATGGGCGCAATAATAGAGTGGCAATGGATTCAATAATAGAGTGACAATGGGTTCAATAATAGAGTGGCAGTGGGTTCAATAATAGAGTGATAATTGGGCTCAACAATACAGAGTGATAATGCGCTCAATAATACAGAGTGACAATGGGCTCAATAATAGAGTGGCACTGGGTTAAATAATACAGAGGAAATGGGCTCAATAATAGAGTGACAATTGACTCAATAATATTCAGTTACAATGGGCTCAATAAAAGAGTAGCAATGGGCTCAGAAATAGAGTGATAATGGGCTCAATAGTAGAGTGACAATGGGCTCAATAAAAGAGTGGCAATGGGTTCAATAATAGAGTGACAATGGGCTCAATAATTGAGTGATAACGTGTTCAATAATAGAGTGGCAATGGTTTCAATGATAGAGAACCAATGGGCTCAATAAAACAGTGACAATGCGGTCAAAAATACAGAGTGACAATGGGCTCAATAAAAGAGTAGCAATGGGCTTAAAAATACAGTGACAATGGGCTCAATAATAGAATGGCAATCGATTCAATAATAGAGTGACAATGGGTTCAATAATAGAGTGACAATGAGTTCAATAATAGAGTAACAATGCGTTCAATAATAGAGTGACAATGGGTTCAATAATAGAGTGAAAATGGGCTCAATAATACAGAGTGACAGTGGGCTCAATAATAGAGTGATAATTGGTTCAATAATAGAGCTACAATGGGCTCAATAATATAGTGACAATGGGTTCAATAATAGAGTGACAATGGGCTCAATAATAGAGTGGCAGTGGTTTAAATAATAGAATGGAATTGCTCTCAATAATAGAGTGACAACGGTCTCAATAATAGTGATAATGTCTTCACTAATAGAGTGGCAATGGGTTCAATAACGGATTGACAATAATACAGAGTAACAACGGGCTCAGTTATAGAGTGGCAATCGGCTCAATAATAGATTGACAATGGGATCAATAATACAGAGTAACAATGGGCTCAATAATAGAGTGACAATGGGCTCAATAATGGAGTAACAATGGGTTCAATAATAGAGTGATAATGGGTTCAATAATACAGAGTGAAAATGGGCTCAGTAAAATAGAGTGACAATGGGCTCAATAATAGTGATAATCGGTTCAATAATAGAGCGACATGAGCTCAATAATACAGTGACAATGGGTTCAATAAGAGAGTGGCAATAGGCTCAATAATAGAATGACAATGCGCTCAATAAAAAAGTCTCAATGGGCTAAATAATAGAATGACAATGTACTCAACAATACAGAGTGACAACGCGCTCAATAATACAGAATGGCAATGGGCTCAATAATAGAGTGGCAATGGGTTTAATAATAGAGTGGAAGTGGGCTCAATAATAGAGTGACAATGGGCTCAATAATAGAGTGACAATGGGTTCAATAACAGAGTGGCAATAGGCTCAATAATAGAATGACAATGCGCTCAATAAAAAAGTCTCAATGGGCTAAATAATAGAATGACAATGTACTCAACAATACAGAGTGACAATGCGCTCAATAATACAGAGAGGCAATGGGCTCAATAATAGAGTGGCAATGGGTTTAATAATAGAGTGGAAGTGGGCTCAATAATAGAGTGACAATGGGTTCAATAATAGAGTGGCAATGGGCGAAAAAATTGAGTGATAATGGACTCAACAATACAGAGTGACAATGGGCTCAATAATACAGAGTGGCAATGAGCTCAATAATAGAGTGGCAATGGGTTTAATAATATAGTGGACATGGTCTCAATAATAGTGTGACAATGGGGTCGATAGTAGAGCGATAATGTGTTCCATAATAGAGTGGCAATGGGTCAATAATACTGAGAGACAATGGGTTTAATAAAAGAGTGGCAATTTGTTCATTAATTGAGTGACAATGGGCTCAATAATAAAGTGACCATGGGGTCAATAATAGAGTGTAAATGTGTTCCATAATAGAGTGGCAATGGGTCAATAATAGAGTGGCAATGGGCTCAAAAATAGAGTGACAATGGGATCAATAATACAGAGTGACAATGGGCTCAATAATAGAGTAGCATGGATTCAATAATATAGTTACAATGGGCTCAATAATAGAATGACAATGGGTTCAATAATAGAGTGGCAATAGACTCAATAACAGAATGACAATGGTCTCTATAATAGAGTGGCAATGGGCTAAATAACAAAGTAACAATGGACTCAACAATACAGAGTGACAATGCGCTCAATAATGCAGAGAGGCAATTGCCTCAATAATAGAGTGGCAATGGGTTAAATAATATAGTGGCAATGGGCTCAAAGATAGAGTGACAATGGAATCAATAATACAGAGTGACAATGGGCTCAATAATAGAGTGGCAATGGGCTCAATAATAGAGTGACAATGGGCTCAATAATACAAAGAGACAATGGGCTTAATAAAAGAGTGGCAATGTGTCCATTAATAGAGTGACAATGGGTTCAATAATACAGTGGCAATGGCTTCAGTAATATAGTGGAAATGGGCTCAATAATAGACTGGCAATGGGATCAATAATAGAGTGACAATGGGCTCAATAATACAGAGAGACAATGGGTTTAATACAAGAGTGGCAATTTGTTCATCAATTGAGTGACAATGGGCTCAATAATAGAGTGACAATGGGGTCAATAATAGAATGATAATGTGTTCCATAATAGAGAGGCAATGGGTTAATAATAGAGTGGCAATGGTCTCAAAAATAGAGTGACAATGGGATCAATAATACAGAGTGACAATGGGCTCAATAATAGAGTGACAATGGGTTCAATAATACAGAGAGACAATGGGCTCAATAATAGAGTGGCATGGGTTCAATAATATAGTTACAATGCGCTCAATAATAGATTGACAATGGGTTCAATAATAGAGTGGCAATAGACTCAATAACAGAATGACAAAGGTCTCTATAATAGAGTGGCAATGGGCTAAATAACAAAGTGACAATGGACTCAACAATACAGAGTGACAATGCGCTCAATAATGCAGAGAGGCATTTGCCACAATAATAGAGTGGCAATGGGTTAAATAATATAGTGGCAATGGGCTCAAAGATAGAGTGACAATGGAATCAATAATACAGAGTGACAATGGGCTCAATAATAGAGTGACAATGGGCTCAATAATACAAAGAGACAATGGGCTTACTAAAAGAGTGACAATGTGTCCATTAGTAGAGTGACAATGGGCTCAATAATAGAGTGGCAATGGGCTCAATAATACAGAGAGACAATGGGTTTAATAAAAGAGTGGCAATTTGTTCATTAATATACTGACAATGGGTTCAATAATATAGTGGTAATGGGCTCAATAATACTCAGTTACAATGGGCTCAATAAAAGAGTAGCAATGGGCTCAAAAATACAGTGACAATGGGCGCAATAATAGAGTGGCAATGGATCCAATAATAGTGACAATGGGCTCAATAATAGAGGGGAAATGGGTTCAATATTAGAGCGATAATTGGGCTCAACAATACAGAGTGACAATGCGCTCAATAATACAGAGTGACAATGGGCTCAATAATAGAGTGGCACTGGTTTAAATAATAGAATGGAATTGGTCTCAATAATAGAGTGACAACGGTCTCAATAATAGAGTGATAATGTCTTCAATAATAGAGTGGCAATGGGTTCAATAACGGATTGACAATGGGATCAATAATACAGAGTAACAATGGGCTCAGTTATACAGTGGCAATCGGCTCAACAATAGATTGACAATGGGATCAATAATACAGAGAAACAATGGGCTCAATAATAGAGTGACAATGGGCTCAATAATGGAGTAACAATGGGTTCAATAATAGAGTGACAATGGGTTCAATAATACAGAGTGAAAATGGCCTCAATAAAATAGAGTGACAACGGGCTCAATAATGGAGTAACAATGGGTTCAATA
The DNA here is from genome assembly GCF_964194155.1 of Cetorhinus maximus. Taxonomy (NCBI): domain Eukaryota; kingdom Metazoa; phylum Chordata; class Chondrichthyes; order Lamniformes; family Cetorhinidae; genus Cetorhinus; species Cetorhinus maximus. Next base: position 74,963,575 of record NC_135900.1, on the reverse strand, counting down.
ATAGTGACAATGGGTTCAATAATAGTGAAAATGGGCTCAATAAAATAGAGTGGCAATGGGCTCAATAATAGAGTGGCAATGGGTTTAATAAGAGAGTGGAAGTGGGCTGAATAATAGAGTGACAATGGGCTCAATAATAGAGAGATGATGTGTTCCATAATAGAGTGGCAATGGGCTAAATAATAGAGTGTCAATGGACTCAACAATACAGAGTGACAATGCGCTCAATAATACAGAGTGGCAATGGGCTCAATAATAGCATGGCAATGGGTTAAATAATAGAGTGGAAATGGGCTCAATAATAGAGTGACAATGGGCTCAATAATAGAGTGATAATGTGTTCCATAATAGAGTGGCAATGGGTCAATAATAGAGTGGCAATGGGCTTAAAAATAGATTGACAATGGGATCAATAATACAGGGTGGCAATGGGCTCAATAATAGAGCGACAATGAGCTCAATAATACAGAGAGACAGTCGGTTTAATGAAAGACTGGCAGTTTGTTCATTAATAGAGTGACAATGGGTTCAATAATAGAGTGGCAATGGGCTCAATAATGCTCAGTTACATTGGGCTCAGTAAAAGTGTAGCAATGGGCTCAAAAATACAGTGACAATGGGCTCAATAATAGAGTGACAATGGGCTCTATAATACAGAGAGACAAAGGGCTTAATAAAATAATGGCAATGGATACAATAATAATGTGACAATGGGTTCAATAATAGAGTGGCAATGGGTTCAATAATAGAGTGATAATTGTGGTCAACAATACAGAGTGTCAATGCGCTCAACAATACAGAGTGACAATGGGCTCAATAATATAGTGACAATGGGCTCAATAATAGAGTGGCAATGGGTTAAATAATAGCGAGTGGCAAAGGGCTCAATAATAGAGTGGCTATGGGTTAAATAATAGAGTGGAATTGGTCTCAATAATAGAGTGACCATGTGCTCAATAATAGAGTAATAATGTCTTCAATAATAGATTGGCAATGGGTTCAATAACAGATTGACAATGGGATCAATAATATCGAGTAACAACGAGCTCAGTTATAGAGTGGCAATGGGCTCAATAATAGGTTGACAATGGAATTAATAATACAGAGTGACAATGGGCTCAATAATAGAGCGAAAATGGGTTCAATAATATAGTGGCATGGGTTCAATAATAGAGTGACAATGGGCTCAATAATAGAGTTACAATGGGTTCAATAATAGAGTGACAATGGGCTCCATAATACAGAGAGACAAAGGGCTTATAAAAGAGTGGCAATGGATACAATAATAGAGTGACAATAGGTTCAATAATAGAGTGGCAATGGGTTCAATAATAGAGTGATAACTGTGGTCAACAATAAAGAGTGACAATGCATTTAACAATACAGAGTGACAATGGGCTCAATAATAGAGTGAAAATGGGTTCAATAATAGAGTGACAATCGGCTCAATAATAGAGTGATAATGTCTTCAATAATAGAGTGAAAATGGGCTCAATAATAGAGTGGCAATGGGTTAAATAATAGAGTGGAATTGGTCTCAATAATAGAGCGACAATGGGCTCAATAATAGAGTGATAATGTCTTCAATAATAGAGTGAAAATGGGCTCAATAATAGAGTGGCAATGGGTTAAATAATAGAGTGGAATTGGTCTCAATAATATAGTGGCAATGAGTTGAATAACGGATTGACAATGGGATCAATAATACTGAGTAACAATGGGCTCATTATAGAGTGGCAACGGGCTCAATAATAGATTGACAATGGGCTCAATAATAGAGTGACAATGGGTTCAAAAATAGAGTGACAATGGGTTCAATAACAGCTTGACAATGGGATCAATAATAGAGTAACAATGGGCTCGGTTATAGAGTGGCAATGGGCTCAATAATAGATTGACAATGGGACCAATAATACGGAGTGACAATGGGCTCAAAAATAGAGTGACAATGGGCTCAATAATATAGTGGCATGGGTTCAATGATAGAGTGACAATGGGCTCAATAATAGAGTGACAATGGGTTCAATAATAGAGTGACAATGGGTTCAATAATAGAGTGACAATGGGCTCAATAATAGGGTGGAAATGGGTTAAATAATAGAGTGGAATTGGGCTCAATAATAGACTGATAATGTCTTCAATGATAGAGTGCAATGGGCTCAATAATAGATTGACAATGAGATCAATAATAGAGTGGCAATGGGCTCAATAATAGAGTGACAATGGGCTCAATAATATAGTGGCATGGGTTCAATAATAGAGTGACAATGGGCTCTATAAAACAGAGAGACAAAGGGCTTAATAAAAGAGTGGCAATGGATACAATAATAGATTGACAATGGGTTCAATAATAGAGTGATAATTGTGGTCAACAATACAGAGTGACAATGCGCTTAACAATACAGAGTGACAATGGGCTCAATAGTAGAGTGACAATGGGTTCAGTAATAGAGTAACAATGGGCTCAATAATAGGGTGGCAATGGGTTAAATAATAGAGTGGAATTGGTCAAAATAATAGAGTGACAATGGGCTCAACCACACAGGGTGACAATGGGCTCAATATTACAGAGCGACAATGGGCTCAATAATAGAGTGACAATGGGCTCAACAATACAGAGTGACAATGGGCTCAATATGAAAGAGCGACAATGAGCTCAATAATAGTGTGGCAATGGGTTAAATAATAGTGGAATTGGTCTCAATGATAGAGTGGCAATGAGTTCAATAACGGATTGACAATGGGATCAATAATACAGAGTAACAATGGGATAAGTTATAGAGTGGCAATTGGCTCAATAATAGATTGACAATGGGACCAATAATACAGAGTGACAATGGGGTCAATAATAGAGTGACAATGGGCTCAATAAAAGAGTGACAATGGGTTCAATAATAGAGTGACAATGGATTCAATAATACAGTGACAATGAGTTCAATAATAGAGTGGCAATGGGTTGAATAATAAAGTGAAAATTGGGGTCAACAATACAGAGTGACAAGGCGCTCAGCAATACACAGTGACAATGGGCTCAATAATAGAATGGCAATCAATTCTATAATAGACTGACAATGGGTTCAATAATAGAGTGACAATGAGTTCAATAATGGAGTAACAATGGGTTCAATAATAGAGTGACAATGGGTTCAATAATACAGAGTGAAAATTGTCTCAATAAAATAGAGTGACAATGGGCTCAATAATAGAGTGACAATGGGTTAAATAACAGAGTGGCAATAGGCTCAATAATAGAATGACAATGGGCTCAATAAAAATGTCTCAATGGGCTAAATAATAGAATGACAATGTACTCAACAATACAGAGTGACAATGCGCTCAATAATACAGAGTGGCAATGGGCTCAATAATAGAGTGACAATGGGTTAAATAATAGAGTGGAAGTGGGCTCAATAATAGAGTGACAATGGGCTCAATAATAGAGTGATAATGTGTTCAATAATCGAGTGACAATGGATTCAATAATAGAGTGACAATGGGCTCAATAATACAAAGTGGCAATGAGCTCAATAATAGAGTGGCAAAGGGTTAAATAATAGAGTGGAAATGGGCTCAATAATAGAGTGACAATGGGGTCAATAATAGTGATAATGTGTTCCATAATAGAGTGGCAATGGGTCAATAATAGAGTGGTAATGGGCTCAAAAATAGAGTGACAATGGGATCAATAATACAGAGTGTCTATGGGCTCAATAATAGAGTGGCAATGGGCTCAATAATAGAGTGACAATGGGCTCAATAATACAGAGAGAGAATGGGTTTAATAAAAGAGTGGCAATTTGTTCATTAATTGAGTGACAATGGGTTCAATAATAGAGTGGCAATGGGTTCAATAGTATAGTAGCAATGGGCTCAATAATACTCAGTTACAATGGGCTCAATAAAAGAGTAGCAATCGGCTCAAAAATACAGTGACAATGGGCTCTATAATAGGGTCCCAATGGGCTCAATAATACAGAGAGACAATGGGCTTAATAAAAGAGTGGCAATGGATTCAATAATACAGTGACAATGAGTTCAATAATAGAGTGGCAATGGGTTCAATAATAAAGTGAAAATTGGGGTCAACAATACAGAGTGACAATGCGCTGAGCAATACACAGTGACAATGGTCTCATTAATAGAGCGACAATGGGTTCAAGAATTGAGTGCCACGGGTTCAATAATAGAGTGACAATCGGCTCCACAATAGAGTGACTACGGGTTCAATAACAGAGTGGCAATAGGCTCAATAATAGAATGGCAATGGGCTCTATAATAGAGTCTCAATGGGCTAAATAATAGAGTGACAATGGACTCAACAATACAGAGTGACAATACGCTCAATAATAGAGTGGCAATGGGCTCAATAATAGAGTGGCAATGGGTTAAATAATAGTGTAAATGTGCTCAATAATAGAGTGACCTTGGGCTCAATAATAGAGTGATAATGCATTCAATAATCGAGTGGCAATGGGCTAAATAATTGAGTGACAATGCACTCAACAATACAGAGTGACAATGCGATCAATAATAGAGTGGCAATGGACTCAATAATAGAGTGGCAATGGGTTAAATAATAGAGTGGAAATGGGCTCAATAATAGAGTGACAATGGTGTCAATAATATAGTGACAATGGGATCAATAATACAGAGTGACAATGGGCTCAATAATTGAGTGACAATGGGTTCAATAATAGAGTGGCAATGGGTTCAATAATAGAGTGACAATGGGCTCAACAGTACAGAGTGACAATGCGCTCAATAATACAGAGTGACAATGGGCTCAATGATAGAGTGGCAATAGGTTAAATAATAGAGCGGAAATGGGCTCAATAATAGAGTGGCAATGGTCTCAATACTACAGAGTAAAAGTGGGCTCAATAATAAAGTGGCAATTCGTTCAATAATAGTTACAATGGGCTCAACAATAGAGTGAAATGGACTCAATAATAGAATGGCAATTGATTCAATCATAGAGTGACATTAGGTTCAATAATAGAGCGACAATGGGTTCAGTAATAGAGTTACAATGTGTTCAATAATAGAATGACAATGCGTTCAATAATACAGAGTTACAATGGGCTCAATAATAGAGTGACAATGGGTTCAATAATAGAGTGGCAATAGGCTCAATAATAGAATGACAATGGGCTCAATAATAGAGTGGCAATGGGCTAACTAATATAGTGACAATGGACTCAATAATAGAGTGACAATGGGCTCAATAATACAGAGTCACAATGGGCTTAATGAAAGAGTGGCTGTGTGTTCATTAATAGAGTGACAATGGTTTCAATAATAGAGTGGCAATGGTTCAATAATATAGTGGCAATGGGCTCAATAATACCCAGTTACAATGGCTTCAATAAAAGAGTAGCAATGGGCACAAAAGTACAGTGACAATGGGCTCAATAATAGAGTGACAATGGGCTCAATAATACAGAGAGACAATGGGCTTAATAAAAGAGTGGCAATGGGTTTAATAATAGAGTGACAATGGGTTCAATAATAGAGTGGCAATGGGTTCAATAATACAGTGATAATCGGGGTCAATAATACAGAGTGACAATGCGCTCAATAATAGAGTGGCAATGGGCTCAATAATAGAGTGGCAATGGGTTAAATAATAGAGTGGAAATGGGCTCAATAATAGAGTCACAATGGGTTCAATATTAGAGTGACAATGGGCTCAATAATAGAGTGGCAATGGGCTCAATAATACAGAGAGACAATGGGCTAAATAAAAGAGTGGCAATGGGTTTAATAATAGAGTGACAATGGGTTCAATAATAGAGTGACAATGGGTTCAATAATACAGTGATAATTGGGGTCAACAATACAGAGTGACAATGCGCTCAATAATACAGAGTGGCAATGGGCTCAATAATGGAGTGGCAATGGGTTAAATAATAGAGTGGAAATGGGCTCAATAATAGAGTCAAAATGGGTTCAATATTAGAGTGACAATAGGCTCAATAATAGAGTGGCAATGGGTTAAATAATAGAGTGGCAATAGGTTCAATAACAGAGTGACAATGGGATCAATAATACAAAGTAACAATGGGCTCACTTATAGAGTGACAATGGGCTCAATAATAGATTGACAATGGGATCAATAATACAAAGTGACAATGGGCTCAATAATAGTGACAATGGGCTCAATAATATAGTGGCATGAGTTCAATAATAGGGTGACAATGGGCTCAATAATATTGTGATAATGGGCTCAATAATAGAGTGTCAATGGGCTCAATAATACAAAGAGACAATGGGCTTAATAAAAGAGTGGCAATGTGTTAATTAATAGAGTGACAATGGGTTCAATAATAGAGTGGCAATGGCTTCAATAATATAGTGGCAATGGGCTCAAAAATACTAAGTTACAATGGGCTCAATAAACGAGTAGCAATGGGCTCAAAAATACAGTGACAATGGGCTGAATAATAGAGTGGCAATGGATTCAATAAGAGAGTGACAATGGGTACAATAATAGTCATAATTGGGCTCAACAATACAGAGTGACAATGAGTTAAATAATAGAGTGACATTGGGCTCAATAATAGAGTGGCAATGGCTTCAATAATATAGTGGCAATGGGCTCAATAATACTCAGTTCCAGAGGACTCAATAAAAGAGTAGCAATGGGCTCAAAAATAAAGTGACAATGGGCTCAATAATAGAGTGTCAAAGGATTCAATAATAGAGTGACAATGGGTTCAATAATAGAGTGGCAAGGGGTTGAATAATAGAGTGACAATGGGCTCAACAATACAGATTGACAATGCGCTCAATAATAGAGAGTGACAATGGGCTTAATAATAGAGTGGCACTGGGTCAAATAATAGAGTGGAAATGGGTTCAAATATAGAGTGGCAATGGACTCAATAATACTCAGTTACAATGGGCACAGTAAAAGAGTAGCAATGGGCTCAAAAATAGAGTGACAATGGGATCAATAATAGAGTGGCAATGGGTTCAATAATAGAGTGACAATGGGTTCAATAATAGAGTAGCAATAGGTTCATTAACAGAATAACAATGGGCTCAATAATAGAGTGGCAATGGGCTAAATAATAGGTTTACAATGGACTCAACAATACAGAGTGACACTGCGCTCAATAATACAGAGAAGCAATGGGCTCAATAATAGAGTGGCAATGGGGTCATTAATAGAGTGGCAATAGGCTCAATAATGGAATGAAAATGGGCTCAATAATAGAGTGACAATTGACTCAATAATAGAGTCAATGGGCTAAATAATAGAGTGACAATGGACTCAAAAATACAGAGTGACAATGTGCTCAATAATAGAGTGGCAATGGGTTAAATAATAGAATGGCAATGGGTTCATTATTAGCGTGGCAATGGGCTCAATAATAGAATCACAAATGATTCAATATTAGAGTGATAATGGGTTCAATAATAGAGTGGCAATAGTCTCAATAAGAAAATGACAATGGTCTCTATAATAGAGTGGCAATGGGATAAATAATAGAGTGACAATGGGCTCAACAATACAGAGTGATAATGGGCTAAATAAAGGAATGGCAATCTGTGCATTAATAGAGGTACAATGGGTGCAATAATAGAGTTACAATGGGTTCAATAATATTGTGGCAATGGGCTCAATAATACTCAGTTACAATGGGTTCAATAAAAGAGTAGCAATGGGCTCAAAAAGACAGTGACAATGGGCTCAATAATAGAGTGTCAAAGGAATCAATAATAGAGTGGCAATGGGCTCAATAATAGAGTGGCAATGGGTTCAATAATAGAGTGAAAATGGGCTCAATAATATAGAATGACATTGGGCTCAATAATCGAGTGACAATGGGTTCAATAATAGAGCGACAATGGGCTCAATAATAGAGTGAAAATGGGATCAATAATAGAGTGACAATGGGCTGAATAATAGAGTGGCAATGGGCTAAATAATAGATTGACAATGCGCTCAGTAATACAGCGCGGCAATGGACTCAATAATAGAATGGCAATGGATGAAATAATAGAGTGGAAATGGTCCCAATAATAGAGTGACAATGGGCTCAATAATAGTGATAATTTGCTCAATAATAGAGTGGCAATGGGTTCAATTGCAGAGTGACAATGGGATCAATAATACAGAGTAACAATGGGCTCAGTAACAGAGTGGCAATGGGCTCAATAAAACAGAGTGACAATGGGTTCAATAATAACGTGGCAATGGGCTCCATAATACTCAGTTACAATGGGCTCAATAAAAGAGTAGCAATGGGCTCAAAAATACAGTGACAATGGGCTCAATAATAGAGTGTCAAAGGATTCAATAATAGAGTGACAATGGGTTCAATAATAGAGTGGCAAGGGTTTGAATAATAGAGTGACAATGGGCTCAACAATACAGATTGACAATGCGCTCAATAATAGAGTGACAATGGGCTCAATAATAGAGTGGCACTGGGTCAAATAATAGAGTGGAAATGGGTTCAAATATAGAGTGGCAATGGACTCAATAATACTCAGTTACAATGGGCACAATAACAGAGTAGCAATGGGCTCAAAAATAGAGTGACATTGGGATGAATAATAGAGTGGCAATGGATTTAATAATAGAGTGACAATGGGTTCAATAATAGAGTGACAATGGGTTCAATAATAGAGTGCCAATAGGTTCATTAACAGAATAACAATGGGCTCAATAGTAGAGTGGCAATGGGCTAAATAATAGATTTACAATGGACTCAACAATACAGAGTGACACTGCGCTCAATAATACAGAGTGGCAATGGGCTCAATAATAGAGTGGCAATGGGTTCATTAATAGAGTGGCAATAGGCTCAATAATGGAGTGAAGATGGGATCAATAATAGAGTGACAATTGGCTCAAAAATAAAGTCAATGGGCTAAATAATAGAGTGACAATAGACTCAAAAATACAGAGTGGCAATGGGCTCAATAATAGAGTTGCAATGGGTTGTATAATAGAGTGGCAATGGGTTCATTAATAGCGTGACAACGGGCTCAATAATAGAATCACAAATGATTCAATATTAGAGTGACAATGGGTTCAATAATAGAGTGGCAATAGGCTCAACAAGAGAATGACAATGGTCTCTATAATAGAGTGGCAATGGGATAAATAATAGAGTGACTATGGACTCAACAATACAGAGTGATAATGGGCTAAATAAAGGAGTGGCAATGTGTTCATTAATAGAGGCACAATGGGTTCAATAATAGAGTTACAATGGGTTCAATAATATCGTGGCAATGGGCTCAATAATACTCAGTCACAATGGGTTCAATATTAGAGTGACAATGGGCTCAATAATAGAGTGGCAATGGGTTAAATAATAGAGTGGCAATAGGTTCAATAACAGAGTGACAATAGGATCAATAATACAAAGTAACAATGGGCTCACTTATAGAGTGACAATGGGCTCAATAATAGATTGACAATGGGATCAATAATACAAAGTGACAATGGGCTCAATAATAGAGTGACAATGGGCTCAATAATATAGTGGCATGGGTTCAATAATAGGGTGACAATGGGCTCAATAATATTGTGATAATGGGCTCAATAATAGTGTCAATGGGCTCAATAATACAAAGAGACAATGGGCTTAATAAAAGAGTGGCAATGTGTTAATTAATAGAGTGTCAATGGGTTCAATAATAGAGTGGCAATGGCTTCAATAATATAGTGGCAATGGGCTCAAAAATACTAAGTTACAATGGGCTCAATAAACGAGTAGCAATGGGCTCAAAAATACAGTGAGAATGGGCTGAATAATAGAGTGGCAATGGATTCAATAAGAGAGTGACAATGGGATCAATAATAGAGTCATAATTGGGCTCAACAATACAGAGTGACAATGAGTTAAATAATAGAGTGACATTGGGCTCAATAATAGAGTGGCAATGGCTTCAATAATATAGTGACAATGGGCCCAATAATACTCAGTTCCAAAGGGCTCAATAAAAGAGTAGCAATGAGCTCAAAAATAAAGTGACAATGGGCTCAATAATAGAGTGACAATGGGCTCAATAAAAGAGTGACAATGGGCTCGATAATTGAGTGACAATGGGCTCAATAATACAGGGAGACAATGGGCTTAGTGATAGAGTGGCAGTGTGTTCTTTAATAGAGTAACAATTGGTTCAATAATAGAGTGACAATGGGGTCAATAAAAGAGTATAAATGTGTTCCACAATAGAGTGGCAATGGCTCAATAATAGAGTGGCAATGGGCTAACAAATAGAGTGACAATGGATTCAATAATACAGAGTGACAATGGGCTCAATAATAGAGTGGCAATGGGCTAAATAATAGAGTGACAATGGGGTCAATAATACAGAGAGACAATGGGCATAATAAAAGAGTGGCAATGTGTTCATTAATAGAGTGACAATGGGTTCAATAATAGAGTGGCAATGGGTTCAATAATATAGTGGCAATGGGCTCAATAATACTCAATTACAATGGGCTGAATAATACAGAGACACAATGGGCTTAAAAAAAGTGGCAAAGTGTTCATTAATAGAGTGACAATGGGTTCAATATTAGAGTGGCAATAGGTTCAATAATAGAGTGGCAGTGGGTTCAATAATAGAGTGGCAATGGGTTCAATAATAGAGTGATAATTGGGTCAACAATACAGAGTGACAATGCGCTCAACAATACAGAGTGACAATGGGCTCAATAATAGAGCGACAATGGGCTCAAGAATAGAGTGTCAAGGGCTCAATAATAGAGTGGAAATGGGCTCATTAATAGAGTGACAATGTGTTCAACAACAGAGTGGCCATAGGCTCAACAATAGAATGACAATGGGCTCAATAACTGATCCTCAATGGGCTGAATAATAGAGTGACAATGGACTCAACAATACAGAGTGACAATGCGCTCAATAATACAGTTTGGCAATGGGCTCAATAATTGAGTCGCAATGGGTTAAATAATAGAGTGGAAATGGGCTCAATAACAGAGTGACAATGGGCTCAATAATAGAGTGATAATGTGCTCCATAATAGACTGGCAATGGGCTCAAAAATAGAATGACAATGGGATCAATATTACAGAGTGACAATGGGCTCAATAATAGAGTGACAATGGGCTCAATAATACAGAGAAACAAAGGGCTTAATGATAGAGTGGCAGTGTGTTCATTAATAGAGTGACAATGGGTTCAATAATACAGTGACAATGGGATCAATAATATCGTGGCAATGGGCTCCATAATACTCAGTTACAATGGGCTCAATAAAAGAGTAGCAATGGGCTCAAAAATACAGTGACAATGGGCTCAATAATAGAGTGTCAAAGGAATCAATAATAGAGTGACAATGGGATCAATAGTAGAGTGGCAAGGGGTTCAATAATAGAGTGACAATGGGCTCAACAATACAGAGTGACAATGCGCTCAATAATAGAGTGGCAATGGGTTCAATAATAGAGTGGCAATAGGCTCAATAATAGAGTGAAAATGGGCTCATTAATAGAGTGGCACTGGGTTAAATAATAGAGTGGAAATGGGGTCAAATATAGAGTGGCAATGGACTCAATAATACTCAGTTACAATGGGCACAATAAAAGAGTAGCAATGGGCTCAAAAATAGAGTGACAATCGGATCAATAATAGAGCGGCAATGGATTCAATAATAGAGTGACAATGGGTTCAATAATAGAGTGACAATGGTTTCAATAATAGAGTGGCAATAGGTTCAATAACAGAATAACAATAGGCTCAATAATAGAGTGGCAATGGGCTAAATAAGAGTGACAATGTACTCAACAATACAGAGTGACAATGCGCTCAATAATACAGAGTGGCAATGGGCTCAATAATAGAGTGGCAATGGGTTAAATAATTGAGTGGAAATGGGCTCAATTATAGAGTGACCATTGGCTCAATAATAGAGTGATAATGTGTTCAATAATAAAGTAGTAATGGGTTAAATAATAGAGTGACAATGGGACAAATAATACAGAGTGACAATGGGCTCAAAAATAGAGTGACAATGAGCTCAATGGTAGAGTGACAATGGGTTCAATAATAGAGTGACAATGGGCTCAATAATAGAGTGGCAATGGGCTCAATAATAGATTGACAATGCGCTCAATAACACAGAGCGGCAATGGATTAAATAATACAATGGCAATGGGTGAAATAATAGAGTGGAAATGGTCTCAATAATAGAGTGACAATGGGCTCAATAATAGAGTGATAATTAGCTCAATAATAGAGTGGCAATGGGTTCAATTGCAGAGTGACAATGGGATCAATAATACAGAGTAACAATGCGCTCAGTAACAGAGTGGCAATGGGCTCAATAATAGAGTGACAATGGGATCAATAAAACAGAGTGACAATGGGTTCAATAATATCGTGGCAATGGGTTCCATAATACTCAGTTACAATGGGCTCAATAAAAGAGTAGTAATGGGCTCAAAAATACAGTGACAATGGGCTCAATAATAGAGTGTCAAAGGATTCAATAATAGAGTGACAATGGGTTCAATAATAGAGTGGCAAGGGGTTGAATAATAGAGTGACAATGGTCTCAACAATACAGATTGACAATGCGCTCAATAATAGAGAGTGACAATAGGCTCAATAATAGAGTGGCAATGGGGTCAATAATAGAGTGACGATGGGTTCAATAATACAGAGAAATAAGCCGCTCAATAATAGAGTGGCAAGGTGTTCATTAATAGAGTTACAATGGGTTCAATAATACATAGTGAAAATGGGCTCAATAATAATGACAATGTGCGCAATAATAGAGTTACCATGGGTCCAATAATAGAGTGACAATGGGCTCAATAATAGAGTGGCAATGGGCTCAATAATGAGAAACAATTGGCTCAGTAATACAGTGGCAATGGGGTCAATAATATAGTGACAATTGGCTCAATAATACAGAGTGACAATGGGCTCAATTATAGAGTGGCAAATGGCTCAATAATAGTTTGACAAAGGGCTCAATAAAAGATTGGCAATGTGTTCAATAATAGAGTGACAATGGGCTCAATAATAGAGTGGCAATGGGGTCAATAATAGAGTGACGATGGGTTCAATAATAGAGTGACAATGGGTTCAATAATACAGAGAAATAAGCCGCTCAATAATAGAGTGGCAAGGTGTTCATTAATAGAGTTACAATGGGTTCAATAATACATAGTGAAAATGGGCTCAATAATAATGACAATGTGCGCAATAATAGAGTTACCATGGGTCCAATAATAGAGTGACAATGGGCTCAATAATAGAGTGGCAATGGGCTCAATAATGAGAAACAATTGGCTCAATAATACAGTGGCAATGGGGTCAATAATATAGTGACAATTGGCTCAATAATACAGAGTGACAATGGGCTCAATTATAGAGTGGCAAATGGCTCAATAATAGTTTGACAAAGGGCTCAATAAAAGATTGGCAATGTGTTCAATAATAGAGTGACAATGGGCTCAATAATAGAGTGGCAATGGGGTCAATAATAGAGTGACGATGGGTTCAATAATAGAGTGACAATGGGTTCAATAATACTGAGTAATAATCCGCTCAATAATAGAGTGGCAATTTGTGCAATAATAGAGTTACCATGGGTTCAATAATAGAGTGACAATGGGCACAATAATAGAGTGGCAACGGGCTCAATAACGAGAAACAATCGGCTCAATAATAGAGTGGCAATGGGCTCAATAATGGAATCACAAATGATTCAATATTAGAGTGACAATGGGTTCAATAATAGAGTGGCAATAGGCTCAATAAGAGAATGACAATGGTCTCTATAATAGAGTGGCAATGGGATAAATAATAGAGTGACAATGGACTCAACAATACAGAGTGATAATGGGCTAAATAAAGGAGTGGCAATGTGTTCATTAGTAGAGGTACAATGGGTTCAATAATAGAGTTACAATGGGTTCAATAATATCGTGGCAATGGGCTCAATAATACTCAGTTACAATGGGCTCAATAAAAGAGTAGCAATGGGCTCAAAAATACAGTGACAATGGGCTCATTAATAGAGTGTCAAAGGAATAAATAATAGAGTGACAATGGGATCAATAATAGGGTAGCAAGGGGTTCAATAATAGAGTGACAATGGGCTCAACAATACAGAGTGACAATGCGCTCAATAATAGAGTGGCAATGGGGTCAATAATAGAGTGGCAATGGGTTCAATAATAGAGTGAGAATGGGCTCAATAATACAGAATGACAGTGGGCTCAATAATAGAGTGACAATGGGTTCAATAATAGAGCGACAATGGGCTCAATAATAGAGTGACAATGGGATCAATAATACAGAGTGACAATGGGCTGAATAATAGAGTGGCAATGGGCTAAATAATAGATTGACAATGCGCTCAATAATACAGAGCGGCAATGGACTTAATAATAGAATGTCAATGGGTGAAATAATAGAGTGGAAATGGTCTCAATAATAGAGTGACAATGGGCTCAATAATAGAGTGATAATTTGCTCTATAATAGAGTGGCAATGGGTTCAACTGCAGAGTGACAATGGGATCAATAAAATAGTGGCAATGGGTTCAATAATAGAGTGACAATGGGCTCAATAATAGAGTTATAAGGTGTTCAATAATAGAGTGGCAATGGTTTCAATAACAGAGAAGCAATGGGCTCAATGATAGAGTGACAATGCGATCAATAATACAGCTCAATGAAAGAGTATCAATGGGCTCAATAATAGAGTGGCAATGGGGTCAATAATAGAGTGACGATGGGTTCAATAATAGAGTGACAATGGGTTCCATAATACAGAGTAATATGCCGCTCAGTAATGGAGTGGCAATGGGTTCAATAATAGAGTGACAATGGGCTCAATAGTAGAGTGGAATTTGGCTCAATAATGAGAAACAATCGGCTCAATAATACAGTGGCAATGGGGTCAATAATATAGTTACAATTGGCTCAATAATACAGAGTGACAATGGGCTGAATAATAGAGTGGCAATGGGCTAAATAATAGATTGACAATCCGCTCAATAATACAGAACAGCAATGGACTCAATAATAGAATGGCAATGGGTGAAATAATAGATTGGAGATGGTCTCAATAATAGAGTGACAATGGGCTCAATAATAGAGTGATAATTAGCTCAACAATAGAGTGGCAATGAGTTCAATTGCAGAGTGACAATGGGATCAATAATACAGAGTAACAATGGGCTCAGTAATAGAGTGGCAATGGGCTCCATAATACTCAGTTACAATGGGCTCAATAAAAGTGTAGCAATGGGCTCAAAAATACAGTGACAATGGGCTCAATAATAGTGTCAAAGGATTCAATAATAGAGTGACAATGGGTTCAATAATAGAGTGGCAAGGGGTTGAATAATAGAGTGACAATGGGCTCAATAATAGAGTGGCAATGGGGTCATTAATACTCAGTTAAAATGGGAACAATAAAAGAATAGCAATGGGCTCAGAAATAGAGTGACAATGGGATCAATAATAGAGTGGCATGGGTTCAATAATAGAGTGATAATGGGCTCAATAATAGAGTGACGATGGGTTCAATAATAGAGTGACAATGCATTCAATAATACAGAGAAATAAGCCGCTCAATAATAGTGGCAATGTGTTCAATAATAGAGTTACAATGGGTTCAATAATACATAGTGAAAATGGGCTCAATAATAGTGACAATGTGCGCAATAGTAGAGTTACCATGGGTTCAATAATAGAGTGACAATGGGCTCAATAATAGAGTGGCAAAGGGCTCAATAATGAGAAACAATCGGCTCAATAATACAGTGGCAATGGGGTCAATAATATAGTGATAATTGGCTCAATAATACAGAGTGACAATGGGCTCAATTATAGAGTGGCAATGGGCTCAATAATAGAGTGACAAAGGGCTCAATATAAGATTGGCAATGGGTTCAATAATAGAGTGACAATGGGCTCAATAATAGAGTGGCAATGGGGTCAATAATAGAGTGACGATGGGTTCAACAATAGAGTGACAATGGGTTCAATAATAGAGTGGCAATAGGCTCAATAAGAGAATGACAATGGTCTCTATAATAGAGTGGCAATGGGATAAATAATAGAGTGACAATGGACTCAACAATACAGAGTGATAATGGGCTAAATAAAGGAGTGGCAATGTGTTCATTAGTAGAGGTACAATGGGTTCAATAATAGAGTTACAATGGGTTCAATAATGTCGTGGCAATGGGCTCAATAATACTCAGTTACAATGGGCTCAAAGAAGAGTAGCAATGGGCTCAAAAATACAGTGACAATGGGCTCAATAATAGTGTCAAAGAATTCAATAATAGAGTGACAATGCGCTCAATAATAGAGTGGCAATGGGCTCAATAATAGAGTGACAATGGGCTCAATAATAGAGTTATAAGGTGTTCAATAATAGAGTGGCAATGGTTTCAATAACAGAGAAGCAATGGGCTCAATGATAGAGTGACAATGCGATCAATAATACAGCTCAATGAAAGAGTATCAATGGGCTCAATAATAGAGTGGCAATGGGCTCAATAATAGAGTGACGATGGGTTCAATAATAGAGTGACAATGGGCTCAATAATGCAGAGTGGCAATGGGCTCAATAATAGAGTGGCAATGGGTTAAATAGTAGAGTGGAAATGGGCTCAATAGTAGAGTGACAATGGGCTCAATAATAGAGTGATAATATGTTCAATAATAGAGTGGCAATGGGTTCAATAATAGAGTGGCAATGGGCTCAATAATACAATGACAATTGATTCAATAATAGAGCGACAAAGGGTTCAATAATAGAGTGGCAATAGGCTCAATAACAGAATGACATTGGTTTCTATAATAGAGTGGCAATGGGCTAAATAATAGAGTGACAATGGGCTCAATAATAGAGTGATAAGGGGCTCAATAATATAATGGCATGGGTTCAATAATAGAGTGACAATGGGCCCAATAATAGAGTGACAATGGGTTCAATAAAACAGTGACAATGGGCTCAATAATAGAGTGGCAATGGGGTCAATAATAGAATGACGATGGGTTCAATAATAGATTGACAATGGGGTCAATAATACAGAGTAATACGCCGCTCAATAATAGAGTGGCAATGTGTTCAATAATGGAGTTACAATGGGTTCAATAATACCTAGTGAAAATGGGCTCAATAATAGTAACAATGTGCACAATAATAGAGTTACCATGGGTTCAATAATAGAGTGACAATGGGTTCAATAGAACAGTGACAATGGGCTCAATAATAGAGTGGCAATGGGGTCAATAATAGAATGACGATGGGTTCAATAATAGAGTGACAATAGGCTCAATAACAGAATGACATTGGTTTCTGTAATAGAGTGGAAATGGGCTAAATAATAGAGTGACAATGGGCTCAATAATAGAGTGACAAGGGGCTCAATAATATAGTGGCATGGGTTCAATAATAGAGTGACAATGGGCTCAATAATAGAGTGGCAATGGGGTCATTAATAGAGTGACGATGGGTTCAATAATAGAGTGACAATGCATTCCATAATACAGAGAAATAAGCCTCTCAATAATAGAGTGGCAATGTGTTCAATAATAGTGTTACAATGGGTTCAATAATACATAGTGACAATGTGCGCAATAATAGAGTTACCATGGGTTCAATAATAGAGTTACAATGGGTTCAATAATACATAGTGACAATGGGCTCAATAATAGTGGCAATGGGCTCAATAATGAGAAACAATCGGCTCAATAATACAGTGGCAATGGGGTCAATAATATAGTGACAATTGGCTCAATAATAGAGTGACAATGGGCTCAATTAGAGAGTGGCAATGGGCTCAATAATAGAGTGACAAAGGGCTCAATAAAAGAGTGGCATTGGGTTCAATAATAGAATGACAATGGGCTCAATAATAGAGTAGCAATGAGGTCAATAATAGAGTGACGATGGGTTCAATAATAGAGTGACAATGGGTTCAATAATAGAGTAATTATCCGCTCAATAATAATGTGGCAATGTGTGCAATAATAGAGTTACCATGGGTTCAATAATAGAGTGACAATGGGCTCAATAATAGAGTGGCAATGGGCTCAATAATGAGAAACAATCGGCTCAATAATAGAGTGGCAATGGGGTCAATAATAGAGTGGCAATGGGCTCAATAATAGAGTGACAATGGGCTCAATAAAAGAGTGGCAATGGGTTCAATAATAGAGTGACAATGGACTCGATAATAGAGTTATAAGGTGTTCAATAATAGAGTGGCAACGGTTTCAATAACAGAGAAGCAATGGGCTCAATGATAGAGTGACAATGCGATCAATAATACAGCTCAATGAAAGAGTATCAATGGGCTCAAAAATATAGTGACAATGGGCTCAATAATAGAATGGCAATCGATTCATTTATAGAGTGACAATGAGTTCAATAATAGAGTTACAAAGGGTTCAATAATAGAGTGACAATGGGTTCAATAATAGAGTGAGAATTGGCTCAATAATACAGAATGACAATGGGCTCAATAATAGAGTGACATGGGTTCAATAATAGAGGGTCAATGGGCTCAATACTACAGTAACAATGGGTTTAATAATAGGACGGCAATAGGCACAATAATAGAATGACAATGGGCTCAATAATACAGTCTCAATGAGCTAAATAATAGTGACAATTGACTCAAAAATACCGAGTGACAATGCGCTCAATAATGCAGAGTGGCAATGGGCTCAATATTAGAGTGGCAATGGGTTAAATAGTAGAGTGGAAATGGGCTCAATTGTAGAGTGACAATAGGCTCAATAATAGAGTGATAATATGTTCAATAATAGAGTGGCAATGGGTTCAATAATAGAGTGGCAATGGGCTCAATAATAGAATGACAATTGATTCAGTAATAGAGCGACAATGGGTTCAATAATAGAGTGGCAATAGGCTCAATAACAGAATGACATTGGTTTCTATAATAGAGTGGCAATGGGCTAAATAATAGAGTGACAATGGACTCAACAATACAGAGCGACAATGGGCTTAATAAAAGAGTGGCAATGTGTTCATTAACAGAGTGACAATGGGTTCAATAATAGTGACAATGGGTTCAATAATATCGTGGCAATGGGCACCATAATACTCAGTTACAATGGGCTCAATAAAATATTAGCAATGGGCTCAAAAATACAGTGACAATGGGCTCAATAATAGAGTGTCAAAGGATTCAATAATTGAGTGACAATGGGCTCAATAATAGAGTGGCAATGGGTTCAATAATAGAGTGGCAAAAGGCTCAATAATAGAGTGAAAATGGGCTCAATAATAGAGTGGCACTGGGTTAAATAATAGAGTGGAAATGGGTTCAAATATAGAGTGGCAATGGCCTCAATAATACTGAGTTACAATGGCACAATAAAAGAGTAGCAATGGGCTCAAAAATAAAGTGACAATGGGATCAATAAGAGAGTGGCAATGGATTCAATAACAGAGTGACAATGGGCTCAATAACAGAGTGGCAATGGGTTCAATAATAGAGTGGCAATAGGGTAAATAATAGAGTGAAAATCGGCTCAATAATAGAGTGGCAATGGGCTAAATAATAAAGTGACAATGTACTCAACAATAGAGTGACAATGCACTCAATAATAGAGTGGCAATGGGCTCAATAGTAGAGTGGAAATGGGTTAAATAATTGAGTGGAAATGGGCTCAATTATAGAGTGACAACTGGCTAAATAATAGAGTGATAATGTGTTCAATAATAAAGTAGCAATGGTTTCAATTATAGAGTGACAATGGGATAAGTAATACAGAGTGACAATGGGCTCAATAATAGAGTGGCATTGATTCAATAATAGAGTGACAATGAGCTCAATAATAGAGTGACAATGGGTTCAATAATAGAGTGGCAATAGGCTCAATAACAGAATGACAATGGGCTGAATAATAGAGTGGCAATGGGCTAAATAATAGATTGACAATGGACTCAACAATCCAGCGTGACGATGCGCTCAATAATACAGTGCGGCAATGGGTTGAATAACAGAATGGCAATGGGTGAAATAATAGAGTGGAAATGGGTTAAATAATTGAGTGGAAATGGGCTCAATTATAGAGTGACAACTGGCTAAATAATAGAGTGATAATGTGTTCAATAATAAAGTAGCAATGGTTTCAATTATAGAGTGACAATGGGATAAGTAATACAGAGTGACAATGGGCTCAATAATAGAGTGGCATTGATTTAATAATAGAGTGACAATGAGCTCAATAATAGAGTGACAATGGGTTCAATAATAGAGTGGCAATAGGCTCAATAACAGAATGACAATGGGCTGAATAATAGAGTGGCAATGGGCTAAATAATAGATTGACAATGGACTCAACAATCCAGCGTGACGATGCGCTCAATAATACAGTGCGGCAATGGGTTGAATAACAGAATGGCAATGGGTGAAATAATAGAGTGGAAATGGGCTCAATAATAGAGTGACAATGGGCTCAATAATAGAGTGATAATTTGTTCAATAATAGAGGGGCAATGGGTTCAATAATACAGAGTAACATTGGGCTCAGTAATAGAGTCGCAATGGGCTCAATAATAGAGTGACAATAGGATCAATAAAACAGAGTGACAATGGGGTCAATAATAGTGGCAATGGGTTCAATAGTAGAGTGACAAGGGGATAAATAACATAGTGGCATGGGGTCAATAATAGAGTGACGATGACTTCAATAATAGAGTGACAATGGGTTCAATAATACAGAGTAATAATCCGCTCAATAATAGAGTGGCAATGTGTTCAATAATAGAGTTACAATGGGTTCAATAATACATAGTGAAAATTGGCTCAACAATAGAGTGACAATGTGTGCAATAATAGAGTTACCGTGGGTTCAATAATAGAGTGACAATGGGCTCAATAATAGAGTGATAATGGGTTCAATAATACAGAGTGAAAATGGGCTCAATAATACAGAATGACAATGGGCTCAATAATAGAGTGGCATGGTTTCAATAATAGAGGGACAATCGGCTCAATAATACAGTGACAATGGGTTCAATAATAGAATGGCAATAGGCACAATAAAAGAATGACAATGGGCTCAATAATACAGTCTCAATGGGCTAAATAATAGAGTGACAATTGACTCAAAAATACCGAGTGACAATGCGCTCAATAATGCATAGTGGCAAAGGGCTCAATAATAGAGTGGCAATGGGTTAAATAATAGAGTGGAAATGGGCTCAATAGTAGAGTGACAATGGGCTCAATAATAGAGTGATAATATGTTCAATAATAGAGTGGCAATGGGCTCAATAATAGAATGACAATTGATTCAATAATAGAGTGACAATGGGTTCAATAATAGAGTGGCAATAGGCTCAATAACAGAATGACAATGGTCTCTATAATAGCGTGGCAATGGGCTAAATAATAGAGTGACAATGGACTCAACAATACAGAGTGACAATGGGCTTAATCAAAGAGTGGAAATGTGTTCATTAATAGAGTAACAATGGGTTCAATAATAGAGTGACAATGGGTTCAATAATATCGTGGCAATTGGCTCCATAATACTCAGTTACAATGGGCTCAATAAAAGAGTAGCAATGGGCTCAAAAATACAGTGACAATGGACTCAATAATAATGTCAAAGGATTCAATAATAGAGTGACAATGGGTTCAATAATAGAGTGGCAAGGGGTTGAATTTTAGAGTGACAATGGGCTCAACAATACAGAGTGACAATGCGCACAATAATAGAGAATGACAATGGGCTCAATAATAGAGTGGCACTTGGTCATATCATAGAGTGGAAATGGGCTCAAAAATAGAGTGACAATGGGATCAATAATAGAGTGGCAATGGATTCAATAATAGAGTGACAATGGGTTCAATAATAGAGTGACAATGGGTTCAATAATGGAGTGGCAATAGGTTCAATAACAGAATAACAGTGGGCTCAATAATAGAGTGGCAATGGGCTAAATAATAGAGTTACAATGGACTCAACAATACAGAGTGACAATGTACTCAATAATACAGAATGGCAAAGGGCTCAATAATAGAGTGGCAATGGGTTCAATAATAGAGTGGCAATAGGCTCAATATAGAGTGAAAATGGGCTCAATAATAGAGTGGCAATGGGCTCAAAAATAGAGTGACAATGGGATCAATCATACAGTGGCAATGGGTAAAGTAATTGAGTGGAAATAGGCTCAGTTATAGAGTGACAATTGGCTCAATAATAGTGATAATTTGGTCAATAATAAAGTAGCAATGGGTTCAATAATAGAATGACAATGGGATAAATAATATAGAGTGACAATGGGCTTAATAATAGTGATATTCTGCTCAATAAAAGAGTGGAAATGTGTTCAAATATAGAGTGTCAATGGACTCAATAATAGAGTGGCAATGGATTCAATAATAGAGTGACAATGGGTAAAATAATAGAGTGAAAATGGGCTCAATAATAGAATGGCAATTTGTTCAATAATACCGTTGCAATGGGCTCAATAATAGAGTGAAATGTGCTCAATAAAAGAATGGCAATCGATAAAATAATAGAGTGACATTGGGTTCAATAATAGAGCGACAATGGGTTCAATAATAGAGTGGCAATGCATTCTATAATACAGAGTGAAAATGGCTCAATAAGACAGAATGACAATGGGTCCAATAATAGAGCGATAATTGGCTCAATAATAGAGTGGCATGGGTTCAATACTACAGTGACAATGGGCTCAATAATAGAGTGACAATGGCTTCAATAACAGAGTGGCAATAGGCTCAATAATAGAATAACAATGGGCTCAATAATAGAATGGCAATGGGCTCAATAATAGAGTGACAATGGGCTCAACAATACAGAGTGACAATGCGCTTAATAATACAGAGTGACAGTGGGCTCAATAATATAGTGGCATGGGTTCAATAATAGAGTGACAATGGGCTCAAAAATAGAGTGACAATGGTTTCAATAATAGGGTGGTAATAGGCTCAATAATATAGTGGCATGGTTTCAATAAAAGAGTGACAATGGGCGCAATAATAGAGTGACAATGGGTTCAATAATAGAGTTACAATGTGTTCAATAATAGAATTACAATGGGCTCAACAATAGAGTGACAATGGTTTCTATAATAGGGTGGCAATAGGCTCAATAATATAGTGGCATGGTTTCAATAACAGAATGACAATGGGCTCAATGTTAAAATGATAATCTGATCAATAATAGATTGGAAATGGGTTCATATATAGAGCAGCAATGGACTCAATAATACTCAGTTACAATGGGCTCAATAAAAGAGTAGCAATGGGCTCAAAAATAGAGTGACAATGGGCTCAATAATAGAGAGTTAATAGGCTCAATAATATAGTGGCATTGTTTCAATAATAGAGTGACAATGGGCTCAATAATAGAGTGACAATGGGTTCAATAATAGAGTAAGCATGTGTTCAATAATAGAGTTACAATGGGTTCAATAATAGAGTGATAATGGGCTCAATAATACAGAGTGACAGTGGGCTCAATAATAGAGTGACAATGGGTTCAATAATAGTGCGACAATGGGCTCAATAGAGTGGCATGGGTTCAATAAAAGAGTGACAATGGGCTCAATAATAGAATGACAACGGACTCAATAATAGAGTGGCAATGGGCTAAATAATAGAATGACAACGGACTCAACAATTCATAGTGACAATGCGCTCAATAATACAGAGAGGCAATGGGCTCAATAAGAGAGTGTCAATTTGTTCAACAATAGAGTGGCAATGGGCTCAATAAAGGAGTGACAATGTGATCAATAATACAAAGTGACAATGAGCTCAATAATAGTGGCAATGGGCTCAATAATAGAGTGATTATGGGCTCAAGACTAGAATGGCAATCGATTCAATAATAGAGTGACAAAGTGTTCAATAATAAAGTGACAATGGGTTTAATAATAGAGTTATAATGGGTTCAATAATAGAGGGACAATGGGTTCAATAATACAAAGTGGAAATGCGCTCTATACTACAGTGAGAATGGGCTCAACAATGGAGTGATAATGTGTTCAATAATAGAGTGGCAATGTGTTCAATAATACAGTGGTGTTGGGCTCAATAATAGAGTGACAATGGGCTCAACAATACAGAGTGAAAATGGGCTTATTGAATGAGTGGCAATGTGTTCCTTAATAGAGTGACAATTGGTTCAATAATAGTGGCAATGGGTTCAATAATAGAATGACAATGGGCTCAATAATAGGATGTCAATGGGCTCAATAATAGAGTGGCATTGGGCTAAATAATAGAGTGACAATGGACTCAACAATACAGAGTCACAATGCGCTCAATAATACAGAGTGACAGTGGGTTCAATAATACAGTGACAATGGGTTCAATAATAGAGTGTCAAGGGGCTCAATAATAGAATGGCAATCGATTCAATAATAGAGTGACAAAGGGTTCAATAATAAAGTGACAATGGGCTCAATAATAGAGTGACAATGGGTTCAATAATAGAGTGGCAATAGGCTCAATAACAGAATGACAATGGGCTCTATAATAGAGTGGCAATGGGCTAAATAATAGAGTGACAATGTACGCAACAATACAGAGTGACAATGGGCTCAATAATACAGAGAAGAAATGGGCTCAATAATAGTGTGGCAATGGGTTAAATAATAGAGTGGAAATGGGTTCAATAATAGAGTGTCAATATGTTCAACAATAGAGTGGCAATGGGCTCAATAATGAAGTCATAATGTGTTCAATAATAGAGTGGCAATGGGTTCAATAATAGAGTGGCATGGGTTCAATAATAGACTGACAATGGGCACAATAATAGAGTGACAATGGTTTCAATAATAGAGCGGTAATAGGCTCCATAATATAGTGGCATGGTTTCAATAAAAGAGTGACAATGGGCGCAATAATAGAGTGACAAAGGGTTCAATAATAGAGTTACAATGTGTTCAATAATAGAGTTACAATGGGTTCACTAATACAGAGTGAAAATGGGCTCAATAATACAGAATGACAGTGGGCTCAATAATAGAGCGACAATGGGCTCAATAATAGAGTGACAATGGGATCAATAATAGCGTGAAAATGGGCTCAATAATACAGAGTGACAATGGGCTTAATAAATGAGAGGCAATGTGTTCCTTAATAGAGTGGCAATGTGTTCAATAATAGAGTGGCAATGGGTTCAATAATATAGTGGCAAAGGGCTCAATAATACTCAGTTACAATGGGCCCAATAAAAGAGTAGCAATGGGCTCAAAAATACAGTGACAATGGGCTCAATAATAGAGTGGCAATGGATTCAATAATAGAGAGACAATGGGTGCAATAATAGAGTGGTAATGCGTTCAATAATAGAGTGACAATGGGCTCAACAATACAGAGTGACAATGGGCTCAAAAATAGAGTGGCACTGGGTTAAATAATAGAGTGGAAATGGGCTCAATAATAGAGTGACAATGGGCTCAATATTAAAATGATAATCTGATTGATAATAGAGTGGAAATGGGTTCATATATAGAGCGGCAATGGACTCAATAATACTCAGTTACAATGGGCTCAATAAAAGAGTAGCAATGGGCTCAAAAATAGAGTGACAATGGGCTCAATAATAGAGTGGCAATGGATTCAATAATAGAGTGACAATGTGTTCAATAATAGAGTGACAATGGATTCAATAATAGCGTGAAAATGGGCTAAATAATATAGTGGCATGGGTTCACTAATAGAGTGACAATGGGTTCATTAATAGAGCGACAATGGGCTCGATAATAGAATGCTAAATAATAGAGTGGAATTGGGCTCAATAATAGAGTGGCAATTGGTTCAGTAATAGCGTGAAAATGGGCTCAATAATATCGTGGCATGGGTTCAATAATACAGTGGCAATGGGCTCAATAATAGAGTGACAATGGGCTCAATAAGAGAGTGACAATGGGCTCAATAATAGAGTGACAATGGGCTCAATAATACAGAGTGAGAATGGGTTCAATAATAGAGTGGCAATGGGTTCAATAATAGAGTGGCATTGGGCTCAATATTAGAGTAATAATAGACTCAATAATAGAGTGACAATGGTTTCAATAATTAAGTGGAAATGGGCTCAATAACATAGAGTGACAATGGGCTCAATAACAGAGTGGCAATGGGCTCAATAATAGAGTGGCAGTGGGATCAATAATAGAGTGGCAATGGGCGCAATAATAGAATGACAATGAGCTCAATAATACAGAGTGGAAATGGGCTCAAGAATAGAGTGACAAAAGGCTCAACAATACAGAGTGACAATGGGCTCAATAACAGAGTGACAATGGGTTCAATAATAGAGTAGCTATGGGCTCAATATTACACAGTAACAATGGGCTCAATAATAGAGAGACAATGGGCTCAACAATACAGAGTGACAATGGGCTCAATATTACAGAGCGACAATGGGCTCAATAATAGAGTAACAATGGGCTCAAAATACAGAGTGACAATGGGCTCAATATTACAGAGTGACAATGGGCTCAATAATAGAATGACAATGGGCTCAATGATACAGAGTGACAATGGGCTCAATAATGGAGTGGCAATGGATTCAATACTAGAGTGGCAATGGCCTCAATATTAGAGTAATAATAGGCTCAATAATAGAGTTACAATGGGTTCAATAATAGAGTGGCAATGGGCTCAATAATATAGAGTGAAAATGTGCTCAATAATAGAGTGGCAATGGGATCAATAATAGAGTGGCAATGGGCTCAAAAATAAAGTGACAATAGGCTCAACAATACAGAGTGACAATGGGCTCAATAATACAGAGTGACAATGGGCTCAATAATAGAGTGACAATGCGCTCAATAATAGTGACAATGGGCTCAACAATACAGAGTGACAATGGGCTCAATATTACAGAGCGACAATGGGCTCCATAATAGAGTGACAATGGGCTCAATAATAGAGTGACAATGGGCTCAATAATATAGCGTGACAATGGGCTCAATAACAGAGTGGCAATGGGCTCAATAATAGAGTGTCAGTGGGATCAATAATAGAGTGGCAATGGCTCCATAATAGAATGACAATGAGCTCAATAATAGAGGGGCAATGGGCACAAAAATAAAGTGACAATGTGCTCAACAATACAAAGTGACAATGGGCTCAATAATACAGAGTGACAATGGGCTCAATAATAGAGTGACAATGGGATCAATGATAGAGTGACAATGGGCTCAATAATACAGTGACAATTGGCTCAATAATAAAGTGACAATGAGCTCAATAATAGAGAGGCAATGGGCTCAATAATATATTGACAATTGGCACAATAATACAGAGTGGTAATGGGCTCAATAATAAAGTGACAAAGGGCTCAACGATACAGAGTGACAACGGGCTCAATAATAGAGTGACAATGGGTTCAATAATAGAGTGGCTATGGGCTCAATTTTACACAGTAACAATGGGCTCAATAATCGAGTGACAATAAGCTCAACAATACAGGGTGACAATGGGCACAATATTACACAGTAACAATGGGCTCAATATTACACAGTAACAATGGGCACAATAATAGAGTGACAATGGGCTCAACAATACAGAGTGACAATGGGCTCAATAATAGAGTGACAATGGGCTCAATAAGAGAGTGACAATGGGCTCAATAATAGAGTGTCAATGGGCTCAATAATACAGAGTGAGAATGGGTTCAATAATAGAGTGGCAATGGGTTCAATAATAGAGTGGCATTGGGCTCAACATTAGAGTAATAATAGACTCAATAATAGAGTGACAATGGTTTCAATAATTAAGTGGAAATGGGCTCAATAACATAGAGTGACAATGGGCTCAATAACAGAGTGGCAATGGGCTCAATAATAGAGTGGCAGTGGGATCAATAATAGAGTGGCAATGGGCGCAATAATAGAATGACAATGAGCTCAATAATACAGAGTGGAAATGGGCTCAAGAATAGAGTGACAAAAGGCTCAACAATACAGAGTGACAATGGGCTCAATAACAGAGTGACAATGGGTTCAATAATAGAGTAGCTATGGGCTCAATATTACACAGTAACAATGGGCTCAATAATAGAGAGACAATGGGCTCAACAATACAGAGTGACAATGGGCTCAATATTACAGAGCGACAATGGGCTCAATAATAGAGTGACAATGGGCTCAAAATACAGAGTGACAATGGGCTCAATATTACAGAGTGACAATGGGCTCAATAATAGAATGACAATGGGCTCAATGATACAGAGTGACAATGGGCTCAATAATGGAGTGGCAATGGATTCAATACTAGAGTGGCAATGGCCTCAATATTAGAGTAATAATAGGCTCAATAATAGAGTTACAATGGGTTCAATAATAGAGTGGCAATGGGATCAATAATATAGAGTGAAAATGTGCTCAATAATAGAGTGGCAATGGGATCAATAATACAGTGGCAATGGGCTCCATAATAGAATGATAACGGGCTCAATACAGAGTGACAATGGGCTCAATAATACAGAGTGACAATGGGCTCAATAACAGAGTGGCAATGGGTTCAATAATAGAGTGGCAAAGGGCTCAATATTAGAGTAATAATAGGCGCAATAATAGAGTGACAATGGATTCAATAATAAAGTGGCAATGGGCTCAATAATATAGAGTGACAATGGGCTCAATAACAGAGTGGCAATGGGCTCAAAAATAGAGTGTCAGTGGGAACAATAATAGAGTGGCAATGGCTCCAAAATAGAATGACAATGAGCTCAATAATAGAGGGGCAATGGGCACAAAAATAAAGTGACAATGTGCTCAACAATACAAAGTGACAATGGACTCAATAATACAGAGTGACAATGGGCTCAATAATAGAGTGACAAAGAGATCAATAATAGAGTGACAATGGGCTCAATAATAGAGTGGCAATGGCCTCCATAATAGAGTGACAATGGGCTCCATAACAGAGTGGCAATGGGCTCAATAATAGAGTAGCAGTGGGTTCAATAATAAAGTCACAATGGGTTCAATAATAGAGTGGCATTGGGTTCAAACATAGAGTGACAATGAGATCAATAATAGAGTAACAATGGGCTCAATAATAGAGTGGCAATGGCTCAATAATAGAGTGACAATGGGCTCAATAACATAGTGGCAATGGGCTCAATAATAGAGTGGCAGTGGGTTCAATAATATAGTGACAATGGGCTCAATAATAGAGTGGCAATGGGTTCAATAATAGAATGACAATTGGCTCAATAATACAGAGTGGCAATGGGCTCAATAATAGAGTGACAAAGGGCTCAACAATACAGAGTTACAATCGGCTCAATAATAGAGTGACAATGGGTTCAATAATAGAGTGGCTATGGGCTCAATATTACACAGTAACAATGGGCTCAATATTAGAGTGACAATGGGCTCAACAATACAGAGTGACAATGGGCTCAATATTACTGAGCGACAATGGGCCCAATAATAGAGTGACAATGGGCTCAACTATACAGAGTGAAAATGGGCTCAATATTACAGAGTGACAAGGGGCTCAATAATACAGAGTGACAATATGCTCAATAATAGAGTGGCAACGGGTACAATAATAGAGTGGCAATGGGCTCAATATTAGAGTAATAATAGGTTCAATAATAGATTGACAGTGGGTTCAATACTTAAGTGGCAATGGGCTCAATAATATAGAGTGACAATGGGCTCAATAACAGAGTGGCAAAGGGCTCAATAATAGAGTGGCAGTGGGATCAATAATAGAGTGGCAATTGGCTCAATAATAGAGTGACAATGGGTTCAATAATAGTGTGGCAATGGGCTCAATATTACACAGTAACAATGGGCTCAATAATAGAGTGACAATGGGCTCAAAAATACAGAGCGACAAGGGGCTCAATAATACATAGTGACATTGGGTTCTATAATAGAGTGAAAATGGGATCAATAATAGAGTGACAAAGTGCTCAACAATACAGAGTGACAATGGCTCAATAATAGAGTGACAATGGGTTCAATAATAGAGTGGCTATGGGCTCAATAATAGAGTGACAATGGGCTCAACAATACAGAGCGACAATGGGCTCAATAATACATAGTGAAATTGGGTTCTATAATAGAGTGACAATGGGATCAATAATAGAGTGACAATGGGCTCAATAATAGAGTGACAATGGGTTCAATAATAGAGTGGCAATGGGCTCAATAATAGAGTGGCAATGGGCTCAATAATAGAGTGGCAGTGGGATCAATAATAGAGTGGCAATGGGCTCCATAATAGAATGACAATGAGCTCAATAATAGAGTGGAGATGGGCTCAAGAATAGAGTGACAAAAGGCTCAACAATACAGAGAGACAAAGTGCTCAATAATTGAGTGACAATGGGTTCAATAATAGAGTGGCTATGGGCTCAATATGACACAGTAACAATGGGCTCAATAATAGAGTGACAATGGGCTCAACAATACAGAGTGACAATGGGCTCAAAATACAGAGTGACAGTGGGCTCAATATTACAGAGTGACAATGGGCTCAATAGTAGAGTGACAATGGGCTCAATAATACAGAGTAACAATGTGCTCAATAATGGAGTGGCAATGGATTCAAGAATAGAGTTGCAATGGGCTCAAAATTAGAGGAATAATAGGCTCAATAATAGAGTTGCAATGGGTTCAATAATAGAGTGGCAATGGGATCAATAATATAGAGATAAAATGTGCTCAATAATAGAGTGGCAATGGGATCAATAATAGAGTGGCAATGGGCTCCATAATAGAATGACAACGGGCTCAATAATAGAGAGGCAAAGGGCTCAAAAATAAAGTGACAATGGGCTCAACAATACAGAGTGACAATGGGCTCAATAATAGAGTGACAGTGGGCTCAATAATAGAGTGACAATGAGATCAATAATAGAGTGACAATGGGCTCAATAATAGATTGACAATGGGCGCAACAATACAAAGTGACAATGGGCTCAATAATAGAGTGGCAATGGGTTCAATAATTGAGTGGCAATCGGCTCAATAACAGAATGACAATAGGTTCAATAATAGAGTGGCAACGGGTTAAATAATAGAGTGACTATGGGTTCCACAATAGAGTGACAATGGGATCAATAATACAGAGTGACAATGGGTTCAATAATTGAGTAACAATGTGTTCAATAATACAGACTGAAAATGGGATCAATAATAGAGTGACAATGGGATCAATAATAGAGTGGTAGTGGGTTCAATAATAGAGTGACAATGGGTTCAATAATAGACTGACAATGGGTTCAGTAATAGAGTGGCAATGGGTTCAATAATACAGTGATTACGGGTTCAATAATAGAGTGACAATGGGCTCATTAATAGAGTGACAATTGGCTCAATAATAAAGTGACAATGGGGTCAATAATAGAGTGGCAATGGGCTCAATAATAGAAAGACAATTGGCTCAATAATAGAGTGGCAATAGGCTCAATAATAGAGTGACAAAGGGCTCAACAATACAGAGTGACAATGGGCTCAATAATAGAGTGAAAATGGGTTCAATATTAGAGTGGCTATGGGCTCAATATTACACAGTAACAATGCGCTCAATAATAGATTGACAATGGCCTCAACATTACAGAGTGACAATGGGCTCAATATTACAGAGCAACAATGGGCTCAATAATAGATTTACAATGGGCTCATCAATACAGAGTGACAATGGGCTCAATATTACAGAGTGACAATGGGCTCAATAATAGAGTGACAATGGGCTCAATAATACAGAGTGACAATGGGCTCAATAATAGATGGCAATTGGTTCAATAATAGAGTGGCAATGGGCTCAATATTTGAGTAATAATAGGCTCAATAATAGTGACAATGGGTTCAATAATAGAGTGGCAATGGGCTCAATAATATAGAGTGACAATGGGCTCAATAACAGAGTGGCAATGGGCTCAATAATAGAGTGGCAGTGGGATCAATAGTAGAGTGGCAATGGGCTCCATAAGAGAATGACAATGAGCTCAATAATAGTGACAATGGGCTCAATAACACAGTGACAATGGGCTCAATAATAGTGTGGCAGTGGGTTCAATAATAAAGTGACAATGGGTTCAATAATAGAGTGACAATGGGCTCAATAATAGAGTGACAATGGGCTCAATAATAGTGACAATGGGCTCAATAACACAGTGACAATGGGCTCAATAATAGAGTGACAATGGGATCAATAATAGAGTGACAATGGGCTCAATAATATAGTGACAATGGGTTCAATAATACAGAATGGCAATGAGCTCAATAATAGAGTGTCAATCGGTTCAATAATTGAGTGACAATGGGTTCAATAATAGAGTGGCAATGGGTTCAATAATACAGTGACTTCTGGTTCAATAATAGAGTGACAATGGGCTCAATAATAAAGTTACAATGGGCTCAATAATAGAGTGGCAATGGGCTCAATAATAGAATGACAATTGGCTCAATAATAGAGTGGCAATGGGCTCAATAATAGAGTGACAATGGGCTCAATAATAAAGTGACATTGGGCTCAATAATAGAGTGGCAATGGGCTCAATAATAGACTGACAATGGTCTCAATAATAGAGGCGCAATGGGTATAATAATAGAGTGGCAATGGGCTCAATAAGAAAGTGACAATGGGCTCAATATTAGAGTGGCAATGGGCTCAATAACAGAATGACAATTGGCTCAATAATACAGAGTGGCAATGGGCTCAATAATAGAGTGACAATGGCCTCAACAATACAGAGTGACATTCGGCTTAATATTACAGAGTAACAATGCCTCAATAATAGAGTGACAATGGGTTCAATAATAGAGTGGCTATGTGCTTAATAATAGAGTGGCAGTGGGTTCAATAATAAAGTCACAATGGGCTCAATAATAGAGTGGCATTGGGTTCAATAATAGAGTGATAATGGGTGCAATAATAGAGTGGCTATGGGCTCAATATTACACAGTAACAATGGGCTCAATATTTAGAGTGACAATGGGCTCAACAATACAGAGTGACAATGGGCTCAATATTACTGAGCGGCAATGGGCTCTATAATAGAGTGACAATGGGCTCAACAATACAGAGTGACAATGAGATAAATAATAGAGTGACAATGTGCTCAATAATAGTGGCAATGGGCTCAATAATAGAGTGAAAATAGGTGCAATAATAGAGTGGCAATTGGCTCAATAATAGAGTTGCAATGGTTATTATAATAGAGTGGCAATGGGCTCAATAATAGAGTGACAATGGGCTCAGCGATACAAAGTGGCCATGAGTTCAATAATAGAGTGGCAATGGGTTCAATAGTAGAGTGGCAATGGGCTCAATATTAGAGTAATAATAGGCTCAAAAATAGAGTGACAATGAGTTCTATAATAGAGTGACCATGGGGTCAACAATACAGTGACAATCGGTTCAATAATACAGAGTGACAATGGGCTCAATATTACAGAGTGGCAATGGGCTCAATAATAGAGTTGCAATGGGCTCAACAATAAAGAGTGACAATGGGCTCAATAGTAGAGTGGAAATGGGCTCAATAATAGAGTGGCAGTGGGATCAATAATAGAGTGGCAATGGGCTCCATAATAGAATGACAATGAGCTCAATAATAGAGTGGCAATGGGCTCAAAAATAAAGTGACAATGAACTCAACAATACAAAGTGACAATGGGCTCAATAATAGAGTGACAATGGGCTCAATAATAAAGTGACAATGGGATCAATAATAGAGTGACAATGGGCTAAATAATAGTGACAATGGGATCAATAATAGAGTGACAATGGGCCCAATAATAGAGTGGCAGTGGGTTCAATAATAAAGTGACAATGGGTTTAATAATAGACTGACAATGGGCTCAATAATAGAGTCACAATGGGTATTATATTAGAGTGGCAATGGGCTCAATAATAGAATGACAATTGGCTCAATAATAGAGTCGCAATGGGCTCAATAATAGAGTGACAATTGGCTCAACAATACAGGGTGACAATGGGCTCAATATTACAGAGTAACAATGGCTCAATAATAGAGTGACAATGGGTTCAATAATAGAGTGGCTATGTGCTCAACAATACAGAGTGTCAATGGGCTCAATATTACAGAGTAACAATGGCTCAATAATAGAGTAACAATGGGTTCAATAATTGAGTGGCTATATGCTCAAAAATACAGAGTGACAATGGGCTCAATATTACAGTGTGACAAGGGGCTCAATAATAAAGCGACAATGGGCTCAGTAATAAAGATTGGCAATGAGTTCAATAATAGATTGGCAATGGGCTCAATAATAAAGTGACAATAGGCTCAATAATACAGAGTGACAAAGGGCGAAATAATAGAGTGACAATGGGTTCATTAATACAGTGGGAATGGGCTCAATAATAGATTGACAATGGGCTCAACAATACAGAGTGAAAATGGGCTCAGTATTACAGAGTGATAATGGACTCAATAATAGAGTGATAATGGGTGCAATAATAGAGTGGCAATGGGCTCCATAATAGAGTGACAATAAGCTCAATAATAGAGTGACAATGGGCTCGATAATAGACTGAAAATGAGCTGAATATTAGAGGGACAATGGTCTCAATGTTAGAGTGACAATGGGCTCTATAATACAGTGACAATGGTCTCAATATTAGAGTGGCAATGGGCTCAATAGCAGAGTGGCAATGGTCACAATAAAACAGGGTGACAATAGGCTCAATAATAGAGTGGCAGTGGGTTCAATAATAGAGTGTTAATGGGTTCAATAATAGAGTGACAATGAGTTCAATATTAGAGTGGAAATGGGCTCAATCACAGAGTGGCAATGGTCTCAATAATACAGAGTGACAATGGGCTCGATATTAGAGTGGGAATGTGCTCAATAATAGTGACAATGGGTTCATTAACAGAATGACATTGGGTTCAATAATAGAGTGGCAATAGGTTCAATAATAGAGTGACCATGGGTTCAAAAATAGAGTGGCAATGGGTTCAATAATACAGAATGACAATGGGCTCAATGTTACAGAGTGGCAATGGGCTCAATAATAGAGTGGCAATGGCCTCGATAATACAGAGTTACAATGGGCTCAATGATAGTGTGGCAGTGGATTCAATAACAGAATGACAATAGGTTTAATAATAGAGTGGCAACGGGTTCAATAATATAGTGACTATGGGTTCCACAATAGAGTGACAATGGGATCAATAATACAGAGTGACAATGGGTTCAATAATTGAGTAACAATGTGTTCAATCATACAGGCTAAAAATGGGCTCAATAATAGAGTGACAATGGGCTCAAT
The DNA here is from genome assembly GCF_964194155.1 of Cetorhinus maximus. Taxonomy (NCBI): domain Eukaryota; kingdom Metazoa; phylum Chordata; class Chondrichthyes; order Lamniformes; family Cetorhinidae; genus Cetorhinus; species Cetorhinus maximus. Next base: position 74,928,313 of record NC_135900.1, on the reverse strand, counting down.
AATAGTGACAATTGGCTCAATAATAAAGTGACAATGGGCTCAATAATAGAGCGGCAATGGGCTCAATAATAGAATGACAATTGGCTCAATAATACAGAGTGGCAATGGGCTCAATAATAGAGTGACAATGGGTTCAATAATAGAGTGGCTATGGGCTCAATATTACACGGTAACAATGGGCTAAATAATAGAATGACAATGGGCGCAACAATACAGAGTGACAATGGGCTCAATAATAGAGTGGCAATGGGTTCAATAATTGAGTGGCAATGGGCTCAATAACAGAATGACAATAGGTTCAATAATAGAGTGGCAACGGGTTAAATAATAGAGTGACTATGGGTTCCACAATAGAGTGACAATGGGATCAATAATACAGAGTGACAATGGGTTCAATAATTGAGTAACAATGTGTTCAATAATACAGACTGAAAATGGGATCAATAAAAGAGTGACAATGGGATCAATAATAGAGTGGTAGTGGGTTCAATAATAGAGTGACAATGGGTTCAATAATAGACTGACAATGGGTTCAATAACTGAGTGACAGTGGGTTCAGTAATAGAGTGGCAATGGGTTCAATAATACAGTGATTACGGGTTCAATAATACAGTGACTACGGGTTCAATAATAGAGTGACAATGGGCTCATTAATAGAGTGACAATTGGCTCAATAATAAAGTGACAATGGCCTCAATAATAGAGTGGCAATGGGCTCAATAATAGAAAGACAACTGGCTCAATAATAGAGTGGCAATAGGCTCAATAATAGAGTGACAAAGGGCTCAACAATACAGAGTGACAATGGGATCAATAATAGAGTGACAATGGGTTCAATATTAGAGTGGCTATGGGCTCAATATTACACAGTAACAATGGGCTCAATAATAGATTGACAATGGCCTCAACATTACAGAGTGACAATGGGCTCAATATTACAGAGCAACAATGGGCTCAATAATAGATTGACAATGGGCTCAATATTACAGAGTGACAATGGGCTGAATAATAGAGTGGCAATTGGTTCAATAATAGAGTGGCAATGGGCTCAATATTTGAGTAATAATAGGCTCAATAATAGTGACAATGGGTTAAATAATAGAGTGGCAATGGGCTCAATAATATAGAGTGACAATGGGATCAATAGTAGAGTGGCAATGGGCTCCATAAGAGAATGACAATGAGCTCAATAATAGAGTGACAATGGGCTCAAAAATAAAGTGATATTGGCTCAACAATACAAAGTGACAATGGGCTCAATAATACAGAGTGACAATGGGCTCAATAATAGAGTGACAATGGGATCAATAATAGAGTGACAATGGGCTCAATTATAGAGTGACAATGGGCTCAATAATAGTGACAATGGGCTCAATAACACAGTGACAATGGGCTCAATAATAGTGTGGTAGTGGGTTCAATAATAAAGTGACAATGGGTTCAATAATAGAGTGACAATGGGCTCAATAATAGAGTGACAATGGGCTCAATAATAGTGACAATGGGCTCAATAACACAGTGACAATGGGCTCAATAATAGATTGACAATGGGATCAATAATAGAGTGACAATGGGCTCAATAATATAGTGACAATGGGTTCAATAATACAGAATGGCAATGAGCTCAATAATAGAGTGTCAATCGGTTCAATAATTGAGTGACAATGGGTTCAATAATAGAGTGGCAAGGGGTTCAATAATACAGTGACTTCTGGTTCAATAATAGAGTGACAATGGGCTCAATAATAAAGTTACAATGGGCTCAATAATAGAGTGGCAATGGGCTCAATAATAGACTGACAATGGTCTCAATAATAGAGGCGCAATGGGTATAACAATAGAGTGGCAATGGGCTCAATAATAAAGTGACAATGGGCTCAATATTAGAGTGGCAATGGGCTCAATAATAGAATGACAATTGGCTCAATAATACAGAGTGGCAATGGGCTCAATAATAGAGTGACAATGGCCTCAACAATACAGAGTGACATTCAGCTTAATATTACAGAGTAACAATGCCTCAATAATAGAGTGACAATGGGTTCAATAATAGAGTGGCTATGTGCTCAACAATAAAGAGTGACAATGGGCTCAATATTACAGAGTAACAATGGCTCAATAATAGAGTGACAATGGGTTCAATAATAGAGTGGCAATTTGCTCATCAATTCAGAGTGACAATGGGCTCAATATTACAGTGTGACAAGGGGCTCAAAAAAAAAGTGACAATGGGCTCAGTAATAAAGATTGGCAATGAGTTCAATAATAGAATGGCAATGGGCTCAATAATAAAGTGACAATAGACTCAATAATACAGAGTGACAAAGGGCTAAATAATAAAGTGACAATGGGTTTATTAATAGAGTGGCAATGGGCTCAATAATAGAGTGACAATGGGCTCAACAATACAGAGTGACAATGGGCTCAATATTACAGAGTGATAATGGGCTCAATAATAGAGTGAAATTGGGCTCAGTAATACAAAGTGGCAATGAGTTCAATAATAGAGTGGCATTGGGCTCAATAATACAGTGACAATAATCTAAATAATAGAGTGACAATGGGCTAGATAATAGAGTGAAAATGAGCTGAATATTAGAGGCACAATGGTCTCAATGTTAGAGTGGTAATGGGCTCAATAGCAGAGTGGCAATGGTCTCAATAATAGAGTGACAATGGGCTCAATAATACAGTGGCAGTGGGTTCAATAATAGGGTGTTAATGGGTTCAATAATAGAGTGACAATGGGCTCAGTAATACAAAGTGGCAATGAGTTCAATAATAGAGTGGCATTGGGTTCAATAATAGAGTGATAATGGGTACAATAATTGAGTGGCAATGGGCTCAAAAATAGAGTGACAATAAGCTAAATAATAGAGTGACAATGAGCTCGATAATAGAGTGTAAATGAGCTGAATATTAGAGGGACAATGGTATCAATGTTAGAGTGACAATGGGCTCTATAATAGAGTGACAATGGTCTCAATATTAGAGTGGCAATGGGCTCAATCACATAGTGGCTATGGTCTCAATAATACAGAGTGACAATGGGCACAATATTAGAGTGGGAAAGTGCTCAATAATAGAATGACAATGGGTTCAATAATAGAGTGGCAATGGGTTCAATAATACAGTGACTACGGGTTCAATAATAAAGTGACAATGGGCTCAATAATAGAATGACAATTGGCTCAATAATACAGAGTGGCATTGGGCTCAATAATAGAGTGTCAAAGGCCTCAACAATACAGAGTGACAATGGGTTCAATAATAGAGTGACAATGGGCTCACTAAAAGAGTGGCTATGGGCTCAACATTACACAGTAGCAATGGGCTCAATAGTAGAGTGACAATGGGCTCAACAATACAGAGTGACAATGGGCTCAATATTAAAGAGCGACAATGGGCTCAATAATAGAGTGACAATGGGCTCAACAATACAGAGTGACAATGGGCTCAATATTACAGAGTGACAATGAGCTCAATAATAGAGTGACAATGGCCTCAACAATACAGAGTGACATTCAGCTTAATATTACAGAGTAACAATGCCTCAATAATAGAGTGACAATGGGTTCAATAATAGAGTGGCTATGTGCTCAACAATAAAGAGTGACAATGGGCTCAATATTACAGAGTAACAATGGCTCAATAATAGAGTGACAATGGGTTCAATAATAGAGTGGCAATTTGCTCATCAATTCAGAGCGACAATGGGCTCAATATTACAGTGTGACAAGGGGCTCAAAAAAAAAGTGACAATGGGCTTAGTAATAAAGATTGGCAATGAGTTCAATAATAGAATGGCAATGGGCTCAATAATAAAGTGACAATAGACTCAATAATACAGATTGACAAAGGGCTAAATAATAAAGTGACAATGGGTTTATTAATAGAGTGGCAATGGGCTCAATAATAGAGTGACAATGGGCTCAACAATACAGAGTGACAATGGGCTCAATATTACAGAGTGATAATGGGCTCAATAATAGAGTGACATTGGGCTCAGTAATACAAAGTGGCAATGAGTTCAATAATAGAGTGGCATTGGGCTCAATAATACAGTGACAATAAGCTAAATAATAGGGTGACAATGGGCTAGATAATAGAGTGACAATGAGCTGAATATTAGAGGCACAATGGTCTCAATGTTAGATTGACAATGGGTTCTATATTAGAATGACAATGGTCTCAATATTAGAGTGGTAATGGGCTCAATAGCAGAGTGGCAATGGTCTCAATAATACAGAGTGACAATGGGCTCAATAATGGAGTGGCAGTGGGTTCAATAATAGAGTGTTAATGGGTTCAATAATAGAGTGACAATGGGCTCAGTAATACAAAGTGGCAATGAGTTCAATAATAGAGTGGCATTGGGTTCAATAATAGAGTGATAATGGGTACAATAATTGAGTGGCAATGGGCTCAATAATAGAGTGACAATAAGCTAAATAATAGAGTGACAATGAGCTCGATAATAGAGTGTAAATGAGCTGAATATTAGAGGGACAATGGTATCAATGTTAGAGTGACAATGGGCTCTATAATAGAGTGACAATGGTCTCAATATTAGAGTGGCAATGGGCTCAATCACATAGTGGCTATGGTCTCAATAATACAGAGTGACAATGGGCACAATATTAGAGTGGGAAAGTGCTCAATAATAGAATGACAATGGGTTCAATAATAGAGTGGCAATGGGTTCAATAATACAGTGACTACGGGTTCAATAATAAAGTGACAATGGGCTCAATAATAGAATGACAATTGGCTCAATAATACAGAGTGGCATTGGGCTCAATAATAGAGTGTCAAAGGCCTCAACAATACAGAGTGACAATGGGTTCAATAATAGAGTGACAATGGGCTCACTAAAAGAGTGGCTATGGGCTCAACATTACACAGTAGCAATGGGCTCAATAGTAGAGTGACAATGGGCTCAACAATACAGAGTGACAATGGGCTCAATATTAAAGAGCGACAATGGGCTCAATAATAGAGTGACAATGGGCTCAACAATACAGAGTGACAATGGGCTCAATATTACAGAGTGACAATGAGCTCAATAATAGAGTGACAATGGCCTCAACAATACAGAGTGACATTCAGCTTAATATTACAGAGTAACAATGCCTCAATAATAGAGTGACAATGGGTTCAATAATAGAGTGGCTATGTGCTCAACAATAAAGAGTGACAATGGGCTCAATATTACAGAGTAACAATGGCTCAATAATAGAGTGACAATGGGTTCAATAATAGAGTGGCAATTTGCTCATCAATTCAGAGCGACAATGGGCTCAATATTACAGTGTGACAAGGGGCTCAAAAAAAAAGTGACAATGGGCTTAGTAATAAAGATTGGCAATGAGTTCAATAATAGAATGGCAATGGGCTCAATAATAAAGTGACAATAGACTCAATAATACAGATTTATTAATAGAGTGGCAATGGGTTCATTAATAGAGTGACAATGGGCTCAACAATACAGAGTGACAATGGGCTCAATATTACAGAGTGATAATGGGCTCAATAATAGAGTGACATTGGGCTCAGTAATACAAAGTGGCAATGAGTTCAATAATAGAGTGGCATTGGGCTCAATAATACAGTGACAATAAGCTAAATAATAGGGTGACAATGGGCTAGATAATAGAGTGACAATGAGCTGAATATTAGAGGCACAATGGTCTCAATGTTAGATTGACAATGGGTTCTATATTAGAATGACAATGGTCTCAATATTAGAGTGGTAATGGGCTCAATAGCAGAGTGGCAATGGTCTCAATAATACAGAGTGACAATGGGCTCAATAATAGAGTGGCAGTGGGTTCAATAATAGAGTGTTAATGGGTTCAATAATAGAGTGACAATGGGCTCAGTAATACAAAGTGGCAATGAGTTCAATAATAGAGTGGCATTGGGTTCAATAATAGAGTGATAATGGGTACAATAATTGAGTGGCAATGGGCTCAATAATAGAGTGACAATAAGCTAAATAATAGAGTGACAATGAGCTCGATAATAGAGTGTAAATGAGCTGAATATTAGAGGGACAATGGTATCAATGTTAGAGTGACAATGGGCTCTATAATAGAGTGACAATGGTCTCAATATTAGAATGGCAATGGGCTCAATCACATAGTGGCTATGGTCTCAATAATACAGAGTGACAATGGGCTCAATACTAGAGTGGGAAAGTGCTCAATAATAGAATGACAATGGGTTCAATAATAGAGTGGCAATGGGTTCAATAATACAGTGACTACGGGTTCAATAATAGAGTGACAATGGGCTCAATAATAGAATGACAATTGGCTCAATAATACAGAGTGGCATTGGGCTCAATAATAGAGTGTCAAAGGGCTCAACAATACAGAGTGACAATGGGTTCAATAATAGAGTGACAATGGGCCCACTAAAAGAGTGGCAATGGGCTCAATATTACACAGTAACAATGTGCTCAATAATAGAATGACAATGGGCTCAACAATACAGAGTGACAATGGGCTCAATATTAAAGAGCGACAATGGGCTCAATAATAGAGTGACAATGGGCTCAACAATACAGAGTGATAATGGGCTCAATATTACAGAGTTACAATGAGCTCAATAATAGAGTGACAATGGGCTCAATAATAGAGTGACAATGGGATCAATAATAGAGTGACAATGGGCTCAATAATAGAGTGGCAATGGGCTCAAAAATAGAGTGACAATAGGCTCATTAACAGAGTGGCAATGGGCTCAATAATAGAGTGGCAGTGGGTTCAATTATAAAGTGACAATGGGCTCAATAATAGAGTGGCATTGGGTCCAATAATTGAGTGATAATGGGTGCAATAATAGAGTGGTAATGGGCTCAATAATAGAGTGATAATAAGCTCAATAATAGAGTGACAATGGGCTCGATAATAGAGTGAAAATGAGCTGAATATTAGAGGGACAATGGTCTAAATGTTAGAGTGACAATGGGCTCTATAATAGCGTGGCAATGGTCTCAATATTAGAGTGGCAATGGGCTCAATAGCAGAGTGGCAATCTTCTCAATAATACAGAGTGACAATGGGCTCAATAAGAGAGTGGCAGTGGGTTCAATAATAGAGTGCTATTGGGTTCCTTAATAGAGTGGCAATGGGCTCAATATTAGAGTAATAATAGGCTCAATAATAGAGTGACAATGGGTTCAATAATAGAGTGGAAATGGGCTCAATAATAGAGTGAAAACGTCCTCAACAATAGAGTGGCAATGGGATCAATAATAGAGAGGCAGCGGCCTCCATAATACAATGACAATGGGCTCAATAATAGAGTGGCAATGGGCTCAAAAATAAAGTGACAATGGGCTCAACAATACAAAGTGACAATGGGCTCAGTAATACAAAGTGGCAAAGAGTTCAGTAATAGAGTGGCATTGGGTTCAATAATAGAGAGTCAATCGGATCAATAATAGAGTGACAATGGCTTTAATAATATAGTGGTTCAATAATACAGTGACTACGGGTTCAATAATAGAGTGACAATGGGCTCAATAATAGAGTGACAACGGGCTCAATATTACAGAGTAACAATGGCTCAATAATAGGGTGACAATGGGCTCAATAATACAGAGTGACAATGGGCTCAATAATAGAGTGGCAATGGGCTCAATATTAGAGTAATAATAGGCTCAATAACAGAGTGACAATGGGTTAAATAATAGAGTGGCAATGGGCTCAATAATATAGAGTGACAATGGGCTCAATAACAGAGTGGCAATGGGCTCAATAATAGAGTGGCAGTGGTATCAATAATAGAGTGGCAATAGGCTCCATAAGAGAATGACAATGAGCTCAATAATATAGGGGCAATGGTCTCAAAAATAAAGTGATATTGGCTCAACAATACAAAGTGACAATGGGCTCAATAATACAGAGTGAGAATGGGATCAATAATAGAGTGACAATGGGATCAATAATAGAGTGAAAATGGGCTCAATAATAGAGTGACAATGGGCTCAATAATCGAGTGACAATGGGCTCACTAACACAGTGGCAATGGGCTCAATAATAGTGTGGCAGTGGGTTCAATAATAAAGTGACAGTGAGTTCAATAATAGACTGACAATGGGCTCCAAAATAGAGTCGCAATGGGTATTATAATAGAGAGACAATGGGCTCAATAATATAGTGACAATGGATTCAATAATACAGAATGACAATGAGCTCAATAATAGTGTCAATCGGTTCAATAATTGAGTGACAATGGGTTCAATAATAGAGTGGCAATGGGTTCAATAATACAGTGACTTCTGGTTCAATAATAGAGTGACAATGGGCTCAATAATAAAGTTACAATGGGCTCAATAATAGAGTGGCAATGGGCTCAATAATAGAACGACAATTGGCTTAATAATAGAGTCGCAATGGGCTCAATAATAGAGTGACAATGGGCTCAATAATAAAGTGACAATGGGCTCAATAATAGAGTGGCAATGGGCTCAATAATAGACTGACAGTGGTCTCAATAATAGAGGCGCAATGGGTATAATAATAGTGGCAATGGGCTCAATAATAAAGTGACAATGGGCTCAATATTAGAGTGGCAATGGGCTCAATAATAGAATGACAATCGGCTCAATAATAGAGTGGCAATGGGCTCAATAATAGAGTGACAATGGCCTCAACAATACAGAGTGACATTCGGCTTAATATTACAGAGTAACAATGGCTCAATAATAGAGTGACAATTGGTTCAATAATAGAGTGGCTATGTGCTCAACAATAAAGAGTGACAATGGGCTCAATATTACAGAGTAACAATGGCTCAATAATAGAGTGACAATGGGTTCAATAATAGAGTGGCTATTTGCTCAACAATACAGAGTGACAATGGGCTCAATATTACAGTGTGACAAGGGGCTCAAAAAAAAAGTGACAATGGGCTCAGTAATAAAGATTGGCAATGAGTTCAATAATAGAGTGGCAATGGGCTCAATAATAAAGTGACAATAGACTCAATAATACAGAGTGACAAAGGGCTAAATAATAAAGTGACAATGGGTTCATTAATAGAGTGGCAATGGGCTCAATAATAGAGTGGCAATGGGCTCAACAATACAGAGTGACAATGGGCTCAATATTACAGCGTGATAATGGGCTCAATAATAGAGTGACAATGGGCTCAGTAATACAAAGTGGCAATGATTTCAATAATAGACTGGCATTGGGCTCAATAATACAGTGACAATAAGCTAAATAATAGCGACAATGGGCTGAATATTAGAGGCACAATGGTCTCAATGTTAGAGTGACAATGGGTTCTATATTAGAGTGACAATGGTCTCAATATTAGAGTGGCAATGGGCTCAATAGCAGAGTGGCAATGGTCTCAATAATACAGAGTGACAGTGGGCTCAATATTAGAGTGGCAGTGGGTTCAATAATAGTGTTAATGGGTGCAATAATAGAGTGGCAATGGGCTCCATAATAGAGTGACAATAAGCTAAATAATAGAGTGACAATGGGCTCGATAATAGAGTGTAAATGAGCTGAATATTAGAGGGACAATGGTATCAATGTTAGAGTGACAGTGGGCTCTATAATAGGGTGACAAAGGTCTCAATATTAGAGTGGCAATGGGCTCAATCACATAGTGGCTATGGTCTCAATAATACAGAGTGACAATGGGCTCAATATTAGAGTGGGAAAGGGCGCAATAATAGAATGACAATGGGTTCATTAACAGAATGACAATGGGTTCAATAATAGAGTGGCAATGGGTTCAATAATACAGTGACTACGGGTTCAATAATAGAGTGACAAAGGGCTCACTAAAAGAGTGGCTATGGGCTCAATATTACACAGTAACAATGGGCTCAATAATAGAGTGACAATGGGCTCAACAATACAGAGTGACAATGGGCACAATATTACAGAGCGACAATGGGCTCAATAATAGAGTCACAATGGGCTCAACAATACAGAGTGACAATGGGCTCAATATTACAGAGTGACAATGAGCTCAATAATAGAGTCACAATTGGCTCAATAATAGAGTGACAAAGGGCTCAACAAAACAGAGTGACAATCGGCTCAATAATAGAGTGACAATGGGTTCAATAACAGAGTGTCAATGGGCTCAATATTACAGAGTGACAATGGGCTCAATAATAGAGTGGCAATGGGCTCAACAATATAAAGTGACAATGGGCTCAATATTACAGAGTGACAATGGGCTCAATAATAGAGTGACAATGGGCTCAATAATACAGAGTGACAATGGGCTCAATAATGGAGTGGCAATGGGTTCAATAATAGCGTGGCAATCGGCTCAAAAATAAAATGACAATGGGCTCAACAATACAGAGTGACAATGGGCTCAATAATAGTGACAATGGGCTCAATAATAGCGTGGCAATGGGCTCAATAATAGTGACAATGGGCTCAATAACACAGTGGCAATGGGCTCAATAATAGAGTGGCAGTGTGTTCAATAATAAAGTCACAATGGGCTCAATAATAGAGTGAAAATGAGCTGAATATTAGTGGGACAATGGTCTCAATGTTAGAGTGACAATGTGCTCCATAATAGAGTGACAATGGTCTCAATATTGGAGTGGCATTGTGCTCAATAGCAGAGTGGCAATGGTCTCAATAATACAGAGTGACAATGGGCTCAATAATGGAGTGGCAGTGGGTTCAATAATAGAGTGTAAATGGGTTCAATAATAGAGTGGCAATGAGCTCAATATTAGAGAAAGAATAGGCTCAATCACAGAGTGTCAATGGGCTCAATAATACAGAGTGACAATGGGATCAATATTAGAGTGGGAAAGGGCTCAATAATAGAATGACAATGGGTTCATTAAGAGAATGACAATGGGTTCAATAATAGAATGGCAATGGGTTCAATAATAGAGGGACTATGGGTTCAACAATAGAGTGACAATGGGTTCAATAATAGAGTGACAATGCGCTCAATATTACAGAGTGGCAATGGGCTCAATAATAGTGTCAATGGTCTCCATAATACAGAGTTACAATGAGCTCAATGATAGTGTGGCCGTGGGTTCCATAACAGAATGACAATAGGTTCAATAATAGAGTGGCAACGGGTTCAATACTAGAGAGACTATGGGTTCCACAATAGAGTGACAATGGGATCAATAATACAGACTGACAATGGGTTCAATAATAGAGTTGCAATGAGCTCAGCAATAGAGTGACAATGGGCTCAATAATAGAGTGACAATGGGCTCAATAATAGAGTGGCAATGGGTTCAATAATAGAGTGGCAATGGGCTCAATATTAGAGCGATAATATGCTCAATAATAGAGTGACAATGGCTTTAATAATAGAGTGGCAATGGGTTCAATAATACAGTGACTACGGGTTCAATAATAGAGTGACAATGGGCTCAATAATAAAGTAACAATGGGCTCAATAATAGAGTGGCAATGGGCCCAATATTAGAATGACAATTGGCTCAACAATAGAGTCGCAATGGGCCCAATAACAGAGTGACAATGGGCTCAATAATAGAATGGCAATGGGCTCAATATTAGAGAAAGAATAGGCTCAATCACAGAGTGTCAATGGGCTCAATAATACAGAGTGACTTTGGGATCAATATTAGAGTGGGAAAGGGCTCAATAATAGAATGACAATGGGTTCATTAAGAGAATGACAATGGGTTCAATAATAGAGTGGCAATGGGTTCAATAATAGAGGGACAATGGATTTAACAATAGAGTGTCAATGGGTTGAATAATAGAGTGACAATGCGCTCAATATTACAGAGTGGCAATGGGCTCAATAATAGTGTCAATGGTCTCCATAGTACAGAGTTACAATGAGCTCAATGATAGTGTGGCAGTGGGGTCAATAACAGAATGACAATAGGTTCAATAATAGAGTGGTAACGGGTTCAATACTAGAGTGACTATGGGTTCCACAATAGAGTGACAATGGGATCAATAATACAAACTGACAATGGGTTCAATAATAGAGTCGCAATGAGCTCAATAATAGAGTGACAATGGGCTCAATATTACAGAGTGACAATGGGCTCAATAATAGAGTGGCAATGGGTTCAATTATAGAGTGGCAATGGGCTCAATATTAGAGCCATAAAATGCTCAATAATAGAGTGACAATGGGCTCAATGATAAAAAGACAATGGGCTCAATAATAGTGAAAATGAGCTGAATGTTAGAGGGAAAATGGTCTCAATCTTAGAGTGACAATGGGTTCAAATGAAGAGTGAAAATGGGTTCAATAATAGAGTGACATTGGGCTCAATAATAGATTCGCAATGGGTATTATAATAGAGTGGCAATGGGCTCAATAATAGAGTGACAATGGGCTCAATAAGACAGAGTGGCAATGAGCTCAATAATCGAGTGTCAATCGGATCAATAATAGAGTCAGAATGGCTTTAATAATATAGTGGCAATGGGATCAATAATACAGTGACAACGGGTTAAATAATAGAGTGGCAATGGGCTCAATAATATAGAGTGACAATGGGCTCAATAACAGAGTGGCAATGGGCTCAATAATAAAGTGGCAGTGGGATCAATAATAGAGTGGCAATGGGCTCCATAAGAGAATGACAATGAGCTCAATATTAGAGGGGCAAAGGGCTCAAAAATAAAGTGATATTGCCTCAACAAATGAAAGTGACAATGGGCTCAATAATACAGAGTGACAATGGGCTCAATAATAGAGTGACAATGGGATCACTAATATAGTGACAATGGGCTCAATAATAGTGTGGCAGTGGGTTCAATAATAAAGTGACAATGGGTTCAATAATAGACAGACAATGGGCTCCAAAATAGAGCCGCAATGGGTATTATAATAGAGAGGCAATGGGCTCAATAATATAGTGACAATGGGTTCAATAATACAGAATGACAATGAGCTCAATAATAGAGTGTCAATCGGTTCAATAATTGAGTGACAATGGGTTCAATAATAGAGTGGCAATGGGTTCAATAATACAGTGACTTCTGGTTCAATAATAGAGTGACAATGGGCTCAATAATAAAGTTACAATGGGCTCAATAATAGAGTGGCAATGGGCTCAATAATAGAATGACAATTGGCTCAATAATAGAGTCGCAATGGGCTCAATAATAGAGTGGCAATGGGCTCAATAATAGACTGACAATGGTCTCAATAATAGAGGCGCAATGGGTATAATAATAGAGTGGCAATGGGCTCAATAATAAAGTGACAATGGGCTCAATATTAGAGTGGCAATGGGCTCAATAATAGAATGACAATGGCCTCAACAATACAGAGTGACATTCGGCTTAATATTACAGAGTAACAATGGCTCAATAATAGAGTGACAAAGGGTTCAATAATAGAGTGGCTATGGGTTCAATAATAGAGTGGCAATTTGCTCAACAATACAGAGTGACAATGGGCTCAATATTACAGTGTGACAAGGGGCTAAAAAAAAAGTGACAATGGGCTCAGTAATAAAGATTGGCAATGAGTTCAATAATAGAATGGCAACTGGCTCAATAATAAAGTGACAATAGACTCAATAATACAGAGTGACAATGGGCTCAATATTACAGAGTGATAATGGGCTCAATAATAGAGTGACAATGGGCTCAGTAATACAAAGTGGCAATGAGTTCAATAATAGAGTGGCAATGGGCTCAATAATAGAGTGACAATAAGCTAAATAATAGAGTGACAATGGGCTCGATAATAGATTGAAAATGAGCTGGATACTAGAGGCACAATGGTCTCAATGTTAGAGTGACAATGGGTTCTATATTAGAGTGACAATGGTCTCAATATTAGAGTGACAATGGGCTCAATATTACAGAGTGATAATGGGCTCAATAATACAGAGTGACAATGGGCTCAATAATAGAGTGGCAGTGGGTTCAATAATAGAGTGTTAATGGGTTCAATAATAGAGTGACAATCGGCTCAGTAATACAAAGTGGCAATGAGTTCAATAATAGAGTGGCATTGGGTTCAATAATAGAATGATAATGGGTGCAATAATAGAGTGGCAATGGGCTCAATAATAGAGTGACAATAAGCTAAATAATAGAGTGACAATGGTCTCGATAATAGATTGAAAATGAGCTGGATACTAGAGGCACAATGGTCTCAATGTTAGAGTGACAATGGGTTCTATATTAGAGTGACAATGGTCTCAATATTAGAGTGGCAATGGGCTCAATAGCAGAGTGGCAATGGTCTCAATAATACAGAGTGACAATGGGCTCAATAATAGAGTGGCAGTGGGTTCAATAATAGAGTGTTAATGGGTTCAATAATAGAGTGACAATCGGCTCAGTAATACAAAGTGGCAATGAGTTCAATAATAGAGTGGCATTGGGTTCAATAATAGAATGATAATGGGTGCAATAATAGAGTGGCAATGGGCTCAATAATAGAGTGACAATAAGCTAAATAATAGAGTGACAATGGTCTCGATAATAGAGTCTAAATGAGCTGAATATTAGAGGGACAATGGTATCAATGTTAGAGTGACAATGGGCTCTATAATAGACTGACAATGGTCTCAATATTAGAGTGGCAATGGGCTCAATCACATAGTGGCTATGGTCTCAATAATACAGAGTGACAATGGGCTCAATGTTAGAGTTGGAAAGGGTTCAATAATAGAATGACAATGGGTTCATTAACAGGATGGCATTGGGTTCAATAATAGAGTGGCAATGGGTTCAATAATAGAATGACAATTGGCTCAATAATACAGAGTGGCAATGGGCTCAATAATAGAGTGTCAAAGGGTTCAACAATACAGAGTGACAATGGGCTCAATATTACAGAGTGACAATGGGCTCAACAATACAGAGTGACAATGGGCTCAATATTACAGAGTGACAATGAGCTCAATAATAGAGTCACAATGGGCTCAATAATAGAGTGACAAAGGGCTCAACAATACAGAGTGACAATGGGCTCAATAATAGAGTGACAATGGGTTCAATAATAGAGTGGCTATGGGCTCAATATTACACGGTAACAATGGACTCAATAATAGAGTAACAATGGGCTCAACAATACAGAGTGACAATGGGCACAATATTACAGAGTGAAAATGGGCTCAATAATAGAGTGGCAATGGGCTCAACAATATAAAGAGACAATGGGCTCAATATTATCGAGTGACAATGGGCTCAATAATAGAGTGACAATGGGCTCAATAATACAGAGTGACAATGGGCTCAATAATGGAGTGGCAATGGGTTGAATAATAGTGTGGCAATCGGCTCAAAAATAAAGTGACAATGGGCTCAACAATACAGAGTGACAATGGGCTCAATAATAGAGTGACAATGGGCTCAATAATAGCGTGGCAATGGGCTCAATAATAGAGTGACAATGGGCTCAATAACACAGTGGCATTGGGCTCAATAATAGAGTGGCAGTGTTTTCAATAATAAAGTGACAATGGGCTCAATAATAGAGTGGCATTGGATTCAATAATAGAGTGATAATGGGTGCAATAATAGAGTGGCAATGGGCTCAATAATAGAGTGAAAATGAGCTGAATATTAGAGGGACAATGGTCTCAATGTTAGAGTGACAATGTGCTCCATAATAGAGTGACAATGGGCTCAGTAATACAAAGTGGCAATGATTTCAATAATAGACTGGCATTGGGCTCAATAATACAGTGACAATAAGCTAAATAATAGCGACAATGGGCTGAATATTAGAGGCACAATGGTCTCAATGTTAGAGTGACAATGGGTTCTATATTAGAGTGACAATGGTCTCAATATTAGAGTGGCAATGGGCTCAATAGCAGAGTGGCAATGGTCTCAATAATACAGAGTGACAGTGGGCTCAATATTAGAGTGGCAGTGGGTTCAATAATAGTGTTAATGGGTGCAATAATAGAGTGGCAATGGGCTCAATAATAGAGTGACAATAAGCTAAATAATAGAGTGACAATGGGCTCGATATTAGAGTGACAATGGGCTCAATAATACAGAGTGACAATGGGCTCAATAATAGAGTGGCAATGGGTTCAATAACAGAGTGGCAATGGGCTCAATATTAGAGTGATAATATGCTCAATAATAGAGTGACAATGGGTTCAATAATAGAGTGGTAATGGGCTCAGTAATAAAGTGACAATGGGCTCAATAATAGAGTGGCAATGGGCTCAATGATAGAATGACAATGGGCTCAATAATAGAGTGAAAATGAGCTGAATATTAGAGGGAAAACGGTCTCAATCATAGAGTGACAATGGGTTCAAATCAAGAGTGACAATGGGTTCAATAATAGAGTGACATTGGGCTCAATAATAGATTCGCAATGGGTATTATAATAGAGTGGCAATGGGCTCAATAATAGAGTGACAATGGGCTCAATAAGACAGAGTGGCAATGAGCTCAATAATAGTGTGTCAATCAGATCAATAATAGAGTGACAATGGCTTTAATAATATAGTGGCAATGGGTTCAATAATACAGTGACTACGGGTTCAATTATAGAGTGACAATGGGCTCAATAATAAAGTAACAATGGGCTCAATAATAGAGTGGCAATGGGCTCAATAATAGAATGACAATTGGCTCAACAATAGAGTCGCAATGGGCTCAATAATAGAGTGACAATGGGCTCAATATTACAGAGTAACAATGGCTCAATAATAGTGACAATGGGTGTCAATAAAAGAGTGGCTATGTGCTGAACAATACAGAGTGACAATGGGCTCAATATTAGAGAGTAACAATGGCGCCATAATAGAGTGACAATGGGTTCAATAATAGAGTGGCTATTTGCTCAACAATACAGAGTGACAATGGGCTCAATATTACAGTGTGACAAGGGGCTCAATAATAAAGTGACAATGGGCTCAGTAATAAAGATTGGCAACGAGTTCAATAATAGAATGGCAATGGGCTCAATAATAAAGTGACAATAGGCTCAATAATACAGAGTGACAATGGGCTCAATAATATAGTGACAATGGGCTCAACAATACAGAGTGACAATAGGCTCAATATTACAGAGTGATACTGGGCTCAATAATAGAGTGACAATGGGCTCAGTAATACAAAGTGGCAATGAGTTCAATAATAGAGTGGCATTGGGTTCAATAATACTGTGATACTGGGTGCAATAATAGAGTGGCAATGTGCTCAATAATAGAGTGACAATGGTCTCAATATTAGAGTAGCAATGGGCTCAATTGCAGAGTGGCAATGATCTCAATGATACAGAGTGACAATGGGCTCAATAATAGAGTGGCATTGGGTTCAATAATAGAGTGTTATGGGTTCAAAAATAGAGTGACAATGGGTTCAATATTAGAGTGGCAATGGGCTCAATAATAGAATGACAATGGGTTCATTAACAGAATGACAATGGGTTCAATAATAGAGTGGCAATGGGTTCAATAATAGAGTTACTATGGGTTCAGCAATAGAGTGACAATGGGATCAATAATTGAGTGACAATGCGCTCAATATTACAGAGTGGCAATGGGCTCAATAGTAGAGTGGCAATGGTCTCCATAATACAGAGTTACAATGGGCTCAATGATAGCGTGGCAGTGGGTTCAATAACAGAATGACAATAGGTTCAATAATAGAGTGACAATAGGTTCAATACTAGAGTGACTATGGGTTCCACAATAGAGTGACAATGGGATCAATAATACAGACTGACAATGGGTTCAATAATAGAGTCGCAATGAGCTCAATAATAGAGTGGCAATGGGTTCAATAATAGTGTGGCAATGGGCTCAATATTAGAGTGATAATATGCTCAATAATAGAGTGACAATGGGTTCAATAATAGAGTGGTAATGGGCTCAATAATAAAGTGTCAATGGGCTCAATAATAGAGAGGCAATGGCTTCAATAATAGAGTGACAAATGGGTCAAAAATACAGAGTGACAATGGGGTCAATAATACAGAGTGAAAATGGGCTCAATAGTAGAGTGGCAATGGGATCAATAATAGAGTGGCAATGGGCTCAATGATAGAATGACAATGGGCTCAATAATAGAGTCAAAATGAGCTGAATATTAGAGGGAAAATGGTCTCAATCTTAGAGTGAAAATGGGTTCAATAATAGAGTGGTAATGGGTTCAATACTAGAGTGGCAATGGGCTCAATAAACGAGTGGCAATGGGCTTAATATTAGAGTGGCAGTGGGTTCAATAATGGAGTTACAATGGGTTCAATAATAGATTGACAATGGGCTCAATAATAGAGTGGCAATGGGCTCAATAATAGAGTGACAATTGGCTCAATAATAAAGTGACAATGGGCTCAATAATAGAGAGGCAAAGGGCTCAATAATAGAATGACAATTGGCTCAATAATACAGAGTGGCAATGGGCTCAATAATAGAGTGACAAAGGGCTCAACAATACAGAGTGACAATGGGCTCAATAATAGAGTGACAATGGGTTCAATAATAGAGTGGCTATGGGCTCAATATTACACAGTAACAATGGGCTCAATAATAGAGTGACAATGGGCTCAACAATACAGAGTGACAATTGGCTCAATAATAGAGTGACATTGGGCTCAACAATATAAAGTGACAATGGGCTCAATATTACAGAGTGACAATGGGTTCAATAATAGAGTGACAATGGGCTCAATAATGGAGTGGCAATGGGTTCGATACTAGAGTGGCAATGGGCTCAATATTAGAGTAATAATAGGCTCAATAATAGAGTGACAATGAGTTCTATAATAGAGTGGCAATGGGCTCAATAATATAGATTGAAAATGTGCTCAATAATAGAGTGGCAACGGGATCGATAATAGAGTGGCAATGGGCTCCATAATAGAATGACAATGGGCTCAATAATAGAGTGACAATGGGCTCAATAAGACAGAGTGGCAATGAGCTCAATAATAGTGTCAACCGGATCAATAATAGAGTGACAATGTCTTTAATAATATAGTTGCAATGGGTTCAATAATACAGTGACTACGGGTTCAATAATAGAGTGACAATGGGCTCAATAATAAAGTAACAATGGGCTCAATAATAGAGTGGCAATGGGCTCAATAATAGAATGACAATTGGTTCAACAATAGAGTCGCAATGGGCTCAATAATAGAGTGACAATGGGCTCAATATTACAGAGTAACAATGGCTCCATGATAGAGTGACAATGGGTTAAATAATAGAGTGGCTATTTGCTCAACAATACAGAGTGACAATGGGCTCAATATTACAGTGTGACAAGGGGCTCAATAATAAAGTGACAATGGGCTCAGTAATAAAGATTGGCAATGAGTTGAAAAATAGAATGGCAATGGGCTCAATAATAAAGTGACAATAGGCTCAATAATACAGAGTGACAATAGGCTCAATAATAGAGTGACAATGGGCTCAGTAATACAAAGTGGCAATGAGTTCAATAATAGAGTGGCATTGGGTTCAATAATACTGTGATACTGGGTGCAATAATAGAGTAGCAATGGGCTCAATAATAGAGTGACAATGGTCTCAATATTAGAGTAGCAATGGGCTCAATTGCAGAGTGGCAATGGTCTCAATAATACGGAGTGACAATGGGCTCAATAATAGAGTGGCATTGGGTTCAATAATAGTGTTATGGGTTCAAATATAGAGTGACAATGGGTTCAATATTAGAGTGGCAATGGGCTCAATCACAGAGTGGCAATGGGTTCAATAATACAGAGTGACAATGGGATCAATATTAGAGTGGGAAAGGGCTCAATAATAATGACAATGGGTTCATTAACAGAATGACAATGGGTTCAATAATAGAGTGGCAATGGGTTCAATAATAGAGTTACTATGGGTTCAACAATAGAGTGACAATGGGATCAATAATTGAGTGACAATGCGCTCAATATTACAGAGTGGCAATGGGCTCAATAGTAGAGTGGCAATAGTCTCCATAATACAGAGTTACAATGGGCTCAATGATAGCGTGGCTGTGGGTTCAATAACAGAATGACAATAGGTTCAATAATAGAGTGACAACGGGTTCAATACTAGAGTGACTATGGGTTCCACAATAGAGTGACAATGGGATCAATAATACAGACTGAGAATGGGTTCAATAATAGAGTCGCAATGAGCTCAATAATAGAGTGGCAATGGGTTCAATAATAGTGTGGCAATGGGCTCAATATTAGAGTGATAATAAGCTCAATAATAGAGTGGCAATGGCTTCAATAATGGAGTGACAAATGGGTCAATAATACAGAGTGACAATGGGGTCAATAATACAGAGTGAAAATGGGCTCAATAGTAGAGTGGCAATGGGATCAATAATAGAGTGGCAATGGGCTAAATGATAGAATGACAATGGGCTCAATAATAGAGTCAAAATGAGCTGAATATTAGAGGGAAAATGGTCTCAATCTTAGAGTGAAAATGGGTTCAATAATAGAGTGGCAATGGGTTCAATACTAGAGTGGCAATGGGCTCAATAACCGAGTGGCAATGGGCTTAATAATAGAGTGGCAGTGGGTTCAATAATAGAGTTACAATGGGTTCAATAATAGACTGACAATGGGCTCAATAATAGAGTGGCAATGGGCTCAATATTAGAGTGACAATTGGCTCAATAATAAAGTGACAATGGGCTCAATAATAGAGAGGCAAAGGGCCCAATAATAGAATGACAATTGGTTCAATAATACAGAGTGGCAATGGGCTCAATAATAGAGTGACAAAGGGCTCAACAATACAGAGTGAAAATGGGCTCAATAATAGAGTGACAATGGGTTCAATAATAGAGTGGCTATGGGCTCAATATTACACAGTAACAATGGGCTCAATAATAGAGTGACAATTGGGTCAACAATACAGAGTGACAATGGGCTCAATAATAGAGTGACATTGGGCTCAACAATATAAAGTGACAATGGGCTCAATATTACAGAGTAACAATGGGTTCAATAATAGTGACAATGGGGTCAATAATAGAGTGGCAATGGGTTCGATAATAGAGTGGCAATGGGCTCAATATTAGAGTAATAATAGGCTCAATAATAGAGTGACAATGGGTTCAATAATAGAGTGACAATGGGCTCAGTAATACAAAGTGGCAATGAGTTCAATAATAGAGTGGCAGTGGGTTCAATAATAGAGTGATAATGGGTGCAATAATAGAGTGGCAATGGGTCAATAATAGAGTGACAATAAGCTCAATAATAGAGTGACAATGGGCTCTATAATAGAGTGAAAATAAGCTGAAAATTATAGGGACAATGGTCTCAATATTAGAGTGCCAATGGGCTCAATAGCAGAGTGGCAATGGTCTCAATAATACAGAGTGACAATGGGCTCAATAATAGAGTGGCAGTGGGTTCAATAATAGAGTGTTAATGGGTTCAATAATTGAGTGACAATGCGCTCAATATTACAGAGTGGCAATGGGCTCAATAGTAGAGTGGCAATAGTCTCCATAATACAGAGTTACAATGGGCTCAATGATAGCGTGGCTGTTGGTTCAATAACAGAATGACAATAGGTTCAATAATAGAGTGACAACGGGTTCAATACTAGAGTGACTATGGGTTCCACAATAGAGTGACAATGGGATCAATAATACAGACTGAGAATGGGTTCAATAATAGAGTCGCAATGAGCTCAATAATAGAGTGGCAATGGGTTCAATAATAGTGTGGCAATGGGCTCAATATTAGAGTGATAATAAGCTCAATAATAGAGTGGCAATGGCTTCAATAATGGAGTGACAAATGGGTCAATAATACAGAGTGACAATGGGGTCAATAATACAGAGTGAAAATGGGCTCAATAGTAGAGTGGCATTGGGATCAATAATAGAGTGGCAATCGGCTCAATGATAGAATGACAATGGGCTCAATAATAGAGTCAAAATGAGCTGAATATTAGAGGGAAAATGGTCTTAATCTTAGAGTGAAAATGGGTTCAATAATAGAGTGGCAATGGGTTCAATACTAGAGTGGCAATGGGCTCAATAACCGAGTGGCAATGGGCTTAATAATAGAGTGGCAGTGGATTCAATAATAGAGTTACAATGGGTTCAATAATAGACTGACAATGGGCTCAATAATAGAGTGGCAATGGGCTCAATATTAGAGTGACAATTGGCTCAATAATACAGAGTGGCAATGGGCTCAATAATAGAGTGACAAAGGGCTCAACAATACAGAGTGACAATGGGCTCAATAATAGAGTGACAATGGGTTCAATAATAGAGTGGCTATGGGCTCAATATTACACAGTAACAATGGGCTCAATAATAGAGTGACAATTGGCTCAACAATACAGAGTGACAATGGGCTCAATAATAGAGTGACATTGGGCTCAACAATATAAAGTGACAATGGGCTCAATATTACAGAGTGACAATGGGTTCAATAATAGAGTGACAATGGGCTCAATAATAGAGTGGCAATGGGTTCGATACTAGAGTGGCAATGGGCTCAATATTAGAGTAATAATAGGCTCAATAATAGAGTGACAATGGGTTCAATAATAGAGTGGCAATGGGCTCAATAATATAGAGTGAAAATGTGCTCAATAATAGAGTGGCAACGGGATCGATAATAGAGTGGCAATGGGCTCCATAATAGAATGACAACGGGCTCAATAATAGAGTGATAATAGGCTCAATAATAGAGTGACAATGGGCTCAATAATAGAGTGACAATGGTATCAATAATAGAGTGATAATGGGCTCAATAATAGAGTGGCAATGGGCTCAATAATAGAGTGACAATGGGCTCAATAACAGAGTTTGCAATGGGCTCAATAATAGAGTGGCAGTGTGTTCAATAGTAAAGTGACAATTGGCTCAATAATAGAGTGGCATTGGATTCAATAATAGAGTGATAATGGGTGCAATAATAGAGTGGCAATGGGTCAATAATAGAGTGACAATAAGCTCAATAATAGAGTGACAATGGGCTCTATAATAGAGTGAAAATAAGCTGAATATTATAGGGACAATGGTTTCAATATTAGAGTGCCAATGGGCTCAATAGCAGAGTGGCAATGGTCTCAATAATAGAGTGGCAGTGGGTTCAATAATAGAGTGTTAATGGGTTCAATAATTGAGTGACAATGCGCTCAATATTACAGAGTGGCAATGGGCTCAATAGTAGAGTGGCAATAGTCTCCATAATACAGAGTTACAATGGGCTCAATGATAGCGTGGCTGTGGGTTCAATAACAGAATGACAATAGGTTCAATAATAGAGTGACAACGGGTTCAATACTAGAGTGACTATGGGTTCCACAATAGAGTGACAATGGGATCAATAATACAGACTGAGAATGGGTTCAATAATAGAGTCGCAATGAGCTCAATAATAGAGTGGCAATGGGTTCAATAATAGTGTGGCAAAGGGCTCAATACTAGAGTGATAATAAGCTCAATAATAGAGTGGCAATGGCTTCAATAATGGAGTGACAAATGGGTCAATAATACAGAGTGACAATGGGGTCAATAATACAGAGTGAAAATGGGCTCAATAGTAGAGTGGCAATGGGATCAATAATAGAGTGGCAATGGGCTCAATGATAGAATGACAATGGGCTCAATAATAGAGTCAAAATGAGCTGAATATTAGAGGGAAAATGGTCTCAATCTTAGAGTGAAAATGGGTTCAATAATAGAGTGGCAATGGGTTCAATACTAGAGTGGCAATGGGCTCAATAACCGAGTGGCAATGGGCTTAATAATAGAGTGGCAGTGGGTTCAATAATAGAGTTACAATGGGTTCAAAAATAGACTGACAATGGGCTCAATAATAGAGTGGCAATGGGCTCAATATTAGAGTGACAATTGGCTCAATAATAAAGTGACAATGGGCTCAATAATAGAGAGGCAAAGGGCTCAATAATAGAATGACAATTGGCTCAATAATACAGAGTGGCAATGGGCTCAATAATAGAGTGACAAAGGGCTCAACAATACAGAGTGACAATGGGCTCAATAATAGAGTGACAATGGGTTCAATAATAGAGTGGCTATGGGCTCAATATTACAGTAACAATGGGCTCAATAATAGATTGACAATGGGCTCAACAATACAGAGTGACAATGGGCTCAATAATACAGAGTGACAATGGGCTCAATAATAGAGTGGCAATGGGTTCAATAATAGAGTGGCAATGGGCTCAATATTAGAGTAATAATAGGCTCAATATTATATGACAATGGCTTCAATAATAGTGGTAATGGGCTCAATAATATAGAGTGAAAATGTGCTCAATAATAGAGTGGCAATGGGCTCCATAATAAAATGACAATCGTCTCAATAATAGAGTGGCAATGGGCTCAAAAATAAAGTGACAATGGGCTCAACAATACAAAGTGACAATGGGCTCAATAATACAGAGTGACAATGGGTTCAAAAATAGAGTGACAATGGGATCAATAATAGAGTGACAATGGGCTCAATAATAGTGTGGCAATGGGCTCAATAATAGAGTGGCAGTGGGTTCAATAATAAAGTGATAATGGTTTCAATAATAGACTGACAATGGGCTCAATAATAGAGTCGCAATGGGTATTATAACAGAGTGGCAATGGGCTCAAAATAGAGAGCAAATGGGCTCAATAATAGAGAGTGGCAATGAGCTCAATAATAGAGTGTCAATCGGTTCAATAATAGAGAGACAATGGGTTCAATAATAGAGTGGCAATGGGTTCAATAATACAGTGACTACGGGTTCAATAATAGAGTGACAATGGGTTCAAAAATAAAGTGACAATGGGCTCAATAATAGAGTGGCAATGGGCTCAATAATAGAATAATTGGCTCAATAATAGAGTCGCAATGGGCTCAATAATAGAGTGACAATGGGTTCAAAAATACAGAGTGACAATGGGCTCAATATTACAGAGTAACAATGGCTAAATAATAGAGTGACAATGGGTTCAATAATAGAGTGCCGATGTGCTCAACAATACAGAGTGACAATGGGCTCAATATTACAGAGTAACAATGGCTCAATAATAGTGACAATGGGTTCAATAATAGAGTGCCGATGTGCTCAACAATACAGAGTGACAATGGGCTCAACATTACAGAGTAACAATGTCTCAATAATAGAGTGACAATGGGTCCAATAATAGAGTGGCTATTTGCTCTACAATACAGAGTGACAATGGGCTCAATATTACAGTGTGACAAGGGGCTCAATAAAAAAGTGACAATGGGTTCAGTAATTAAGATTGGCAATGAGTTGAATAATAGAATGGCAATGGGCTCAATAATAAAGTGAAAATAGGCTCAATAATAGAGTGACAAAGGGCTAAATAATAAAGTGACAATGGGTTCATTAATAGAGTGGCAATGGGCTCAATAATAGAATGACAATTGGCTCAATAATAGAGTCGCAATGGGCTCAATAGTAGAGTGACAATGGGCTCAGTAATAAAGTGACAATGGGCTCAATAATACAGAGTGACAATGGGCTCAATAATAGAGTGGCAATGGGCTCAATAATAGGGTGACAATGGGCTCAATAATACAGAGTGACAATAGTCTCAATAATGGAGTGTCAATGGGTTAAATAATAGAGTGACAATCGGTTCAATAATAGAGTGGCAATGGGTTCAATAATACAGTGACTACGGGTTCAATAATAGAGTGACAATGGGTTCAATAATAGAGTGACAATTGGCTCAATAATAAAGTGACAATGGGCTCAATAATAGAATGACAATTGGCTCAATAATAGAGTGGCAAGGGGCTCAATAACAGAGTGACAATGGGCTCAATAATAAAGTGACAATGGGCTCAAAATAGAGTGGCAATGGGCTCAATAATAGAATGACAATTGGCTCAATAATAGGGAGGCAATGGTCTCAACAATACAGAGTGACAATGGGCTCAATATTACAGAGTAACAATGACTCAATAATTCGGTGACAATGGGTTCAATAATAGAGTGGCTATGTGCTCAACAATAAAGAGTCAAAATGGGCTCAATATTACCGAGTAACAATGGCTCAACAATAGAGTGACAATGGGTTCAATAATAGAGTGGCTATTTGCTCAACAATACAGAGTGACAATGGGCTCAATATTACATTGTGACAAGGGGCTCAATAATAAAGTGACAATGGACTCAGTAATAAAGATTGGCAATGAGTTCAATAATAGAGTGGCAATGGGCTCAATAATAAAGTGACAATAGGCTCAATAATAGAGTGACAAATGGGCTAAATAATAGAGTAACAATGGGTTCATTTATCGAGTGGCAATGGGCTCAATAATAGAGTGACAATGGGCTCAACAATACAGAGTGACAATGGGCTCTGTAATACAAAGTGGCAATGAGTTCAATAATAGAATGGCAATGGGCTCAATAATAGAGTGACAATAGGCTCAATAATAGAGTGAATATGGGCTCAATAATAGAATGGCATTGGGTTAAATAATAGAGTGATAATGGGTGCAATAATAGAGTGGCAATGGGCTCAATAATTCAGTGACAATAAGCTCAATAATAGAGTGACAATGGGCTCGATAATAGAAGGAAAATGAGCTGAATATTAGAGGGAGAATGGTCTCAATGTTAGAGTGACAATGGTCTCAATGTTAGAGTGACAATGGTCTCAATATTAGAGTGGCAATGGGCTCAATAGCAGAGGGGCAATGGTCTCAATAATACAGAGTGACAATGGGCTCAATAATAGATTGGGAGTGGGTTCAATAATAGAGTGAAAATGGGTTCAATATTAGAGTGGCAATGGGCTCAATCACAGAGTGGCAATGGTCTCAATAATACAGAGTGACAATGGGCTCAATACTAGAGTGGGAATGGGCTCAATAATAGAGTGAAAATAGGTTCATTAACAGAATGACATTGGGTTCAATAATAGAATGGCAATAGGTTCAATAATAGAGTGACTATGCGTTCAATAATAGAGTGACAATCGGTTAAATAATACAGAGTGACAATGGGCTCAATATTACAGAGCGGCAATGGGCTCAATAATAGAGTGGCAATGGTCTCGATAATACAGCGTTACAATGGGCTCAAAGATAGTGTGGCAGTGGATTCAATAACAGAATGACAATAGGTTCAATAATAGAGTGGCAACGGGTTCAATAATAGAGTGACAATTGGCTCAATAATAAAGTGACAATGGGCTCAATAATAGAGTGGTAATGGGCTCAATAATAGAATGACAATTGGCTCAATAATAGAGTGGCAATGGGCTCAATAATAGAGTGACAAAGGACTCAACAATACAGAGTGACAATAGGCTCAATAATAGAGTGACAATGGGTTCAATAATAGAGTGGCTATGGGCTCAATATTACACAGTAACAATGAGCTCAATAATAGATTGACAATGGGCTCATCAATACAGAGTGACAATGGGCTCAATAATACAGAGTGACAATGGGCTCAATAATAGAGTGGCAATGGGTTCAATAATAGAGTGGCAATGGGCTCAATATTAGAGTAATAATAGGCTCAATAATAGTGACAATGGGTTCAATAATAGAGTGGCAATGGGCTCAATAATATAGAATGAAAACGTGCTCAATAATAGAGTGGCAATGGGATCAATAATAGAGTGGCAAGGGGCTCCATAATAGAATGAGAATGGGCTCAATAATAGAGTTGCAATGGGCTCAAAAATAAAGTGACAATGGGCTCAACAATACAACGTGACATTGGGCTCAATAATACAGAGTGACAATGGGCTCAAAAATAGAGTGACAATGGGATCAATAATAGAGTGACAATGGGCTCAATAATAGTGTGGCAATGGGCTCAATAATAGAGTGACAATGGGCTGAATATTAGAGTCGCACTGGGTATTATAAGAGAGTGGCAATGGGCTCAATAATAGAGTGACAATGGGCTCAATAATAGAGTGGCAATAAGCTCAATAATAAAGTGTCAATCGGTTCAATAATAGCGTCACAATGGGTTAAATAATAGAGTGGCAATGGGTTCAATAATACAGTGACGACGGGTTCAATAATAGAGTGACAATGGGCTCAATAATAAAGTGACAATGGGCTCAATAATAGAGTGGCAATGGGCTCAATAACAGAATGACAATTGGCTCAATAATAGAGTCGCAATGGGTTCAATAATAGAGTGACAATGGGCTCTATAATAGAGTGACAATGATCTCAATATTAGAGAGGCAATGGGCTCAATAGCAGACTGGCAATGGTCTCGATAATACAGAGTGACAATCGGCTCAATAATAGAGTGGCAGTGGGTTCAATAATAGAGCGTTAATGGGTTCAATAATTGAGTGACAATGGGTTCAATATTAGAGTGGCAATGGGCTCAATCACAGAGTGGCAATGGTCTCAATAATAGAGTGACAATGGGCTCAATATTAGAGTGGAAAAGGGCTCAATAATAGAATGACAATGGGTTCATTAAGTGAATGACAATGGGTTCAATAATAGAGTGGCAATGGGTTCAATAATAGAGTAACAATGGGTACAATAATACAGAGTGACAATGCGCTCAATATTACAGAGTGGCAATCGGCTCAGTAATAGAGTGGCAATGGGCTCAATAACCGAGTGGCAATGGGCTCAATAATAGAGTGGCAATGGGTTCAATAATAGAGTGACTATGGGTTCAACAATAGAGTGACAATGGGTTCAATAATACAGAGTGACAATGCGCTCAATATTACAGAGTGGCAATGGGCTCAATAATAGTGGCAATGGTCTCGATAATACAGAGTTACAATGGTCTCAATGATAGTGTGGCAGTGGGTTCAATAACAGAATGACAATAGGTTCAATATTAGAGTGGCAACGGGTTCAATAATAGAGTGACTATGGGTTTCACAATAGAGTGACAATGGGATCAATAATACAGAGTGACAATGGGTTCAATAATAGAGTCGCAATGAGCTCAATAATAGAGTGACAATGGGCTCAATAATAGAGTGGCAATGGGCTCAATTAGAGAATGACAATTGGCTCAATAATAGAGTCGCAATGGGCTCAATAATAGAGTGACAATAGTCTCAACAATACAGAGTGACAATGGGCTCAATATTACAGAGTAACAATGGCTCAATAATAGAGTGACAATGGGTTCAATAATAGAGTGCCTATGTGCTCAACAATACAGAGTGACAATGGGCTCAATATTACAGACTGACAATGGCTCAATAATAGAGTGACAATGGTCTCAACAATACAAAGTGACAATGGGCTCAATAATATAGAGTGACAATGGGCTCAAAAATAGGTGACAATGGGATCAATAATAGAGTGACAATGGGCTCGATAATAGTGTGGCAATGGGCTCAAGAATAGAGTGACAATGGGCTGAATATTAGAGTCGCAATGGGTATTATAAGAGGGTGGCAATGGGCTCAATAATAGAGTGACAATGGGCTCAATAATCGAGAGTGGCAATGAGCTCAATAATAGAGTGTCAATCGGTTCAATAATAGCGTGACAATGGGTTAAATAATAGAGTGACAATGGGCACAATAATAAAGTGACAACGGACTCAATAATAGAGTGGCAATGGGCTCAATAACAGAATGACAATTGGCTCAATAATAGAGTCGCAATGGGTTCAATAATAGAGTGACAATGGGTTCAACAATACAGAGTGACAATGGGCTCAATATTACAGAGTAACAATGGCTCAATAATAGAGTGACAATGGGTTCAATAATAGAGTTTCTATGTGCTCAACAATACAGAGTGACAATGGGCTCAATATTACAGAGTAACAATGGCTCAATAATAGAGTGACAATGGGTTCAACAATAGAGTGGCTATTTGCTCCACAATACAGAGTGACAATGGGCTCAATATTACAGTGTGACAAGGGGCTCAATAAAAAAGTGACAATGGGCTCAGTAATTAAGATTGGCAATGAGTTGAAAAATACAATGGCAATGGACTCAATAATAAAGTGACAATGGGCTCAATAATATAGAGTGACAAAGGGCTAAATAATAAAGTGACAATGGGTTCATTAATAGAGCGGCAAGG
This sequence comes from Cetorhinus maximus, assembly GCF_964194155.1. Taxonomy (NCBI): domain Eukaryota; kingdom Metazoa; phylum Chordata; class Chondrichthyes; order Lamniformes; family Cetorhinidae; genus Cetorhinus; species Cetorhinus maximus. Next base: position 74,898,352 of record NC_135900.1, on the reverse strand, counting down.
GGCTCAATAATAGAGTGACAATGGGCTCAACAATACAGAGTGACAATGGGCTCAATATTATAGAGTGATAATGGGCTCAATAATAGAGTGACAATGGGCTCAGTAATACAACGTGTCAATGAGTTCAATAATAGAGTGATAATGGGTGCAATAATAGAGTGGCAATAGGCTCAATAATAGAGTGACAATAAGCTAATTAATAGTAACAATGGGCTTGATAATAGAGTGACAAAGGGCTCAACAATACAGAGTGACAATTGGCTCAAAAATAGAGTGACAATGGGTTCAATAATAGAGTGGCTATGGGCACAATATTACAGTAACAATGGGATCAATAATAGATTGACAATGGGCTCAACAATACAGAGTGACAATGGGCTCAATAATACAGAGTGACAATGGGCTCAATAATAGAGTGGCAATGGGTTCAATAATAGAGTGACAATGGGCTCAATATTAGAGTAATAATAGGCTCAATATTATATGACAATGGGTTCAATAATAGAGTGCCTATGTGCTCAACAATACAGAGTGACAATGGGCTCAATATTACAGAGTCACAATGGCTCAATAATAGAGTGACAATGGGTTCAATAATAGAGTGGCTATGTGCTCAACAATAAAGAGTGACAATGGGCTCAATATTACAGTGTGACAAGGGGCTCAAATATAAGTGATAATGGGCTCAGTGATAAAGGTTGGCAATGAGTTCAATAATAGAGTGGCAATGGGCTCAATAATAAAGTGACAATAGGCTCAATAATACAGAGTTACAATTGGGCTAAATAATAGAGTGACAATGGGTTCATTTATCGAGTGGCAATGGGCTCCATAATAGAATGAGAAGGGGCTCAATAATAGAAATACAATGGGCTCAAAAATAAAGTGACAATGGGCTCAGCAATACAAAGTGACAATGGGCTCAATAATACAGAGTGACAATGGGCTCAAAAATAGGTGACAATGGGATCAATAATAGAGTGACAATGGGCTCAATAATAGTGTGGCAATGGGCTCAAGAATAGAGTGACAATGGGCTGAATATTAGAGTCGCAATGGGTATTATAAGAGAGTGGCAATGGGCTCAATAATAGAGTGACAATGGGCTCAATAATCGAGAGTGGCAATGAGCTCAATAATAGAGTGTCAATCGGTTCAATAATAGCGTGACAATGGGTTAAATAATAGAGTGACAATGGGCACAGTAATAAAGTGACAACGGACTCAATAATAGAGTGGCAATGGGCTCAATAACAGAATGACAATTGGCTCAATAATAGAGTCGCAATGGGTTCAATAATAGAGTGACAATGGGCTCAACAATACAGAGTGACAATGGGCTCAATATTACAGAGTAACAATGGCTCAATAATAGAGTGACAATGGGTTCAATAATAGAGTTTCTATGTGCTCAACAATACAGAGTGACAATGGGCTCAATATTACAGAGTAACAATGCCTCAATAATAGAGTGACAATGGGTTCAACAATAGAGTGGCTATTTGCTCCACAATACAGAGTGACAATGGGCTCAATATTACAGTGTGACAAGGGGCTCAATAAAAAAGTGACAATGGGCTCAGTAATTAAGATTGGCAATGAGTTGAAAAATACAATGGCAATGGACTCAATAATAAAGTGACAATAGGCTCAATAATATAGAGTGACAAAGGGCTAAATAATAAAGTGACAATGGGTTCATTAATAGAGCGGCAATGGGCTCAATAATAGAGTGACAATGGGCTCAACAATACAGAGTGACAATGGGCTCAATATTATAGAGTGATAATGGGCTCAATAATAGAGTGACAATGGGCTCAGTAATACAACGTGTCAATGAGTTCAATAATAGAGTGATAATGGGTGCAATAATAGAGTGGCAATGGGCTCAATAATAGAGTGACAATAAGCTAATTAATAGTAACAATGGGCTTGATAATAGAGTGACAAAGGGCTCAACAATACAGAGTGACAATTGGCTCAAAAATAGAGTGACAATGGGTTCAATAATAGAGTGGCTATGGGCACAATATTACAGTAACAATGGGATCAATAATAGATTGACAATGGGCTCAACAATACAGAGTGACAATGGGCTCAATAATACAGAGTGACAATGGGCTCAATAATAGAGTGGCAATGGGTTCAATAATAGAGTGGCAATGGGCTCAATATTAGAGTAATAATAGGCTCAATATTATATGACAATGGCTTCAATAATAGAGTGGCAAAGGGCTCCATAATAGAATGACAATCGTCTCAATAATAGAGTGCCAATGGGCTCAAAAATAAAGTGACCATGGGCTCAACAATACAAAGTGACAATGGGTTCAATAATAGTGTGGCAATGGGCTCAATAATAGAGTGGCAGTGGGTTCAATAATAAAGTGACAATGGGTTCAATCATAGACTGACAATGGGCTCAATAAGAGAGTGGCAGTGGGTTCAATAATAAAGTGACAATGGGTTCAATAATAGACTGACAATTGACTCAATAATAGAGTCGTAATGGGCATTATAAGAGAGTGGCAATGGGCTCAATAATAGAGTGCAAATGGGCTCAATAATAGAGAGTGGCAATGAGCTCAATAATAGAGTGTCAATCGGTTCAATAATAGAGTGACAATGGGTTCAATAATAGAGTGGCAATGGGTTCAATAATACAGTGACTACGGGTTTAATAATAGAGTGACAATTGACTCAATAATAGAGTCGTAATGGGCATTATAAGAGAGTGGCAATGGGCTCAATAATAGAGTGCAAATGGGCTCAATAATAGAGAGTGGCAATGAGCTCAATAATAGTGTCAATCGGTTCAATAATAGAGTGGCAGTGGGTTCAATAATAAAGTGACAATGGGTTCAATAATAGACTGACAATTGACTCAATAATAGAGTCGTAATGGGCATTATAATAGAGTCGCAATGGGCTCAATAATAGAGTGACAATGGGGTCAACAATACAGAGTGACAATGGGCTCAATATTACAGAGTAAAAATGGCTCAATAATACAGTGACAATGGGTTCAATAATAGAGTGCCGATGTGCTCAACAATACAGAGTGACAATGGGTTCAATATTACAGAGTAACAATGACTCAATAATTCGGTGACAATGGGTTCAATAATAGAGTGGCTATGTGCTCAACAATAAAGAGTCAAAATGGGCTCAATATTACCGAGTAACAATGGCTCAACAATAGAGTGACAATGGGTTCAATAATAGAGTGGCTATTTGCTCAACAATACAGAGTGACAATGGGCTCAATATTACATTGTGACAAGGGGCTCAATAATAAAATGACAATGGACTCAGTAATAAAGATTGGCAATGAGTTCAATAATAGAGTGGCAATGGGCTCAATAATAAAGTGACAATGGGCTCAATAATACAGAGTGACAATGGGCTCAATAATAGAGTGGCAATGGGTTCAATAATAGAGTGGCAATGGGCTCAATATTAGAGTAATAATAGGCTCAATATTATATGACAATGGCTTCAATAATAGAGTGGCAAAGGGCTCCATAATAGAATGACAATAGTCTCAATAATAGAGTGGCAATGGGCTCAAAAATAAAGTGACCATGGGCTCAACAATACAAAGTGACAATGGGTTCAATAATAGTGTGGCAATGGGCTCAATAATAGAGTGGCAGTGGGTTCAATAATAAAGTGACAATGGGTTCAATAATAGACTGACAATGGGCTCAATAAGAGAGTGGCAGTGGGTTCAATAATAAAGTGACAATGGGTTCAATAATAGACTGACAATTGACTCAATAATAGAGTCGTAATGGGCATTATAAGAGAGTGGCAATGGGCTCAATAATAGAGTGCAAATGGGCTCAATAATAGAGAGTGGCAATGAGCTCAATAATAGAGTGTCAATCGGCTCAATAATAGAGTGACAATGGGTTCAATAATAGAGTGGCAATGGGTTCAATAATACAGTGACTACGGGTTTAATAATAGAGTGACAATGGGTTCAATAATAAAGTGACAATGGGCTCAATAATAGAGTGGCAATGGGCTCAATAATAGAATGACAATTGGCTCAATAATAGAGTCGCAATGGGCTCAATAATAGAGTGACAATGGGGTCAACAATACAGAGTGACAATGGGCTCAATATTACAGAGTAACAATGGCTCAATAATAGAGTGACAATGGGTTCAATAATAGAGTGCCAATGTGCTCAACAATACAGAGTGACAATGGGCTCAATATTACAGAGTAACAATGACTCAATAATTCGGTGACAATGGGTTCAATAATAGAGTGGCTATGTGCTCAACAATAAAGAGTCAAAATGGGCTCAATATTACCGAGTAACAATGGCTCAACAATAGAGTGACAATGGGTTCAATAATAGAGTGGCTATTTGCTCAACAATACAGAGTGACAATGGGCTCAATATTACATTGTGACAAGGGGCTCAATAATAAAGTGACAATGGACTCAGTAATAAAGATTGGCAATGAGTTCAATAATAGAGTGGCAATGGGCTCAATAATAAAGTGACAATAGGCTCAATAATAGAGTGACAAATGGGCTAAATAATAGAGTAACAATGGGTTCATTTATCGAGTGGCAATGGGCTCAATAATAGAGTGACAATGGGCTCAACAATACAGAGTGACAATGGGCTCAATATTACAGAGTGATAACGGGTTCAATAATAGAGTGACAATGGGCTCAGTAATACAATGTGGCAATGAGTTCAATAATAGAATGGCAATGGGCTCAATAATAGAGTGACAATGGGCTCAATGATAGAGTGGCATTGGGTTCAATAATAGAGTGATAATGGGTGCAATAATAGAGTGGCAATGGGCTCAATAATTCAGTGACAATAAGCTCAATAATAGAGTGACAATGGGCTCGATAACAGAAGGAAAATGAGCTGAATATTAGAGCGAGAATGGTCTCAATGTTAGAGTGACAATGGGCTCTATAATAGAGTGACAATGGTCTCAATATTAGAGTGGCAATGGGCTCAATAGCAGAGTGGCAATGGTCTCAATAATACAGAGTGACAATGGGCTCAATAATTGAGTGACAGTGGGTTCAATAATAGAGTGTTAATGGGTTCAATAATAGATTGACAATGGGTGCAATATTAGAGTGGCAATGGGCTCAATCACAGAGTGGCAATGGTCTCAATAATACAGAGTGACAATGGGCTCAATATTAGAGTGGGAATGGGCTCAATAATAGAGTGAAAATGGGTTCATTAACAGAATGACATGGGGTTCAATAATAGAATGGCAATAGGTTCAATAATAGAGTGACTATGGGTTCAACAATAGAGTGACAATGGGGTCAATAATACAGAGTGACAATGGGCTCAATATTACAGAGTGGCAATGGGTTCAATAATAGAGTGGCAATGGTCTCAATAATACAGCGTTACAATGGGCTCAATGATAGTGTCGCAGTGGATTCAATAACAGAATGACAATAGGTTCAATAATAGAGAGGCAACGGGTTCAATAATAGAGTGACTATGGGTTCCACAATAGAGTGACAATGGGCTCAATAATAGAGTGCAAATGGGCTCAATAATAGAGAGTGGCAATGAGCTCAATAATAGAGTGTCAATCGGTTCAATAATAGAGTGACAATGGGTTCAATAATAGAGTGGCAATGGGTTCAATAATACAGAGACTACGGGTTCAATAATAGAGTGACAATGGCCTCAATAATAAAGTGACAATGGGCTCAATAATAGAGTGGCAATGGGCTCAATAATAGAATGACAATTGACTCAATAATAGAGTCGCAATGGGCTCAATAATAGAGTGACAATGGGCTCAACAATACAGAGTGACAATGGGCTCAATATTACAGAGTAACAATGGCTCAATAATAGAGTGACAATGGGTTCAATAATAGAGTGCCTATGTGCTCAACAATACAGAGTGACAATGGGCTCAATATTACAGAGTAACAATGGCTCAATAATAGATTGACAATGGGTTCAATAACAGAGTGGCTATTTGCTCTACAATACAGAGTGACAATGGGCTCAATACTACAGTGTGACATGGGGCTCAATAAAAAAGTGACAATGGACTCAGTAATTAAGATTGGCAATGATTGAATAATAGAATAGCAATGGGCTCAATAATAAAGTGAAAATAGGCTCAATAATACAGAGTGACAAAGGGCTAAATAATAAAGTGACAATGGGTTCATTAAAAGAGTGGCAATGGGCTCAATAATAGAGTTGCAATGGGCTCAATAATAGTGACAATGGGCTCAATAATAAAGTGACAATGGGCTCAATAATACAGAGTGACAATGGGCTCAATAATAGAGTGACAATGGGCTCAATAATAGGGTGAAAATGGGCTCAATAATACAGAGTGACAATGGGCTCAATAATGGAGTGTCAATGGGTTCAATAATACAGTGACTACGGGTTAAATAATAGAGTGACAATGGGCTCAATAATAGAGTGACAACTGGCTCAATAATAAAGTGACAATGGGCTCAATAATAGAGTGGCAATGGGCTCAATAATAGAATGACAATTGGCTCTATAATAGAGTGGCAATGGGCTCAATAATACAGTGACAATGGGCTCAAAATAGAGAGGCAATGGGCTCAATAATACAATGACAATTGGCTCAATAATAGGGAGGCAATGGGCTCAACAATACAGAGTGACAATGGGCTCAATATTACAGAGTAACAATGACTCAATAATCCGGTGACAATGGGTTCAATAATAGAGTGGCTATGTGCTCAACAATACAGAGTGAAAATGGGCTCAATATTACAGAGTAACAATGGCTCAATAATAGAGTGACAATGGGTTCAATAATAGAGTGGCTATTTGCTCAACAATACAGAGTGACAATGGGCTCAATATTACATTGTGACAAGGGGCTCAATAATAAAGTGACAATGGACTCAGTAATAAAGATTGGCAATGAGTTCAATAATAGAGTGGCAATGGGCTCAATAATAAAGTGACAATAGGCTCAATAATAGAGTGACAAATGGGCTAAATAATAGAGTGACAATGGGTTCATTTATCGAGTGGCAATGGGCTCAATAATAGAGTGACAATGGGCTCAACAATACAGAGTGACAATGGGCTCAATAGTACAGAGTGATAATGGGTTCAATAATAGAGTGACAATGGGCTCAGTAATACAAAGTGGCAATGAGTTCAATAATAGAGTATCAATGGGCTCAAAAATAGTGACAATAGGCTCAATAATACAGGGTGACAAAGGGCTCAATAATAGAGTGGCATTGGGTTCAATAATAGAGTGATAATGGGTGCAATAATAGAGTGGCTATGGGCACAATAATAGTGACAATAAGCTCAATAATAGTGACAATGGGCTCGATAATAGAAGGAAAATGAGCTGAATATTAGAGGGACAATGGTCTCAATGTTAGAGTGACAATGGGCTCTATAATAGAGTGACAATGGTCTCAATATTAGAGTGGCAATGGGCTCAATAGCAGAGTGGCAATTCTCTAAATAATGCAGAGTGACAATGGGCTCAATAATAGAGTGGCAGAAGGTTCAATAATAGAGTGTTAATGGGTTCAATAATAGAGTGAAAATGGGTTCAATATTAGAGTGGCAATGGGCTCAATCACAGAGTGGCAATAGTCTCCATAATACAGAGTGACAATGGGCTCAATATTAGATGGGAATGGCTCAATAATAGAGTGAAAATGGGTTCATTAACAGAATGACATTGGGTTCAATAATAGAATGGCAATAGGTTCAATAATAGAGTGACTATGGGTTCAACAATAGAGTGACAATGGGGTCAATAATAGAGTGACAATGGGCTCAATATTACAGAGTGGCAACGGGTTCAATAATAGAGTGGCAATGGTCTCGATAATACAGCGTTACAATGGGCTCAATGATAGTGTCGCAGTGGATTCAATAACAGAATGACAATAGGTTCAATAATAGAGTGGCAACGGGTTCAATAATAGAGTGACTATGGGTTCCACAATAGAGTGACAATGGGATCAATAACACAGAGTGACAATAGGTTCAATAATTGAGTAACAATGTGTTCAATAACACAGACTAAAAATCGGCTCAATAATAGTGACAATGGGCTCAATAATAGAGTGACAATTGGCTCAATAATAAAGTGACAATGGGCTCAATAATAGGGTGGCAATGGGCTCAATAATAGAATGACAATTGGCTCAATAATACAGAGTGGCAAAGGGCTCAATAATAGAGTGACAAAGGGCTCAACAATACAGAGTGACAATGGGCTTAATAATAGAGTGACATTGGGTTCAATAATAGCGTGGCTATGGGCTCAATATTACACAGTAACAATGAGCTCAATAATAGATTGACAATGGGCTCAACAATACAGAGTGACAATTGGCTCAGTAATAAAGAGTCACAATGGGCTCAATAATAGAGTGGCAATGGGTTCAATAATAGAGTGGCAATGGGCTCAATATTAGAGTTATACAAGGCTCAATGATAGAGTGACAATGGGTTCAATAATAGTGTGGCAATGGGCTCAATAATATAGAGTGAAAATGTGCTCAATAATAGAGTTGCAATGGGATCAATAATAGAGTGGCAATGTGCTCCATAATAGAATGAGAAGGGGCTCAATAATAGAGTTGCAATGGGCTCAAAAATAAAGTGACAATGGGCTCAATAATACAGAGTGACAATGGGCTCAAAAATAGGTGACAATGGGATCAATAATAGAGTGACAATGAGCTCAATAATAGTGTGGCAATGGGCTCAAGAATAGAGTGACAATGGGCTGAATATTAGAGTCGCAATGGGTATTATAAGAGAGCGGCAATGGGCTCAATAATAGAGTGACAATCGGCTCAACAATAGAGAGTGGCAATGAGCTCAATAATAGTGTCAATCGGTTCAATAATAGCGTGACAATGGGTTAAATAATAGAGTGACAGTGGGCTCAATAATAAAGTGACAATGGACTCAATAATAGAGTGGCAATGGGCTCAATAACAGAATGACAATTGGCTCAATAATAGAGTCGCAATGGGTTCAATAATAGAGTGACAATGGGCTCAACAATACAGAGTGACAATGGGCTCAATATTACAGAGTAACAATGGCTCAATAATAGAGTGACAATGGGTTCAATATTAGAGTTTCTATGTGCTCAACAATACAGAGTGACAATGGGCTCAATATTACAGAGTAACAATGGCTCAATAATAGAGTGACAATGGGTTCAATAATAGAGTGGCTATTTGCTCCACAATACAGAGTGACAATGGGCTCAATATTACAGTGTGACAAGGGGCTCAATAAAAAAGTGACAATGGGCTCAGTAATTAAGATTGGCAATGAGTTGAAAAATACAATGGCAATGGGCTCAATAATAAAGTGACAATAGGCTCAATAATACAGAGCGAGAAAGGGCTAAATAATAAAGTGACAATGGGTTCATTAATAGAGTGGCAATGGGCTCAATAATAGAGTGACAATGGGCTCAACAATACAGAGTGACAATGGGCTCAATATTACAGAGTGATAATGGGCTCAATAATAGTGACAATGGGCTCAGTAATACAACGTGTCAATGAGTTCAATAATAGAGTGGCAATTAGTTCAATAATAGAGCAATAATGTGTGCAATAATAGAGTGGCAATGGGTTCAATAATAGAGTGACAATAAGCTAAATAATAGAGTAACAATGGGCTCGATAATAGAGTGACAAAGGGCTCAACAATACAGAGTGACAATTGGCTCAAAAATAGAGTGACAATGGGTTCAATAATAGAGTGGCTATGGGCACAATATTACAGTAACAATGGGCTCAATAATAGATTGACAATGGGCTCAACAATACAGAGTGACAATGGGCTCAATAATACAGAGTGACAATGGGCTCAATAATAGAGTGGCAATGGGTTCAATAATAGAGTGGCAATGGGCTCAATATTAGAGTAATAATAGGCTCAATATTATATGACAATGGCTTCAATAATAGAGTGGTAATGGGCTCAATAATATAGAGTGAAAATGTGCTCAATAATAGAGTGGCAATGGGCTCCATAATAGAATGACAATCGTCTCAATAATAGAGTGGCAATGGGCTCAAAAATAAAGTGACAATGGGCTCAACAATACAAAGTGACAATGGGCTCAATAATACAGAGTGACAATGGGTTCAAAAATAGAGTGACAATGGGATCAATAATAGAGTGACAATGGGCTCAATAATAGTGTGGCAATGGGCTCAATAATAGAGTGGCAGTGGGTTCAATAATAAAGTGATAATGGTTTCAATAATAGACTGACAATGGGCTCAATAATAGAGTCGCAATGGGTATTATAACAGAGTGGCAATGGGCTCAAAATAGAGAGCAAATGGGCTCAATAATAGAGAGTGGCAATGAGCTCAATAATAGAGTGTCAATCGGTTCAATAATAGAGAGACAATGGGTTCAATAATAGAGTGGCAATGGGTTCAATAATACAGTGACTACGGGTTCAATAATAGAGTGACAATGGGTTCAAAAATAAAGTGACAATGGGCTCAATAATAGAGTGGCAATGGGCTCAATAATAGAATAATTGGCTCAATAATAGAGTCGCAATGGGCTCAATAATAGAGTGACAATGGGTTCAAAAATACAGAGTGACAATGGGCTCAATATTACAGAGTAACAATGGCTAAATAATAGAGTGACAATGGGTTCAATAATAGAGTGCCGATGTGCTCAACAATACAGAGTGACAATGGGCTCAATATTACAGAGTAACAATGGCTCAATAATAGTGACAATGGGTTCAATAATAGAGTGCCGATGTGCTCAACAATACAGAGTGACAATGGGCTCAACATTACAGAGTAACAATGGCTCAATAATAGAGTGACAATGGGTCCAATAATAGAGTGGCTATTTGCTCTACAATACAGAGTGACAATGGGCTCAATATTACAGTGTGACAAGGGGCTCAATAAAAAAGTGACAATGGGTTCAGTAATTAAGATTGGCAATGAGTTGAATAATAGAATGGCAATGGGCTCAATAATAAAGTGAAAATAGGCTCAATAATAGAGTGACAAAGGGCTAAATAATAAAGTGACAATGGGTTCATTAATAGAGTGGCAATGGGCTCAATAATAGAATGACAATTGGCTCAATAATAGAGTCGCAATGGGCTCAATAGTAGAGTGACAATGGGCTCAGTAATAAAGTGACAATGGGCTCAATAATACAGAGTGACAATGGGCTCAATAATAGAGTGGCAATGGGCTCAATAATAGGGTGACAATGGGCTCAATAATACAGAGTGACAATAGTCTCAATAATGGAGTGTCAATGGGTTAAATAATAGAGTGACAATCGGTTCAATAATAGAGTGGCAATGGGTTCAATAATACAGTGACTACGGGTTCAATAATAGAGTGACAATGGGTTCAATAATAGAGTGACAATTGGCTCAATAATAAAGTGACAATGGGCTCAATAATAGAATGACAATTGGCTCAATAATAGAGTGGCAAGGGGCTCAATAACAGAGTGACAATGGGCTCAATAATAAAGTGACAATGGGCTCAAAATAGAGTGGCAATGGGCTCAATAATAGAATGACAATTGGCTCAATAATAGGGAGGCAATGGTCTCAACAATACAGAGTGACAATGGGCTCAATATTACAGAGTAACAATGACTCAATAATTCGGTGACAATGGGTTCAATAATAGAGTGGCTATGTGCTCAACAATAAAGAGTCAAAATGGGCTCAATATTACCGAGTAACAATGGCTCAACAATAGAGTGACAATGGGTTCAATAATAGAGTGGCTATTTGCTCAACAATACAGAGTGACAATGGGCTCAATATTACATTGTGACAAGGGGCTCAATAATAAAGTGACAATGGACTCAGTAATAAAGATTGGCAATGAGTTCAATAATAGAGTGGCAATGGGCTCAATAATAAAGTGACAATAGGCTCAATAATAGAGTGACAAATGGGCTAAATAATAGAGTAACAATGGGTTCATTTATCGAGTGGCAATGGGCTCAATAATAGAGTGACAATGGGCTCAACAATACAGAGTGACAATGGGCTCTGTAATACAAAGTGGCAATGAGTTCAATAATAGAATGGCAATGGGCTCAATAATAGAGTGACAATAGGCTCAATAATAGAGTGAATATGGGCTCAATAATAGAATGGCATTGGGTTAAATAATAGAGTGATAATGGGTGCAATAATAGAGTGGCAATGGGCTCAATAATTCAGTGACAATAAGCTCAATAATAGAGTGACAATGGGCTCGATAATAGAAGGAAAATGAGCTGAATATTAGAGGGAGAATGGTCTCAATGTTAGAGTGACAATGGTCTCAATGTTAGAGTGACAATGGTCTCAATATTAGAGTGGCAATGGGCTCAATAGCAGAGGGGCAATGGTCTCAATAATACAGAGTGACAATGGGCTCAATAATAGATTGGGAGTGGGTTCAATAATAGAGTGAAAATGGGTTCAATATTAGAGTGGCAATGGGCTCAATCACAGAGTGGCAATGGTCTCAATAATACAGAGTGACAATGGGCTCAATACTAGAGTGGGAATGGGCTCAATAATAGAGTGAAAATAGGTTCATTAACAGAATGACATTGGGTTCAATAATAGAATGGCAATAGGTTCAATAATAGAGTGACTATGCGTTCAATAATAGAGTGACAATCGGTTAAATAATACAGAGTGACAATGGGCTCAATATTACAGAGCGGCAATGGGCTCAATAATAGAGTGGCAATGGTCTCGATAATACAGCGTTACAATGGGCTCAAAGATAGTGTGGCAGTGGATTCAATAACAGAATGACAATAGGTTCAATAATAGAGTGGCAACGGGTTCAATAATAGAGTGACAATTGGCTCAATAATAAAGTGACAATGGGCTCAATAATAGAGTGGTAATGGGCTCAATAATAGAATGACAATTGGCTCAATAATAGAGTGGCAATGGGCTCAATAATAGAGTGACAAAGGACTCAACAATACAGAGTGACAATAGGCTCAATAATAGAGTGACAATGGGTTCAATAATAGAGTGGCTATGGGCTCAATATTACACAGTAACAATGAGCTCAATAATAGATTGACAATGGGCTCATCAATACAGAGTGACAATGGGCTCAATAATACAGAGTGACAATGGGCTCAATAATAGAGTGGCAATGGGTTCAATAATAGAGTGGCAATGGGCTCAATATTAGAGTAATAATAGGCTCAATAATAGTGACAATGGGTTCAATAATAGAGTGGCAATGGGCTCAATAATATAGAATGAAAACGTGCTCAATAATAGAGTGGCAATGGGATCAATAATAGAGTGGCAAGGGGCTCCATAATAGAATGAGAATGGGCTCAATAATAGAGTTGCAATGGGCTCAAAAATAAAGTGACAATGGGCTCAACAATACAACGTGACATTGGGCTCAATAATACAGAGTGACAATGGGCTCAAAAATAGAGTGACAATGGGATCAATAATAGAGTGACAATGGGCTCAATAATAGTGTGGCAATGGGCTCAATAATAGAGTGACAATGGGCTGAATATTAGAGTCGCACTGGGTATTATAAGAGAGTGGCAATGGGCTCAATAATAGAGTGACAATGGGCTCAATAATAGAGTGGCAATAAGCTCAATAATAAAGTGTCAATCGGTTCAATAATAGCGTCACAATGGGTTAAATAATAGAGTGGCAATGGGTTCAATAATACAGTGACGACGGGTTCAATAATAGAGTGACAATGGGCTCAATAATAAAGTGACAATGGGCTCAATAATAGAGTGGCAATGGGCTCAATAACAGAATGACAATTGGCTCAATAATAGAGTCGCAATGGGTTCAATAATAGAGTGACAATGGGCTCTATAATAGAGTGACAATGATCTCAATATTAGAGAGGCAATGGGCTCAATAGCAGACTGGCAATGGTCTCGATAATACAGAGTGACAATCGGCTCAATAATAGAGTCGCAATGGGTTCAATAATAGAGCGTTAATGGGTTCAATAATTGAGTGACAATGGGTTCAATATTAGAGTGGCAATGGGCTCAATCACAGAGTGGCAATGGTCTCAATAATAGAGTGACAATGGGCTCAATATTAGAGTGGAAAAGGGCTCAATAATAGAATGACAATGGGTTCATTAAGTGAATGACAATGGGTTCAATAATAGAGTGGCAATGGGTTCAATAATAGAGTAACAATGGGTACAATAATACAGAGTGACAATGCGCTCAATATTACAGAGTGGCAATCGGCTCAGTAATAGAGTGGCAATGGGCTCAATAACCGAGTGGCAATGGGCTCAATAATAGAGTGGCAATGGGTTCAATAATAGAGTGACTATGGGTTCAACAATAGAGTGACAATGGGTTCAATAATACAGAGTGACAATGCGCTCAATATTACAGAGTGGCAATGGGCTCAATAATAGTGGCAATGGTCTCGATAATACAGAGTTACAATGGTCTCAATGATAGTGTGGCAGTGGGTTCAATAACAGAATGACAATAGGTTCAATATTAGAGTGGCAACGGGTTCAATAATAGAGTGACTATGGGTTTCACAATAGAGTGACAATGGGATCAATAATACAGAGTGACAATGGGTTCAATAATAGAGTCGCAATGAGCTCAATAATAGAGTGACAATGGGCTCAATAATAGAGTGGCAATGGGCTCAATTAGAGAATGACAATTGGCTCAATAATAGAGTCGCAATGGGCTCAATAATAGAGTGACAATAGTCTCAACAATACAGAGTGACAATGGGCTCAATATTACAGAGTAACAATGGCTCAATAATAGAGTGACAATGGGTTCAATAATAGAGTGCCTATGTGCTCAACAATACAGAGTGACAATGGGCTCAATATTACAGACTGACAATGGCTCAATAATAGAGTGACAATGGTCTCAACAATACAGAGTGACAATGGGCTCAATATTACAGAGTAACAATGGCTCAATAATAGAGTGACAATGGGTTCAATAATAGAGTGCCTATGTGCTCAACAATACAGAGTGACAATGGGCTCAATATTACAGACTGACAATGGCTCAATAATAGAGTGACAATGGGTTCAATAATAGAGTGGCTATTTGCTCAATAATACAGAGTGACAATGGGCTCAATATTATAGTGTGACAAGGGGCTCAATAAGAAAGTGACAATGGGCTCAGTATTAAAGATTGGCAATGAGTTCAATAAAAGAATGGCAATGGGCTCAATAATAAAGTGACAATAGGCTCAATAATACAGAGTGACAAACGGCTAAGTAAGAAAGTGACAATGGGGTCATTAATAGAGTGGCAATAGGCTCAATAGTAGGGTGACAAAAGACTCAATAATACAGAGTGACAAACGGCTAAGTAAGAAAGTGACAATGGGGTCATTAATAGAGTGGCATTGGGCTCAATAATAGGGTGAAAATGGGCTCAATAATAGAGTGAAAATGTGCTCAATAATAGAGTGGCAATGGGATCAATAATAGAGTGGCAATGGGCTCCATAATAGAATGAGAAGGGGCTCAATAATAGAGATACAATGGGCTCAAAAATAATGTGACAATGGGCTCAACAATACAAAGTGACAATGGGCTCAATAATATAGAGTGACAATGGGCTCAAAAATAGGTGACAATGGGATCAATAATAGAGTGACAATGGGCTCGATAATAGTGTGGCAATGGGCTCAAGAATAGAGTGACAATGGGCTGAATATTAGAGTCGCAATGGGTATTATAAGAGGGTGGCAATGGGCTCAATAATAGAGTGACAATGGGCTCAATAATCGAGAGTGGCAATGAGCTCAATAATAGAGTGTCAATCGGTTCAATAATAGCGTGACAATGGGTTAAATAATAGAGTGACAATGGGCACAATAATAAAGTGACAACGGACTCAATAATAGAGTGGCAATGGGCTCAATAACAGAATGACAATTGGCTCAATAATAGAGTCGCAATGGGTTCAATAATAGAGTGACAATGGGTTCAACAATACAGAGTGACAATGGGCTCAATATTACAGAGTAACAATGGCTCAATAATAGAGTGACAATGGGTTCAATAATAGAGTTTCTATGTGCTCAACAATACAGAGTGACAATGGGCTCAATATTACAGAGTAACAATGGCTCAATAATAGAGTGACAATGGGTTCAACAATAGAGTGGCTATTTGCTCCACAATACAGAGTGACAATGGGCTCAATATTACAGTGTGACAAGGGGCTCAATAAAAAAGTGACAATGGGCTCAGTAATTAAGATTGGCAATGAGTTGAAAAATACAATGGCAATGGACTCAATAATAAAGTGACAATGGGCTCAATAATATAGAGTGACAAAGGGCTAAATAATAAAGTGACAATGGGTTCATTAATAGAGCGGCAAGGGGCTCAATAATAGAGTGACAATGGGCTCAACAATACAGAGTGACAATGGGCTCAATATTATAGAGTGATAATGGGCTCAATAATAGAGTGACAATGGGCTCAGTAATACAACGTGTCAATGAGTTCAATAATAGAGTGATAATGGGTGCAATAATAGAGTGGCAATAGGCTCAATAATAGAGTGACAATAAGCTAATTAATAGTAACAATGGGCTTGATAATAGAGTGACAAAGGGCTCAACAATACAGAGTGACAATTGGCTCAAAAATAGAGTGACAATGGGTTCAATAATAGAGTGGCTATGGGCACAATATTACAGTAACAATGGGATCAATAATAGATTGACAATGGGCTCAACAATACAGAGTGACAATGGGCTCAATAATACAGAGTGACAATGGGCTCAATAATAGAGTGGCAATGGGTTCAATAATAGAGTGACAATGGGCTCAATATTAGAGTAATAATAGGCTCAATATTATATGACAATGGGTTCAATAATAGAGTGCCTATGTGCTCAACAATACAGAGTGACAATGGGCTCAATATTACAGAGTCACAATGGCTCAATAATAGAGTGACAATGGGTTCAATAATAGAGTGGCTATGTGCTCAACAATAAAGAGTGACAATGGGCTCAATATTACAGTGTGACAAGGGGCTCAAATATAAGTGATAATGGGCTCAGTGATAAAGGTTGGCAATGAGTTCAATAATAGAGTGGCAATGGGCTCAATAATAAAGTGACAATAGGCTCAATAATACAGAGTTACAATTGGGCTAAATAATAGAGTGACAATGGGTTCATTTATCGAGTGGCAATGGGCTCCATAATAGAATGAGAAGGGGCTCAATAATAGAAATACAATGGGCTCAAAAATAAAGTGACAATGGGCTCAGCAATACAAAGTGACAATGGGCTCAATAATACAGAGTGACAATGGGCTCAAAAATAGGTGACAATGGGATCAATAATAGAGTGACAATGGGCTCAATAATAGTGTGGCAATGGGCTCAAGAATAGAGTGACAATGGGCTGAATATTAGAGTCGCAATGGGTATTATAAGAGAGTGGCAATGGGCTCAATAATAGAGTGACAATGGGCTCAATAATCGAGAGTGGCAATGAGCTCAATAATAGAGTGTCAATCGGTTCAATAATAGCGTGACAATGGGTTAAATAATAGAGTGACAATGGGCACAGTAATAAAGTGACAACGGACTCAATAATAGAGTGGCAATGGGCTCAATAACAGAATGACAATTGGCTCAATAATAGAGTCGCAATGGGTTCAATAATAGAGTGACAATGGGCTCAACAATACAGAGTGACAATGGGCTCAATATTACAGAGTAACAATGGCTCAATAATAGAGTGACAATGGGTTCAATAATAGAGTTTCTATGTGCTCAACAATACAGAGTGACAATGGGCTCAATATTACAGAGTAACAATGCCTCAATAATAGAGTGACAATGGGTTCAACAATAGAGTGGCTATTTGCTCCACAATACAGAGTGACAATGGGCTCAATATTACAGTGTGACAAGGGGCTCAATAAAAAAGTGACAATGGGCTCAGTAATTAAGATTGGCAATGAGTTGAAAAATACAATGGCAATGGACTCAATAATAAAGTGACAATAGGCTCAATAATATAGAGTGACAAAGGGCTAAATAATAAAGTGACAATGGGTTCATTAATAGAGCGGCAATGGGCTCAATAATAGAGTGACAATGGGCTCAACAATACAGAGTGACAATGGGCTCAATATTATAGAGTGATAATGGGCTCAATAATAGAGTGACAATGGGCTCAGTAATACAACGTGTCAATGAGTTCAATAATAGAGTGATAATGGGTGCAATAATAGAGTGGCAATGGGCTCAATAATAGAGTGACAATAAGCTAATTAATAGTAACAATGGGCTTGATAATAGAGTGACAAAGGGCTCAACAATACAGAGTGACAATTGGCTCAAAAATAGAGTGACAATGGGTTCAATAATAGAGTGGCTATGGGCACAATATTACAGTAACAATGGGATCAATAATAGATTGACAATGGGCTCAACAATACAGAGTGACAATGGGCTCAATAATACAGAGTGACAATGGGCTCAATAATAGAGTGGCAATGGGTTCAATAATAGAGTGGCAATGGGCTCAATATTAGAGTAATAATAGGCTCAATATTATATGACAATGGCTTCAATAATAGAGTGGCAAAGGGCTCCATAATAGAATGACAATCGTCTCAATAATAGAGTGCCAATGGGCTCAAAAATAAAGTGACCATGGGCTCAACAATACAAAGTGACAATGGGTTCAATAATAGTGTGGCAATGGGCTCAATAATAGAGTGGCAGTGGGTTCAATAATAAAGTGACAATGGGTTCAATCATAGACTGACAATGGGCTCAATAAGAGAGTGGCAGTGGGTTCAATAATAAAGTGACAATGGGTTCAATAATAGACTGACAATTGACTCAATAATAGAGTCGTAATGGGCATTATAAGAGAGTGGCAATGGGCTCAATAATAGAGTGCAAATGGGCTCAATAATAGAGAGTGGCAATGAGCTCAATAATAGAGTGTCAATCGGTTCAATAATAGAGTGACAATGGGTTCAATAATAGAGTGGCAATGGGTTCAATAATACAGTGACTACGGGTTTAATAATAGAGTGACAATTGACTCAATAATAGAGTCGTAATGGGCATTATAAGAGAGTGGCAATGGGCTCAATAATAGAGTGCAAATGGGCTCAATAATAGAGAGTGGCAATGAGCTCAATAATAGTGTCAATCGGTTCAATAATAGAGTGGCAGTGGGTTCAATAATAAAGTGACAATGGGTTCAATAATAGACTGACAATTGACTCAATAATAGAGTCGTAATGGGCATTATAATAGAGTGGCAATGGGCTCAATAATAGAATGACAATTGGCTCAATAATAGAGTCGCAATGGGCTCAATAATAGAGTGACAATGGGGTCAACAATACAGAGTGACAATGGGCTCAATATTACAGAGTAAAAATGGCTCAATAATAGAGTGACAATGGGTTCAATAATAGAGTGCCGATGTGCTCAACAATACAGAGTGACAATGGGCTCAATATTACAGAGTAACAATGACTCAATAATTCGGTGACAATGGGTTCAATAATAGAGTGGCTATGTGCTCAACAATAAAGAGTCAAAATGGGCTCAATATTACCGAGTAACAATGGCTCAACAATAGAGTGACAATGGGTTCAATAATAGAGTGGCTATTTGCTCAACAATACAGAGTGACAATGGGCTCAATATTACATTGTGACAAGGGGCTCAATAATAAAATGACAATGGACTCAGTAATAAAGATTGGCAATGAGTTCAATAATAGAGTGGCAATGGGCTCAATAATAAAGTGACAATGGGCTCAATAATACAGAGTGACAATGGGCTCAATAATAGAGTGGCAATGGGTTCAATAATAGAGTGGCAATGGGCTCAATATTAGAGTAATAATAGGCTCAATATTATATGACAATGGCTTCAATAATAGAGTGGCAAAGGGCTCCATAATAGAATGACAATAGTCTCAATAATAGAGTGGCAATGGGCTCAAAAATAAAGTGACCATGGGCTCAACAATACAAAGTGACAATGGGTTCAATAATAGTGTGGCAATGGGCTCAATAATAGAGTGGCAGTGGGTTCAATAATAAAGTGACAATGGGTTCAATAATAGACTGACAATGGGCTCAATAAGAGAGTGGCAGTGGGTTCAATAATAAAGTGACAATGGGTTCAATAATAGACTGACAATTGACTCAAAAATAGAGTCGTAATGGGCATTATAAGAGAGTGGCAATGGGCTCAATAATAGAGTGCAAATGGGCTCAATAATAGAGAGTGGCAATGAGCTCAATAATAGAGTGTCAATCGGCTCAATAATAGAGTGACAATGGGTTCAATAATAGAGTGGCAATGGGTTCAATAATACAGTGACTACGGGTTTAATAATAGAGTGACAATGGGTTCAATAATAAAGTGACAATGGGCTCAATAATAGAGTGGCAATGGGCTCAATAATAGAATGACAATTGGCTCAATAATAGAGTCGCAATGGGCTCAATAATAGAGTGACAATGGGGTCAACAATACAGAGTGACAATGGGCTCAATATTACAGAGTAACAATGGCTCAATAATAGAGTGACAATGGGTTCAATAATAGAGTGCCAATGTGCTCAACAATACAGAGTGACAATGGGCTCAATATTACAGAGTAACAATGACTCAATAATTCGGTGACAATGGGTTCAATAATAGAGTGGCTATGTGCTCAACAATAAAGAGTCAAAATGGGCTCAATATTACCGAGTAACAATGGCTCAACAATAGAGTGACAATGGGTTCAATAATAGAGTGGCTATTTGCTCAACAATACAGAGTGACAATGGGCTCAATATTACATTGTGACAAGGGGCTCAATAATAAAGTGACAATGGACTCAGTAATAAAGATTGGCAATGAGTTCAATAATAGAGTGGCAATGGGCTCAATAATAAAGTGACAATAGGCTCAATAATAGAGTGACAAATGGGCTAAATAATAGAGTAACAATGGGTTCATTTATCGAGTGGCAATGGGCTCAATAATAGAGTGACAATGGGCTCAACAATACAGAGTGACAATGGGCTCAATATTACAGAGTGATAACGGGTTCAATAATAGAGTGACAATGGGCTCAGTAATACAATGTGGCAATGAGTTCAATAATAGAATGGCAATGGGCTCAATAATAGAGTGACAATGGGCTCAATGATAGAGTGGCATTGGGTTCAATAATAGAGTGATAATGGGTGCAATAATAGAGTGGCAATGGGCTCAATAATTCAGTGACAATAAGCTCAATAATAGAGTGACAATGGGCTCGATAACAGAAGGAAAATGAGCTGAATATTAGAGCGAGAATGGTCTCAATGTTAGAGTGACAATGGGCTCTATAATAGAGTGACAATGGTCTCAATATTAGAGTGGCAATGGGCTCAATAGCAGAGTGGCAATGGTCTCAATAATACAGAGTGACAATGGGCTCAATAATTGAGTGACAGTGGGTTCAATAATAGAGTGTTAATGGGTTCAATAATAGATTGACAATGGGTGCAATATTAGAGTGGCAATGGGCTCAATCACAGAGTGGCAATGGTCTCAATAATACAGAGTGACAATGGGCTCAATATTAGAGTGGGAATGGGCTCAATAATAGAGTGAAAATGGGTTCATTAACAGAATGACATGGGGTTCAATAATAGAATGGCAATAGGTTCAATAATAGAGTGACTATGGGTTCAACAATAGAGTGACAATGGGGTCAATAATACAGAGTGACAATGGGCTCAATATTACAGAGTGGCAATGGGTTCAATAATAGAGTGGCAATGGTCTCAATAATACAGCGTTACAATGGGCTCAATGATAGTGTCGCAGTGGATTCAATAACAGAATGACAATAGGTTCAATAATAGAGAGGCAACGGGTTCAATAATAGAGTGACTATGGGTTCCACAATAGAGTGACAATGGGCTCAATAATAGAGTGCAAATGGGCTCAATAATAGAGAGTGGCAATGAGCTCAATAATAGAGTGTCAATCGGTTCAATAATAGAGTGACAATGGGTTCAATAATAGAGTGGCAATGGGTTCAATAATACAGAGACTACGGGTTCAATAATAGAGTGACAATGGCCTCAATAATAAAGTGACAATGGGCTCAATAATAGAGTGGCAATGGGCTCAATAATAGAATGACAATTGACTCAATAATAGAGTCGCAATGGGCTCAATAATAGAGTGACAATGGGCTCAACAATACAGAGTGACAATGGGCTCAATATTACAGAGTAACAATGGCTCAATAATAGAGTGACAATGGGTTCAATAATAGAGTGCCTATGTGCTCAACAATACAGAGTGACAATGGGCTCAATATTACAGAGTAACAATGGCTCAATAATAGATTGACAATGGGTTCAATAACAGAGTGGCTATTTGCTCTACAATACAGAGTGACAATGGGCTCAATACTACAGTGTGACATGGGGCTCAATAAAAAAGTGACAATGGACTCAGTAATTAAGATTGGCAATGATTGAATAATAGAATAGCAATGGGCTCAATAATAAAGTGAAAATAGGCTCAATAATACAGAGTGACAAAGGGCTAAATAATAAAGTGACAATGGGTTCATTAAAAGAGTGGCAATGGGCTCAATAATAGAGTTGCAATGGGCTCAATAATAGTGACAATGGGCTCAATAATAAAGTGACAATGGGCTCAATAATACAGAGTGACAATGGGCTCAATAATAGAGTGACAATGGGCTCAATAATAGGGTGAAAATGGGCTCAATAATACAGAGTGACAATGGGCTCAATAATGGAGTGTCAATGGGTTCAATAATACAGTGACTACGGGTTCAATAATAGAGTGACAATGGGCTCAATAATAGAGTGACAACTGGCTCAATAATAAAGTGACAATGGGCTCAATAATAGAGTGGCAATGGGCTCAATAATAGAATGACAATTGGCTCTATAATAGAGTGGCAATGGGCTCAATAATACAGTGACAATGGGCTCAAAATAGAGAGGCAATGGGCTCAATAATACAATGACAATTGGCTCAATAATAGGGAGGCAATGGGCTCAACAATACAGAGTGACAATGGGCTCAATATTACAGAGTAACAATGACTCAATAATCCGGTGACAATGGGTTCAATAATAGAGTGGCTATGTGCTCAACAATACAGAGTGAAAATGGGCTCAATATTACAGAGTAACAATGGCTCAATAATAGAGTGACAATGGGTTCAATAATAGAGTGGCTATTTGCTCAACAATACAGAGTGACAATGGGCTCAATATTACATTGTGACAAGGGGCTCAATAATAAAGTGACAATGGACTCAGTAATAAAGATTGGCAATGAGTTCAATAATAGAGTGGCAATGGGCTCAATAATAAAGTGACAATAGGCTCAATAATAGAGTGACAAATGGGCTAAATAATAGAGTGACAATGGGTTCATTTATCGAGTGGCAATGGGCTCAATAATAGAGTGACAATGGGCTCAACAATACAGAGTGACAATGGGCTCAATAGTACAGAGTGATAATGGGTTCAATAATAGAGTGACAATGGGCTCAGTAATACAAAGTGGCAATGAGTTCAATAATAGAGTATCAATGGGCTCAAAAATAGTGACAATAGGCTCAATAATACAGGGTGACAAAGGGCTCAATAATAGAGTGGCATTGGGTTCAATAATAGAGTGATAATGGGTGCAATAATAGAGTGGCTATGGGCACAATAATAGTGACAATAAGCTCAATAATAGTGACAATGGGCTCGATAATAGAAGGAAAATGAGCTGAATATTAGAGGGACAATGGTCTCAATGTTAGAGTGACAATGGGCTCTATAATAGAGTGACAATGGTCTCAATATTAGAGTGGCAATGGGCTCAATAGCAGAGTGGCAATTCTCTAAATAATGCAGAGTGACAATGGGCTCAATAATAGAGTGGCAGAAGGTTCAATAATAGAGTGTTAATGGGTTCAATAATAGAGTGAAAATGGGTTCAATATTAGAGTGGCAATGGGCTCAATCACAGAGTGGCAATAGTCTCCATAATACAGAGTGACAATGGGCTCAATATTAGATGGGAATGGCTCAATAATAGAGTGAAAATGGGTTCATTAACAGAATGACATTGGGTTCAATAATAGAATGGCAATAGGTTCAATAATAGAGTGACTATGGGTTCAACAATAGAGTGACAATGGGGTCAATAATAGAGTGACAATGGGCTCAATATTACAGAGTGGCAACGGGTTCAATAATAGAGTGGCAATGGTCTCGATAATACAGCGTTACAATGGGCTCAATGATAGTGTCGCAGTGGATTCAATAACAGAATGACAATAGGTTCAATAATAGAGTGGCAACGGGTTCAATAATAGAGTGACTATGGGTTCCACAATAGAGTGACAATGGGATCAATAACACAGAGTGACAATGGGTTCAATAATTGAGTAACAATGTGTTCAATAACACAGACTAAAAATCGGCTCAATAATAGTGACAATGGGCTCAATAATAGAGTGACAATTGGCTCAATAATAAAGTGACAATGGGCTCAATAATAGGGTGGCAATGGGCTCAATAATAGAATGACAATTGGCTCAATAATACAGAGTGGCAAAGGGCTCAATAATAGAGTGACAAAGGGCTCAACAATACAGAGTGACAATGGGCTTAATAATAGAGTGACATTGGGTTCAATAATAGAGTGGCTATGGGCTCAATATTACACAGTAACAATGAGCTCAATAATAGATTGACAATGGGCTCAACAATACAGAGTGACAATTGGCTCAGTAATAAAGAGTCACAATGGGCTCAATAATAGAGTGGCAATGGGTTCAATAATAGAGTGGCAATGGGCTCAATATTAGAGTTATACAAGGCTCAATGATAGAGTGACAATGGGTTCAATAATAGTGTGGCAATGGGCTCAATAATATAGAGTGAAAATGTGCTCAATAATAGAGTTGCAATGGGATCAATAATAGAGTGGCAATGTGCTCCATAATAGAATGAGAAGGGGCTCAATAATAGAGTTGCAATGGGCTCAAAAATAAAGTGACAATGGGCTCAATAATACAGAGTGACAATGGGCTCAAAAATAGGTGACAATGGGATCAATAATAGAGTGACAATGAGCTCAATAATAGTGTGGCAATGGGCTCAAGAATAGAGTGACAATGGGCTGAATATTAGAGTCGCAATGGGTATTATAAGAGAGCGGCAATGGGCTCAATAATAGAGTGACAATCGGCTCAACAATAGAGAGTGGCAATGAGCTCAATAATAGTGTCAATTGGTTCAATAATAGCGTGACAATGGGTTAAATAATAGAGTGACAGTGGGCTCAATAATAAAGTGACAATGGACTCAATAATAGAGTGGCAATGGGCTCAATAACAGAATGACAATTGGCTCAATAATAGAGTCGCAATGGGTTCAATAATAGAGTGACAATGGGCTCAACAATACAGAGTGACAATGGGCTCAATATTACAGAGTAACAATGGCTCAATAATAGAGTGACAATGGGTTCAATATTAGAGTTTCTATGTGCTCAACAATACAGAGTGACAATGGGCTCAATATTACAGAGTAACAATGGCTCAATAATAGAGTGACAATGGGTTCAATAATAGAGTGGCTATTTGCTCCACAATACAGAGTGACAATGGGCTCAATATTACAGTGTGACAAGGGGCTCAATAAAAAAGTGACAATGGGCTCAGTAATTAAGATTGGCAATGAGTTGAAAAATACAATGGCAATGGGCTCAATAATAAAGTGACAATAGGCTCAATAATACAGAGCGAGAAAGGGCTAAATAATAAAGTGACAATGGGTTCATTAATAGAGTGGCAATGGGCTCAATAATAGAGTGACAATGGGCTCAACAATACAGAGTGACAATGGGCTCAATATTACAGAGTGATAATGGGCTCAATAATAGTGACAATGGGCTCAGTAATACAACGTGTCAATGAGTTCAATAATAGAGTGGCAATTAGTTCAATAATAGAGCAATAATGTGTGCAATAATAGAGTGGCAATGGGTTCAATAATAGAGTGACAATAAGCTAAATAATAGAGTAACAATGGGCTCGATAATAGAGTGACAAAGGGCTCAACAATACAGAGTGACAATTGGCTCAAAAATAGAGTGACAATGGGTTCAATAATAGAGTGGCTATGGGCACAATATTACAGTAACAATGGGCTCAATAATAGATTGACAATGGGCTCAACAATACAGAGTGACAATGGGCTCAATAATACAGAGTGACAATGGGCTCAATAATAGAGTGGCAATGGGTTCAATAATAGAGTGGCAATGGGCTCAATATTAGAGTAATAATAGGCTCAATATTATATGACAATGGCTTCAATAATAGAGTGGTAATGGGCTCAATAATATAGAGTGAAAATGTGCTCAATAATAGAGTGGCAATGGGCTCCATAATAGAATGACAATCGTCTCAATAATAGAGTGGCAATGGGCTCAAAAATAAAGTGACAATGGGCTCAACAATACAAAGTGACAATGGGCTCAATAATACAGAGTGACAATGGGTTCAAAAATAGAGTGACAATGGGATCAATAATAGAGTGACAATGGGCTCAATAATAGTGTGGCAATGGGCTCAATAATAGAGTGGCAGTGGGTTCAATAATAAAGTGATAATGGTTTCAATAATAGACTGACAATGGGCTCAATAATAGAGTCGCAATGGGTATTATAACAGAGTGGCAATGGGCTCAAAATAGAGAGCAAATGGGCTCAATAATAGAGAGTGGCAATGAGCTCAATAATAGAGTGTCAATCGGTTCAATAATAGAGAGACAATGGGTTCAATAATAGAGTGGCAATGGGTTCAATAATACAGTGACTACGGGTTCAATAATAGAGTGACAATGGGTTCAAAAATAAAGTGACAATGGGCTCAATAATAGAGTGGCAATGGGCTCAATAATAGAATAATTGGCTCAATAATAGAGTCGCAATGGGCTCAATAATAGAGTGACAATGGGTTCAAAAATACAGAGTGACAATGGGCTCAATATTACAGAGTAACAATGGCTAAATAATAGAGTGACAATGGGTTCAATAATAGAGTGCCGATGTGCTCAACAATACAGAGTGACAATGGGCTCAATATTACAGAGTAACAATGGCTCAATAATAGTGACAATGGGTTCAATAATAGAGTGCCGATGTGCTCAACAATACAGAGTGACAATGGGCTCAACATTACAGAGTAACAATGTCTCAATAATAGAGTGACAATGGGTCCAATAATAGAGTGGCTATTTGCTCTACAATACAGAGTGACAATGGGCTCAATATTACAGTGTGACAAGGGGCTCAATAAAAAAGTGACAATGGGTTCAGTAATTAAGATTGGCAATGAGTTGAATAATAGAATGGCAATGGGCTCAATAATAAAGTGAAAATAGGCTCAATAATAGAGTGACAAAGGGCTAAATAATAAAGTGACAATGGGTTCATTAATAGAGTGGCAATGGGCTCAATAATAGAATGACAATTGGCTCAATAATAGAGTCGCAATGGGCTCAATAGTAGAGTGACAATGGGCTCAGTAATAAAGTGACAATGGGCTCAATAATACAGAGTGACAATGGGCTCAATAATAGAGTGGCAATGGGCTCAATAATAGGGTGACAATGGGCTCAATAATACAGAGTGACAATAGTCTCAATAATGGAGTGTCAATGGGTTAAATAATAGAGTGACAATCGGTTCAATAATAGAGTGGCAATGGGTTCAATAATACAGTGACTACGGGTTCAATAATAGAGTGACAATGGGTTCAATAATAGAGTGACAATTGGCTCAATAATAAAGTGACAATGGGCTCAATAATAGAATGACAATTGGCTCAATAATAGAGTGGCAAGGGGCTCAATAACAGAGTGACAATGGGCTCAATAATAAAGTGACAATGGGCTCAAAATAGAGTGGCAATGGGCTCAATAATAGAATGACAATTGGCTCAATAATAGGGAGGCAATGGTCTCAACAATACAGAGTGACAATGGGCTCAATATTACAGAGTAACAATGACTCAATAATTCGGTGACAATGGGTTCAATAATAGAGTGGCTATGTGCTCAACAATAAAGAGTCAAAATGGGCTCAATATTACCGAGTAACAATGGCTCAACAATAGAGTGACAATGGGTTCAATAATAGAGTGGCTATTTGCTCAACAATACAGAGTGACAATGGGCTCAATATTACATTGTGACAAGGGGCTCAATAATAAAGTGACAATGGACTCAGTAATAAAGATTGGCAATGAGTTCAATAATAGAGTGGCAATGGGCTCAATAATAAAGTGACAATAGGCTCAATAATAGAGTGACAAATGGGCTAAATAATAGAGTAACAATGGGTTCATTTATCGAGTGGCAATGGGCTCAATAATAGAGTGACAATGGGCTCAACAATACAGAGTGACAATGGGCTCTGTAATACAAAGTGGCAATGAGTTCAATAATAGAATGGCAATGGGCTCAATAATAGAGTGACAATAGGCTCAATAATAGAGTGAATATGGGCTCAATAATAGAATGGCATTGGGTTAAATAATAGAGTGATAATGGGTGCAATAATAGAGTGGCAATGGGCTCAATAATTCAGTGACAATAAGCTCAATAATAGAGTGACAATGGGCTCGATAATAGAAGGAAAATGAGCTGAATATTAGAGGGAGAATGGTCTCAATGTTAGAGTGACAATGGTCTCAATGTTAGAGTGACAATGGTCTCAATATTAGAGTGGCAATGGGCTCAATAGCAGAGGGGCAATGGTCTCAATAATACAGAGTGACAATGGGCTCAATAATAGATTGGGAGTGGGTTCAATAATAGAGTGAAAATGGGTTCAATATTAGAGTGGCAATGGGCTCAATCACAGAGTGGCAATGGTCTCAATAATACAGAGTGACAATGGGCTCAATACTAGAGTGGGAATGGGCTCAATAATAGAGTGAAAATAGGTTCATTAACAGAATGACATTGGGTTCAATAATAGAATGGCAATAGGTTCAATAATAGAGTGACTATGCGTTCAATAATAGAGTGACAATCGGTTAAATAATACAGAGTGACAATGGGCTCAATATTACAGAGCGGCAATGGGCTCAATAATAGAGTGGCAATGGTCTCGATAATACAGCGTTACAATGGGCTCAAAGATAGTGTGGCAGTGGATTCAATAACAGAATGACAATAGGTTCAATAATAGAGTGGCAACGGGTTCAATAATAGAGTGACAATTGGCTCAATAATAAAGTGACAATGGGCTCAATAATAGAGTGGTAATGGGCTCAATAATAGAATGACAATTGGCTCAATAATAGAGTGGCAATGGGCTCAATAATAGAGTGACAAAGGACTCAACAATACAGAGTGACAATAGGCTCAATAATAGAGTGACAATGGGTTCAATAATAGAGTGGCTATGGGCTCAATATTACACAGTAACAATGAGCTCAATAATAGATTGACAATGGGCTCATCAATACAGAGTGACAATGGGCTCAATAATACAGAGTGACAATGGGCTCAATAATAGAGTGGCAATGGGTTCAATAATAGAGTGGCAATGGGCTCAATATTAGAGTAATAATAGGCTCAATAATAGTGACAATGGGTTCAATAATAGAGTGGCAATGGGCTCAATAATATAGAATGAAAACGTGCTCAATAATAGAGTGGCAATGGGATCAATAATAGAGTGGCAAGGGGCTCCATAATAGAATGAGAATGGGCTCAATAATAGAGTTGCAATGGGCTCAAAAATAAAGTGACAATGGGCTCAACAATACAACGTGACATTGGGCTCAATAATACAGAGTGACAATGGGCTCAAAAATAGAGTGACAATGGGATCAATAATAGAGTGACAATGGGCTCAATAATAGTGTGGCAATGGGCTCAATAATAGAGTGACAATGGGCTGAATATTAGAGTCGCACTGGGTATTATAAGAGAGTGGCAATGGGCTCAATAATAGAGTGACAATGGGCTCAATAATAGAGTGGCAATAAGCTCAATAATAAAGTGTCAATCGGTTCAATAATAGCGTCACAATGGGTTAAATAATAGAGTGGCAATGGGTTCAATAATACAGTGACGACGGGTTCAATAATAGAGTGACAATGGGCTCAATAATAAAGTGACAATGGGCTCAATAATAGAGTGGCAATGGGCTCAATAACAGAATGACAATTGGCTCAATAATAGAGTCGCAATGGGTTCAATAATAGAGTGACAATGGGCTCTATAATAGAGTGACAATGATCTCAATATTAGAGAGGCAATGGGCTCAATAGCAGACTGGCAATGGTCTCGATAATACAGAGTGACAATCGGCTCAATAATAGAGTGGCAGTGGGTTCAATAATAGAGCGTTAATGGGTTCAATAATTGAGTGACAATGGGTTCAATAATAGAGTGGCAATGGGTTCAATAATAGAGTAACAATGGGTACAATAATACAGAGTGACAATGCGCTCAATATTAGAGAGTGGCAATCGGCTCAGTAATAGAGTGGCAATGGGCTCAATAACCGAGTGGCAATGGGCTCAATAATAGAGTGGCAATGGGTTCAATAATAGAGTGACTATGGGTTCAACAATAGAGTGACAATGGGTTCAATAATACAGAGTGACAATGCGCTCAATATTACAGAGTGGCAATGGGCTCAATAATAGTGGCAATGGTCTCGATAATACAGAGTTACAATGGTCTCAATGATAGTGTGGCAGTGGGTTCAATAACAGAATGACAATAGGTTCAATATTAGAGTGGCAACGGGTTCAATAATAGAGTGACTATGGGTTTCACAATAGAGTGACAATGGGATCAATAATACAGAGTGACAATGGGTTCAATAATAGAGTCGCAATGAGCTCAATAATAGAGTGACAATGGGCTCAATAATAGAGTGGCAATGGGCTCAATTAGAGAATGACAATTGGCTCAATAATAGAGTCGCAATGGGCTCAATAATAGAGTGACAATAGTCTCAACAATACAGAGTGACAATGGGCTCAATATTACAGAGTAACAATGGCTCAATAATAGAGTGACAATGGGTTCAATAATAGAGTGCCTATGTGCTCAACAATACAGAGTGACAATGGGCTCAATATTACAGACTGACAATGGCTCAATAATAGAGTGACAATGGTCTCAACAATACAGAGTGACAATGGGCTCAATATTACAGAGTAACAATGGCTCAATAATAGAGTGACAATGGGTTCAATAATAGAGTGCCTATGTGCTCAACAATACAGAGTGACAATGGGCTCAATATTACAGACTGACAATGGCTCAATAATAGAGTGACAATGGGTTCAATAATAGAGTGGCTATTTGCTCAATAATACAGAGTGACAATGGGCTCAATATTATAGTGTGACAAGGGGCTCAATAAGAAAGTGACAATGGGCTCAGTATTAAAGATTGGCAATGAGTTCAATAAAAGAATGGCAATGGGCTCAATAATAAAGTGACAATAGGCTCAATAATACAGAGTGACAAACGGCTAAGTAAGAAAGTGACAATGGGGTCATTAATAGAGTGGCAATAGGCTCAATAGTAGGGTGACAAAAGGCTCAATAATACAGAGTGACAAACGGCTAAGTAAGAAAGTGACAATGGGGTCATTAATAGAGTGGCATTGGGCTCAATAATAGGGTGACAATGGGCTCAATAATAGAGTGAAAATGTGCTCAATAATAGAGTGGCAATGGGATCAATAATAGAGTGGCAATGGGCTCCATAATAGAATGAGAAGGGGCTCAATAATAGAGATACAATGGGCTCAAAAATAATGTGACAATGGGCTCAACAATACAAAGTGACAATGGGCTCAATAATATAGAGTGACAATGGGCTCAAAAATAGGTGACAATGGGATCAATAATAGAGTGACAATGGGCTCGATAATAGTGTGGCAATGGGCTCAAGAATAGAGTGACAATGGGCTGAATATTAGAGTCGCAATGGGTATTATAAGAGGGTGGCAATGGGCTCAATAATAGAGTGACAATGGGCTCAATAATCGAGAGTGGCAATGAGCTCAATAATAGAGTGTCAATCGGTTCAATAATAGCGTGACAATGGGTTAAATAATAGAGTGACAATGGGCACAATAATAAAGTGACAACGGACTCAATAATAGAGTGGCAATGGGCTCAATAACAGAATGACAATTGGCTCAATAATAGAGTCGCAATGGGTTCAATAATAGAGTGACAATGGGTTCAACAATACAGAGTGACAATGGGCTCAATATTACAGAGTAACAATGGCTCAATAATAGAGTGACAATGGGTTCAATAATAGAGTTTCTATGTGCTCAACAATACAGAGTGACAATGGGCTCAATATTACAGAGTAACAATGGCTCAATAATAGAGTGACAATGGGTTCAACAATAGAGTGGCTATTTGCTCCACAATACAGAGTGACAATGGGCTCAATATTACAGTGTGACAAGGGGCTCAATAAAAAAGTGACAATGGGCTCAGTAATTAAGATTGGCAATGAGTTGAAAAATACAATGGCAATGGACTCAATAATAAAGTGACAATGGGCTCAATAATATAGAGTGACAAAGGGCTAAATAATAAAGTGACAATGGGTTCATTAATAGAGCGGCAAGGGGCTCAATAATAGAGTGACAATGGGCTCAACAATACAGAGTGACAATGGGCTCAATATTATAGAGTGATAATGGGCTCAATAATAGAGTGACAATGGGCTCAGTAATACAACGTGTCAATGAGTTCAATAATAGAGTGATAATGGGTGCAATAATAGAGTGGCAATAGGCTCAATAATAGAGTGACAATAAGCTAATTAATAGTAACAATGGGCTTGATAATAGAGTGACAAAGGGCTCAACAATACAGAGTGACAATTGGCTCAAAAATAGAGTGACAATGGGTTCAATAATAGAGTGGCTATGGGCACAATATTACAGTAACAATGGGATCAATAATAGATTGACAATGGGCTCAACAATACAGAGTGACAATGGGCTCAATAATACAGAGTGACAATGGGCTCAATAATAGAGTGGCAATGGGTTCAATAATAGAGTGACAATGGGCTCAATATTAGAGTAATAATAGGCTCAATATTATATGACAATGGGTTCAATAATAGAGTGCCTATGTGCTCAACAATACAGAGTGACAATGGGCTCAATATTACAGAGTCACAATGGCTCAATAATAGAGTGACAATGGGTTCAATAATAGAGTGGCTATGTGCTCAACAATAAAGAGTGACAATGGGCTCAATATTACAGTGTGACAAGGGGCTCAAATATAAGTGATAATGGGCTCAGTGATAAAGGTTGGCAATGAGTTCAATAATAGAGTGGCAATGGGCTCAATAATAAAGTGACAATAGGCTCAATAATACAGAGTTACAATTGGGCTAAATAATAGAGTGACAATGGGTTCATTTATCGAGTGGCAATGGGCTCCATAATAGAATGAGAAGGGGCTCAATAATAGAAATACAATGGGCTCAAAAATAAAGTGACAATGGGCTCAGCAATACAAAGTGACAATGGGCTCAATAATACAGAGTGACAATGGGCTCAAAAATAGGTGACAATGGGATCAATAATAGAGTGACAATGGGCTCAATAATAGTGTGGCAATGGGCTCAAGAATAGAGTGACAATGGGCTGAATATTAGAGTCGCAATGGGTATTATAAGAGAGTGGCAATGGGCTCAATAATAGAGTGACAATGGGCTCAATAATCGAGAGTGGCAATGAGCTCAATAATAGAGTGTCAATCGGTTCAATAATAGCGTGACAATGGGTTAAATAATAGAGTGACAATGGGCACAGTAATAAAGTGACAACGGACTCAATAATAGAGTGGCAATGGGCTCAATAACAGAATGACAATTGGCTCAATAATAGAGTCGCAATGGGTTCAATAATAGAGTGACAATGGGCTCAACAATACAGAGTGACAATGGGCTCAATATTACAGAGTAACAATGGCTCAATAATAGAGTGACAATGGGTTCAATAATAGAGTTTCTATGTGCTCAACAATACAGAGTGACAATGGGCTCAATATTACAGAGTAACAATGCCTCAATAATAGAGTGACAATGGGTTCAACAATAGAGTGGCTATTTGCTCCACAATACAGAGTGACAATGGGCTCAATATTACAGTGTGACAAGGGGCTCAATAAAAAAGTGACAATGGGCTCAGTAATTAAGATTGGCAATGAGTTGAAAAATACAATGGCAATGGACTCAATAATAAAGTGACAATAGGCTCAATAATATAGAGTGACAAAGGGCTAAATAATAAAGTGACAATGGGTTCATTAATAGAGCGGCAATGGGCTCAATAATAGAGTGACAATGGGCTCAACAATACAGAGTGACAATGGGCTCAATATTATAGAGTGATAATGGGCTCAATAATAGAGTGACAATGGGCTCAGTAATACAACGTGTCAATGAGTTCAATAATAGAGTGATAATGGGTGCAATAATAGAGTGGCAATGGGCTCAATAATAGAGTGACAATAAGCTAATTAATAGTAACAATGGGCTTGATAATAGAGTGACAAAGGGCTCAACAATACAGAGTGACAATTGGCTCAAAAATAGAGTGACAATGGGTTCAATAATAGAGTGGCTATGGGCACAATATTACAGTAACAATGGGATCAATAATAGATTGACAATGGGCTCAACAATACAGAGTGACAATGGGCTCAATAATACAGAGTGACAATGGGCTCAATAATAGAGTGGCAATGGGTTCAATAATAGAGTGGCAATGGGCTCAATATTAGAGTAATAATAGGCTCAATATTATATGACAATGGCTTCAATAATAGAGTGGCAAAGGGCTCCATAATAGAATGACAATCGTCTCAATAATAGAGTGCCAATGGGCTCAAAAATAAAGTGACCATGGGCTCAACAATACAAAGTGACAATGGGTTCAATAATAGTGTGGCAATGGGCTCAATAATAGAGTGGCAGTGGGTTCAATAATAAAGTGACAATGGGTTCAATCATAGACTGACAATGGGCTCAATAAGAGAGTGGCAGTGGGTTCAATAATAAAGTGACAATGGGTTCAATAATAGACTGACAATTGACTCAATAATAGAGTCGTAATGGGCATTATAAGAGAGTGGCAATGGGCTCAATAATAGAGTGCAAATGGGCTCAATAATAGAGAGTGGCAATGAGCTCAATAATAGAGTGTCAATCGGTTCAATAATAGAGTGACAATGGGTTCAATAATAGAGTGGCAATGGGTTCAATAATACAGTGACTACGGGTTTAATAATAGAGTGACAATTGACTCAATAATAGAGTCGTAATGGGCATTATAAGAGAGTGGCAATGGGCTCAATAATAGAGTGCAAATGGGCTCAATAATAGAGAGTGGCAATGAGCTCAATAATAGTGTCAATCGGTTCAATAATAGAGTGGCAGTGGGTTCAATAATAAAGTGACAATGGGTTCAATAATAGACTGACAATTGACTCAATAATAGAGTCGTAATGGGCATTATAATAGAGTCGCAATGGGCTCAATAATAGAGTGACAATGGGGTCAACAATACAGAGTGACAATGGGCTCAATATTACAGAGTAAAAATGGCTCAATAATAGAGTGACAATGGGTTCAATAATAGAGTGCCGATGTGCTCAACAATACAGAGTGACAATGGGCTCAATATTACAGAGTAACAATGACTCAATAATTCGGTGACAATGGGTTCAATAATAGAGTGGCTATGTGCTCAACAATAAAGAGTCAAAATGGGCTCAATATTACCGAGTAACAATGGCTCAACAATAGAGTGACAATGGGTTCAATAATAGAGTGGCTATTTGCTCAACAATACAGAGTGACAATGGGCTCAATATTACATTGTGACAAGGGGCTCAATAATAAAATGACAATGGACTCAGTAATAAAGATTGGCAATGAGTTCAATAATAGAGTGGCAATGGGCTCAATAATAAAGTGACAATGGGCTCAATAATACAGAGTGACAATGGTCTCAATAATAGAGTGGCAATGGGTTCAATAATAGAGTGGCAATGGGCTCAATATTAGAGTAATAATAGGCTCAATATTATATGACAATGGCTTCAATAATAGAGTGGCAAAGGGCTCCATAATAGAATGACAATAGTCTCAATAATAGAGTGGCAATGGGCTCAAAAATAAAGTGACCATGGGCTCAACAATACAAAGTGACAATGGGTTCAATAATAGTGTGGCAATGGGCTCAATAATAGAGTGGCAGTGGGTTCAATAATAAAGTGACAATGGGTTCAATAATAGACTGACAATGGGCTCAATAAGAGAGTGGCAGTGGGTTCAATAATAAAGTGACAATGGGTTCAATAATAGACTGACAATTGACTCAATAATAGAGTCGTAATGGGCATTATAAGAGAGTGGCAATGGGCTCAATAATAGAGTGCAAATGGGCTCAATAATAGAGAGTGGCAATGAGCTCAATAATAGAGTGTCAATCGGCTCAATAATAGAGTGACAATGGGTTCAATAATAGAGTGGCAATGGGTTCAATAATACAGTGACTACGGGTTTAATAATAGAGTGACAATGGGTTCAATAATAAAGTGACAATGGGCTCAATAATAGAGTGGCAATGGGCTCAATAATAGAATGACAATTGGCTCAATAATAGAGTCGCAATGGGCTCAATAATAGAGTGACAATGGGGTCAACAATACAGAGTGACAATGGGCTCAATATTACAGAGTAACAATGGCTCAATAATAGAGTGACAATGGGTTCAATAATAGAGTGCCAATGTGCTCAACAATACAGAGTGACAATGGGCTCAATATTACAGAGTAACAATGACTCAATAATTCGGTGACAATGGGTTCAATAATAGAGTGGCTATGTGCTCAACAATAAAGAGTCAAAATGGGCTCAATATTACCGAGTAACAATGGCTCAACAATAGAGTGACAATGGGTTCAATAATAGAGTGGCTATTTGCTCAACAATACAGAGTGACAATGGGCTCAATATTACATTGTGACAAGGGGCTCAATAATAAAGTGACAATGGACTCAGTAATAAAGATTGGCAATGAGTTCAATAATAGAGTGGCAATGGGCTCAATAATAAAGTGACAATAGGCTCAATAATAGAGTGACAAATGGGCTAAATAATAGAGTAACAATGGGTTCATTTATCGAGTGGCAATGGGCTCAATAATAGAGTGACAATGGGCTCAACAATACAGAGTGACAATGGGCTCAATATTACAGAGTGATAACGGGTTCAATAATAGAGTGACAATGGGCTCAGTAATACAATGTGGCAATGAGTTCAATAATAGAATGGCAATGGGCTCAATAATAGAGTGACAATGGGCTCAATGATAGAGTGGCATTGGGTTCAATAATAGAGTGATAATGGGTGCAATAATAGAGTGGCAATGGGCTCAATAATTCAGTGACAATAAGCTCAATAATAGAGTGACAATGGGCTCGATAACAGAAGGAAAATGAGCTGAATATTAGAGCGAGAATGGTCTCAATGTTAGAGTGACAATGGGCTCTATAATAGAGTGACAATGGTCTCAATATTAGAGTGGCAATGGGCTCAATAGCAGAGTGGCAATGGTCTCAATAATACAGAGTGACAATGGGCTCAATAATTGAGTGACAGTGGGTTCAATAATAGAGTGTTAATGGGTTCAATAATAGATTGACAATGGGTGCAATATTAGAGTGGCAATGGGCTCAATCACAGAGTGGCAATGGTCTCAATAATACAGAGTGACAATGGGCTCAATATTAGAGTGGGAATGGGCTCAATAATAGAGTGAAAATGGGTTCATTAACAGAATGACATGGGGTTCAATAATAGAATGGCAATAGGTTCAATAATAGAGTGACTATGGGTTCAACAATAGAGTGACAATGGGGTCAATAATACAGAGTGACAATGGGCTCAATATTACAGAGTGGCAATGGGTTCAATAATAGAGTGGCAATGGTCTCAATAATACAGCGTTACAATGGGCTCAATGATAGTGTCGCAGTGGATTCAATAACAGAATGACAATAGGTTCAATAATAGAGAGGCAACGGGTTCAATAATAGAGTGACTATGGGTTCCACAATAGAGTGACAATGGGCTCAATAATAGAGTGCAAATGGGCTCAATAATAGAGAGTGGCAATGAGCTCAATAATAGAGTGTCAATCGGTTCAATAATAGAGTGACAATGGGTTCAATAATAGAGTGGCAATGGGTTCAATAATACAGAGACTACGGGTTCAATAATAGAGTGACAATGGCCTCAATAATAAAGTGACAATGGGCTCAATAATAGAGTGGCAATGGGCTCAATAATAGAATGACAATTGACTCAATAATAGAGTCGCAATGGGCTCAATAATAGAGTGACAATGGGCTCAACAATACAGAGTGACAATGGGCTCAATATTACAGAGTAACAATGGCTCAATAATAGAGTGACAATGGGTTCAATAATAGAGTGCCTATGTGCTCAACAATACAGAGTGACAATGGGCTCAATATTACAGAGTAACAATGGCTCAATAATAGATTGACAATGGGTTCAATAACAGAGTGGCTATTTGCTCTACAATACAGAGTGACAATGGGCTCAATACTACAGTGTGACATGGGGCTCAATAAAAAAGTGACAATGGACTCAGTAATTAAGATTGGCAATGATTGAATAATAGAATAGCAATGGGCTCAATAATAAAGTGAAAATAGGCTCAATAATACAGAGTGACAAAGGGCTAAATAATAAAGTGACAATGGGTTCATTAAAAGAGTGGCAATGGGCTCAATAATAGAGTTGCAATGGGCTCAATAATAGTGACAATGGGCTCAATAATAAAGTGACAATGGGCTCAATAATACAGAGTGACAATGGGCTCAATAATAGAGTGACAATGGGCTCAATAATAGGGTGAAAATGGGCTCAATAATACAGAGTGACAATGGGCTCAATAATGGAGTGTCAATGGGTTCAATAATACAGTGACTACGGGTTAAATAATAGAGTGACAATGGGCTCAATAATAGAGTGACAACTGGCTCAATAATAAAGTGACAATGGGCTCAATAATAGAGTGGCAATGGGCTCAATAATAGAATGACAATTGGCTCTATAATAGAGTGGCAATGGGCTCAATAATACAGTGACAATGGGCTCAAAATAGAGAGGCAATGGGCTCAATAATACAATGACAATTGGCTCAATAATAGGGAGGCAATGGGCTCAACAATACAGAGTGACAATGGGCTCAATATTACAGAGTAACAATGACTCAATAATCCGGTGACAATGGGTTCAATAATAGAGTGGCTATGTGCTCAACAATACAGAGTGAAAATGGGCTCAATATTACAGAGTAACAATGGCTCAATAATAGAGTGACAATGGGTTCAATAATAGAGTGGCTATTTGCTCAACAATACAGAGTGACAATGGGCTCAATATTACATTGTGACAAGGGGCTCAATAATAAAGTGACAATGGACTCAGTAATAAAGATTGGCAATGAGTTCAATAATAGAGTGGCAATGGGCTCAATAATAAAGTGACAATAGGCTCAATAATAGAGTGACAAATGGGCTAAATAATAGAGTGACAATGGGTTCATTTATCGAGTGGCAATGGGCTCAATAATAGAGTGACAATGGGCTCAACAATACAGAGTGACAATGGGCTCAATAGTACAGAGTGATAATGGGTTCAATAATAGAGTGACAATGGGCTCAGTAATACAAAGTGGCAATGAGTTCAATAATAGAGTATCAATGGGCTCAAAAATAGTGACAATAGGCTCAATAATACAGGGTGACAAAGGGCTCAATAATAGAGTGGCATTGGGTTCAATAATAGAGTGATAATGGGTGCAATAATAGAGTGGCTATGGGCACAATAATAGTGACAATAAGCTCAATAATAGTGACAATGGGCTCGATAATAGAAGGAAAATGAGCTGAATATTAGAGGGACAATGGTCTCAATGTTAGAGTGACAATGGGCTCTATAATAGAGTGACAATGGTCTCAATATTAGAGTGGCAATGGGCTCAATAGCAGAGTGGCAATTCTCTAAATAATGCAGAGTGACAATGGGCTCAATAATAGAGTGGCAGAAGGTTCAATAATAGAGTGTTAATGGGTTCAATAATAGAGTGAAAATGGGTTCAATATTAGAGTGGCAATGGGCTCAATCACAGAGTGGCAATAGTCTCCATAATACAGAGTGACAATGGGCTCAATATTAGATGGGAATGGCTCAATAATAGAGTGAAAATGGGTTCATTAACAGAATGACATTGGGTTCAATAATAGAATGGCAATAGGTTCAATAATAGAGTGACTATGGGTTCAACAATAGAGTGACAATGGGGTCAATAATAGAGTGACAATGGGCTCAATATTACAGAGTGGCAACGGGTTCAATAATAGAGTGGCAATGGTCTCGATAATACAGCGTTACAATGGGCTCAATGATAGTGTCGCAGTGGATTCAATAACAGAATGACAATAGGTTCAATAATAGAGTGGCAACGGGTTCAATAATAGAGTGACTATGGGTTCCACAATAGAGTGACAATGGGATCAATAACACAGAGTGACAATAGGTTCAATAATTGAGTAACAATGTGTTCAATAACACAGACTAAAAATCGGCTCAATAATAGTGACAATGGGCTCAATAATAGAGTGACAATTGGCTCAATAATAAAGTGACAATGGGCTCAATAATAGGGTGGCAATGGGCTCAATAATAGAATGACAATTGGCTCAATAATACAGAGTGGCAAAGGGCTCAATAATAGAGTGACAAAGGGCTCAACAATACAGAGTGACAATGGGCTTAATAATAGAGTGACATTGGGTTCAATAATAGAGTGGCTATGGGCTCAATATTACACAGTAACAATGAGCTCAATAATAGATTGACAATGGGCTCAACAATACAGAGTGACAATTGGCTCAGTAATAAAGAGTCACAATGGGCTCAATAATAGAGTGGCAATGGGTTCAATA
Source organism: Cetorhinus maximus (assembly GCF_964194155.1). Lineage (NCBI taxonomy): Eukaryota > Metazoa > Chordata > Chondrichthyes > Lamniformes > Cetorhinidae > Cetorhinus > Cetorhinus maximus. The sequence continues at coordinate 74,857,128 of NC_135900.1, read as the reverse complement.
ATAGAGTGGCAATGGGCTCAATATTAGAGTTATACAAGGCTCAATGATAGAGTGACAATGGGTTCAATAATAGTGTGGCAATGGGCTCAATAATATAGAGTGAAAATGTGCTCAATAATAGAGTTGCAATGGGATCAATAATAGAGTGGCAATGTGCTCCATAATAGAATGAGAAGGGGCTCAATAATAGAGTTGCAATGGGCTCAAAAATAAAGTGACAATGGGCTCAATAATACAGAGTGACAATGGGCTCAAAAATAGGTGACAATGGGATCAATAATAGAGTGACAATGAGCTCAATAATAGTGTGGCAATGGGCTCAAGAATAGAGTGACAATGGGCTGAATATTAGAGTCGCAATGGGTATTATAAGAGAGCGGCAATGGGCTCAATAATAGAGTGACAATCGGCTCAACAATAGAGAGTGGCAATGAGCTCAATAATAGTGTCAATCGGTTCAATAATAGCGTGACAATGGGTTAAATAATAGAGTGACAGTGGGCTCAATAATAAAGTGACAATGGACTCAATAATAGAGTGGCAATGGGCTCAATAACAGAATGACAATTGGCTCAATAATAGAGTCGCAATGGGTTCAATAATAGAGTGACAATGGGCTCAACAATACAGAGTGACAATGGGCTCAATATTACAGAGTAACAATGGCTCAATAATAGAGTGACAATGGGTTCAATATTAGAGTTTCTATGTGCTCAACAATACAGAGTGACAATGGGCTCAATATTACAGAGTAACAATGGCTCAATAATAGAGTGACAATGGGTTCAATAATAGAGTGGCTATTTGCTCCACAATACAGAGTGACAATGGGCTCAATATTACAGTGTGACAAGGGGCTCAATAAAAAAGTGACAATGGGCTCAGTAATTAAGATTGGCAATGAGTTGAAAAATACAATGGCAATGGGCTCAATAATAAAGTGACAATAGGCTCAATAATACAGAGCGAGAAAGGGCTAAATAATAAAGTGACAATGGGTTCATTAATAGAGTGGCAATGGGCTCAATAATAGAGTGACAATGGGCTCAACAATACAGAGTGACAATGGGCTCAATATTACAGAGTGATAATGGGCTCAATAATAGTGACAATGGGCTCAGTAATACAACGTGTCAATGAGTTCAATAATAGAGTGGCAATTAGTTCAATAATAGAGCAATAATGTGTGCAATAATAGAGTGGCAATGGGTTCAATAATAGAGTGACAATAAGCTAAATAATAGAGTAACAATGGGCTCGATAATAGAGTGACAAAGGGCTCAACAATACAGAGTGACAATTGGCTCAAAAATAGAGTGACAATGGGTTCAATAATAGAGTGGCTATGGGCACAATATTACAGTAACAATGGGCTCAATAATAGATTGACAATGGGCTCAACAATACAGAGTGACAATGGGCTCAATAATACAGAGTGACAATGGGCTCAATAATAGAGTGGCAATGGGTTCAATAATAGAGTGGCAATGGGCTCAATATTAGAGTAATAATAGGCTCAATATTATATGACAATGGCTTCAATAATAGAGTGGTAATGGGCTCAATAATATAGAGTGAAAATGTGCTCAATAATAGAGTGGCAATGGGCTCCATAATAGAATGACAATCGTCTCAATAATAGAGTGGCAATGGGCTCAAAAATAAAGTGACAATGGGCTCAACAATACAAAGTGACAATGGGCTCAATAATACAGAGTGACAATGGGTTCAAAAATAGAGTGACAATGGGATCAATAATAGAGTGACAATGGGCTCAATAATAGTGTGGCAATGGGCTCAATAATAGAGTGGCAGTGGGTTCAATAATAAAGTGATAATGGTTTCAATAATAGACTGACAATGGGCTCAATAATAGAGTCGCAATGGGTATTATAACAGAGTGGCAATGGGCTCAAAATAGAGAGCAAATGGGCTCAATAATAGAGAGTGGCAATGAGCTCAATAATAGAGTGTCAATCGGTTCAATAATAGAGAGACAATGGGTTCAATAATAGAGTGGCAATGGGTTCAATAATACAGTGACTACGGGTTCAATAATAGAGTGACAATGGGTTCAAAAATAAAGTGACAATGGGCTCAATAATAGAGTGGCAATGGGCTCAATAATAGAATAATTGGCTCAATAATAGAGTCGCAATGGGCTCAATAATAGAGTGACAATGGGTTCAAAAATACAGAGTGACAATGGGCTCAATATTACAGAGTAACAATGGCTAAATAATAGAGTGACAATGGGTTCAATAATAGAGTGCCGATGTGCTCAACAATACAGAGTGACAATGGGCTCAATATTACAGAGTAACAATGGCTCAATAATAGTGACAATGGGTTCAATAATAGAGTGCCGATGTGCTCAACAATACAGAGTGACAATGGGCTCAACATTACAGAGTAACAATGTCTCAATAATAGAGTGACAATGGGTCCAATAATAGAGTGGCTATTTGCTCTACAATACAGAGTGACAATGGGCTCAATATTACAGTGTGACAAGGGGCTCAATAAAAAAGTGACAATGGGTTCAGTAATTAAGATTGGCAATGAGTTGAATAATAGAATGGCAATGGGCTCAATAATAAAGTGAAAATAGGCTCAATAATAGAGTGACAAAGGGCTAAATAATAAAGTGACAATGGGTTCATTAATAGAGTGGCAATGGGCTCAATAATAGAATGACAATTGGCTCAATAATAGAGTCGCAATGGGCTCAATAGTAGAGTGACAATGGGCTCAGTAATAAAGTGACAATGGGCTCAATAATACAGAGTGACAATGGGCTCAATAATAGAGTGGCAATGGGCTCAATAATAGGGTGACAATGGGCTCAATAATACAGAGTGACAATAGTCTCAATAATGGAGTGTCAATGGGTTAAATAATAGAGTGACAATCGGTTCAATAATAGAGTGGCAATGGGTTCAATAATACAGTGACTACGGGTTCAATAATAGAGTGACAATGGGTTCAATAATAGAGTGACAATTGGCTCAATAATAAAGTGACAATGGGCTCAATAATAGAATGACAATTGGCTCAATAATAGAGTGGCAAGGGGCTCAATAACAGAGTGACAATGGGCTCAATAATAAAGTGACAATGGGCTCAAAATAGAGTGGCAATGGGCTCAATAATAGAATGACAATTGGCTCAATAATAGGGAGGCAATGGTCTCAACAATACAGAGTGACAATGGGCTCAATATTACAGAGTAACAATGACTCAATAATTCGGTGACAATGGGTTCAATAATAGAGTGGCTATGTGCTCAACAATAAAGAGTCAAAATGGGCTCAATATTACCGAGTAACAATGGCTCAACAATAGAGTGACAATGGGTTCAATAATAGAGTGGCTATTTGCTCAACAATACAGAGTGACAATGGGCTCAATATTACATTGTGACAAGGGGCTCAATAATAAAGTGACAATGGACTCAGTAATAAAGATTGGCAATGAGTTCAATAATAGAGTGGCAATGGGCTCAATAATAAAGTGACAATAGGCTCAATAATAGAGTGACAAATGGGCTAAATAATAGAGTAACAATGGGTTCATTTATCGAGTGGCAATGGGCTCAATAATAGAGTGACAATGGGCTCAACAATACAGAGTGACAATGGGCTCTGTAATACAAAGTGGCAATGAGTTCAATAATAGAATGGCAATGGGCTCAATAATAGAGTGACAATAGGCTCAATAATAGAGTGAATATGGGCTCAATAATAGAATGGCATTGGGTTAAATAATAGAGTGATAATGGGTGCAATAATAGAGTGGCAATGGGCTCAATAATTCAGTGACAATAAGCTCAATAATAGAGTGACAATGGGCTCGATAATAGAAGGAAAATGAGCTGAATATTAGAGGGAGAATGGTCTCAATGTTAGAGTGACAATGGTCTCAATGTTAGAGTGACAATGGTCTCAATATTAGAGTGGCAATGGGCTCAATAGCAGAGGGGCAATGGTCTCAATAATACAGAGTGACAATGGGCTCAATAATAGATTGGGAGTGGGTTCAATAATAGAGTGAAAATGGGTTCAATATTAGAGTGGCAATGGGCTCAATCACAGAGTGGCAATGGTCTCAATAATACAGAGTGACAATGGGCTCAATACTAGAGTGGGAATGGGCTCAATAATAGAGTGAAAATAGGTTCATTAACAGAATGACATTGGGTTCAATAATAGAATGGCAATAGGTTCAATAATAGAGTGACTATGCGTTCAATAATAGAGTGACAATCGGTTAAATAATACAGAGTGACAATGGGCTCAATATTACAGAGCGGCAATGGGCTCAATAATAGAGTGGCAATGGTCTCGATAATACAGCGTTACAATGGGCTCAAAGATAGTGTGGCAGTGGATTCAATAACAGAATGACAATAGGTTCAATAATAGAGTGGCAACGGGTTCAATAATAGAGTGACAATTGGCTCAATAATAAAGTGACAATGGGCTCAATAATAGAGTGGTAATGGGCTCAATAATAGAATGACAATTGGCTCAATAATAGAGTGGCAATGGGCTCAATAATAGAGTGACAAAGGACTCAACAATACAGAGTGACAATAGGCTCAATAATAGAGTGACAATGGGTTCAATAATAGAGTGGCTATGGGCTCAATATTACACAGTAACAATGAGCTCAATAATAGATTGACAATGGGCTCATCAATACAGAGTGACAATGGGCTCAATAATACAGAGTGACAATGGGCTCAATAATAGAGTGGCAATGGGTTCAATAATAGAGTGGCAATGGGCTCAATATTAGAGTAATAATAGGCTCAATAATAGTGACAATGGGTTCAATAATAGAGTGGCAATGGGCTCAATAATATAGAATGAAAACGTGCTCAATAATAGAGTGGCAATGGGATCAATAATAGAGTGGCAAGGGGCTCCATAATAGAATGAGAATGGGCTCAATAATAGAGTTGCAATGGGCTCAAAAATAAAGTGACAATGGGCTCAACAATACAACGTGACATTGGGCTCAATAATACAGAGTGACAATGGGCTCAAAAATAGAGTGACAATGGGATCAATAATAGAGTGACAATGGGCTCAATAATAGTGTGGCAATGGGCTCAATAATAGAGTGACAATGGGCTGAATATTAGAGTCGCACTGGGTATTATAAGAGAGTGGCAATGGGCTCAATAATAGAGTGACAATGGGCTCAATAATAGAGTGGCAATAAGCTCAATAATAAAGTGTCAATCGGTTCAATAATAGCGTCACAATGGGTTAAATAATAGAGTGGCAATGGGTTCAATAATACAGTGACGACGGGTTCAATAATAGAGTGACAATGGGCTCAATAATAAAGTGACAATGGGCTCAATAATAGAGTGGCAATGGGCTCAATAACAGAATGACAATTGGCTCAATAATAGAGTCGCAATGGGTTCAATAATAGAGTGACAATGGGCTCTATAATAGAGTGACAATGATCTCAATATTAGAGAGGCAATGGGCTCAATAGCAGACTGGCAATGGTCTCGATAATACAGAGTGACAATCGGCTCAATAATAGAGTGGCAGTGGGTTCAATAATAGAGCGTTAATGGGTTCAATAATTGAGTGACAATGGGTTCAATATTAGAGTGGCAATGGGCTCAATCACAGAGTGGCAATGGTCTCAATAATAGAGTGACAATGGGCTCAATATTAGAGTGGAAAAGGGCTCAATAATAGAATGACAATGGGTTCATTAAGTGAATGACAATGGGTTCAATAATAGAGTGGCAATGGGTTCAATAATAGAGTAACAATGGGTACAATAATACAGAGTGACAATGCGCTCAATATTACAGAGTGGCAATCGGCTCAGTAATAGAGTGGCAATGGGCTCAATAACCGAGTGGCAATGGGCTCAATAATAGAGTGGCAATGGGTTCAATAATAGAGTGACTATGGGTTCAACAATAGAGTGACAATGGGTTCAATAATACAGAGTGACAATGCGCTCAATATTACAGAGTGGCAATGGGCTCAATAATAGTGGCAATGGTCTCGATAATACAGAGTTACAATGGTCTCAATGATAGTGTGGCAGTGGGTTCAATAACAGAATGACAATAGGTTCAATATTAGAGTGGCAACGGGTTCAATAATAGAGTGACTATGGGTTTCACAATAGAGTGACAATGGGATCAATAATACAGAGTGACAATGGGTTCAATAATAGAGTCGCAATGAGCTCAATAATAGAGTGACAATGGGCTCAATAATAGAGTGGCAATGGGCTCAATTAGAGAATGACAATTGGCTCAATAATAGAGTCGCAATGGGCTCAATAATAGAGTGACAATAGTCTCAACAATACAGAGTGACAATGGGCTCAATATTACAGAGTAACAATGGCTCAATAATAGAGTGACAATGGGTTCAATAATAGAGTGCCTATGTGCTCAACAATACAGAGTGACAATGGGCTCAATATTACAGACTGACAATGGCTCAATAATAGAGTGACAATGGTCTCAACAATACAGAGTGACAATGGGCTCAATATTACAGAGTAACAATGGCTCAATAATAGAGTGACAATGGGTTCAATAATAGAGTGCCTATGTGCTCAACAATACAGAGTGACAATGGGCTCAATATTACAGACTGACAATGGCTCAATAATAGAGTGACAATGGGTTCAATAATAGAGTGGCTATTTGCTCAATAATACAGAGTGACAATGGGCTCAATATTATAGTGTGACAAGGGGCTCAATAAGAAAGTGACAATGGGCTCAGTATTAAAGATTGGCAATGAGTTCAATAAAAGAATGGCAATGGGCTCAATAATAAAGTGACAATAGGCTCAATAATACAGAGTGACAAACGGCTAAGTAAGAAAGTGACAATGGGGTCATTAATAGAGTGGCAATAGGCTCAATAGTAGGGTGACAAAAGGCTCAATAATACAGAGTGACAAACGGCTAAGTAAGAAAGTGACAATGGGGTCATTAATAGAGTGGCATTGGGCTCAATAATAGGGTGACAATGGGCTCAATAATAGAGTGAAAATGTGCTCAATAATAGAGTGGCAATGGGATCAATAATAGAGTGGCAATGGGCTCCATAATAGAATGAGAAGGGGCTCAATAATAGAGATACAATGGGCTCAAAAATAATGTGACAATGGGCTCAACAATACAAAGTGACAATGGGCTCAATAATATAGAGTGACAATGGGCTCAAAAATAGGTGACAATGGGATCAATAATAGAGTGACAATGGGCTCGATAATAGTGTGGCAATGGGCTCAAGAATAGAGTGACAATGGGCTGAATATTAGAGTCGCAATGGGTATTATAAGAGAGTGGCAATGGGCTCAATAATAGAGTGACAATGGGCTCAATAATCGAGAGTGGCAATGAGCTCAATAATAGAGTGTCAATCGGTTCAATAATAGCGTGACAATGGGTTAAATAATAGAGTGACAATGGGCACAATAATAAAGTGACAACGGACTCAATAATAGAGTGGCAATGGGCTCAATAACAGAATGACAATTGGCTCAATAATAGAGTCGCAATGGGTTCAATAATAGAGTGACAATGGGTTCAACAATACAGAGTGACAATGGGCTCAATATTACAGAGTAACAATGGCTCAATAATAGAGTGACAATGGGTTCAATAATAGAGTTTCTATGTGCTCAACAATACAGAGTGACAATGGGCTCAATATTACAGAGTAACAATGGCTCAATAATAGAGTGACAATGGGTTCAACAATAGAGTGGCTATTTGCTCCACAATACAGAGTGACAATGGGCTCAATATTACAGTGTGACAAGGGGCTCAATAAAAAAGTGACAATGGGCTCAGTAATTAAGATTGGCAATGAGTTGAAAAATACAATGGCAATGGACTCAATAATAAAGTGACAATGGGCTCAATAATATAGAGTGACAAAGGGCTAAATAATAAAGTGACAATGGGTTCATTAATAGAGCGGCAAGGGGCTCAATAATAGAGTGACAATGGGCTCAACAATACAGAGTGACAATGGGCTCAATATTATAGAGTGATAATGGGCTCAATAATAGAGTGACAATGGGCTCAGTAATACAACGTGTCAATGAGTTCAATAATAGAGTGATAATGGGTGCAATAATAGAGTGGCAATAGGCTCAATAATAGAGTGACAATAAGCTAATTAATAGTAACAATGGGCTTGATAATAGAGTGACAAAGGGCTCAACAATACAGAGTGACAATTGGCTCAAAAATAGAGTGACAATGGGTTCAATAATAGAGTGGCTATGGGCACAATATTACAGTAACAATGGGATCAATAATAGATTGACAATGGGCTCAACAATACAGAGTGACAATGGGCTCAATAATACAGAGTGACAATGGGCTCAATAATAGAGTGGCAATGGGTTCAATAATAGAGTGACAATGGGCTCAATATTAGAGTAATAATAGGCTCAATATTATATGACAATGGGTTCAATAATAGAGTGCCTATGTGCTCAACAATACAGAGTGACAATGGGCTCAATATTACAGAGTCACAATGGCTCAATAATAGAGTGACAATGGGTTCAATAATAGAGTGGCTATGTGCTCAACAATAAAGAGTGACAATGGGCTCAATATTACAGTGTGACAAGGGGCTCAAATATAAGTGATAATGGGCTCAGTGATAAAGGTTGGCAATGAGTTCAATAATAGAGTGGCAATGGGCTCAATAATAAAGTGACAATAGGCTCAATAATACAGAGTTACAATTGGGCTAAATAATAGAGTGACAATGGGTTCATTTATCGAGTGGCAATGGGCTCCATAATAGAATGAGAAGGGGCTCAATAATAGAAATACAATGGGCTCAAAAATAAAGTGACAATGGGCTCAGCAATACAAAGTGACAATGGGCTCAATAATACAGAGTGACAATGGGCTCAAAAATAGGTGACAATGGGATCAATAATAGAGTGACAATGGGCTCAATAATAGTGTGGCAATGGGCTCAAGAATAGAGTGACAATGGGCTGAATATTAGAGTCGCAATGGGTATTATAAGAGAGTGGCAATGGGCTCAATAATAGAGTGACAATGGGCTCAATAATCGAGAGTGGCAATGAGCTCAATAATAGAGTGTCAATCGGTTCAATAATAGCGTGACAATGGGTTAAATAATAGAGTGACAATGGGCACAGTAATAAAGTGACAACGGACTCAATAATAGAGTGGCAATGGGCTCAATAACAGAATGACAATTGGCTCAATAATAGAGTCGCAATGGGTTCAATAATAGAGTGACAATGGGCTCAACAATACAGAGTGACAATGGGCTCAATATTACAGAGTAACAATGGCTCAATAATAGAGTGACAATGGGTTCAATAATAGAGTTTCTATGTGCTCAACAATACAGAGTGACAATGGGCTCAATATTACAGAGTAACAATGCCTCAATAATAGAGTGACAATGGGTTCAACAATAGAGTGGCTATTTGCTCCACAATACAGAGTGACAATGGGCTCAATATTACAGTGTGACAAGGGGCTCAATAAAAAAGTGACAATGGGCTCAGTAATTAAGATTGGCAATGAGTTGAAAAATACAATGGCAATGGACTCAATAATAAAGTGACAATAGGCTCAATAATATAGAGTGACAAAGGGCTAAATAATAAAGTGACAATGGGTTCATTAATAGAGCGGCAATGGGCTCAATAATAGAGTGACAATGGGCTCAACAATACAGAGTGACAATGGGGTCAACAATACAGAGTGACAATGGGCTCAATATTACAGAGTAACAATGGCTCAATAATAGAGTGACAATGGGTTCAATAATAGAGTGCCAATGTGCTCAACAATACAGAGTGACAATGGGCTCAATATTACAGAGTAACAATGGCTCAACAATAGAGTGACAATGGGTTCAATAATAGAGTGGCTATTTGCTCAACAATACAGAGTGACAATGGGCTCAATATTACATTGTGACAAGGGGCTCAATAATAAAATGACAATGGACTCAGTAATAAAGATTGGCAATGAGTTCAATAATAGAGTGGCAATGGGCTCAATAATAAAGTGACAATGGGCTCAATAATACAGAGTGACAATGGGCTCAATAATAGAGTGGCAATGGGTTCAATAATAGAGTGGCAATGGGCTCAATATTAGAGTAATAATAGGCTCAATATTATATGACAATGGCTTCAATAATAGAGTGGCAAAGGGCTCCATAATAGAATGACAATAGTCTCAATAATAGAGTGGCAATGGGCTCAAAAATAAAGTGACCATGGGCTCAACAATACAAAGTGACAATGGGTTCAATAATAGTGTGGCAATGGGCTCAATAATAGAGTGGCAGTGGGTTCAATAATAAAGTGACAATGGGTTCAATAATAGACTGACAATGGGCTCAATAAGAGAGTGGCAGTGGGTTCAATAATAAAGTGACAATGGGTTCAATAATAGACTGACAATTGACTCAATAATAGAGTCGTAATGGGCATTATAAGAGAGTGGCAATGGGCTCAATAATAGAGTGCAAATGGGCTCAATAATAGAGAGTGGCAATGAGCTCAATAATAGAGTGTCAATCGGCTCAATAATAGAGTGACAATGGGTTCAATAATAGAGTGGCAATGGGTTCAATAATACAGTGACTACGGGTTTAATAATAGAGTGACAATGGGTTCAATAATAAAGTGACAATGGGCTCAATAATAGAGTGGCAATGGGCTCAATAATAGAATGACAATTGGCTCAATAATAGAGTCGCAATGGGCTCAATAATAGAGTGACAATGGGGTCAACAATACAGAGTGACAATGGGCTCAATATTACAGAGTAACAATGGCTCAATAATAGAGTGACAATGGGTTCAATAATAGAGTGCCAATGTGCTCAACAATACAGAGTGACAATGGGCTCAATATTACAGAGTAACAATGGCTCAACAATAGAGTGACAATGGGTTCAATAATAGAGTGGCTATTTGCTCAACAATACAGAGTGACAATGGGCTCAATATTACATTGTGACAAGGGGCTCAATAATAAAGTGACAATGGACTCAGTAATAAAGATTGGCAATGAGTTCAATAATAGAGTGGCAATGGGCTCAATAATAAAGTGACAATAGGCTCAATAATAGAGTGACAAATGGGCTAAATAATAGAGTAACAATGGGTTCATTTATCGAGTGGCAATGGGCTCAATAATAGAGTGACAATGGGCTCAACAATACAGAGTGACAATGGGCTCAATATTACAGAGTGATAACGGGTTCAATAATAGAGTGACAATGGGCTCAGTAATACAATGTGGCAATGAGTTCAATAATAGAATGGCAATGGGCTCAATAATAGAGTGACAATGGGCTCAATGATAGAGTGGCATTGGGTTCAATAATAGAGTGATAATGGGTGCAATAATAGAGTGGCAATGGGCTCAATAATTCAGTGACAATAAGCTCAATAATAGAGTGACAATGGGCTCGATAACAGAAGGAAAATGAGCTGAATATTAGAGCGAGAATGGTCTCAATGTTAGAGTGACAATGGGCTCTATAATAGAGTGACAATGGTCTCAATATTAGAGTGGCAATGGGCTCAATAGCAGAGTGGCAATGGTCTCAATAATACAGAGTGACAATGGGCTCAATAATTGAGTGACAGTGGGTTCAATAATAGAGTGTTAATGGGTTCAATAATAGATTGACAATGGGTGCAATATTAGAGTGGCAATGGGCTCAATCACAGAGTGGCAATGGTCTCAATAATACAGAGTGACAATGGGCTCAATATTAGAGTGGGAATGGGCTCAATAATAGAGTGAAAATGGGTTCATTAACAGAATGACATGGGGTTCAATAATAGAATGGCAATAGGTTCAATAATAGAGTGACTATGGGTTCAACAATAGAGTGACAATGGGGTCAATAATACAGAGTGACAATGGGCTCAATATTACAGAGTGGCAATGGGTTCAATAATAGAGTGGCAATGGTCTCAATAATACAGCGTTACAATGGGCTCAATGATAGTGTCGCAGTGGATTCAATAACAGAATGACAATAGGTTCAATAATAGAGAGGCAACGGGTTCAATAATAGAGTGACTATGGGTTCCACAATAGAGTGACAATGGGCTCAATAATAGAGTGCAAATGGGCTCAATAATAGAGAGTGGCAATGAGCTCAATAATAGAGTGTCAATCGGTTCAATAATAGAGTGACAATGGGTTCAATAATAGAGTGGCAATGGGTTCAATAATACAGAGACTACGGGTTCAATAATAGAGTGACAATGGGTTCAATAATAAAGTGACAATGGGCTCAATAATAGAGTGGCAATGGGCTCAATAATAGAATGACAATTGACTCAATAATAGAGTCGCAATGGGCTCAATAATAGAGTGACAATGGGCTCAACAATACAGAGTGACAATGGGCTCAATATTACAGAGTAACAATGGCTCAATAATAGAGTGACAATGGGTTCAATAATAGAGTGCCTATGTGCTCAACAATACAGAGTGACAATGGGCTCAATATTACAGAGTAACAATGGCTCAATAATAGATTGACAATGGGTTCAATAACAGAGTGGCTATTTGCTCTACAATACAGAGTGACAATGGGCTCAATACTACAGTGTGACATGGGGCTCAATAAAAAAGTGACAATGGACTCAGTAATTAAGATTGGCAATGATTGAATAATAGAATAGCAATGGGCTCAATAATAAAGTGAAAATAGGCTCAATAATACAGAGTGACAAAGGGCTAAATAATAAAGTGACAATGGGTTCATTAAAAGAGTGGCAATGGGCTCAATAATAGAGTTGCAATGGGCTCAATAATAGTGACAATGGGCTCAATAATAAAGTGACAATGGGCTCAATAATACAGAGTGACAATGGGCTCAATAATAGAGTGACAATGGGCTCAATAATAGGGTGAAAATGGGCTCAATAATACAGAGTGACAATGGGCTCAATAATGGAGTGTCAATGGGTTCAATAATACAGTGACTACGGGTTCAATAATAGAGTGACAATGGGCTCAATAATAGAGTGACAACTGGCTCAATAATAAAGTGACAATGGGCTCAATAATAGAGTGGCAATGGGCTCAATAATAGAATGACAATTGGCTCTATAATAGAGTGGCAATGGGCTCAATAATACAGTGACAATGGGCTCAATAATAATGACAATGGGCTCAAAATAGAGAGGCAATGGGCTCAATAATACAATGACAATTGGCTCAATAATAGGGAGGCAATGGGCTCAACAATACAGAGTGACAATGGGCTCAATATTACAGAGTAACAATGACTCAATAATCCGGTGACAATGGGTTCAATAATAGAGTGGCTATGTGCTCAACAATACAGAGTGAAAATGGGCTCAATATTACAGAGTAACAATGGCTCAATAATAGAGTGACAATGGGTTCAATAATAGAGTGGCTATTTGCTCAACAATACAGAGTGACAATGGGCTCAATATTACATTGTGACAAGGGGCTCAATAATAAAGTGACAATGGACTCAGTAATAAAGATTGGCAATGAGTTCAATAATAGAGTGGCAATGGGCTCAATAATAAAGTGACAATAGGCTCAATAATACAGAGTGACAAATGGGCTAAATAATAGAGTGACAATGGGTTCATTTATCGAGTGGCAATGGGCTCAATAATAGAGTGACAATGGGCTCAACAATACAGAGTGACAATGGGCTCAATAGTACAGAGTGATAATGGGTTCAATAATAGAGTGACAATGGGCTCAGTAATACAAAGTGGCAATGAGTTCAATAATAGAGTATCAATGGGCTCAAAAATAGTGACAATAGGCTCAATAATACAGGGTGACAAAGGGCTCAATAATAGAGTGGCATTGGGTTCAATAATAGAGTGATAATGGGTGCAATAATAGAGTGGCTATGGGCACAATAATAGTGACAATAAGCTCAATAATAGTGACAATGGGCTCGATAATAGAAGGAAAATGAGCTGAATATTAGAGGGACAATGGTCTCAATGTTAGAGTGACAATGGGCTCTATAATAGAGTGACAATGGTCTCAATATTAGAGTGGCAATGGGCTCAATAGCAGAGTGGCAATTCTCTAAATAATGCAGAGTGACAATGGGCTCAATAATAGAGTGGCAGAAGGTTCAATAATAGAGTGTTAATGGGTTCAATAATAGAGTGAAAATGGGTTCAATATTAGAGTGGCAATGGGCTCAATCACAGAGTGGCAATAGTCTCCATAATACAGAGTGACAATGGGCTCAATATTAGATGGGAATGGCTCAATAATAGAGTGAAAATGGGTTCATTAACAGAATGACATTGGGTTCAATAATAGAATGGCAATAGGTTCAATAATAGAGTGACTATGGGTTCAACAATAGAGTGACAATGGGGTCAATAATAGAGTGACAATGGGCTCAATAGTACAGAGTGGCAACGGGTTCAATAATAGAGTGGCAATGGTCTCGATAATACAGCGTTACAATGGGCTCAATGATAGTGTCGCAGTGGATTCAATAACAGAATGACAATAGGTTCAATAATAGAGTGGCAACGGGTTCAATAATAGAGTGACTATGGGTTCCACAATAGAGTGACAATGGGATCAATAACACAGAGTGACAATGGGTTCAATAATTGAGTAACAATGTGTTCAATAACACAGACTAAAAATCGGCTCAATAATAGTGACAATGGGCTCAATAATAGAGTGACAATTGGCTCAATAATAAAGTGACAATGGGCTCAATAATAGGGTGGCAATGGGCTCAATAATAGAATGACAATTGGCTCAATAATACAGAGTGGCAAAGGGCTCAATAATAGAGTGACAAAGGGCTCAACAATACAGAGTGACAATGGGCTTAATAATAGAGTGACATTGGGTTCAATAATAGAGTGGCTATGGGCTCAATATTACACAGTAACAATGAGCTCAATAATAGATTGACAATGGGCTCAACAATACAGAGTGACAATTGGCTCAGTAATAAAGAGTCACAATGGGCTCAATAATAGAGTGGCAATGGGTTCAATAATAGAGTGGCAATGGGCTCAATATTAGAGTTATACAAGGCTCAATGATAGAGTGACAATGGGTTCAATAATAGTGTGGCAATGGGCTCAATAATATAGAGTGAAAATGTGCTCAATAATAGAGTTGCAATGGGATCAATAATAGAGTGGCAATGTGCTCCATAATAGAATGAGAAGGGGCTCAATAATAGAGTTGCAATGGGCTCAAAAATAAAGTGACAATGGGCTCAATAATACAGAGTGACAATGGGCTCAAAAATAGGTGACAATGGGATCAATAATAGAGTGACAATGAGCTCAATAATAGTGTGGCAATGGGCTCAAGAATAGAGTGACAATGGGCTGAATATTAGAGTCGCAATGGGTATTATAAGAGAGCGGCAATGGGCTCAATAATAGAGTGACAATCGGCTCAACAATAGAGAGTGGCAATGAGCTCAATAATAGTGTCAATTGGTTCAATAATAGCGTGACAATGGGTTAAATAATAGAGTGACAGTGGGCTCAATAATAAAGTGACAATGGACTCAATAATAGAGTGGCAATGGGCTCAATAACAGAATGACAATTGGCTCAATAATAGAGTCGCAATGGGTTCAATAATAGAGTGACAATGGGCTCAACAATACAGAGTGACAATGGGCTCAATATTACAGAGTAACAATGGCTCAATAATAGAGTGACAATGGGTTCAATATTAGAGTTTCTATGTGCTCAACAATACAGAGTGACAATGGGCTCAATATTACAGAGTAACAATGGCTCAATAATAGAGTGACAATGGGTTCAATAATAGAGTGGCTATTTGCTCCACAATACAGAGTGACAATGGGCTCAATATTACAGTGTGACAAGGGGCTCAATAAAAAAGTGACAATGGGCTCAGTAATTAAGATTGGCAATGAGTTGAAAAATACAATGGCAATGGGCTCAATAATAAAGTGACAATAGGCTCAATAATACAGAGCGAGAAAGGGCTAAATAATAAAGTGACAATGGGTTCATTAATAGAGTGGCAATGGGCTCAATAATAGAGTGACAATGGGCTCAACAATACAGAGTGACAATGGGCTCAATATTACAGAGTGATAATGGGCTCAATAATAGTGACAATGGGCTCAGTAATACAACGTGTCAATGAGTTCAATAATAGAGTGGCAATTAGTTCAATAATAGAGCAATAATGTGTGCAATAATAGAGTGGCAATGGGTTCAATAATAGAGTGACAATAAGCTAAATAATAGAGTAACAATGGGCTCGATAATAGAGTGACAAAGGGCTCAACAATACAGAGTGACAATTGGCTCAAAAATAGAGTGACAATGGGTTCAATAATAGAGTGGCTATGGGCACAATATTACAGTAACAATGGGCTCAATAATAGATTGACAATGGGCTCAACAATACAGAGTGACAATGGGCTCAATAATACAGAGTGACAATGGGCTCAATAATAGAGTGGCAATGGGTTCAATAATAGAGTGGCAATGGGCTCAATATTAGAGTAATAATAGGCTCAATATTATATGACAATGGCTTCAATAATAGAGTGGTAATGGGCTCAATAATATAGAGTGAAAATGTGCTCAATAATAGAGTGGCAATGGGCTCCATAATAGAATGACAATCGTCTCAATAATAGAGTGGCAATGGGCTCAAAAATAAAGTGACAATGGGCTCAACAATACAAAGTGACAATGGGCTCAATAATACAGAGTGACAATGGGTTCAAAAATAGAGTGACAATGGGATCAATAATAGAGTGACAATGGGCTCAATAATAGTGTGGCAATGGGCTCAATAATAGAGTGGCAGTGGGTTCAATAATAAAGTGATAATGGTTTCAATAATAGACTGACAATGGGCTCAATAATAGAGTCGCAATGGGTATTATAACAGAGTGGCAATGGGCTCAAAATAGAGAGCAAATGGGCTCAATAATAGAGAGTGGCAATGAGCTCAATAATAGAGTGTCAATCGGTTCAATAATAGAGAGACAATGGGTTCAATAATAGAGTGGCAATGGGTTCAATAATACAGTGACTACGGGTTCAATAATAGAGTGACAATGGGTTCAAAAATAAAGTGACAATGGGCTCAATAATAGAGTGGCAATGGGCTCAATAATAGAATAATTGGCTCAATAATAGAGTCGCAATGGGCTCAATAATAGAGTGACAATGGGTTCAAAAATACAGAGTGACAATGGGCTCAATATTACAGAGTAACAATGGCTAAATAATAGAGTGACAATGGGTTCAATAATAGAGTGCCGATGTGCTCAACAATACAGAGTGACAATGGGCTCAATATTACAGAGTAACAATGGCTCAATAATAGTGACAATGGGTTCAATAATAGAGTGCCGATGTGCTCAACAATACAGAGTGACAATGGGCTCAACATTACAGAGTAACAATGTCTCAATAATAGAGTGACAATGGGTCCAATAATAGAGTGGCTATTTGCTCTACAATACAGAGTGACAATGGGCTCAATATTACAGTGTGACAAGGGGCTCAATAAAAAAGTGACAATGGGTTCAGTAATTAAGATTGGCAATGAGTTGAATAATAGAATGGCAATGGG
Organism: Cetorhinus maximus; assembly: GCF_964194155.1. NCBI lineage: Eukaryota > Metazoa > Chordata > Chondrichthyes > Lamniformes > Cetorhinidae > Cetorhinus > Cetorhinus maximus. The sequence continues at coordinate 74,839,453 of NC_135900.1, read as the reverse complement.
CTCAATAATAAAGTGAAAATAGGCTCAATAATAGAGTGACAAAGGGCTAAATAATAAAGTGACAATGGGTTCATTAATAGAGTGGCAATGGGCTCAATAATAGAATGACAATTGGCTCAATAATAGAGTCGCAATGGGCTCAATAGTAGAGTGACAATGGGCTCAGTAATAAAGTGACAATGGGCTCAATAATACAGAGTGACAATGGGCTCAATAATAGAGTGGCAATGGGCTCAATAATAGGGTGACAATGGGCTCAATAATACAGAGTGACAATAGTCTCAATAATGGAGTGTCAATGGGTTAAATAATAGAGTGACAATCGGTTCAATAATAGAGTGGCAATGGGTTCAATAATACAGTGACTACGGGTTCAATAATAGAGTGACAATGGGTTCAATAATAGAGTGACAATTGGCTCAATAATAAAGTGACAATGGGCTCAATAATAGAATGACAATTGGCTCAATAATAGAGTGGCAAGGGGCTCAATAACAGAGTGACAATGGGCTCAATAATAAAGTGACAATGGGCTCAAAATAGAGTGGCAATGGGCTCAATAATAGAATGACAATTGGCTCAATAATAGGGAGGCAATGGTCTCAACAATACAGAGTGACAATGGGCTCAATATTACAGAGTAACAATGACTCAATAATTCGGTGACAATGGGTTCAATAATAGAGTGGCTATGTGCTCAACAATAAAGAGTCAAAATGGGCTCAATATTACCGAGTAACAATGGCTCAACAATAGAGTGACAATGGGTTCAATAATAGAGTGGCTATTTGCTCAACAATACAGAGTGACAATGGGCTCAATATTACATTGTGACAAGGGGCTCAATAATAAAGTGACAATGGACTCAGTAATAAAGATTGGCAATGAGTTCAATAATAGAGTGGCAATGGGCTCAATAATAAAGTGACAATAGGCTCAATAATAGAGTGACAAATGGGCTAAATAATAGAGTAACAATGGGTTCATTTATCGAGTGGCAATGGGCTCAATAATAGAGTGACAATGGGCTCAACAATACAGAGTGACAATGGGCTCTGTAATACAAAGTGGCAATGAGTTCAATAATAGAATGGCAATGGGCTCAATAATAGAGTGACAATAGGCTCAATAATAGAGTGAATATGGGCTCAATAATAGAATGGCATTGGGTTAAATAATAGAGTGATAATGGGTGCAATAATAGAGTGGCAATGGGCTCAATAATTCAGTGACAATAAGCTCAATAATAGAGTGACAATGGGCTCGATAATAGAAGGAAAATGAGCTGAATATTAGAGGGAGAATGGTCTCAATGTTAGAGTGACAATGGTCTCAATGTTAGAGTGACAATGGTCTCAATATTAGAGTGGCAATGGGCTCAATAGCAGAGGGGCAATGGTCTCAATAATACAGAGTGACAATGGGCTCAATAATAGATTGGGAGTGGGTTCAATAATAGAGTGAAAATGGGTTCAATATTAGAGTGGCAATGGGCTCAATCACAGAGTGGCAATGGTCTCAATAATACAGAGTGACAATGGGCTCAATACTAGAGTGGGAATGGGCTCAATAATAGAGTGAAAATAGGTTCATTAACAGAATGACATTGGGTTCAATAATAGAATGGCAATAGGTTCAATAATAGAGTGACTATGCGTTCAATAATAGAGTGACAATCGGTTAAATAATACAGAGTGACAATGGGCTCAATATTACAGAGCGGCAATGGGCTCAATAATAGAGTGGCAATGGTCTCGATAATACAGCGTTACAATGGGCTCAAAGATAGTGTGGCAGTGGATTCAATAACAGAATGACAATAGGTTCAATAATAGAGTGGCAACGGGTTCAATAATAGAGTGACAATTGGCTCAATAATAAAGTGACAATGGGCTCAATAATAGAGTGGTAATGGGCTCAATAATAGAATGACAATTGGCTCAATAATAGAGTGGCAATGGGCTCAATAATAGAGTGACAAAGGACTCAACAATACAGAGTGACAATAGGCTCAATAATAGAGTGACAATGGGTTCAATAATAGAGTGGCTATGGGCTCAATATTACACAGTAACAATGAGCTCAATAATAGATTGACAATGGGCTCATCAATACAGAGTGACAATGGGCTCAATAATACAGAGTGACAATGGGCTCAATAATAGAGTGGCAATGGGTTCAATAATAGAGTGGCAATGGGCTCAATATTAGAGTAATAATAGGCTCAATAATAGTGACAATGGGTTCAATAATAGAGTGGCAATGGGCTCAATAATATAGAATGAAAACGTGCTCAATAATAGAGTGGCAATGGGATCAATAATAGAGTGGCAAGGGGCTCCATAATAGAATGAGAATGGGTTCAATAATAGAGTTGCAATGGGCTCAAAAATAAAGTGACAATGGGCTCAACAATACAACGTGACATTGGGCTCAATAATACAGAGTGACAATGGGCTCAAAAATAGAGTGACAATGGGATCAATAATAGAGTGACAATGGGCTCAATAATAGTGTGGCAATGGGCTCAATAATAGAGTGACAATGGGCTGAATATTAGAGTCGCACTGGGTATTATAAGAGAGTGGCAATGGGCTCAATAATAGAGTGACAATGGGCTCAATAATAGAGTGGCAATAAGCTCAATAATAAAGTGTCAATCGGTTCAATAATAGCGTCACAATGGGTTAAATAATAGAGTGGCAATGGGTTCAATAATACAGTGACGACGGGTTCAATAATAGAGTGACAATGGGCTCAATAATAAAGTGACAATGGGCTCAATAATAGAGTGGCAATGGGCTCAATAACAGAATGACAATTGGCTCAATAATAGAGTCGCAATGGGTTCAATAATAGAGTGACAATGGGCTCAACAATACAGAGTGACAATGGGCTCAATATAACAGAGTAACAAAGGCTCAATAATAGTGACAATGGGTTCAATAATAGAGTTTCTATGTGCTCAACAATACAGAGTGACAATGGGCTCAATATTACAGAGTAACAATGGCTCAATTATAGAGTAACAATGGGTTCAATAATAGCGGCTATTTGCTCAACAATACAGAGTGACAATGGGCTCAATATTACAGTGTGACAAGGGGCTCAATACTAAAGTGACAATGGGGTCAGTAATAAAGTTTGGCAATGAGTTGAAAAATAGAATGGCAATGGACTCAATAATAAAGTGACAATGGGTTCATTAATAGAGTGGCAATGGGCTCAATAATACAGAGTGACAAAGGGCTAAATAATAAAGTGACAATGGGTTCATTAATAGAGTGGCAATGGGCTCATTAATAGAGTGACAAAGGGCTCAACAATACAGAGTGACAATGGGCTCAATATTACGGAGTGATAATAGGCTCAATAATAGAGCGGCAATGGGCTCAATAATAGAGTGACAATAAGCTAAATAATAGAGTAACAATGGGCTCGATAATAGAGTGACAAAGGGCTCAACAATACAGAGAGACAATTGGCTCAAAGATAGAGTAACAATGGGTTCAATAATAGAGTGGCTATGGGCACAATATTACACAGTAACAATGGGCTCAATAATAGATTGACAATGGGCTCAACAATACAGAGTGACAATGGGCTCAATAATACAGAGTGACAATGGGCTCAATAATAGAGTGACAATGGGTTCAATAATAGAGTGGCAATGGGCTCAATAATATAGAGTGAAAATGTGCTCAATAATAGAGTGGCAATGGGCTCAATAATAGAGTGGCAATGGGCTCCATAACAGAATGACAATCGTCTCGATAATAGAGTGGCAATGGGCTCAAAAATAAAGTGACAATGGGCTGAACAATACAATGTGACAATGGGATCAATAATAGAGTGACAATGGGCTCAATAATAGTGTGGCAATGGGCTCAATAATAGAATGGCAGTGGGTTCAATAATAAAGTGACAATGGGTTCAATAATAGACTGACAATGGGCTCAATAATAGAGTGGCAGTGGGTTCAATAATAAATTGACAATGGGTCCAATAATTGACTGACAATGGGCTCAATAATAGAGTCGCAATGGGTATTATAAGAGAGTGGCAATGGGCTTTATAATAGAGTGCAAATGGGCTCAATAATAGAGAGTGGCAATGAGCTCAATAATAGAGTGTCAATCGGTTCAATAATAGAGTGACAATGGGTTCAATAATAGAGTGGCAATGGGTTCAATAATAGAGTGACTATGGGTTCAATAATAGAGCAACAATGGGCTCAATAATAAAGTGACAATGGGCTCAATAATAGAGTGGCAATGGGCTCAATAATAGAATGACAATTGGCTCAATAATAGAGTCGCAATGGGCTCAATAATAGAGTGACAATGGGCTCAATATTACAGAGTAACAATGGCTGAATAATAGAGTGACAATGTGTTCAATAATAGAGTGCCTATGTGCTCAACAATACAGAGTGACAATGGGCTCAATATTACAGAGTAACAATGGCTCAATAATAGAGTGACAATGGGTTCAATAATAGAGTGGCTATTTGCTCAACAATACAGAGTGACAATGGGCTCAATATTACAATGTGACAAGGGGCTCAATAAAAAAGTGACAATGGGCTCAGTAATTAAGATTGGTAATGGGTTGAAAAATAGAATGGCAATGGGCTCAATAATAAAGTGAAAATAGGCTCAATAATACAGAGTGACAAAGGGCTAAATAATAAAGTGACAATGGGTTCATTAATAGAGTGGCAATGGGCTCAATAATAGAATGACAATTGGCTCAATAATAGAGTCGCAATGGGCTCAATAATAGAGTGACAATGGGCTCAATAATAAAGTGACAATGGGCTCAAAATAGAGTGGCAATGGGCTCAATAATAGAATGACAATTGGCTCAATAATACAGAGGTAATGGGCTCAACAATACAGAGTGACAATGGGCTCAATATTACAGAGTAACAATGGCTCAATAATAGAGTGACAATGGGTTCAATAATAGAGTGGCTATGTGCTCAACAATACAGAGTGAAAATGGGCTCAATATTACAGAGTAACAATGGCTCAATAATAGAGTGACAATGGGTTCAATAATAGAGTGGCTATTTGCTCAACAATACAGAGTGACAATGGGCTCAATATTACAATGTGACAAGGGGCTCAATAATAAAGTGACAATGGACTCAGTAATAAAGATTGGCAATGAGTTCAATAATAGAGTGGCAATGGGCTCAATAATAAAGTGACAATAGGCGCAATAATACAGAGTTACAATTGGGCTAAATAATAGAGTGACAATGGGTTCATTTATCGAGTGGCAATGGTCTCAATAACAGAGTGACAATGGGCTCAACAATACAGAGTGACAATGGGCTCAATATAACAGAGTGATAATGGGTTCAATAATAGAGTGACAATGGGCTCAGTAATACAAAGTGTCAATGAGTTCAATAATACAGTGGCAATGGGCTCAATAATAGAGTGGCAATGGGCTCAATAATAGTGACAATAAGTTCAATAATAGAGTGGCAATGGGCTCGATAATAGAAGGAAAATGAGCTGAATATTAGAGGGACAATGGTCTCAATGTTAGAGTGACAATGGGCTCTATAATAGAGTGACAATGATCACAATATTAGAGTGGCAATGGGCTCAATAGCAGAGTGGCAATTCTCTAAATAATACAGAGTGACAATGGGCTCAATAATAGAGTGGCAGAAGGTTCAATAATAGAGTGTCAATGGGTTCAATAATAGAGTGAAAATGGGTTCAATATTAGAGTGGCAATGGGCTCAATCACAGAGTGGCAATGCTGTCAATAATACAGAGTGACACTGGGCTCAATATTAGAGTGGGAATGGGCTCAATAATAGAGAGAAAATGGGTTCATTAACAGAATGACATTGGGTTCAATAATAGAATGGCAATAGCTTCAATAATAGAGTGACTACGCGTTCAATAATAGAGTGACAATGGGGTCAAAAATACAGAGTGACAATGGGCTCAATATTACAGAGTGGCAATGGGCTCAATAATAGAGCGGCAATGGTCTCGATAATACAGCGTTACAATGGGCTCAGTGATATTGTGGCAGTGGATTCAGTAACAGAATGACAATAGGTTCAATAATAGAGTGGCAACGGGTTCAATAATAGAGTGACTATGGGTTCCACAATAGAGTGACAATGGGATCCATAATACAGAGTGACAATGGGTTCAATAATTGAGTAACAATGTGGTCAAAAATACAGACAGAAAATCGGCTCAATAATAGTGACAATGGGCTCAATAATAGAGTGACAATTGGCTCAATAATAAAGTGACAATGTGCTCAATAATAGAGGGGCAATGGGCTCAATAATAGAATGACAATAGGCTCAATAATACAGAGTGGCAATGGGCTCAATAATAGAGTGACAAAGGACTCAACAATACAGAGTGACAATGGGCTCAATAATAGAGTGACAATGGGTTCAATAATAGAGTGACAATGGGTTCATTAACAGAGTGGCAATGGGCTCAATAATAGAGTAAAAATGGGCTCAACAATACAGAGTGACAATGGGCTCAATATTACAGCGTGATAATGGGCTCAAGAATAGAGTGACAATGGGCTCAGAAATACAACCTGGCAATGAGTTCAATAATAGAGTGGCATTGGGTTCAATAATAGAGTGATAATGGGTGCAATAATAGAGTGGCAATAAGCTAAATAATAGAGTGACAATGGGCTCGATAATAGAGTGAAAATGAGTTGAATATTAGAGGGACAATGGTCTCAATGTTAGAGTGACAATGGGCTCTATAATAGAGTGACAATGGTCTCAATATTAGAGTGGCAATGGGCTCAATAGCAGAGTGGCAATGGTCTCAATAATACAGAGTGACAATGGGCTCAATATTAGAGTGGGGATGGGCTCAATAATAGAATGACAATGGGTTCATTAACAGAATGACAATGGGTTCAATAATAGAGTGGCAATGGGTTCAATAATAGAGTGACTATGGGTTCAACAATAGACTGACAATGGGTTCAATAATAGAGTGACAATGCGAACAATATTACAGAGTGGCAATGGGCTAAATAATAGAGTGGCAATGGTCTCCATAATATATAGTTACAATGGGCTCAATGATAGTGTGGCAGTGGGTTCAATAACAGAATGACAATAGGTTCAATAATAGTGTGGCAACGGGTTCAATAATAGAATGACTATGGGTTCCACAATAGAGTGACAATGGGATCAATAATACAGAGTGACAATGGGTTCAATAATAGAGTCGCAATGAGCTCAATATAGAGTCACAATGGGCTCAATAATACAGAGTGACAATGGGCTCAATAATAGAGTTGCAATGGGCTCAATATTAGAGTGATAATATGTTCAATAATAGAATGACAATGGGTACAATAATAGAGTTGTAATGGGCTTAATAATAAAGTGACAATGGGCTCAATAATAGAGTGGCAATGGATTCAATAATAGAATGACAATTGGCTCAAAAATACCGAGTGACAATGGGATCAATAATAGAGTAGCAATGGGCTCAATGATAGAATGACAATAGGCTCAACAATAGAGGGAAAATGAGCTGAATATTAGAGGGAAAATGGTCTCAATATTACAGTGACAATGCGGTCAAATGAAGAGTGAAAATGGGTTCAATACTAGAGTAACAATGGGTTCAATAATAGAGTGGCAATGCGCTCATTAACCGAATGGCATTGGGCTCAATAATATAGTGGCAGTGGGTTCAATAACAGAATGTGCTCAATAATAGAGTGACAATGGGCTCAATAATAGAGTGGCAGTGCGTTCAATAATAAAGTGACAATGGGTTCAATAATAGACTGACAATGGGCTCAATAATAGAGTCGCAATGGGTATAATAATAGAGTGGTAATGGTCTGAATAATAGAGTGACAATGGGATCAATAATACAGAGTGGCAATGAGCTCAATAATAGAGTGTCAATCGGTTCAATAATAGAGTGACAATGGGTTTAATAATAGAGTGGCAATGGGTTCAATAATACAGTGACTACGGGTTCAAAAATAGAGTGCCAATGGGCTCAATAATAAATTGACAATGGGCTTCATAATAGAGTGGCAATGGGCTCAATAATAGAATGACTATTGGCTCAATAATACAGAGTGGCATTGGGCTCAATAATAGAGTGACAATGGGCTCAACAATACAGAGTGACAATGGGCTCACTATTACAGAGTAACAATGGCTCAATAATAAAGTGACAATGGGTTCAATAATAGAGTACCTATGTGCTCAATAATACAGAGTGACAATGGGCTCAATATTACAGAGTAACAATGGCTCAATAATAGAGTGACAATGGGTTCAATAATAGAGTGGCTATGTGCTCAACAATACAGAGTGACAATGGGCTCAATATTACAGTGTGACAAGGGGCTCAATAATAAAGCAATAATGGGCTCAGTAATAAAGTTTGGCAATGAGTTCAATAATAGAGTGGCAATGGGCTCCATAATAAAGAGACAATAGGGTCTATACTACAGAGTGACAATGGGCTCAATAATAGAGTGGCATTGGGTTCAATAATAGAGTGATAATGGGTAAAATAATAGAGTGGCAATGGGCTCAATAATAGAATGACAATAAGCTTAATAATAGAGTGACAATGGGCTCGATAATAGAGTGAAAATGAGCTGAATATTAGAGGGACAATCTTCTCAATGTTAGAGTGACAATGGGCTCCATAATAGAGTGACAATGGTCGAAATATTAGAGGGACAATGGGATCAATAAAAGAGTGACAATGGGTTCAATAATAGAGTGGCTATTTGCTCAACAATACAGAGTGACAATGGGCTCAATATTACAGTGTGACAAGGGGATCAATAAAAAAGTGACAATGGGCTCAGTAATAAAGATTGGCAATGAGTTGAAAAATAGAGTGGCAATGGGCTCAATAATTAAGTGACAAAAGGCTCAATAATACAGAGTGACAAAGGGCTAAATAATAAAGTGACAATGGGTTCATTAACAGAGTGGCAATGGGCTCAATAATAGAGTGGCTATGGGCACAATATTACACAGTAACAATGGGCTCAATAATAGATTGACAATGGGCTCAACAATACAGAGTGACAATGGGCTCAATAATACAGAGTGACAATGGGCTCAATAATAGAGTGGCAATGGGTTCAATAATAGAGTGGCAATTGGCTCTATATTAGAGTAATAATAGGCTCAATAATAGAGTGACAATGGGTTCAATAATAGACTGGCAATGGGCTCGATAATATAGAGTGAAAATGTGCTCAATAATAGTGTGGCAATGGGATCAATAATAGAGTGGCAATGGGCTCCATAATAGAATGACAATGGGCTCAATAATAGAGTGGCAATGGGCTCAAAAATAAAGTGACAATGGGCTCAACAATACAAAGTGACAATGGGCTCAATAATACAGAGTGATAATGGGCTCAAAAATAGAGTGACAATGGGATCAATAATAGAGTGCCAATGGGCTCAATAATAGTGTGGCAATGGGCTCAATAATAGAGTGACAATGGGCTGAATAACAGAGTGGCAATGGGATCAATAATAGAGTGGCAGTGGGTTCAATAATAAAGTGACAATGGGTTCAATAATAGACTGACAATGGGCTCAATAATAGAGTGTCAATCGGTTCAATAATAAAGTGACAATGGGTTCAATGATAGAGTGGCAATGGGTTCAATAATACAGTGACTACGGGTTCAATAATAGAGTGACAATGGCCTCAATAATAAATTGACAATGGGCTCAATAATAGAGTGGCAATGGGCTCAATAATAGAATGACAATTGGCTCAATAATAGAGTCGCAATGGGCTCAATAATAGAGTGACAATGGGCTCAACAATACAGAGTGACAATAGGCTCAATATTACAGAGTAACAATGGCTCAATAATAGAATGACAATGGGTTCAATAATAGAGTGCCACTGCGCTCAACAGTACAGAGTGACAATGGGCTCAATATTACAGAGTAACAATGGCTCAATAATAGAGTGACAATGGGTTCAATAATAGATTGGCTATTTGGTCAACAATACAGAGTGATAATGGGCTCAATATTACAGTGTGACAAGAGGCTCAATAAAAAAGTGACAATGGGCTCAGTAATAAAGATTGGCAATCAGTTGAATAATAGAATGGCAATGGGCTCAATAATAAAGTGACAATAGGCTCAATAATACAGAGTGACAAATGGCTAAATAATAAAGTGACAATGGGTTCATTAACAGAGTGGCAATGGGCTCAATAATAGAGTGGCTATGGGCACAATATTACACAGTAACAATGGGCTTAATATTACAGCGTGATAATGGGCTCAATAATAGAGTGACAATGGGCTCAGAAATACAAAGTGGCAATGAGTTCAATAAAAGAGTGGTTCAATAATAGAGTGATAATGGGTGCAATAATAGAGTGGCAATTGGCTCAATAATAGAGTGACAATAAGCTAAATAATAGTGACAATGGGCTCGACAATAGAGTGAAAATGAGTTGAATATTAGAGGGACAATAGTCTCAATGTTAGAGTGACAATGGGCTCTATAATAGAGTGACAATGGTCTCAATATTAGAGTGGCAATGGGCTCAATAATACAGAGTGACAATGGGCTCAATAATAGAGTGGCAGTGGGTTCAATAATAGTGTTAATGGGTTCAATACTAGAGTGACAATGGGATCGATATTAGAGTGGCAGTGGGCTCAATCACAGAGTGGCAATGGTCTCAATAATACAGAGTGACATGGGCTCAATATTAGAGTGGGAAAGGGCTCAATAATAGAATGACAATGGATTCATTAACAGAATGACAATGGGTTCAATATTAGAGTGGCAATGGGTTCAATAATAGAGTGACTATGGGTTCAACAATAGAGTGACAATGGGTTCAATAATAGAGTGACAATGTGCTCAATATTACAGAGTGGCAATGGGCTCAATAATAAAGTGGCAATGGTCTCCATAATACAATGGCTCAATGATAGTGTGGCAGTGGGTTCAATAACAGAATGACAATAGGTTCAATAATAGAGTGGCAACGGGTTCAATAATAGAGTGACTATGGGTTCCACAATAGAGTGACAATGGGATCAATAATGCAGAGTGACAAAGGGTTCAATAATAGAGTCGCAATGAGATCAATAATAGAGTGACAATGTGCTCAATAATAGAGTGACAATGTGCTCAATAATAGAGTGGCAATGGGCTCAATATTAGAGTGATAATATGCTCAATAATAGGGTGACAATGGGTTCAATAATAGAGTGGTAATGTGCTTAATAATAAAGTGACAATGGGGTCAAAAATAGATTGGCAATGTGTTCAATAATAGAGTGACAATTGGCTCAAAAATACAGAGTGGCAATGGGGTCAATAATACAGAGTGAAAATGTGCTCAATAGTAGAGTGGCAATGGGATCAATAATAGAGTGGCAATGGGCTCAATGATAGAGTGAAAATGAGCTGAATATTAGAGGGAAAATGGTCTCAATATTACAGTGACAATGGGTTCAAATGAAGAGTGAAAATGGGTTCAATAATACAGTGGTAATGGGTTCAATACTAGAGTGACAATGGGTTCAATAATAGGGTGGCAATGGGCTCATTAACCGAATGGCAATGGGCTCAATAATAGAGTGGCAGTGGGTTCAATAACAGAATGGGCTCAATAATAGAGTGACAATGGGCTCAATAATAGAGTGACAATGGGTTCAATAATAGAGTGAGAATGGGTTCAATAATAGAGTGGCAATGGGCTCAATAATACAGTAACTACGGGTTCCATAATAGAGTGACAATGGGCTCAATAATAGAGTGACAATGGGCTCAATAATAGAGTGACTATGAATTCAACAAAAGAGTGACAATGGGTTCAATAATACAGAGTGACAATGCGAACAATATTACAGAGTGGCAATGGGCTCAATAATAGAGTGGCAATGGTCTCGATAATACAGAGTTACAATGGGCTCAATGATAGTGTGGCAGTGGGTTCAATAACAAAATGATAATAGGTTCAATAATAGAGTGGCAACGGGTTCAATAATAGAGTGACTATGGGTTCCACAATAGAGTGACAATGGGATCAATAATACAGAGTGACAATGGGTTCAATAATAGAGTCGCAATGAGCTCAATAATAGAGTGACAATGGGCTCAATAATACAGAGTCACAATGGGCTCAATAATAGAGTGGCGATGGGTTCAATAATAGAGTGGCAATGAGCTCAATATGAGAGTGATAATATGCTCAATAATAGAGTGACAATGGGTTCAATAATAGAGTGGTAATGGGCTCAATAATAAAGTGACAATGGGCTCAATAATAGAGTGGCAATGGGTTCAATAATAAAGTGACAATTGGCTCAAAAATACAGATTGACAATGGGGTCAATAATACAGAGTGAAAATGGGCTCAATAGTAGAGAGGCAATGGGATTAATAATAGAGTAGAAATGGGCTCAATGATAGAATGACAGTGGGCTCAATAATAGAGTGAAAATGAGCTGAATATTATAGGGAAAATGGTCTCAAAATCAGAGTGTCAATGGGTTCAAATGAAGAGTGAAAATGGGTTCAATAATAGAGCGGTAATGGGTCCAATACTAGAGTGACAATGGGTTCAATAATAGAGTGGCAATGGGCTCAATAACCGAGTGGCAATGGGCTCAATAATAGAGTGGCAGTGGGTTCAATAATAGAGCGACAATGGGTTCAATAATAGACTGACAATGGGGTCAATAATAGAGTGGCAATGGGCTCAATAATAGAGTGACTATGGGTTCAATAATAGAGTGACTACGAGTTCAATAATAGAGTGACAATGGGCTCAATAGTAAAGTGACAATCGGCTCAATAATAGAGAGGCATTGGGTTCAATAATAGAATGACAATTGGCGCTATAATACTGAGTGGCAATGGGCTCAATAATAGACTGACAATTGGCTCAATAATACAGAGAGGCAATGGGCTGGATAATAGAGTGACAAAGGGCTCAACGATACAGAGTGACAATGGGCTCAATAATAGACTGACAATGCTTTCAATAATAGAGTGGCTATGGGCTCAATATTACACAGTAACAATGGGCTCAATAATAGAGTGACAATGGGCTCAACAATACAGAGTGACAATGGGCTCAATATTACAGAGCGACAATGGACTCAACAAAACAGAGTGACAATGGGCTCAATATTACAGAGTGACAATGGGCTCAATAATAGAGTGACAATGGGCTCAAAAATACAGAGTGACAATGGGCTCAATAATGGAGTGACAATGGGTTCAATAATAGAGTGGCAATGGGCTCAATATTAGAGTAATAATAGGCTCAATAATAGAGTGACAATGGGTTCAATAATAGTGTGGCAATGGGCTCAATAATATAGAGTGAAAATGTGCTCAATAATAGAGTGGCAATGGGATCAATAATAGAGTGGCAATGTGCTCCATAATAGAATGAGAAGGGGCTCAATAATAGAGTTGCAATGGGCTCAAAAATAAAGTGACAATGGGCTCAATAATACAGAGTGACAATGGGCTCAAAAATAGGTGACAATGGGATCAATAATAGAGTGACAATGAGCTCAATAATAGCTCTGTAATAGAATGACAACGGGCTCAATAATAGAGTGGCAATGGGCTCAAAAATAAAGTCACAATGGGCTCAAAAATACAGAATGACAATGGGTTCAATAATAGAGTGACAATGTGCTCAATAAAAGAGTGACAGTGGGATCAATAATAGAGTGCAATGGGCTCAATAATAGAGTGAGAATGGGCTCAATTACAGAGTGGCAATGGGCTCAATAATGGAGTGGCAGTGGGTTCAATAATAAAGTGACAATGGGTTCAATAATAGACTGACAATGGTCTCAACAATAGAGTCACAATGGGTATAATAATAGAGTGGCAATGGGCTGAATAATAGAGTGGCAATGAGCTCAATAATAGAGTGTCAATCGGTTCAATAATAGAGTGACAATGGGTTTAATAATAGAGTGGCAATGGGTTCAATAATACAGTGACTACGGGTTCAAAAATAGAGTTACAATGTGCTCAATAATAAAGTGACAATGGGCTCAATAATAGAGTGGCAATGGGCTCAATAATAGAATGACAATTGGCTCAATGATACAGAATGGCAATGTGCTCAATAAGAGAGTGACAATGGGCTCAACAATACAGAGTGACAATGAGCTCAATATTACAGAGTAACAATGGCTCAATAATAGAGTGACAATGGGCTCGATAATAGAGTGCCTAAGTGCTCAACAATACAGTGTGACAATGGGCTCAATATTACAGAGTAACAATGACTCAATAATAGAGTGACTATATGTTCAATAATAGAGTGGCTATGTGCTCAACAATACAGAGTGACAATGGGCTCAATATTACAGTGTGACAAGGGGCTCTATCACAAAGTGATAATGGGCTCAGTAATAAAGATTGGCAATGAGTTCCATAATAGAGTGGCAATGGGCTCAATAATAAAGAGACAATAGGCTCTATACTACAGAGTGACAATCGGCTCAATAATAGAGTGGCATTGGGTTCAAAATAGAGTGATAATGGGTGCAATAATAGAGTGGCAATGGGCTCAATAATAGAGTGACAATAAGCTCAATAATAGAGTGACAATGGGCTCGATAATAGAGTGAAAATGAGCTGAATATTAGAGGGACAATGGTCTCAATGTTAGAGTGACAATGGGCTCTATAATAGAGTGACAATGGTCTCAATATTAGAGTGGCAATGGGCTCAATAGCAGAGTGGCAATGGTCTCAATAATACAGAGTGACAATGGGCTCAATAATAGAGTGGCAGTGGGTTCAATAATAGAGTGTTAATGGGTTCAATAATAGAGTGACAATGGGTTCAATAGTAGAGTGCGACTGGACTTAATCACAGAGTGGCAATGGTCTCAATAATACAGAGTGACAATGGACTCAATATTACAGTGGGAAAGGGCTCAATAATTGAATGACAATGGGTTCATTAACAGAATGACAATGGGTTCAATAATAGAGTGGCAATGGGTTCAATAATAGAGTGACTATGAGTTCAACAATCGAGTGACAATGGGTTCAATAATACAGAGTGACAATGCGATCAATATTACAGAGTGGCAATGGGCTCAATAATAGAGTGGCAATGGTCTCGATAATACAGAGTTACAATGGGCTCAATGATAGTGTGGCAGTGGGTTCAATAACAGAATGACAATAGGTTCAATAATAGAGTGGCAACGGGTTCAATAATAGAGTGACTATGGGTTCCACAATAGAGTGACAATGGGATCAATAATAGAGTAACAATGGGTTCAATAATAGAGTCACAATGAGCTCAATAATAGAGTGACAATGGGCTCAATAATATAGAGTCACAATGGGCTCAATGATAGAGTGGCGATGGGTTCAATAATAGAGTGGCAATGAGCTCAATATTAGAGTGATAATATGCTCAATAATAGAGTGACAATGGTTTCAATAATAGAGTGGTAATGGGCTCAATAATAATGTGACAATGGGCTCAATAATAGAATCGCTATGGGTTCAATAATAGAGTGACAATTGGCTCAAAAATACAGATTGACAATGGGGTCAATAATACAGAGTGAAAATGGGCTCAATAGTAGCGAGGCAATGGGATCAATAATAGAGTAGCAATGGGCTCAATGATAGAATGACAATGGGTTCAATAATAGTGAAAATGAGCTGAATATTAGAGGGAAAATGGTCTCAATATCAGAGTGTCAATGGGTTCAAATGAAGAGTGAAAATGGGTTCAATAATAGAGTGGCAATGGTCTCAATAACCGAGTGGCAATGGGTTCAATAATAGAGTGGCTATGGGCTCAATATTACACAGTAACAATGGGCTCAATAATAGAGTGACAATGGGCTCAACAATACGGAGTGACAATGGGCTCAATATTACAGAGTGACGATGGGCTCAATAGTAGAGTGACAATGGGCTCAGTAATACAGAGTGACAATGGGCTCAATAATAGAATGGCAATGGGTTCAATATTAGAGAGGCAATGGGCTCAATATTAGAGTAATTATTGGCTCAATAATAGAGTGACAATGGGTTCAATAATAGAGCGGCTATGGGCTCCGCAAAAGAATAACAATGGGCTCTATAACAGAGTGGCAATGGGCTCAAAAATAAAGAGACAATGGGCTCAACAATTCAAAATGACAATGGGCTCAATAATACAGAGTGACAATGGGCTCAATAATATAGAGTGAAAATGTGTTCAATAATAGAGTGGCAATGGGGTCAAAAATAAAGTGACAATGGGCTCAACAATACAAAATGACAATTGGGCTCAATAATACAGAGTGACAATGGGCTCAATAATAGAGTGACAATGCGATCAATATAGAGTGACAATGGGCTCAATAATAGAGTGGCAAAGGGTTCAATAATAGAGTGGCAATGGGCACAATAACAGAGTGGCAATGGGCTCAATAATAGAGTGGCAGTGGGTTCAATAATAAAGTGACAATGTGTTCAATAATAGACTGATAATGGGCTCAATAATAGAGTCGCAATGGGTATAATAATAGAGTGCCAATGGGTTCAATAATAGAATGAAAATGGGCTAAATAATACAGAGTGGCAATGAGCTCAATAATAGAGTGTCAATCGGTTTAATAATAGATTGACAATGGGTTCAATAATAGAGTGGCAATGGGTTCAATAATACAGTGACTACGGGTTCAATAATAGAGTTACAATGGGCTCAATAATAAAGTGACAATGGGCTCAATAATAGAGTGGCAATGGGCTCAATGTTACAGTGTGACAAGGGGCTCAATAATAAAGTGACAATGGACTCAGTAATAGAGATTGGCAATGAGTTCAATAATAGAGTGGCAATGGGCTCAATAATAAAATGACAATAGGCTCAATAATACAGAGTGGCAATGGGCTCAACAATACAGAGTGACAATGGGATCAATATTACAGAGTGATAATGGGCTCAATAATAGAGTGACACTAGGCTCAACAATACAGAGTGACAATGGGCTCAATAATAGAGTGACAATGGGTTCAATAATAGAGTGGCTATGGGCTCAATATTACACAGTAACAATGGGCTCAACAATAGAGTGACAATGGGCTCAACAATACAGAGTGACAATGGGCTCTATATTACAGAGCGACAATGGGCCCAATAATATTGACAATGGGCTCAACAATACAGAGTGACAATGGGTTCAATATTACAGAGTGACAATGGGCTCAATAATAGAGTGACAATGGGCTCAATAATACAGAGTGACAATGGGCTCAATAATGGAGTGGCAATGGGCTCAATATTAGAGTAATAATAGGCTAATAATAGAGTGACAACGGGTTCAATGATAGAGTGGCAATGGGCTCAATAATATAGAGTGAAAATGTGCTCAATAATAGAGTGGCAATGGGATCAATAATAGACTGGCAATGGGCTCCGTAATAGAATGACAACGGGCTCGATAATAGAGTGGCAATGGGCTCAAAAATAAAGTCACAATGGGCTCAACAATGCAGAGTGACAATGTGCTCAATAATAGAGTGACAATGGGCTCAATAAAAGAGTGACAATGGGATCCATAATAGAGTGACAATGGGCTCAATAATAGAGTGGCAATGGGCTCAATAATGGAGTGGCAGTGGGTTCAATAATAAAGTGACAGTGGGTTCAATAATAGACTGACAATGGTCTCAATAATAGGGTCGCAATGGGTATAATAATAGAGCGGCAATGGGCTGAATAATAGAGAGACAATGCGATCAATAATACAGAGTGGCAATTAGCTCAATAATAGAGTGTCAATCGGTTCAATAATAGAGTGACAATGGGTTCAATAATAGAGTGGCAATGGGTTCAATAATACAGTGACTACGGATTCAATAATAGAGTGACAATGGGCTCAATAATAAAGTGACAATCGGCTCAATAATAGAGTGGCAATGGGCTCAATAATAGAATGACAATTGGCTTAATAATAGAGTGGCAATGGGCTCAATAATAGAGTGACAATGGGCTCAACAATACAGAGTGATAATGGGCTTAATATTACAGAGTAACAATGGCTCAATAATAGAGTGACAATGGGGTCAATCATAGAGTGCCTATGTGCTCAACAATACAGAGTGACAATGGGCTCAATATGACAGAGTAACAATGGCTCAATAATAGAGTGACAATGGGTTCAATAATAGAGTGGCTATGTGCTCAACAATACAGAGTGACAATGGGCTCAATATTACAGTGTGACAAGGGGCTCTATCACAAAGCGATAATGGGCTCAGTAATAAAGATTGGCAATGAGTACCATAATAGAGTGGCAATGGGCTCAATAATAAAGAGACAATAGGCTCTATACTACAGAGTGACAATCGGCTCAATAATAGAGTGGCATTGGGTTCAAAATAGAGTGATAATGGGTGCAATAATAGAGTGGCAATGGGCTCAATAATAGAGTGACAATAAGCTCAATAATAGAGTGACAATGGGCTCGATAATAGAGTGAAAATGAGCTGAATATTAGAGGGACAATGGTCTCAATGTTAGAGTGACAATGGGCTCTATAATAGAGTGACAATGGTCTCAATATTAGAGTGGCAATGGGCTCAATAGCAGAGTGGCAATGGTCTCAATAATACAGAGTGACAATGGGCTCAATAATAGAGTGGCAGTGGGTTCAATAATAGAGTGTTAATGGGTTCAATAATAGAGTGACAATGGGTTCAATAGTAGAGTGCGACTGGACTTAATCACAGAGTGGCAATGGTCTCAATAATACAGAGTGACAATGGACTCAATATTACAGTGGGAAAGGGCTCAATAATTGAATGACAATGGGTTCATTAACAGAATGACAATGGGTTCAATAATAGAGTGGCAATGGGTTCAATAATAGAGTGACTATGAGTTCAACAATCGAGTGACAATGGGTTCAATAATACAGAGTGACAATGCGATCAATATTACAGAGTGGCAATGGGCTCAATAATAGAGTGGCAATGGTCTCGATAATACAGAGTTACAATGGGCTCAATGATAGTGTGGCAGTGGGTTCAATAACAGAATGACAATAGGTTCAATAATAGAGTGGCAACGGGTTCAATAATAGAGTGACTATGGGTTCCACAATAGAGTGACAATGGGATCAATAATAGAGTAACAATGGGTTCAATAATAGAGTCACAATGAGCTCAATAATAGAGTGACAATGGGCTCAATAATATAGAGTCACAATGGGTTCAATGATAGAGTGGCGATGGGTTCAATAATAGAGTGGCAATGAGCTCAATATTAGAGTGATAATATGCTCAATAATAGAGTGACAATGGTTTCAATAATAGAGTGGTAATGGGCTCAATAATAATGTGACAATGGGCTCAATAATAGAATCGCTATGGGTTCAATAATAGAGTGACAATTGGCTCAAAAATACAGATTGACAATGGGGTCAATAATACAGAGTGAAAATGGGCTCAATAGTAGCGAGGCAATGGGATCAATAATAGAGTAGCAATGGGCTCAATGATAGAATGACAATGGGTTCAATAATAGTGAAAATGAGCTGAATATTAGAGGGAAAATGGTCTCAATATCAGAGTGTCAATGGGTTCAAATGAAGAGTGAAAATGGGTTCAATAATAGAGTGGCAATGGTCTCAATAACCGAGTGGCAATGGGTTCAATAATAGAGTGGCTATGGGCTCAATATTACACAGTAACAATGGGCTCAATAATAGAGTGACAATGGGCTCAACAATACGGAGTGACAATGGGCTCAATATTACAGAGTGACGATGGGCTCAATAGTAGAGTGACAATGGGCTCAGTAATACAGAGTGACAATGGGCTCAATAATAGAATGGCAATGGGTTCAATATTAGAGAGGCAATGGGCTCAATATTAGAGTAATTATTGGCTCAATAATAGAGTGACAATGGGTTCAATAATAGAGCGGCTATGGGCTCCGCAAAAGAATAACAATGGGCTCTATAACAGAGTGGCAATGGGCTCAAAAATAAAGAGACAATGGGCTCAACAATTCAAAATGACAATGGGCTCAATAATACAGAGTGACAATGGGCTCAATAATATAGAGTGAAAATGTGTTCAATAATAGAGTGGCAATGGGGTCAAAAATAAAGTGACAATGGGCTCAACAATACAAAATGACAATTGGGCTCAATAATACAGAGTGACAATGGGCTCAATAATAGAGTGACAATGGGATCAATATAGAGTGACAATGGGCTCAATAATAGAGTGGCAAAGGGTTCAATAATAGAGTGGCAATGGGCACAATAACAGAGTGGCAATGGGCTCAATAATAGAGTGGCAGTGGGTTCAATAATAAAGTGACAATGTGTTCAATAATAGACTGATAATGGGCTCAATAATAGAGTCGCAATGGGTATAATAATAGAGTGCCAATGGGTTCAATAATAGAATGAAAATGGGCTAAATAATACAGAGTGGCAATGAGCTCAATAATAGAGTGTCAATCGGTTTAATAATAGATTGACAATGGGTTCAATAATAGAGTGGCAATGGGTTCAATAATACAGTGACTACGGGTTCAATAATAGAGTTACAATGGGCTCAATAATAAAGTGACAATGGGCTCAATAATAGAGTGGCAATGGGCTCAATGTTACAGTGTGACAAGGGGCTCAATAATAAAGTGACAATGGACTCAGTAATAGAGATTGGCAATGAGTTCAATAATAGAGTGGCAATGGGCTCAATAATAAAATGACAATAGGCTCAATAATACAGAGTGGCAATGGGCTCAACAATACAGAGTGACAATGGGATCAATATTACAGAGTGATAATGGGCTCAATAATAGAGTGACACTAGGCTCAACAATACAGAGTGACAATGGGCTCAATAATAGAGTGACAATGGGTTCAATAATAGAGTGGCTATGGGCTCAATATTACACAGTAACAATGGGCTCAACAATAGAGTGACAATGGGCTCAACAATACAGAGTGACAATGGGCTCTATATTACAGAGCGACAATGGGCCCAATAATATTGACAATGGGCTCAACAATACAGAGTGACAATGGGTTCAATATTACAGAGTGACAATGGGCTCAATAATAGAGTGACAATGGGCTCAATAATACAGAGTGACAATGGGCTCAATAATGGAGTGGCAATGGGCTCAATATTAGAGTAATAATAGGCTGAATAATAGAGTGACAACGGGTTCAATGATAGAGTGGCAATGGGCTCAATAATATAGAGTGAAAATGTGCTCAATAATAGAGTGGCAATGGGATCAATAATAGACTGGCAATGGGCTCCGTAATAGAATGACAACGGGCTCGATAATAGAGTGGCAATGGGCTCAAAAATAAAGTCACAATGGGCTCAACAATGCAGAGTGACAATGTGCTCAATAATAGAGTGACAATGGGCTCAATAAAAGAGTGACAATGGGATCCATAATAGAGTGACAATGGGCTCAATAATAGAGTGGCAATGGGCTCAATAATGGAGTGGCAGTGGGTTCAATAATAAAGTGACAGTGGGTTCAATAATAGACTGACAATGGTCTCAATAATAGGGTCGCAATGGGTATAATAATAGAGCGGCAATGGGCTGAATAATAGAGAGACAATGCGATCAATAATACAGAGTGGCAATTAGCTCAATAATAGAGTGTCAATCGGTTCAATAATAGAGTGACAATGGGTTCAATAATAGAGTGGCAATGGGTTCAATAATACAGTGACTACGGATTCAATAATAGAGTGACAATGGGCTCAATAATAAAGTGACAATCGGCTCAATAATAGAGTGGCAATGGGCTCAATAATAGAATGACAATTGGCTTAATAATAGAGTGGCAATGGGCTCAATAATAGAGTGACAATGGGCTCAACAATACAGAGTGATAATGGGCTTAATATTACAGAGTAACAATGGCTCAATAATAGAGTGACAATGGGGTCAATCATAGAGTGCCTATGTGCTCAACAATACAGAGTGACAATGGGCTCAATATGACAGAGTAACAATGGCTCAATAATAGAGTGACAATGGGTTCAATAATAGAGTGGCTATGTGCTCAACAATACAGAGTGACAATGGGCTCAATATTACAGTGTGACAAGGGGCTCTATCACAAAGCGATAATGGGCTCAGTAATAAAGATTGGCAATGAGTTCCATAATAGAGTGGCAATGGGCTCAATAATAAAGAGACAATAGGCTCTATACTACAGAGTGACAATCGGCTCAATAATAGAGTGGCATTGGGTTCAAAATAGAGTGATAATGGGTGCAATAATAGAGTGGCAATGGGCTCAATAATAGAGTGACAATAAGCTCAATAATAGAGTGACAATGGGCTCGATAATAGAGTGAAAATGAGCTGAATATTAGAGGGACAATGGTCTCAATGTTAGAGTGACAATGGGCTCTATAATAGAGTGACAATGGTCTCAATATTAGAGTGGCAATGGGCTCAATAGCAGAGTGGCAATGGTCTCAATAATACAGAGTGACAATGGGCTCAATAATAGAGTGGCAGTGGGTTCAATAATAGAGTGTTAATGGGTTCAATAATAGAGTGACAATGGGTTCAATAGTAGAGTGCGACTGGACTTAATCACAGAGTGGCAATGGTCTCAATAATACAGAGTGACAATGGACTCAATATTACAGTGGGAAAGGGCTCAATAATTGAATGACAATGGGTTCATTAACAGAATGACAATGGGTTCAATAATAGAGTGGCAATGGGTTCAATAATAGAGTGACTATGAGTTCAACAATCGAGTGACAATGGGTTCAATAATACAGAGTGACAATGCGATCAATATTACAGAGTGGCAATGGGCTCAATAATAGAGTGGCAATGGTCTCGATAATACAGAGTTACAATGGGCTCAATGATAGTGTGGCAGTGGGTTCAATAACAGAATGACAATAGGTTCAATAATAGAGTGGCAACGGGTTCAATAATAGAGTGACTATGGGTTCCACAATAGAGTGACAATGGGATCAATAATAGAGTAACAATGGGTTCAATAATAGAGTCACAATGAGCTCAATAATAGAGTGACAATGGGCTCAATAATATAGAGTCACAATGGGTTCAATGATAGAGTGGCGATGGGTTCAATAATAGAGTGGCAATGAGCTCAATATTAGAGTGATAATATGCTCAATAACAGAGTGACAATGGTTTCAATAATAGAGTGGTAATGGGCTCAATAATAGAGTGACAATGGGCTCAACAATACAGAGTGATAATGGGCTTAATATTACAGGGTAACAATGGCTCAATAATAGAGTGACAATGGGGTCAATCATAGAGTGCCTATGTGCTCAACAATACAGAGTGACAATGGGCTCAATATGACAGAGTAACAATGGCTCAATAATAGAGTGACAATGGGTTCAATAATAGAGTGGCTATGTGCTCAACAATACAGAGTGACAATGGGCTCAATATTACAGTGTGACAAGGGGCTCAATAATAAAGCGATAATGGGCTCAGTAGTAAAGATTGGCAATGAGTTCAATAATAGAGTGGCAATGGGCTCCATAATAAAGAGACAATAGGCTCTATACTACAGAGTGACAATGGGCTCAATAATGGAGTGGCATTGGGTTCAATAATAGAGTGATAATGGGTACAATAATAGAGTGGCAATGGGCTCAATAATAGAATGACAATAAGCTTAATAATAGAGTGACAATGGGCTCGATAATAGAGTGAAAATGAGCTGAATATTAGAGGGACAATCTTCTCAATGTTAGAGTGACAATGGGCTCTATAATAGAGTGACAATGGTCGAAATATTAGAGGGACAATGGGATCAATAAAAGAGTGACAATGGGTTCAATAATAGAGTGATAATTGGCTCAAAAATACAGACTGACAATGGGGTCAATAATACAGAGTGATTATGGGCTCAATAATAGAGTGGCATTGGGATCAATAATAAGTGCCAATGGGCTCAATACTTGAATGACAATGGGCTCAATAATAGAGTGAAAATGAGCTGAATATTAGAGGGAAAATGGTCTCAATATTAGAGTGACAATGGGTTCAAATGAAGAGTGAAAATGGGTTCAATAATAGAGTGGTAATGGGTTCAATAATAGAGTGAAAATGGGTTCAATAATAGAGCGGCAATGGGCTCAATAACCGAGTGGCAATGCGCTCAATAATAGAGTGGCAAAGGGCTCAATAATAGGGGGCAAAGGGCTCAATAATACAGAGTGACAATGGGCTTAATAATGGAGTGTCAATGGGTTCATTAATATAGTGACAATGGGTTCAATAATAGAGTGGCAATGGGTTCAATAATACAGTGACTACGGGTTCAATAATAGAGTGACAATGGGCTCAATAATAGAGTGACAATTGGCTCAATAAGAAAGTGATAATGGGCTCAATAATAGAGTGGCAATGGGCTCTATAATAGAATGACAATTGGGTCAATAATACAGAGTGGCAATGGGCTCAATAATAGAGTGACAAAGGCCTCAACAATACAGAGTGACAATGGGCTCAATAATAGAGTGACAATGGGTTCAATAATAGAGTGGCTATGGGCTCAATATTACACAATAACAATGGGGTCAATAATAGAGTGACAATGGGCTCAACAATACAGAGTGACAATGGGCTCTATATTACAGAGCGACGATGGGCTCAATAAAACAGCGACAATGGCATCAACAATACAGAGTGAAAATGGGCTCAATATTACAGAGTGACAATGGGCACAATAGTAGAATGACAATGGGCTCAATAATACAGAGTGACAATGGGCTCAATAATAGAATGGCAATGGGTTCAATAATAGAGTGGCAATGGGCTCAATATTAGAGTAATAATAGGCTCAATAATAGAGTGACAATGGGTTCAATAATACAGTGGCATTGGGCTCAATAATATAGAGAGAAAATGTGCTCAATAATCGAGTGGCAATGGGATCAATAATAGAGTGGCAATGGGCTCCGCAATAGAATGACAATGGGGTCTATAATAGAGTGGCAATGGGCTCAATAATAGAGTGGCAAAGGGCTCAATAATAGAGTGGCAAAGGGCTCAATAATAGAGTGGCAATGGGCTCAATAACAGAGTGGCAATGGGCTCAATAATAGAGTGGCAGTGGGTTCAATAATAAAGTGACAATGTGTTCAGTAATAGACTGACAATTGGCTCAATAACAGAGTGGCAATGGGTATAATAATAGAGTGGCAATGGGCTCAATAATAGAGTGACAATGGGCTAAATAATAGAGTGGCAATGAGCTCAATAATAGAGTGTCAATCGGTTCAATAATAGAGTGACAATGGGTTCAATAAAAGAGTGGCAATGGGTTCAATAATACAGTGACTACGGGTTCAATAATAGAGTTACAATGGGCTCAATAATAAAGTGACAATGGGCTCAATATTACAGCGCGACAAGGGGCTCAATAATAAAGTAACCATGGGCTCAGTAATAGAGATTGGCAATGAGTTCAATAATAGAGTAGCAATGGGCTCAATAATAAAGTGACAATAGGCTAAATAATACAGAGTGGCAATGGGCTCAATAATAGAGTGGCAATGGGCTCAATAATAGAGTGGCAATAGGCTCAATAATAGGGTGCAAAGGGCTCAATAATACAGAGTGACAATGGGCTCAATAATGGAGTGTCAATGGGTTCAATAATATAGTGACAATGGGTTCAGTAATAGAGTGGCAATGGGGTCAATAATACAGTGACTACGGGTTCAATAATAGAGTGCAATTGGGCTCAATAATAGAGTGACAATTGGCTGAATAATAAAGTGACAATGGGCTCAATAATCGAGTGGCAATGGGCTCTATAATAGAATGACAATTGGGTCAATAATACAGAGTGGCAATGGGCTCAATAATAGAGTGACAAAGGGCTCAACAATACAGAGTGACAATGGGCTCAATAATAGAGTGACAATGGGTTCAATAATAGAGTGGCTATGGGCTCAATATTACACAGTAATAATGGGCTCAATAATAGAGTGACAATGGGCTCAATATTACAGAGCGACGATGGGCTCAATAATAGTGTGACAATGGGCTCAACAATACACAGTGACAATGGGCTCAATATTACAGAGTGACAATGGGCTCAATATTAGAGTGACAATGGGCTCAATATTACAGAGTGTCAATGGGCTCAATAATAGAATGGCAATGGGTTCAATAATAGAGTGGCAATGGGCTCAATATTAGAGTAATAATAGGCTCAATAATAGAGTGACAATGGGTTCAATAATAGAGTGGCAATGGGCTCCGCAATAGAATGACAATGGGCTCTATAACAGAGTTGCAATGTGCTCAAAAATAAAGTGACAATGGGCTCAATAATAGAGTGACAATGGGCTCAACAATACAGAGTGACAATGGGCTCAATATTACAGAGCGACGATGGGCTCAATAATAGAGTGACAATGGGCTCAACAATACAGAGTGACAATGGGCTCAACAATATAGAGTGAAAATGAGCTCAATAATAGAGTGGCAATGGGCTCAATATTACAGTGTGACAAGGGGCTCAATAATAAAGTGACAATGGGCTCAGTAATAGAGATTGGCAATGAGTTCAATAATAGAGTAGCAATGGGCTCAATAATAAAGTGACAATAGGCTAAATAATAGAGTGGCAATGGGCTCAATAGTTTAGTGGCAATGGGCTCAATAATAGAGTGGCACTGGGCTCAATAATAGGGTGCAAAGGGCTCAATTATACAGAGTGACAATGGGCTCAATAATGGAGTGTCAATGGGTTCAATAATATAGTGACAATGGGTTCAATAATAGAGTGGCAATGGGGTCAATAATAGTGACTACGGGTTCAATAATAGAGTGCCAATGGTCTCAATAATAGAGTGACAATTGGCTCAAAAATAAAGTGACAATGGGCTCAATAATAGAGTGACAATGGGCTCAACAATACAGAGTTACAATGGGCTCAATCTTACAGAGCGACGATGGGCTCAATAATTGAGTGACAATGGGCTCAACAATGCAGAGTGACAATGAGCTCAATAATATAGAGTGAAAATGTGCTCAATAATAGATTGGCAATGGGATCAATAATAGAGTGGCAATCGGCTCCGCAATAGAATGACAATGAGCTCAATAATAGAGTGGCAACGGGCTCAAAAATAAAGTGACAATGGGCTCAACAATACAAAATGACAATGGGCTCAATAATACAGAGTGACAATGGGCTCAATAATAGAGTGACAAAGGGATCAATAATAGAGTGAAAATGGGTTCAATAATAGAGTGGCAAAGGGCTTAATAATAGAGTGGCAATGGGCTCAACAACAGAGTGGCAATGGGCTCAATAATAGAGTGGCAGTGGGTTCAACAATAAAGTGACAATGGGTTCAATAATAGACTGACAATGGGCTCCATAATAGAGTCGCAATGGGCATAATAATAGAGTGGCAATGGGCTCAATAATAGAATGAAAATGGGCTAAATAATAGAGTGGCAATGAGCTCAATAATAGTGTCAATCGGTTCAATAATAGAGTGGCAATGGGTTCAATAATACAGTGATGACGGGTTCAATAATAGAGTTACAATGGGCTCAATAATAAAGTGACAATGGGCTCAATAATAGAGTGGAACTGGGCTCAATATTACAGTGTGACAAGGGGCTCAATAACAACGTGACAATGGACTCAGTAATAGAGATTGGCAATGAGTTCAATAATAGAGTGGCAATGGGCTCAATAATAAAGTGACAATAGGCTCAATAATACAGAGTGGCAATGGGCTCAATAATAGAGAGGCAATGGGCTCAACAATACAGAGTGACAATGGGCTCAATATTACAGAGTGATAATGGGCTCAATAATAGAGTGGCATTGGGTTCAATAATAGACTGATAATGGGTGCAATAATAGAGTGGCAATGGGCTCAATAACAGAGTGACAATAAGCTCAATAATAGAGTGACTACGAGTTCAATAATAGAGTGACAATGGGCTCAATAATAAAGTGACAATCGGCTCAATAATAGAGAGGCATTGGGTTCAATAATAGAATGACAATTGGTGCTATAATACTGAGTGGCAATGGGCTCAATAATAGACTGACAATTGGCTCAATAATACAGAGAGGCAATGGGCTGGATAATAGAGTGACAAAGGGCTCAACGATACAGAGTGACAATGGGCTCAATAATAGACTGACAATGCTTTCAATAATAGAGTGGCTATGGGCTCAATATTACACAGTAACAATGGGCTCAATAATAGAGTGACAATGGGCTCAACAATACAGAGTGACAATGGGCTCAATATTACAGAGCGACAATGGACTCAACAAAACAGAGTGACAATGGGCTCAATATTACAGAGTGACAATGGGCTCAATAATAGAGTGACAATGGGCTCAAAAATACAGAGTGACAATGGGCTCAATAATGGAGTGACAATGGGTTCAATAATAGAGTGGCAATGGGCTCAATATTAGAGTAATAATAGGCTCAATAATAGAGTGACAATGGGTTCAATAATAGTGTGGCAATGGGCTCAATAATATAGAGTGAAAATGTGCTCAATAATAGAGTGGCAATGGGATCAATAATAGAGTGGCAATGTGCTCCATAATAGAATGAGAAGGGGCTCAATAATAGAGTTGCAATGGGCTCAAAAATAAAGTGACAATGGGCTCAATAATACAGAGTGACAATGGGCTCAAAAATAGGTGACAATGGGATCAATAATAGAGTGACAATGAGCTCAATAATAGCTCTGTAATAGAATGACAACGGGCTCAATAATAGAGTGGCAATGGGCTCAAAAATAAAGTCACAATGGGCTCAAAAATACAGAATGACAATGGGTTCAATAATAGAGTGACAATGTGCTCAATAAAAGAGTGACAGTGGGATCAATAATAGAGTGCAATGGGCTCAATAATAGAGTGAGAATGGGCTCAATTACAGAGTGGCAATGGGCTCAATAATGGAGTGGCAGTGGGTTCAATAATAAAGTGACAATGGGTTCAATAATAGACTGACAATGGTCTCAACAATAGAGTCGCAATGGGTATAATAATAGAGTGGCAATGGGCTGAATAATAGAGTGGCAATGAGCTCAATAATAGAGTGTCAATCGGTTCAATAATAGAGTGACAATGGGTTTAATAATAGAGTGGCAATGGGTTCAATAATACAGTGACTACGGGTTCAAAAATAGAGTTACAATGTGCTCAATAATAAAGTGACAATGGGCTCAATAATAGAGTGGCAATGGGCTCAATAATAGAATGACAATTGGCTCAATGATACAGAATGGCAATGTGCTCAATAAGAGAGTGACAATGGGCTCAACAATACAGAGTGACAATGAGCTCAATATTACAGAGTAACAATGGCTCAATAATAGAGTGACAATGGGCTCGATAATAGAGTGCCTAAGTGCTCAACAATACAGTGTGACAATGGGCTCAATATTACAGAG
Source organism: Cetorhinus maximus (assembly GCF_964194155.1). Classification (NCBI taxonomy): domain Eukaryota; kingdom Metazoa; phylum Chordata; class Chondrichthyes; order Lamniformes; family Cetorhinidae; genus Cetorhinus; species Cetorhinus maximus. Next base: position 74,809,935 of record NC_135900.1, on the reverse strand, counting down.
TAACAATGACTCAATAATAGAGTGACTATATGTTCAATAATAGAGTGGCTATGTGCTCAACAATACAGAGTGACAATGGGCTCAATATTACAGTGTGACAAGGGGCTCTATCACAAAGTGATAATGGGCTCAGTAATAAAGATTGGCAATGAGTTCCATAATAGAGTGGCAATGGGCTCAATAATAAAGAGACAATAGGCTCTATACTACAGAGTGACAATCGGCTCAATAATAGAGTGGCATTGGGTTCAAAATAGAGTGATAATGGGTGCAATAATAGAGTGGCAATGGGCTCAATAATAGAGTGACAATAAGCTCAATAATAGAGTGACAATGGGCTCGATAATAGAGTGAAAATGAGCTGAATATTAGAGGGACAATGGTCTCAATGTTAGAGTGACAATGGGCTCTATAATAGAGTGACAATGGTCTCAATATTAGAGTGGCAATGGGCTCAATAGCAGAGTGGCAATGGTCTCAATAATACAGAGTGACAATGGGCTCAATAATAGAGTGGCAGTGGGTTCAATAATAGAGTGTTAATGGGTTCAATAATAGAGTGACAATGGGTTCAATAGTAGAGTGCGACTGGACTTAATCACAGAGTGGCAATGGTCTCAATAATACAGAGTGACAATGGACTCAATATTACAGTGGGAAAGGGCTCAATAATTGAATGACAATGGGTTCATTAACAGAATGACAATGGGTTCAATAATAGAGTGGCAATGGGTTCAATAATAGAGTGACTATGAGTTCAACAATCGAGTGACAATGGGTTCAATAATACAGAGTGACAATGCGATCAATATTACAGAATGGCAATGGGCTCAATAATAGAGTGGCAATGGTCTCGATAATACAGAGTTACAATGGGCTCAATGATAGTGTGGCAGTGGGTTCAATAACAGAATGACAATAGGTTCAATAATAGAGTGGCAACGGGTTCAATAATAGAGTGACTATGGGTTCCACAATAGAGTGACAATGGGATCAATAATAGAGTAACAATGGGTTCAATAATAGAGTCACAATGAGCTCAATAATAGAGTGACAATGGGCTCAATAATATAGAGTCACAATGGGCTCAATGATAGAGTGGCGATGGGTTCAATAATAGAGTGGCAATGAGCTCAATATTAGAGTGATAATATGCTCAATAATAGAGTGACAATTGGCTCAATGATACAGAATGGCAATGTGCTCAATAAGAGAGTGACAATGGGCTCAACAATACAGAGTGACAATGAGCTCAATATTACAGAGTAACAATGGCTCAATAATAGAGTGACAATGGGCTCGATAATAGAGTGCCTAAGTGCTCAACAATACAGTGTGACAATGGGCTCAATATTACAGAGTAACAATGACTCAATAATAGAGTGACTATATGTTCAATAATAGAGTGGCTATGTGCTCAACAATACAGAGTGACAATGGGCTCAATATTACAGTGTGACAAGGGGCTCTATCACAAAGTGATAATGGGCTCAGTAATAAAGATTGGCAATGAGTTCCATAATAGAGTGGCAATGGGCTCAATAATAAAGAGACAATAGGCTCTATACTACAGAGTGACAATCGGCTCAATAATAGAGTGGCATTGGGTTCAAAATAGAGTGATAATGGGTGCAATAATAGAGTGGCAATGGGCTCAATAATAGAGTGACAATAAGCTCAATAATAGAGTGACAATGGGCTCGATAATAGAGTGAAAATGAGCTGAATATTAGAGGGACAATGGTCTCAATGTTAGAGTGACAATGGGCTCTATAATAGAGTGACAATGGTCTCAATATTAGAGTGGCAATGGGCTCAATAGCAGAGTGGCAATGGTCTCAATAATAGAGTGACAATGGGCTCAATAATAGAGTGGCAGTGGGTTCAATAATAGAGTGTTAATGGGTTCAATAATAGAGTGACAATGGGTTCAATAGTAGAGTGCGACTGGACTTAATCACAGAGTGGCAATGGTCTCAATAATACAGAGTGACAATGGACTCAATATTACAGTGGGAAAGGGCTCAATAATTGAATGACAATGGGTTCATTAACAGAATGACAATGGGTTCAATAATAGAGTGGCAATGGGTTCAATAATAGAGTGACTATGAGTTCAACAATCGAGTGACAATGGGTTCAATAATACAGAGTGACAATGCGATCAATATTACAGAATGGCAATGGGCTCAATAATAGAGTGGCAATGGTCTCGATAATGCAGAGTTACAATGGGCTCAATGATAGTGTGGCAGTGGGTTCAATAACAGAATGACAATAGGTTCAATAATAGAGTGGCAACGGGTTCAATAATAGAGTGACTATGGGTTCCACAATAGAGTGACAATGGGATCAATAATAGAGTAACAATGGGTTCAATAATAGAGTCACAATGAGCTCAATAATAGAGTGACAATGGGCTCAATAATATAGAGTCACAATGGGCTCAATGATAGAGTGGCGATGGGTTCAATAATAGAGTGGCAATGAGCTCAATATTAGAGTGATAATATGCTCAATAATAGAGTGACAATGGTTTCAATAATAGAGTGGTAATGGGCTCAATAATAATGTGACAATGGGCTCAATAATAGAATCGCTATGGGTTCAATAATAGAGTGACAATTGGCTCAAAAATACAGATTGACAATGGGGTCAATAATACAGAGTGAAAATGGGCTCAATAGTAGCGAGGCAATGGGATCAATAATAGAGTAGCAATGGGCTCAATGATAGAATGACAATGGGTTCAATAATAGTGAAAATGAGCTGAATATTAGAGGGAAAATGGTCTCAATATCAGAGTGTCAATGGGTTCAAATGAAGAGTGAAAATGGGTTCAATAATAGAGTGGCAATGGTCTCAATAACCGAGTGGCAATGGGTTCAATAATAGAGTGGCTATGGGCTCAATATTACACAGTAACAATGGGCTCAATAATAGAGTGACAATGGGCTCAACAATACGGAGTGACAATGGGCTCAATAATAGAATGGCAATGGGTTCAATATTAGAGAGGCAATGGGCTCAATATTAGAGTAATTATTGGCTCAATAATAGAGTGACAATGGGTTCAATAATAGAGCGGCTATGGGCTCCGCAAAAGAATAACAATGGGCTCTATAACAGAGTGGCAATGGGCTCAAAAATAAAGAGACAATGGGCTCAACAATTCAAAATGACAATGGGCTCAATAATACAGAGTGACAATGGGCTCAATAATATAGAGTGAAAATGTGTTCAATAATAGAGTGGCAATGGGGTCAAAAATAAAGTGACAATGGGCTCAACAATACAAAATGACAATTGGGCTCAATAATACAGAGTGACAATGGGCTCAATAATAGAGTGACAATGGGATCAATATAGAGTGACAATGGGCTCAATAATAGAGTGGCAAAGGGTTCAATAATAGAGTGGCAATGGGCACAATAACAGAGTGGCAATGGGCTCAATAATAGAGTGGCAGTGGGTTCAATAATAAAGTGACAATGTGTTCAATAATAGACTGATAATGGGCTCAATAATAGAGTCGCAATGGGTATAATAATAGAGTGCCAATGGGCTCAATAATAGAATGAAAATGGGCTAAATAATACAGAGTGGCAATGAGCTCAATAATAGAGTGTCAATCGGTTTAATAATAGATTGACAATGGGTTCAATAATAGAGTGGCAATGGGTTCAATAATACAGTGACTACGGGTTCAATAATAGAGTTACAATGGGCTCAATAATAAAGTGACAATGGGCTCAATAATAGAGTGGCAATGGGCTCAATGTTACAGTGTGACAAGGGGCTCAATAATAAAGTGACAATGGACTCAGTAATAGAGATTGGCAATGAGTTCAATAATAGAGTGGCAATGGGCTCAATAATAAAATGACAATAGGCTCAATAATACAGAGTGGCAATGGGCTCAACAATACAGAGTGATAATGGGATCAATATTACAGAGTGATAATGGGCTCAATAATAGAGTGACACTAGGCTCAACAATACAGAGTGACAATGGGCTCAATAATAGAGTGACAATGGGTTCAATAATAGAGTGGCTATGGGCTCAATATTACACAGTAACAATGGGCTCAACAATAGAGTGACAATGGGCTCAACAATACAGAGTGACAATGGGCTCTATATTACAGAGCGACAATGGGCCCAATAATATTGACAATGGGCTCAACAATACAGAGTGACAATGGGTTCAATACTACAGAGTGACAATGGGCTCAATAATAGAGTGACAATGGGCTCAATAATACAGAGTGACAATGGGCTCAATAATGGAGTGGCAATGGGTTCAATAATAGAGTGGCAATGGGCTCAATATTAGAGTAATAATAGGCTAATAATAGAGTGACAACGGGTTCAATGATAGAGTGGCAATGGGCTCAATAATATAGAGTGAAAATGTGCTCAATAATAGAGTGGCAATGGGATCAATAATAGACTGGCAATGGGCTCCGTAATAGAATGACAACGGGCTCGATAATAGAGTGGCAATGGGCTCAAACACAAAGTCAGAATGGGCTCAACAATGCAGAGTGACAATGTGCTCAATAATAGAGTGACAATGGGCTCAATAAAAGAGTGACAATGGGATCCATAATAGAGTGACAATGGGCTCAATAATAGAGTGGCAATGGGCTCAATAATGGAGTGGCAGTGGGTTCAATAATAAAGTGACAGTGGGTTCAATAATAGACTGACAATGGTCTCAATAATAGGGTCGCAATGGGTATAATAATAGAGTGGCAATGGGCTGAATAATAGAGAGACAATGCGATCAATAATACAGAGTGGCAATTAGCTCAATAATAGAGTGTCAATCGGTTCAATAATAGAGTGACAATGGGTTCAATAATAGAGTGGCAATGGGTTCAATAATACAGTGACTACGGATTCAATAATAGAGTGACAATGGGCTCAATAATAAAGTGACAATCGGCTCAATAATAGAGTGGCAATGGGCTCAATAATAGAATGACAATTGGCTTAATAATAGAGTGGCAATGGGCTCAATAATAGAGTGACAATGGGCTCAACAATACAGAGTGATAATGGGCTTAATATTACAGGGTAACAATGGCTCAATAATAGAGTGACAATGGGGTCAATCATAGAGTGCCTATGTGCTCAACAATACAGAGTGACAATGGGCTCAATATGACAGAGTAACAATGGCTCAATAATAGAGTGACAATGGGTTCAATAATAGAGTGGCTATGTGCTCAACAATACAGAGTGACAATGGGCTCAATATTACAGTGTGACAAGGGGCTCAATAATAAAGCGATAATGGGCTCAGTAGTAAAGATTGGCAATGAGTTCAATAATAGAGTGGCAATGGGCTCCATAATAAAGAGACAATAGGCTCTATACTACAGAGTGACAATGGGCTCAATAATGGAGTGGCATTGGGTTCAATAATAGAGTGATAATGGGTACAATAATAGAGTGGCAATGGGCTCAATAATAGAATGACAATAAGCTTAATAATAGAGTGACAATGGGCACGATAATAGAGTGAAAATGAGCTGAATATTAGAGGGACAATCTTCTCAATGTTAGAGTGACAATGGGCTCTATAATAGAGTGACAATGGTCGAAATATTAGAGGGACAATGGGATCAATAAAAGAGTGACAATGGGTTCAATAATAGAGTGATAATTGGCTCAAAAATACAGACTGACAATGGGGTCAATAATACAGAGTGAAAATGGGCTCAATAATAGAGTGGCATTGGGATCAATAATAAGTGCCAATGGGCTCAATACTTGAATGACAATGGGCTCAATAATAGAGTGAAAATGAGCTGAATATTAGAGGGAAAATGGTCTCAATATTAGAGTGACAATGGGTTCAAATGAAGAGTGAAAATGGGTTCAATAATAGAGTGGTAATGGGTTCAATAATAGAGTGAAAATGGGTTCAATAATAGAGCGGCAATGGGCTCAATAACCGAGTGGCAATGCGCTCAATAATAGAGTGGCAAAGGGCTCAATAATAGGGGGCAAAGGGCTCAATAATACAGAGTGACAATGGGCTTAATAATGGAGTGTCAATGGGTTCATTAATATAGTGACAATGGGTTCAATAATAGAGTGGCAATGGGTTCAATAATACAGTGACTACGGGTTCAATAATAGAGTGACAATGGGCTCAATAATAGAGTGACAATTGGCTCAATAAGAAAGTGATAATGGGCTCAATAATAGAGTGGCAATGGGCTCTATAATAGAATGACAATTGGGTCAATAATACAGAGTGGCAATGGGCTCAATAATAGAGTGACAAAGGCCTCAACAATACAGAGTGACAATGGGCTCAATAATAGAGTGACAATGGGTTCAATAATAGAGTGGCTATGGGCTCAATATTACACAATAACAATGGGGTCAATAATAGAGTGACAATGGGCTCAACAATACAGAGTGACAATGGGCTCTATATTACAGAGCGACGATGGGCTCAATAAAACAGCGACAATGGCATCAACAATACAGAGTGAAAATGGGCTCAATATTACAGAGTGACAATGGGCACAATAGTAGAATGACAATGGGCTCAATAATACAGAGTGACAATGGGCTCAATAATAGAATGGCAATGGGTTCAATAATAGAGTGGCAATGGGCTCAATATTAGAGTAATAATAGGCTCAATAATAGAGTGACAATGGGTTCAATAATACAGTGGCATTGGGCTCTATAATATAGAGAGAAAATGTGCTCAATAATCGAGTGGCAATGGGATCAATAATAGAGTGGCAATGGGCTCCGCAATAGAATGACAATGGGGTCTATAATAGAGTGGCAATGGGCTCAATAATAGAGTGGCAAAGGGCTCAATAATAGAGTGGCAAAGGGCTCAATAATAGAGTGGCAATGGGCTCAATAACAGAGTGGCAATGGGCTCAATAATAGAGTGGCAGTGGGTTCAATAATAAAGTGACAATGTGTTCAGTAATAGACTGACAATTGGCTCAATAACAGAGTGGCAATGGGTATAATAATAGAGTGGCAATGGGCTCAATAATAGAGTGACAATGGGCTAAATAATAGAGTGGCAATGAGCTCAATAATAGAGTGTCAATCGGTTCAATAATAGAGTGACAATGGGTTCAATAAAAGAGTGGCAATGGGTTCAATAATACAGTGACTACGGGTTCAATAATAGAGTTACAATGGGCTCAATAATAAAGTGACAATGGGCTCAATATTACAGCGCGATAAGGGGCTCAATAATAAAGTAACCATGGGCTCAGTAATAGAGATTGGCAATGAGTTCAATAATAGAGTAGCAATGGGCTCAATAATAAAGTGACAATAGGCTAAATAATACAGAGTGGCAATGGGCTCAATAATAGAGTGGCAATGGGCTCAATAATAGAGTGGCAATAGGCTCAATAATAGGGTGCAAAGGGCTCAATAATACAGAGTGACAATGGGCTCAATAATGGAGTGTCAATGGGTTCAATAATATAGTGACAATGGGTTCAATAATAGAGTGGCAATGGGGTCAATAATACAGTGACTACGGGTTCAATAATAGAGTGCAATTGGGCTCAATAATAGAGTGACAATTGGCTGAATAATAAAGTGACAATGGGCTCAATAATCGAGTGGCAATGGGCTCTATAATAGAATGACAATTGGGTCAATAATACAGAGTGGCAATGGGCTCAATAATAGAGTGACAAAGGGCTCAACAATACAGAGTGACAATGGGCTCAATAATAGAGTGACAATGGGTTCAATAATAGAGTGGCTATGGGCTCAATATTACACAGTAATAATGGGCTCAATAATAGAGTGACAATGGGCTCAATATTACAGAGCGACGATGGGCTCAATAATAGTGTGACAATGGGCTCAACAATACACAGTGACAATGGGCTCAATATTACAGAGTGACAATGGGCTCAATATTAGAGTGACAATGGGCTCAATATTACAGAGTGTCAATGGGCTCAATAATAGAATGGCAATGGGTTCAATAATAGAGTGGCAATGGGCTCAATATTAGAGTAATAATAGGCTCAATAATAGAGTGACAATGGGTTCAATAATAGAGTGGCAATGGGCTCCGCAATAGAATGACAATGGGCTCTATAACAGAGTTGCAATGTGCTCAAAAATAAAGTGACAATGGGCTCAATAATAGAGTGACAGTGGGCTCAACAATACAGAGTGACAATGGGCTCAATATTACAGAGCGACGATGGGCTCAATAATAGAGTGACAATGGGCTCAACAATACAGAGTGACAATGGGCTCAACAATATAGAGTGAAAATGAGCTCAATAATAGAGTGGCAATGGGCTCAATATTACAGTGTGACAAGGGGCTCAATAATAAAGTGACAATAGGCTCAGTAATAGAGATTGGCAATGAGTTCAATAATAGAGTAGCAATGGGCTCAATAATAAAGTGACAATAGGCTAAATAATAGAGTGGCAATGGGCTCAATAGTTTAGTGGCAATGGGCTCAATAATAGAGTGGCAATGGGCTCAATAATAGGGTGCAAAGGGCTCAATTATACAGAGTGACAATGGGCTCAATAATGGAGTGTCAATGGGTTCAATAATATAGTGACAATGGGTTCAATAATAGAGTGGCAATGGGGTCAATAATAGTGACTACGGGTTCAATAATAGAGTGCCAATGGTCTCAATAATAGAGTGACAATTGGCTCAAAAATAAAGTGACAATGGGCTCAATAATAGAGTGACAATGGGCTCAACAATACAGAGTTACAATGGGCTCAATCTTACAGAGCGACGATGGGCTCAATAATTGAGTGACAATGGGCTCAACAATGCAGAGTGACAATGAGCTCAATAATATAGAGTGAAAATGTGCTCAATAATAGATTGGCAATGGGATCAATAATAGAGTGGCAATCGGCTCCGCAATAGAATGACAATGAGCTCAATAATAGAGTGGCAACGGGCTCAAAAATAAAGTGACAATGGGCTCAACAATACAAAATGACAATGGGCTCAATAATACAGAGTGACAATGGGCTCAATAATAGAGTGACAAAGGGATCAATAATAGAGTGAAAATGGGTTCAATAATAGAGTGGCAAAGGGCTTAATAATAGAGTGGCAATGGGCTCAACAACAGAGTGGCAATGGGCTCAATAATAGAGTGGCAGTGGGTTCAACAATAAAGTGACAATGGGTTCAATAATAGACTGACAATGGGCTCCATAATAGAGTCGCAATGGGCATAATAATAGAGTGGCAATGGGCTCAATAATAGAATGAAAATGGGCTAAATAATAGAGTGGCAATGAGCTCAATAATAGTGTCAATCGGTTCAATAATAGAGTGGCAATGGGTTCAATAATACAGTGATGACGGGTTCAATAATAGAGTTACAATGGGCTCAATAATAAAGTGACAATGGGCTCAATAATAGAGTGGAACTGGGCTCAATATTACAGTGTGACAAGGGGCTCAATAACAACGTGACAATGGACTCAGTAATAGAGATTGGCAATGAGTTCAATAATAGAGTGGCAATGGGCTCAATAATAAAGTGACAATAGGCTCAATAATACAGAGTGGCAATGGGCTCAATAATAGAGAGGCAATGGGCTCAACAATACAGAGTGACAATGGGCTCAATATTACAGAGTGATAATGGGCTCAATAATAGAGTGGCATTGGGTTCAATAATAGACTGATAATGGGTGCAATAATAGAGTGGCAATGGGCTCAATAACAGAGTGACAATAAGCTCAATAATAGAGTGACAATGGACTCGATAATAGAGTGAATGTGAGCTGAATATTAGAGGGACAAAGGTCTCTTGGACAAAGTGACAATGGGCTATATAATTGAGTTACAATGGTCTCAATATTAGAGGGACAATAGGTTCAATAGAAGAGTGACAATGGGTTCAATAATAGAATGGTAATGGGTTCAATAATAGAGTGACAATGGATTCAATATTAGAGTGGCAATGGGCTCAATAGCAGAGTGGCAATGGTCTCAATAGTACAGAGTGACAATGGGCTCAATAATAGAGTGGCAGTGGGTTCAATAATATAGTGTTAATGGCTTCAATAATAGAGTGACAATGGGTTCAATATTAGAGTGGCAATGGGCTCAATAACAGTGCCAATGGGTTCATTACCAGAATGACAATGGGTTCAATAATAGAGTGGCAATGGGTTCAATAATAGAGTGGTAATGGGTTCAATAATAGAGTGACAATGGATTCAATATTAGAGTGGCAATGGGCTCAATAGCAGAGTGGCAATGGTCTCAATAATAGAGTGACAATGGGCTCAATATTAGAGTAGCAATGGGCTCAATAATAGAGTGACAATGGGTTCATTACCAGAATGACAATGGGTTCAATAATAGAGTGGCAATGGGTTGAATAATAGAGTGGCAATGGGTTCAATAATAGAGTGACTATGGGTTCAACAATAGAGTGACAATGGGTTCAATAATAGAGTGACAATGGGCTCAATGATTGTGTGGCAGTGGGTTCAATAACAGAATGACAATAGGTTCAATAATAGAGTGGCAACGGGTTCAATAATAGTTTGACTATGGGTTCCACAATAGACTGACAATGGGATCAATAATACAGAGTGACAATGGGCTCAATAATTGTGTAACAATGTGTTCAATAATATAGACTGAAAATAGGCTCAATAATAGAGTTACATTGGGCTCAATAATAGAGTGACAATGGGCTCAATAATAAAGTGACAATGGGTTCAATAACAGAATGACAATGGGTTCAATAATATATTGGCAATAGGTTCACTAATAGAGTGACTATGGGTTCCACAATAGAGTGACAATTGGATCAATAATACAGAGTGACAATGGGTTCAATAATTGAGTAACAACGTTTTCAATAATACAGACTGAAAATGGGCTCAATAATAGAGTGACAATGGGCTCAATAATAGAGTGGCAATGGGCTCAATAATAGAGTGACAATGTGCTCGATAATAGAGTGAAAATGTGCTGAATATTAGAGGGACAATGGTCTCAATGTTAGAGTGACAATGGGCTCTATAATAGAGTGACAATGGTCTCAATCTTAGCGGGACAATGGGTTCAATAAAAGAGTGACAATGGGTTCAATAATAGAGTTGTAATGGGTTCAATAATAGAGTGACAATGGATTCAATATTAGAGTGGCAATGGGCTCAATAACAGAGTGGCAATGGTCTCAATAATGCAGAGTGACAATGGGCTCAATAATAGAGTGGCAGTGGGTTCAATAATAGAGTAACAATGGGCTCAATAATAGAGTGGAAATGGGTAAAATAATAGAGTGGCAATGGGCTCAATATTAATGTGACAATGGGCTCAATAATAAAGAGTGACAATGGGTTCAATAATAGTGTGACAATGGGCTCAATAATAGACTGGCAATGGACTCAGTAATCGATTGACAATGGGCTCAGTAATAGAGTGACAATGGGCTCAACAATACAGAGTGACAAAGGGTTCAATAATACAGATTGACAATGAGCTCAATAATTGAGTGACAATGGGCTCTATAATAGAGTGTCAATGGGTTCAGTAATACAGAGAGACAATGGGCTCAATAATAGAGTCACACTGGGTTCAATAATAGAATGACTATGTGTTCAATAATAGAGTGACAATGGGTTTCATAATACAGAGTGACAATGGGCTTGATAATAGAGTGACAATGGTTCAATAATAGAGTGACAATGGGTTCAATAATACAGACTGACAATGGGCTCAATAATAGAGTGACAATGGGCTCAATAATCGAGTGGCAATTGACTCAATATTAGAGGAACAATGGGTTCAATAAAAGAGTGACAATGGGTTCAATAATAGAGTGGTAATGGGTTCAATAATAGAGTGACAATGGGTTCAATAATAGAGTGACAATTGGCTCAAAAATACAGATTGACAATGGGGTCAATAATAGAGTGAAAATGGGCTCAATAGTAGAGAGGCAATGGGCTCCATAATAGCGTGGCAATGGGCTGAATAATAGAGTGACAATGGGCTCAATAATAGAGTGTCAATGGGTTCAATAATACAGAGAGACAATGGGCTCAATAATAGAGTCACATTGGGTTCAATAATAGAATGACTATGTGTTCAATAATAGAGTGACAATGGGTTCAATAATAGAGTGACAATGGGCTTGATAATAGAGTGACAATGGTTCAATAATAGAGTGACAATGGTTCAATAATAGAGTCACATTGGGTTCAATAATAGAATGACTATGTGTTCAATAATAGAGTGACAATGGGTTCAATAATACAGACTGACAATGGGCTCAATAATAGAGTGACAATGGGCTCAATAATCGAGTGGCAATTGACTCAATATTAGAGGGACAATGGGTTCAATAAAAGAGTGACAATGGGTTCAATAATAGAGTGGTAATGGGTTCAATAATAGAGTGACAATGGGTTCTATAATAGAGAGTCAATGGGCTCCATAATAGCGTGGCAATGGGCTGAATAATACAGAGTGACAATGGGCTCAAGAATAGAGTGGCAGTGGGTTCAATAATAGTGACAATGGGTTCAATAATAGACTGACAATGGTCTCGATAATCGAGGGACAATGGGTATATTAATAGAGTGGCAATGGGCTCAATAATTGAGTGACATTGGGCTCAATAATACAGAGTGACAATGGGCTCAAGAATAGAGTGGCAGTGGGTTCAATAATAGAGTGGCAATGGGTTCAATAATAGACTGACAATGGGCTGAATAATAGAGTGACAATGAGCTTAATAACACAGTGACAATGGGCTCAATAATTCAGTGACAATGGGCCATAGAACACTGAGCAATGCTGGTCTCACAAGCACCAAGTGAGAGCAAGACTCAAGGATTCGCCTCCGTGTCCTCTGTTCTGGTGATGCCACTTTCCAAAACAGTTCCTCTTGACATGTCTTACTTCTTCCTTAACCGAGGTTTTCCACCCACGGTGGTTAACAGGGCCCTCAACCGTGTCCGGCCCATCCCCCCCTCGCATCCACTCTCATACCTTCCTCTCCCTCCCAGAACCACGATATGGTCCCCCTTGTCCTCCCTTATCACCCCACCAGCCTCCGCATTCAAAGGATCATCCTCCGCCATTTCCGCCAACTCCAGCATTATGCCACCACCAAACACATCTTCCCTTCACCCCCTCTGTCGGCATTCCGCAGCGATCGTTCCCTCCGGGACACCCTGGTCCACTCCTCCATCACCCCCTACACCTCAATTCCCTCTCACGGCACCTACCCATGCAACCGCAGAAGATGCAAAATCTGCCCCTTTACTTCCCCTCTCCTCACCATCCAAGGGCTCAAACACTCCTTTCAAGTGAAGCAGCACTTCACTTGCACTTCCGTCAATTTAGTCTACTGCATTCACTGCTCCCAATGCGGTTTCCTCTACATTGGAGAGACCAAACGCAGGCTGGGTGACCGTTTTGCGGAATACCTACAGTCTGTCCGCAAGCATGACCAAGACTTCCCTGTCACTTGCCATTTCAACACTCCACCCTGCTCTCATGCCCACATGTCCGTCCTTGGCCTGCTGCACTGCTCCAGTGAAGCTCAACGCAAACTGGAGGAACAGCACCTCATCTTCCGACTAGGCACTTTACAGCCTTCCGGACTTAACATTGAGTTCAACAACTTCAGATCATGAAATCTCTCCTCCATCCCCACCCACTTTCCGAACCCTCTTTTACCAATAATTTATATTTTTTAAATATATTTTTCTTTTCCCACCTATTTCCATTATTTTTAAATGTATTTCCATCCAAGTTTCATCTCCACTTTTTAGCCTATTTTGACCCCTTCCCCCCACCCCACCCCGACTAGGGCTATCTGTTACTTGCTCATCCTGATTTCTACCCTTAATGTCACCATTAGCACGTTTCTTAGCTAATATCAACACCGTAAACACCCCTTTGTCCTTTTGTCTATGACATCTTTGGCAATCTCTCCTTTGCCTCCATCTATCATTGTCCCTCTACCAAGCTCTACCTGTCCCACCCCCCTCAACCTGTGTATATTTCACCTCATTTCTACATTCCCTCAGTTCTGATGGAGTCTCTAATGGACTTGAAACATTAACTGTATTCCTCTCCGCAGATGCTGTCAGACCTGCTGAGTTTTTCCAGCTATTTTTATTTTTGTTTCAGAGTTCCAGCATCCGCAGTATTTTGCTTTTAACTCAAGGATGGTTGTCAGGTTGTACTCTAGAAGACTGAGCAAAAGCCTTCATGAACTCTGAGTGATACTCAGTTTGAGAATGCTGAGTAAAACCATCCTTCCATTATTGAGGGACTCTGCAATTGTGAGGGACCATTCTCATCATCATACTCTGTGTATATAAACTCACATTACTGTCTGAAACTCACCAGAGATGTCATGGTAAAGCCAATCACCTCAATGCAACCATCATCATGACGCTGTGGTTCAAAGTCTCGGTGATCCCCTGGGTTACCCCAAGGCATTGTGCCTGCACAATACCTGCAAAAGACAAGCCCCACTTCAGTATTTATTTCAATCTGTTTCATTACAATGAAGGCACTAGATAAATATAAGTTGTTGTTATTTACAAGAGCATCAACACATTGCTATCATTTAGCTGAATTGTTATCCGTTACACATAGATCATAAAGTCTGAAATTCTGATGAATCAGAAGGGCACTGATCTCCCATGGGGGAAGGGACTAGAATTCTGGATGGGATCCAGAGACACTGGGTTGCTACCCGTTGTCAAAAAAGAACCGGAAATTCTGGCCAGAGAATAGTAAGGCTCAGAAACATTAAATCCACTATTAAGGGAATGTGTTTGCAAAGGTTTCTGGAATGTGTATAAATTCAGGAAATGGCACCCCAGCTCTTTGGCCCAATGGAAAATGACAAAGGGATGTTGGAGCAAGGTTGAAGGGGGTGGACTTTGTTTCTTTACTTGACTTATTACCATCCCATTTAACTGCCCCTGGCATCCACCCTATAGGTTTGAGCTTTGGCTGTATACATTGACAGGCTTTATGGTAGGAAGAGGTACCACAATCAAGCTTAATCATTCATGACCAAAAACACTCTCAAGAGGTGTAGAGTTTGGGAATGGGCACCCTGTTCAAAATTCTGTCTCGTAATCCATGGACACAGAGGCCAGTCTGCAGCACCTCTGCAGCTGCCTTGGCTGAGGTTAGTCAACTCACCATGAGGTTCATTGCTCTTTCTGAAGCTGTATGTACCTCAGGCCCAATCCCATGAGTGGCTCAGTATTCAATCCCGTTTTTAAGAATTTATTTCTGTTACTCACCTGGGGATATTGAGGAAGACAATACACTGGAATTTCAAATCCTGGATTTTGGATGTCAAATCAGTGCCATCACACTAGAATTAAGGAGAAAAGTTAATTTCTAGAGACTATGCATTCATTAAATCACATAATATTCCTATAGTCGTTCGGTAGTACAAAACTTGAGTATTGCTGAATAAAGAGACATGCTATCTAAGCTTTTCATCATGCATTCATCAGGACAGATCACAACATTACCAATAGTTTAGGGAACAACAGTTTATACTGCATGAGAAGAGAGTACAGATTGGTTGGCAAGTGGACTCTGAGTTGGGGAGGCATTGCCATGAAGAATGCAACAGGGAACAGTTAACTGTCAAGCTTTTGTTCAAATTCAAACCAGGCAGGTTGACTGTGATTGGTCAATTAATTGCCATGGGGAATGGACCAAAGAATGGCTGTCCCCCAAGCTTTTGTTTACTTGAAAAAGGTGCAATGCATGTACATGCTCCTTCTGTCTGAAAACGACCAAGCCCTTTGTTGCGAATATATATGGCTTCTAGCATGCGTAAGTGAGCCAGACTGCGAGTCTATGGCAGTGTTTCTATCAATCAATGTTTCTGTGGCTTTTCCATCTCTTGGATTTTACTTGGTTTCATTGTTATCTCTTTCTTCCTATGAGCTGGAGGAACTTTGAATCTGCAGACTATTGTGAGATCTCCTGACTTCCCACAGTTATGGCTCTCAACTCCCCCTGGTGGGCATTCTTCCTGCTTGTGTAGGGTCTTTCCTGCCACACCGAGAGCATCTCAAGATGGCGGTTGGTGCGCTTTTTCCCGATCTTGCGGGCTTTTGCTTCACTGCGCTTTCTCTTTTTTGTCCAACATATTGAATGGCTTCTCTCTTTTTTTCCCAAGGGACACACCTTCCCCACAAACAACTGCTCTGTTTAGTTTCTTAAGAGCGGTCTGTCGCACTATTTGTACCACCTGTGTGAGAGTTAAATCTTCTCTTGTTTGCAAAAGATCTGAAAGGCTTTCATCCAAGACCCCAAAACACTATACAATCTGAGGATCCCATAGTCACAATTCTCGATGAGTCTGCACAGGTCATTTATAAATGAATCCATGGATTTGCCCAGTTTTTGCCTCCTCTTAATAAATTGCACTCACTTATTGATCAAACTTTTTCAAACACTGAAGTACAAATTGAATGCCTGGAGGACGTCCTCATGTGAGCTTGAAGCCTCACTGATGCCCTGACTCGCAATATCATCTGCCATGTCCCCTTCTGTGTTGAGTGAAGTACTGACCTGATCCTTCTGATCCTCCTTATGCAAGCCTGAAGCTGTTCTGTTATCTAGAGAATCCCTTCTCCCAATTGTTCCAGTGTTGAGCCTGTCATGAGCTTTCAGCACTTTGGAAGGGTTCTGGGTATCTATGTGCATAAGTCATTGTAGGTGGCAGGACAGGTTGAGAGCGTGGTTGATAAAGCATACAGTATCCTAGGCTTTATTAATAACAGCATAGGTGACAAGAGCAAGGAGGTTATGTTGAACTTGTATAGGACACTAGTTTGGCCTCAGCTGGAATATTGGCATACAGTTCTGGGCACCGCACTTTAGGAAGAAAATTAGAAAGAGTGTAAAAAAGATTTATTAGAATGGTTCCAGGGATGAGGCACTTCAATTATGAAGATAGATTGGAGAAGTTGGGACTGTTTCCTTGGAGAGAAGACGGCTGAAAGGGGATTTGATTTAGGTAGTCAAAATCATGAGGGGTCTGGATAGGGTAGAAAGGGAGAAGCTGTTCCTTATCATGAAAGTCACAAATTTAAAGTAATTGTTTTTCTTTTAATTCATTCATGGGATGTGGGCTTCGCTGGCTGAGCCACCATTTATTGTCCATCCCTAGTTACCCTTGAGGAAGTGGTGGTGCATGTGGTGTTGACTTTGCAGCAGTTTGTTACAACTGAGTGGCTTGCTAGGCCATTTCAGAGGGCATGGATCTGGAGTCACATGTAGGCCAGACCAGGTAAGGACACAGATTTCCTTCCCTAAAGGACATTAGTGAACCAGATTGGTTTTTACAACAATCAACAATGGTTTCGTGGTCATCATTAGATTTTAATTCCAGATTTTTATTGAATTCAAATTCCACCATCTGCCAAGGTAGGGTTTGAACCTGGTTCCCCAGAGCATTACCCTGATTCTGTGGATTACTAGTCCAGCAACAATACCACTACGCCATCGCCTGCCCTGGTAAAAGGGGCAAAGGTGACATGAGGAGAAATTTTTTCACGCAGCGAGTGGCTAAAGTCTAGAATGTACTGTCTGAGAGTGTGGTGGAGGCAGGTTCAATCAAAGCATTCAAAAGGGAATTGGATTATTATCAGGAGAGGAAGAATGTGCAGGGTGATGGGGAGAAGATAGGGGAGTGGCACTAGGTGAATTGCTCATTCAGAGAGGCAGCGCAGACCACCATGAGTCGAATGGCCTCCTTTTGCATCATAACAATTCTGTGATCCCCACGGGTCACAGTGTTACTATGTGTGTAATGGAAACTGCACCATTTTCATTTCTACAAGGGCAGCTTTGTTGTGCCCTGTTGGCAAGTTGAAAATCTACCCAATGGCCAGGATTTTTAAGATGGCGGGGTTTCCCTTCCCGCCATCTTAAGAGTCGGCAGAGAACACATCCCTGCCAATACTGCCTGCCCCGCAGCCAGTTAATGTTTCAATTGGCTGGAGGCGGGACTTCCGCCACTCACTCGGGAGGAGGTCTTACCTCAGAGAGCTGCCGGCCAATCTGATTGGCTAGCAGCTCTCTAGTCCCTGCAGTATCAGAAGCTGCAGTGAACAGAACTGGGACTGCAAGCAGACCCCAGAGCCTAAGTCCTGGGAGTCCAGGACCAGGTAGGTTTTGGGGGTTCTCGGGAGGGCTGGGGAGGTGAGGCCCAGGGGGATAGGCAGAGGGGGGTGACATGTTGGTGGAGAGGCCGTGGCATACGGGGGGGTGGAAGGTGGAGGGAGGACATGCAGGGGCCAGACCTTGGTGGGAGATGGGGGGGGCCTAATGTTAAAAGGAGGTTGCTGATGGAGGCGGCCCTGCTTCCCATCCGAGGATTGAGCAAGGTTACTTTCCTCTCTTGCCCCTGAACTCCTCTTGCCAGCCTGAAAATTGAGGCTGGGTGGGAAACGGCCTTTATGTGGTCACTTAAGGGCCTCAACTGGGGAAAGGATCGACAGGCCTGCCTAGGCCTCACCCAACCCAGAGTAAAATTGCTGCGAGGTCGGGGTGGGCGGGAGCCTGGTGGGAAGGCCATCCGACAAATTTTACGGCAACCCCCCCCCACAAACTCCCCAGCAGGGGAACATAAAATTCTGCCTCATACCTATTGCAGATTCTGTTCCTGAGGAGTTTGCTTTATACTGGTAATGGCTGTAACTGTTCGTTTATAATGCCTTTGAAGTAAGATACAGTCATTTTAAGTTTGACGTGAAATGTGTTGGTCAGACAGATAACTGATAGGAGACTTCTTGATAAGGGTGAGATGGTACATTTTGGTAGGGGGAGTTCAGAGCACACACACACCTTGGAAATAGGTTTCTAAATGGGATAGAATAGCAGATATATGTATAAATATACAAATATTCAAAGGACAGAATTTTCTGCTTGTTAGGCGGGCTATGTGGGAGCGGGCGCAGGCCTTAAGTGGTCAATTAAGGCCCGCCCAGCGTGAAACGCCGCTCCCAAGGACAGAGGGAGTGGACGGGCAGCAGCGGGACTGCTATGACCGCTGGGTCCAATGGCCCAGCGGCCTGTTTAAAAGTGCTCCTGCAGCCTTGCAAAAGCTGTGGATCATGGCCAGCAGAAGGGCTCCCAGGAGTGCTGCTGGTGAGCAGGCCAGGCAGGAGGGTAGGGCAGGGGGGCACTACCTCGTTTTTCAGATGATTGCCTTGTTGCCCTCCTCCAGGAGGTGGCAGCACAGCGGGAGATCCTCGTCCCCAGGGACGGGAGGAGGAGGCCCCCCCCCAACATGACCAAACCTGCCTGGGAGGAGGTGGCGGAGGTGGTGAGCTCCCGCGACGTGGTGCGACACACCTGGATCCAGTGCTGCAAGCGCTTCAACGGCCTCTTGCATTCAGGAAGGGTGAGTACCATGTTGGCATTGGTCACTTAACCCAGCAGGCAGGCTTTCCCCCCTGGCTGCCCCCCTCCACACCACCTCCCCCCAACTCTGAGTGTAGTGACTACATTGAATCATTGGCATGTGTCCTTCGCTGAGTGGGCCAGCAGATATTGCCCATGCCAAGGTCACCCTGAGAGGGTGATGATGAGATGGGTTCTGTACCCACAGCACATGGTACAGTGACACCCACATCGCTGGGGGCAACCTGGAGGAGCTGTACCCAGGTGTAGTGCTGGAACTGCAGGGCATGCCAAAGTCAGGGTGGTGACATGCTGGGAGGGGAGCTTCCAGGTGGTATGGCAACGAAGCATCTGCAGCCCTCTGCACTCCACGTGCTTGTGCCTCCTTGCTTTGCAAGGTTAGACCATGTGGTTCCTAATGTGATGTAGGCAGCATGTGGCCAAGGGGGGGGTGGGAGGGCCGGCCCAGTTGGTAATCGTTAGCAGGTTCGAGCAGGAGGCCCTCGATCTGGAGAAACGCCATGTGCCCAGGTCCACTGGTGTCGGTGAGGCTGGGGTGCCAGGGACAGGTATGTTTGCCCAGCACTGAGGTCACCATTAGTGTCCCAGCAGCCATGGCAGTTCTGAATGTTCAGTGATTGAAGTTTGTAACATGGCTTGACCATTGATTAGGGAAGGACGAGCGCATAATGATGCCGGGGACAAGGATGCTCATTGACATTGTCTCCACGTTAACTGATCCAATGTCCTTGTTCTTCCTTTCAGCATCAGTGGAGCAGGGCTGGGAGGAGGAGCAGCAGAGGACCCCTCTCACACCTGAGGGCCCTGAAGTCTCACCAGCGTCACATCATCTCTGCCAGGCAGGCACCAGCGCAGATACTAGCACCTCGGTGGGAATTAGATCATCGGCTAGTGTCCCGGGGCACAGCAGTGAGGGCACTTCACAGTCGCTGGAGGAGCTGGCAAGGAACAGAGTGCCCATGGCGCCAGCAGTCAGAGGACTGCAGGGGACCAGGCACATGCTCTGCCGGTGCCTGATGATGTGCCTCTGGAGTCGTCCACGACGCAGCAGGTGCAGGAAATGCGGCCGGGTGTGCGAGAGCATCTGGGGGAGATACATGAGTCTATGCCTTGCTTGGTCTACGTGGTGGAGGAGTCCACGTGGACGATCGCCGATGCAATGAGCCTCATGTCCAAGCGCCATGCGTCCTCAATGGAGAGAGTGACTCTCGTGGAGAGGCTCCTCCAGGAGAACAATCAGGGCTTCCTGGGGATGCGCTCAGACCAGCAAGCCCTCACATCAGCATTGACCTCAGCTGGTCAGTGCCAGTGTGGGAAATGGTCTGGGTACCAAGTTTCCCATCCACGGTAAGCGGGGAGATCCAAAGTGACCTCATGTCCCTGCGGATAAGGGCAGCAGCTCCTCCACCCCTCTGCTAGTGACCGTTGCATCCGATGAGGCTCCGACGACTGGGGAGACGGCAGCTGTGTAACTGGCAGCTCACCCCCAGGTGGGGCCAGCACAGGCTCCACGGGCCAGAGACTCCACCAAGGTCATCAAGGCCAACAGGACAGCAGAGTCAGCAGGCTGGCTCAGATGCCAGTGCCAGCAAGTGGGGAGCACCTAGATGTAGCACCTGATAGTGTAAATTTAAGACACCTTAGGTACACCACAGGTTTCTCACTGGTGCTTTTATGTTGCTCCGCAATGAGGTCATGATCAGTTGGTGTGCTGTTCAACACCTTTGTTATTTTGTTTCCTTAAGTTCATTTTGTTATATCATTAAATTTAGACACGTGACCATGGCTGAGGGTGGCTCTTTCCCTCTGCAGGTGGATGGTTACCCATAATGTTATGAGTGGGTTGTGTAACATTGAGCTTTATTGGCAAGGCCCTTAGTCAACTTTCCTATTCAGGCAGATTTAGCACTCAGGTATCGAGTATGGAGCCTGCAGCACGGGCTTGTGTTGGAAGTCCATCTATGGTGTGCTAGCTGAAGGTTCATTGGATTAAAGCCTCCCGGGTGTCCCTACCTCCCTGCAGTATGCCCAGGTCAGTGTCTACCCCCTCATCATTTCCCTGAGTGTGCTCATCCTCGGACTCACTGCTGGACCCATCGTGTGCAGCCGCAGCCATTGCATCTACATTTTCTTCGTCCATAGCATCGCTCCTTTCCAGTGTAAGATTGTGGAGAGTGCAGCATGCAACCCCTATCAGCAACACACCATCTGGGGGGTACTGGAGTGCACCGCCTGAGCGGTCCAGGCATCGGAAGTGCATCTTGAGAAGGCCGATGGTTCTCTCCACCACAGCCCTTGTGGAGCTGTGGCACCTATTGTACCGCTGCTCAGCTTCTGTTCTTGGATGGTGGAGAGGTGTCATGAGCCACCTTCTGAGGGGATAGCCCTCGTCACCCAGCAGCCATCCATCCAGCCGTGCTGGAGCACTGAAGAGCCCTGGCACCTGGGAGTGTCTGAGGATGTAGGCGTTGTGGGAGCTGCCTGGGTACCTTGCACAGACTTGTAGAATCAGCATCCTGTGATCACACACTATCTGCACGTTCATGGAGTGGAAGCCCTTCCTGTTGATGAAGGCACCGGGCTCACCTGGTGGTTCCTCGATGGCCACATGTGTACAGTCTATAGCACCCTGGACACGGGGGAAGCCAGCAATGGCCGCGAAGCCTCTGGCTCACTGTGTCTGGCTGGCCTGGTCCCAGCGGTAGTGGATGAAGGTCAATGCCCGTCTGAACAGAGCGTCTGTAACCTGCTTGACACAAGTGTGGACAGCTGATTGGGAGACTCCGCAAAAATCACCCAGCGAGCCCTGGAGGGAGCCAGAGGCATAGAGATTGAGGGCAGCTGTGACATTTAGAGCCACTGGCATGGGGTGTCCACCTACATAGTTAGGATAGATCTCAGGGCCAATCACCTGACAGATAGAGTTGACTGTCTCCGTTGAGAGACGGAGCCTCCTTTGGCACTGCACCTCAGACATATTGAGGTAGCTGCTTTGCCGCTTGTAAACCCTGGCAGCAGGATAGTGGCATCTTCTCCGGCCCATTCCACCTTGGACTTTCTGTTGTGCCTGCACCTGTCCTCCCAAAGGTGGCTCCCCTGGAGGCTGAATGTCCACTCCTGGCCTCCTCCCCCTCTGGCCCTCCCTTCCTCCTCAGAGGAGGTGCCTCCAGTGGAGAGTTCAGCTCCCATTCCCAGGCTAAGGGAAGGCTTCCTGAAACCTGCAGGCCCCGAAAAGGATCTTCACTGTAGAGTGCTGACCTGAAGGCTGTTACTCCTGTCCAAGCAGCTGGTATGAGTTTTGAAGTATTTCTGCTCACACAGGCAAGGATCAGTAACTTTCCAAGTTAAATATCTGACTGAGCACATTTATGACCCCACTGACCCCTCTTATCCTGCCCGTGGATGAGGTTTATACAAATGTGTCTTACCCACCTGCCCGTTGCGCCCGTGCGACGACCTGAAGATCGCACGGGCTGCGGAAAATCGCTGTCAATTGGTGCCTCAAGGGCCTTAAGTGGCCCGTTAATTAATGGCGGACACGCATCAGAGATCATCACGTGCCCTCCCACCGAAATATTGCGATGGTGCGCTATGAGGTCGGGACACTCGCCCGATGTCACCACATATCATTTTACATGTCGGCGTGCGGGGCTCCTGCACGCCAATGGGAAAATTCTGTCCAAAGTACCAATTCAGGTTCATAAGGGCCATGAGAAAAAGTAAAGCAAACATTGAGATGCATTTCCAGAGGGATAGGATTGAAAAGCAGAAATGTTATGTTAAATTTATCGGTTATGGTTTTCATAATTAGCAACCTGTACATTCCATGAGGCGTCCTTCCACATTTGACGGTGACCAAACCAAAACTTACCACGACTCTGACATGTTTGGATAAATCTCGAGAGCTTCTCTGCAGGAAGTCCGAAAAAGCAGCCTGAAAAGAAACATCACAAATATCAGTAAATACATCTTGTGAAAGAATCCAATATCCATTCGCTCTTTCCGACAGCAGAGAAAGTCTGTGCATTTCTATAGTGACTGATTCTGGAACAGGGAGGCAACACCAACATCCAATTTCTATTTGGGTAAATATTCCTGCTCTCATTAATGTCAAACTACCAATCAGGAGCAGGGCACAGACCAACTGGCAGCCAAACCCAGTGCCAGATAGTAAACCAATGCTAATATCAGGTATACATGTTCTATCAGTGCAAGGTGCCTACTGAATGCCCTGAGCCTCCTGTTTGACAGTGCCTCACTGTTAGGAAATAGATATAGCTTAAGTAACTTATACTTGTATTTGTGGGTGTTGAGAATGAGTTTTAGCTTTAAAATTTAAGTTTGATTTGTTTTTCTGTATCTGTGTGTTAAGAAAGGTCAAATAGAGTTTTAGTTGCACTTCAAAAGGCTGCTTGCATATCTAATGAGACATTTACAACCCCTATAAAGTGAAAATAAACACACAGGAGTAGGAAAAGCAATGTTGTTGCCTAGCAACAAGGGGCCAAATAGGCAGGTTCCTCCCACAGACACATACACAGAAGAAAGACAGCAGTTTGTTTTGGAAGCTGTTTGAGTTTAGTTGGTTTGAAGGCAACTGTGAAGCAGAAGCAACGGAAACTGATAACAAGTCCCCATCTAAGAAAAACCCCAAAAGTCCAGGGGAGTGGAAGAAGAGAAAGTCTAAAGAAGACCTTCTAGTTAAAGGAAGGACAGGAACCTGGGAAAAGGTCCTGTTAAGTGAAATTAGGAGTGAGGGGCAGAGAGAAAGGCTCCAAGCTTCAGATTTAAAGTGAGGCCAGTTTGCAAGAAGCAAGAAAGTTCAAAGAGACAACTGAAGGTCTGTAATTCTTTGCTATGGGCATGTGAAGCAATGGTGTACTGTTAAGGCTGAGTTGGTGAGAGAGAGTACATGGAAGACAGCTTCAGTGCAGGTGGTGACACAGGGAAGAGGAACATCAGAAGGAGAGTTCAAAACCCTGGAGGTGAGTGATTGTGGAAGGTGTCTGAACGAAAACATCAGTTTAGGAGAAGATTCCAAGGTGAGGTACTGGAGAGTGGAGATTGGAAACCCTCGTGTGAAAGAAAGAACTCAGTGAGACCGGTTGTCTCATGGTGTGACAAGCGTCTGGGGGTATTTGAGGAGAGATTCATAGCATCTGGTTAAGGTGGCATCTGTCACTTGGTTTCAGGGTGTGGTGTGTCTGACCACAGGGTACCTGTTGGTTTACATGGACTGTGTACTTACTGTGAATATTAGAGTATAAGATAGCTTTTATAACTTGTGTTATCCTTACAAATCTGTATACAACTGAAAGATAAAGTTGTGGGTGAAGGAGTATTGTAATATAGTTCATTTTTTCTTGTTGAATAAATGTTTTATTGGTAAAAGTTCATTATCTGACTCCTATACCTCTGTTCAGTGGCCCCTCTCCATGTATATAACAAACAAAAATAAACGTTAGGATCTATCAAGCTGGGTTCCACTCTGGGATCAGGCTTGTCCAGGGGTAATCTCTGCTTGGATCATAACATTCACACTTAATATACCCGGCCTTTAATATACCCAGGTCACATAATGCCTGGGGAAAAAAGACTTGCCTATCTTCAGGTGTCAGGAATCAGAGCAATTGACCCCCAACCTCTTAACAGAAGGTTTGATTTTCCACAGTCCTGGAGAAGTTGAGTTCAAATTCCACCATGGGTGTTTGAGAATTTGGGTTCAGCTCTTTTTTTAAAAATATAGAAAGAGAGGAAACAAAGAGCAACTGCTCAAAAGGTGGATAATGAGAAGACACAGATTTAAGGTGATTGGCAAAAGAATCAGAGGTGACATGAGGAAAAACATTTTGATATGAGTGGTCAGGATTTGGAATACACTGTTTATTAGTGTTCAATAGTGGCCTTCAAAAGGTAATTCGATCAATACTTGAAAAAGAAATAAATTGCAGGGATGTGGGGAATGAATGACAGAGTGGGACTAACTAGATTTCGCTAAAGAGCTGGCACAGATTTTTTTTTATTCGTTAATGGGATGTGGGCGTCACTGGCAAGGCCAGCATTTGTTGCCCATCCCTAATTGCCATTGGACTGAGTGTCTTGCTAGGTCATTTCAGAGGGCAGTTAAGGGAGATCTGGATTCACATGTAGGCCAGACCAGGTGAGGACAGCAGATTTCCTCCCCTAAAGGGCATTAGTGATCTAGGTGGGTTTTTATGATAATCGATGACAGCTTCAAGATCACCATGATTGAGACTAGGGCCAGGATTTTCTGGTCCCACCCAAAGTCAATGGATTTCTGCCTGCCTTTCTGAATTTTCCGATCCATCCATGATAATTCCAACCAGGGGCGGGACCGGAAAATCCTGGCCTAGCTTTCAATTTCACGTTTATTAATTGCATTTAAATTCCACCAGCTACCAGTTTAAAAAAATTCATTCTTAGGATGTGGGCATCACTGGCTGGGCCAGCATTTATTGCCCATCCCTAATTGCCCTTGAGAAGGTGGTGGTGAGCTGCCTTCTTGAATCACTGCAGTCCAGGTGGTGTAGGTACACCCACAGTGCTGTTCGGGAGTGAGTTCCAGGATTTTAACCCAGCAACAGTGAAGGAATGGTAATATATTTCCAAGTCAGGATGGTGAGTGGCTTGGAGGAGAACTTCCAGGTGGTGGTGTTCCCATCTGTCTACTGCCCTTGACCTTCTAGGTGGTAGCGGTCACGGGTTTGGAAGGTGCTGTGTAAGAAGCCTTGGTGAGTTTCTGCAGTGCATCTTGTAGATGGTACACACTGCTGCCACTGTGCATTGGTGGTGGAGGGAGTGAATGTTTGTGGATGGGGTGCCAATCAAGCGGTCTGCTTTGTCCTGGATGGTATCAAGCTTCTTGAGTGTTGTGGGAGCCGCACTCATCCAGGCAAGTGGAGAGCATTCCATCACACTCATGACTTGTGCCTTGTAGATGGTGGACAGGCTTTGGAGAGTCAGGAGGTGCGTTCCTCACCAAAGGATTCCTAGCCTCTGACCTGCTCTTGAAGCCAAAGTATTTATATGACTAGTCCAGTTCAGTTTCTGGTCAATGGTAACCCCCAGGATTTAGATAGTGGGGATTTAGCAACGGTAATGCCAATGAACATCAAGGGGCGATGGTTAGATTTACCCTTATTGGAGATGATCATTGCCTGACACTTGTGTGACGTGAATGTTACTTACCACTTGTCAGCTCAAGCCTGGATATTGTCCAAGTCTTGCTGCATTTGGATATGGACTGCTTCAGTATCTGAGGAGTCTCGAATGGTGCTGAACATTGTGCAATCATCAGTAAACATCCCCACTTCTGATCTTATGATGGAAGGAAGGTCATTGATGAAGAAGCTGAAGATGGTTGGGCCGAGGCCATGGTGAGATTTAAACCCGTGTCCCCCAATCACTAGTCCAGTGACATTACCACTACACCATCATCTCCCCAAACATGATGGTCTGAACAGCACTTTATTGTGCTGCACTATTCTATGAAATCAGTCAAAGTGATCCTGAAGGTGTTAATTTTAACAAAAATGCAACTGTTTCACTGAGTCCAGTGGGGAAAGAACTTTTTTGTTCTTACCCAGTCTGGCCCGTCAGTGATTCCAGTCCCACACCAATGTGGTTTACTCTTAACTGCCCTCTGAAGATGTGTAACCATCTTCTCAGAGATACTCAATAAATGTAGGCCTTGCCAGGGATATCTACATCCTGAGACTGAATTTAAAAAGAATGACGAGATTGTGCCACGACCTAGGGTGGTCTGGTTTGGCAATCAGCCAAATGAACCATTCCATTTCTGTGGCCCATGCTGCAAAATATTCAGGATGTCCTTTTTGATCAAGTGATGTCTTGACACTCATTGCCAAGACATACGCATTGTTGTACAGTGTTGGTTACAGTTCAGTAGGTCTGAAGAAGTCTTTGCAGTCATACATAGCTTAACTGTAAGTCTTTGTTGACTCTTAGAAATATTTACAAACAAAGATTAAAAAGTACAAGTTAGAAGCTATTGCCATGCTTGCTGGTCTACACGGCTCAGTCCAATACTCGACTGACCCTGGGTGCATGTCATGTGCTCTCTTACATCACTGTGTGGGCGGTACTGTACTTAGTCCCACATTAACCCTATATGTGCCAGACCCCTATACTGCAGGCGTGATGAATAGTAACTAGTACAAGGTGCTGGAGGACTGCTAGCACCTATGGAGGCCCCAACAAGTGTCACAACCCTCAGGAGAGCTGAAGATGAAACTGGAGATAGGAAAAACAACCAACACTCAACAGCACTAAAGTAACCAAACCCAATAACGTGCTCAAGGAAGGAAACAAAAAATACTCAAATTTCTATACTGTCTTTCATGACCTCAGGATGTCCCAAAGTACTGTAGAGCCATTAAATACTTTTAAAGCACAGTCACTGTTTTAATGCAAGAAATGTCATAAATCCAACAGCACTAGACTACCCACATTGAATACAAATGAATTATTCGCGGCAAACAGCCAAAAACTATCCACAGCCAACAACACTAAATTCAACACTACTTTCTTGCTACTATTGGGTGAGCTTGGGGAACTAGCACAGATATATCCGCAAAAAGGTTTGATTTATACTTTCAATGATTGCTGTCCTATCATTTATCCTCTGTTGCTCATTTCTGTAGCTCTATAAATGGGATCACAAATTGCAGAAGGTGGTTAGAAAATGAGACGTTTTCTTGTAGAGTCTCTCTAGTCAATTTGATTCTTTATATTTGGTACTACTTACCCCTGCATAAAACATCTTATTCCTAAATCGACTGTTAAATCGTTCTGGATTTGCTTCTACAAAAACAGGGAAAAACACAATTAGTATTCAAGGCCATTAACAGTCCATCTAAACAACCATTATCAATCAGAGATTGATGAAAAGGTGACTGCAGAGAAGATTGGAGTGGACTTCAAACAATAATGGTTACATTGTCTCTCTTCAACTATAGCTGAAAAATATAAACTATAGACTTTTACTCAGGCCAGTTTAGTAATGTTGGTGCTGCCTCCTGTAAGGAGGGCCCACAGATCCATCAGTTGCCCAACATGGCATGAGTGCCACTCACAAGGCACGGAGGTCCCAGAGAGTTGAGAAACACAGCTCACCCAGTAGGGCATCACAATGTGCTGTGAAGTACAGCTAGGCTGTCCCCTTACCCAAGACAGATCCAACATGTTGCATGCTACACCCCAACATGAGACAGAGTACCCCTATGTCCAGCATCACTCTTTATATGTTAATAAATGTTCTGAGCTCTCTGCAGGGTTTAGTAACGAACAGAAGTGAGAAACTCTATGTCGCTCACCTTTGAGAATCTGATGAGGTTCAGATGGTTTACAAACATGTGCATTGTGTCGGTGATTGAAAGAAGGACTTATATTAATGTAGAAACATGCTATAATACCTCACTTACAATGGTTGACTTTGATGTGAATCGACCATTAGGTCTTGAAAATGCAGCAAAATAAAAGTGTAAACAAATTTTACACTTTTAAAGGTCTCTGAGAGCAATGAATAACCAAAGAATCACTTGTAGTGATGTTGACTGGTGGGTGGGTGGGGGTAGTGCAGAGTGGTGGGGAAATGTTGGTTGGACAGTGGGAGAACTCTCTGCTCATTTTCAAATGGACAGAGACCAGCAGATGGGGCCTCACATAAACACCTTATCTAAAGGACAACTCTGACCACAGAGCACTCTCTCAGCACATGAACCAATGGGCTTAACTGAAATCCAAGTATGTCTTCAACTGAGTAAAAGTTGATGCTTACATGGAGCATTTGCTGCGTGTGTGTGCATATGAGAATTGTGTCAATGTGAGATGTATACTCATGTTTGAGTGTGCACACATGTGTACTCAGATCTACAGTTATGCATGTCAGTCTATTACTGAGAATGTGAGGTATGGGAGTGTGTTTGTGCACATGTATGTGTGTGTATGTACCCTCTGCATGTCTTTTGTGTGTATGTCTACAAATAAGTGTGTATGTGCATGTTTGTGTTGTATGAATGCGTGTGTATGAGTGTGTTTTGTATACTTTGTTTTGTGTGTGAGCATGTGTGTTCTCTGAATGTGTGTTTTGTGTGTGTGTGTGTGTATGTTATGTGAATGTGTGTGTGCAAGATATTGAATGTGTGTGTGATGTGTGCATGATGTGTGTGTGTGTGATAAGTGAATGTGTGTGCGTGTGTGAGATAAGTGAGTGCATGTGTGTGTGTGATAAGTGAGTGTGTGTGAGATAAGTGAGTGTGTGTGTGTATGTGTGAAAGAGAGAGAGAGATGTGAATGTGTGTGATATATGAATGCGAATCTGTGTGATGCTTGAGTGTGTGTGTGTGAGATATGTGAATGTGCGTGTGTGTGAGATATGTGAATGTGCGTGTGATATGTGCACATGCATGTGATATGTGCACGTGCCTGTGAATGTGAATGTGCGTGTGATATGTGCATGTGTGTGTGATATGTGAATGTGTGTGTGTGTGATATGTGAATGTGTGTGTGATATGTGAATGTGTGTGATATATGAATGTGTGTGTGTGTGATATGTGAATGTGTGTGTGTGATATGTGAATGTGTGTGTGTGATATGTGAATGTGTGTGTGTGTGATATGTGAATGTGTGTGTGATATGTGAATGTGTGTGTGTGTGTGATATGTGTGTGTGTGATATGTGTGTGTGTGTGATATGTGAATGTGTGTGTGATATGTGAATGTGTGTGTGTGTGATATGTGAATGTGTGTGTGCATGTGAGTGAGTTTGCATGTTGGTACAAATCTGTTAGGTAAGGACTGTTAATGTTTAAAGAAGAAATCCAAACACCCATCAGAACTACACAAGATTTCATGTCTTCAAATAAAAACAAACTTTATTGTATAAGAAAAAGAATTAAACAAAGTAGGCATTATTACCTTGACATTATGGTTTTTAGACCTATGCTATAAACTCAGTTCTACTTTTTTGCTTCTTCCCAAGAGTTCCCTTATTTTACAAAATCCTGAAGGTTCATTCACTTTTCCTGGGACCAACTCAAAAGATCCATCATAGCTCTCCGGAATTCACTCTGATTTCTCTTCAGTGTTCCAGTTATTCTCCAAGGTACAAGATTTCAAGGGGGCTCTCCTTCCAGTACCTTTTGGTGAAACGACCCTCCAGTTTCTTTACAGACCTCATGCTTCTGGATTTCACAGCTCCAGCAAGGGTTTCCCTGCAACTCCTGTGCAGTGGCTCAAAAGATCAGAAAACACCCTTGGTTTCCAAGAGCCCACTGCCATAGTTTCAGACTGCAACCAAGCTGATTACTTCCAGAACTCCAACTGCACCAAGGTTAACAGCCTTTAATTGAGAGGATTACTGTAGATTTCTTCCTTCAGCTCCCAGCTGCACAAATCTTCCAGTTGTTTTCCCCCTTATTAACTTTCTCTTATACTGCATACCAGCTGCCAATCGCAGGCTCGATCATGGACGATAGATCAAGCATTTACTCTGTTTCAGGTGTAGGTCTGGCTTCATCTCTTGACTTCCAAGGAGCTACAAGCTACATAAGACCCAAAGCCAACACAGTCTCTTAGCTGTTTTTCCAAACATCAACCAATCTTGCAGGTTATGCCCCAACTGAATTCACAGTGATAAACTGGAAACAAAGAATTGCTCCACCTATCTCCATGGCGATGTGACACACACAGCTTGTTCCCAGGTAGAAATGCGAATTACCTACCTTTTAATCCCAAACCTTTCCTTAATTGTGGGAACCCACATGAGTAATTTATCCTTTACTGAAATAATTGCAGATATCATTGGGCAGAATTTTGCCCTTGATGGGCGTGCGGGCCCCACCGGCTCGGCAGCGGGCGGGCAGCCAATCGCCGCCGGTGAAACGGGCCCCGCCGCCATTTTGAGTGGGTGGGCCAATTAAGGCCGGCCCAGTGGCCCACCTGATGGGAAGCGCTTCCTGTGCGGTGGAGGAGGGAATCCCCATCTGTCAAAGTGCGCTCTTTCACATGAGACTAATTGCTGTCTCAGGGAGATCGGTGAAAGGTTTATTAACTTCAATAATAGAAAAATAAAAAAATTATTAACATGTCCCCCTCATGTGACAATGTCACACGAGATGGGACATGTTAATAAATATGACAAAAACTTTATTAAAGACATTTTAAACACATATGAAACCTCATCCCGCCAGCGGATGAGGTTTCATGTTTTTTTCAGAAGCCCGCTGGGGCTCCTGGCCTGCCCGCCAGCCTTAAGGTTGGAAGGGCAGGTCCTTTAAGTGGCTTAATTATCCTGTCAATGGCCTCAATTGGCCATTGACAGGTCGGCGGGCAGACAGCTAACTGCGCTGTCCGTCCACCTTCCTGAATATTTAAATGGGGTGGAATGACATCGGGGGTTCCACCCCCAACTCACCAATGGAAAAATTCTGGCCCACGTCTCTAGATCCTTAGCTAAGTAAGTCCACCTGTTTCATAATGTTACCTTTCTAGACGTTAACCTCTTAAGTCAACATGGCCCCAACCTTTTAAGTGTAATAAATTCCAAGCTTGTTTGAATTGCATTTATTGCAGGTTTGCTTATCAGTTCCTTAACCAGATGCCCATTTTCTACAAATAAGACTTTAATTCCTAGAATTAAAAGTTATATTCTAAAACATTTGAATTATGAACTAGACATTTGCAACAGTGTGCTCATGAATATATGGTATGTACCTCGAGACTCATGGAATTCCAATGTCACATGGGCATCGAACCCCAGACTGAAGTAGTTGTTAAACACAGTAAGTGGGAGCTGTGGAGAGAGAGAGATAGAATTGTTGAGTGGGTGCTGACAATGCATGAAATAAGCAGCCCTGAAAGCAGGCATACACTCTACATGTTAAAGCCTAGCTTAGAAGCAAACAGCCATATCCACATACATGCCAGACAAACTGACAGCTTCAAAAAGGTGACACTGCTCCCAAAAGACATACAATTGAAAAACCACCTGAATAATGGCCTGTGACCATTAGGTGGCTATATAAATTCCTTTTTTGTGCACCAGATTGCTGATTCTTAGGAGGCGGATTTAAGAGGCCTGTGTTCTCAGCACCTTGTTGTGTGGCTGTGAAACATGAATGACTTACAGCTATCAAGAAAGGAAGCTCAGCAACTTTCACCTTCACTGTTTGCTATGCATTCTGGGCATCTAATGGAAGGACATAATCCTGACTGTGATAGTCCTCTCAAAGACAAATCTCCCAGGTGTGTTGGCACTCATCAAGCAGAGGTGGCTTCGCTGACTCAGGCTCGTCTGCAGGATGGAAGGCAGATGCATAACCGAGAATTTTCTTTACGGTGAGATAGCCGAAGACAGAAGGCCAGTGGGACGCCCATGGTGCTGCTTCAAGGATGCTTGAAAGCATAATGTGAAGGCCCCAAAAACATCGATTTTCGAACCTGGGAGACACCAGCTGATGACAGAGGGAAATGGCGACATCACTTGTGGGTTGGCATGTGCCATTGTGCCAATCGGTGGCTACAGCGGTATGGTGACTGAAAACAATGCACAACCACACTTGATAACCACTTCAAGTGCAGCACTTGTGGCAGAACCTGCCTCTCAAGGATTGGTTTCTTCAGCCATCAGTAAAAATGCACCATATGAAACTACTCTGTCCCCAATAGGTTTGCTGTAGGTCCATTATCTTACATAGATGGAGGGATGCCGATAATGACAATAATTGCATGGCTTTTCCTGGTGCTTTGGGACAACATTCTGTTCTATTTTTTTCTTTTCACTCCCTCCCTATGCTAAGTTACCTCAGGGAATGTGAGGAGCTATATGTAGGTGAGGAGAGAAAAGAGGATTAGGAAGGAAATTTTCAATCAGATTCAGGATTCCAAGGCTGTAAGAGACAATGAAGGATTGACAAGCAGAAAAGATTTTCAGCATTCAGAGGTCCATTCTGTCTCTTCGAAGATCTTGCTTCTGACATCTTCAACACTTTATCTACTTAATACTATAATTTAGAAAGGATTTGAACTCTTAATTACAGAGCTAACATGATCTTGGCATCAAAACATGGAACCAATAAAGTACATTCCCCAGTCTGAAACTATAATAAGTTCAATATTCCCTACTGCCACTTAATAATAGGTTCATACTCTAAATGTTGCATTGCATGAAGCCTGCAGCTTAGCTTTCTAACTGTAATGATGATAAACACAGCAGTAATTATTAAGAACCTCAGTTCAGACACCGGCAATGTCCATTTGTTATGGGTGATTGTTACACAGGAATTTAAGCAGCAACTGAGCCTATGGTTCTACACTGAACACTCGGCAGCTGTGCTATTCTATCCTTGTGGTGAGCCACTCTTCCATGAAGTGTCTGGGTGCTCGAGAACGATCTGAAGACATGTATTGTATCACATGCTGGCAGATTATGTGGCACAGTTGTTGTATTCCAATCAATATTTGGAGAGTCTTCAATAGAGATGGTTTGGTCAAACTCTTCCACAGAAAGGGTGTCACGCCGGCTTGGAGAAAGAAAATCTGGCATTTTTTAGATACAATAGCATGAAAAAGTGTTTCAGAAAAGTGTTTCTGCTTTGGAGAACACCCATGTCTCATTCGCTACCACGGCATCCTTGAGGATTGCAAGTCCCCATGTGATTTACTAACTATTGTGTAGCATATCTGTAACCACACAATTAAAGGTTTGATGTTTTAGATGTGTCAGTATATTTGATCTGTGCAGTAATTAACCTTGCCAGATTAGATCAAGGAAACTAAATTTCCTTTCTCCTTTTTGCAAGTGTTTCAAAACCGCAGTTTAACTCAGATAATAGGATTGGCAGGTTTGGCTCATGTTACAGCGACACTAGGTGACATTATGTGCACAGTTGCAAAATTTAATTCCAATAATATTCCCTTCCCTTCCAGAGACGCACCTCAGTTAGATAAGATGACTCCTCAAGTGTTCATCTGCATGTCTTGAATCTCCCTGAATTGCTTATTTTCAAATGCTTCGCAGACACGAATGCCAAAGTATCTTCAGTTGACTTTATGACCAAGCTGCAGATACCAACCATCCTGTGGCACTTCCCTCCTCCAAGTGAACTGGTCATGTAGGGGCTGGCTTGGCTGAAATTGCTTCATGATTAATTACAGCTCTCCTCTGTCAGTGCATTGCACGAATGAGGTAAGCCCGGGGGTAAAATGTAGTGACCTCTGCCAACCCCAAACCAGCTGTCTTCTTGGCTGAACCGTTGGTAAAGTCAATGTCCATGTTAAAAGTAGACAATCGCCAGCTATGCAGGAAGATTGCCTACCATTCAGTAATAAATTGACTTTGGCCCAATGAAGCAACACATCCAAAATAATAACCATTCACACATTCATGTTGCTAGGTGCAGAATTAAAATGTTGATATTTCTGATGGACAAGTCTGCCATCTGAACTAAATGTTGACACTGTTAAGCGAGTTCAATGTGTTACCTAAAATAAATTCCCAATTTCCATTGGAATGTGGCCCATTTTCCTTGTCTGTGAATCAAGGCAACAAAAGCTGACAATCTCTTCAACCAGGAGCCCCATCAATGGCCTTGGAGGGGCATGGAAGGGCTCTGCCCATGCAAGACCATACAGGATTTAGCCTTAGTCCTTTTTCATTTAAGCTTGGCTTCATTATCGCCTGTGATTTCTGATAGAACTTGCACAGCTCCTCCACGGATAAAGCCATGGAACCATGGTTCCGGCTTTTTGTGCCACTCACTTTCCCTTTCAACTGCCCAACTCTTCTAAAAGTTGAGCTCATCCAACACTTGAATGGTGATCCCAATCTGAGGAAATGCTTCCAGGACATCTCTTGCTCGCCTGCACAGGATGGAAGGAAGTGGTCTAGGATAAAAGTTATTTGATCACCGATGTCCATGAGGAATATTACAGAGCTAATTAAGGCAACGTAACCGGGCAAGGGGTTGAGAAGGACAAAACTGTTTTAGCTGTGTGCATGCATTTGTTTCAACTACAGTTTATTGTTTATGCTGTATATCATTGTTTCATTACAATTAGTTAAGTACATTGTCATGTGAATGTATCTGCTTCTCTGTGATTTATTGATGGTGTGCATCAAATGTAATGATCAAAGAGTAAAAGGGTATTTAAACGTGAGCAAGCCACTGCAGGAATCATGAAGTGGGATGTCTCAAGAAAGACCCCATTGTATTGTTACAACTCATATGTGCGAATGTTGATGTTTAAAGTAGGGTTGCCAACTGTGATTAAATGAATTCCTGGAGGTTTCATCACATGACTTGCCCACATCCTCCAGCCATTCGTCAGCCAACACATCCATCCTTGCGACGCACTGCCTTCCTACACCAATTGGAAAGCAACAAGACTCATTACCCAATTGGATGACGCTTGACTATCAGCCAAACAGCCTTTTTAACCTCCACTTTCAATATTTTTATATTTGGTAAAGAGAAATGTTCGAAGAAAATGACAATCTTTTTAATGCCCCGATGATTTTTCTCCACGGGTGCACACAGCAGTGTCCAGGAATTGACCTTCTCCTCCTGGAGGTTTGGCAACCCTAGTTTAAAATGACAAGATGAATTAGAACAAGAAAGCAGTCCAACATGCAGCTCTGAATTTCCTATGATCTATAGGCTATAAAACTCAAACCTTGCTGTCAGCAAGCCACCAATTTACCTCATCTTCACTTGCATTCTTTCTCACCTTGCTGGTGTCCTGCACTGCGCTGCTGTCCTTTCACCTAGGTTTGCCTCTTTAAAAACAATCCACAATAACTCTCTGGAAGAAAGAGGATTGCCCGCACAGGATCTTTCAGGAAATGGTACAGATTTGTATAAAAGTTTGCAGAGTTAGCCACTACAGTTACCTTCTGAGTCCCTTCTTCAGGGTCATCTTGGTTTAGATGGAGGTTGTTCTGAAGCTGGAGATTCCAGCGGTCCAGCTGTACAATGTTCCCCTCTTCTACGTGGCAGAGAATTTTCGAGACTGGTTCATCCGTGTACCCCTGCGGCAGAGAGAAGAAGCAACAGTATCATCTCCCCAAGTGCCGGAATCAATGGTGAGGACATCTCCCTGCTGTGGACTGAGCTGTAGCTGTTGTGAGGCTGGCACTCTGAGAGTTCATAGCTAAACGCCAAGCACAAAGTCCAGGAGCCATCCATCGCCTCAAGCTAAGCCCAGTAAGTTACACATACTCTTCCCATTATCTGGGCTTTTAGATCATTCCTGGGAAGAGCTGCCAATGTGCGGAAATATTGTGAATGTTGCTTTTGATTATAAAATTGACATAGATCACAAATCCATTGAACTAGGCTTGTGCTTGTTTTTCACAGCAAAAGCACATCAAAATCCATCACATTTGTAATCCAACATGGCTGATTGCTACTTCGAATTATGAAGACTTGATACCCCTACCTGTGTTCTTGATATCCTTCCACATAATTATTTCATGAACAAGTACAAAACATAATCAAAGAGGTTAATGGAATGCTGGTCTTTATATCTCAAGTACTAGAATACAAGGGATAGAATTTATGCTACAGCCAACTAGAGCCTTGGTTAGTCCACACCTGGAGTACTCTAAGTACCACAGATTGTAGTGTATGAGTGGACCCAGTGTATAAGACAACCTCATTTCTTCAGCCCCAAAAATCATGTTTTTGTATATACTCATTACATAAGTCACCCCCAGCGTTAGTAGTCAGTCTCAATTTTACACTCCACTATTAATGTTTTACTTACTGGTACCTGATAACTGGGTGCATTAAGGGATTGAGCAGGCGATACAAGCCATGTTGCAAAGATGCGCGGGAACATAAGACACGCCCGCACAGTGCAGACCGTGCATGGTGAGCGACAGAGATGGCGACCACCTTCATGAACGCTGGTGGTTCACTTTTCTCTCAGCTTTCCTGTTTTTGGAGGGATTTTCCAAAGCTTCAAAGGTCGACTTATACACCACTATCTATGGTGGTTCTCGGCACCACGCCCGAGGAAGGATATATTAGCCTTGGAGGGAGTGCAGCATAGATTTACCACAATAATACTTGAACTCCAAAGGCTAGGTTAATCATCACAACCAGACACTGCCTCTCTCCCTACATCCCTTCTATGAAATTTCTTGGGAGAGGTGAGAAAAAAACAGAGATATTCCCAGAGCCAATAAGGGAAAAAATACTCTGGAGAATTCCTCTCAGATAAAGACTGTAATGTACAATAAAGTCTGTAATGTACAATCTAAGTGCAAACCCTGGAGTGCTGTTGGCACAATGACATCGTCTGCATTTGTACTGCTGCCCTGGGGAAACAAACTGTTGACTGTACATCTGCTCTTAGACGGAGAGTCACCCACAATCTGTACTGCTATCAAACCAAAGTGCCACCCAAATTACAGGATAATGAGGTCAGAGTATAAAGCAGTGACACTTAGATTAACCATGTAAAAGGATGGCCTTCAAACAAAGAGTGATAAATAGGTTGAACAATCTGCCTGACAGAGTGGTAGAATTAGGGCATCAGAGGCATGAACTTTGACCTGTTGACGGGCTTTTTTTCATTCCTCCTCCATCTTTTAAGCTTTTATACATTTTTACTTGTTGCTCATTTCCGAACACAGCCGAGTAAAAATGAAAGCTGTATATTCAAAATCATGAGGGGTCTGGTCAGAGTAGATAGGGGGAAACTGTCCCCACTCATGAAAGGATTGAGAACGAGAGGGCACAGATTTAAAGTAATTGTCAAAACAAGTAAAATTGATAGGAGGAGAAACTTTTTTACACTACAGTGAGTGGTCGGGGTCTGGAATGCCTGAGAGTGTGGTGGGGGCAGGTTCAATTGAAGAATTCTGAAGGGAATGAGACTGTTATCTGAAAAGGAAGAATGTGCAGGGTTACAGGGAGAAGGCGGAGAATTGACACTCGGTAAGTTGCTCATTCAGAGAGCTGGTGTAGACACGATGCACCATAACAACTCTGTGATTCTGTAAACCAAGTAGCTGGAATGATAATTACGGCAGTAAGGTAGACCTGCCATCTTAGAGCACAACAGCACACAGTGAACTGTTATTAACTCAGCTGCAGCATACTGCGTGCTGCATATCCAAGGCACCGAACCACATATTAGCATTGGCACATACTGATAAAACAACACAATTGAGCAATGGGAGATCTTCAACGAAGAGTTGGTTTCAGCACAGGGTAGACACATTCCTATGAGGGGAGGGAAAGAATGGCATCCAAAGCCAGAGTTCACTACCTAAGGAAACTGGGATTGAATGGAAACAGATAAATGTCAGCTTCATTAATACAGCCGAGAATCAATCCAGAAGGTGCAGCAAAGAACTGAAAAAGTAAATAAATGGGCAAAGAGAGTGAGAATAGTTGGAGTGGGTAACAAAAAAAGGACACAAAAGTAATGGGGGCGGCATTGCTGGATCTGGTTCTGGGAATCAGGTGCGTCGAGGGCAATCAGGGATGGACAGCAAATGCTGGCCTGGCCAGTGATGCCCACATCCCATGAAAGAATAAAGACTTAATCTTTCCTCATCCCAGGAACCATGTGAGCCTTCATTGTACTCCCTCTAGGGCAATTATGTCCTTCTTTAGTTAAGGAAATCCAAACTGCACAGTACTCCAAGTGTGGCCTCACCAATGTCCTGTACATTGTAAATTGTAAAAAAGTTATACAATTAGACCCCCTCCTCTGGTTTTGTCCTCTAACTTTGCAGATTTTGCCCCTTCAAGTACTTATACAATTTCCTTTTGGAGGTTATTGCTAAATCTGCTTCCATCATTCTTGCAGGCAATCTCAGATTATAACAACTGGTGGGAGCTACATCGCAAGGAGTTTCCTGGTCCATGTCATCACTGTCGATCACCGAGCCTCGTCACCTGCTTCCCTCTGACAGGCTGCACGACACATTTTCACCCTTCGTCTTTTAGGCGGCGCTCCGAGCCCACCCTTGCGGCTGTACCTGTGGGAGCTGCTGTGTGATGTACCTACCCCTCCCCAGTTGAGAGTACGGGCCAAGTCATTCCCGGTCCCCAGCGGAAGCACTGCGACTGGAGGCTGGGGACTGAGCTGCAGTTCATCCAACAAGGAAAGAATCCAGCCCACCTGGACAAAGAGGAAAGAAACATTACTGAACAGCTGGATGAAAGAAAACATTCAGTCTCAATGGCTGCCATCTTCATTCTCATCATGTCAGAAAAGTTGTTGGAGTGTGGAGAATGGACTGACATCATTATAGCTTCTACCTAAAGCCATGCTCAGATTTTACATTTCATTCCTTCAGCATCAGGGATAATCGGTACGGAAAGATTTAAATATTAAAAACAGGAAACATTTTCCAGTGTGTGTGCACCTCCATTAGTCCCAGCCCAGTTCTCAGTGGATGTGGGCCTGCATTATAAAATTGAGCCTAATTTGGCATTAATTTGTACTGAATTGAATTCGGTGGAGCAGGCTCAACAGGCTGAATGGCCTACTCTTGCTCCTATGTTCACTCAGAGGGGCACAAAATGGCAGGTGTGGGAAAAAAAAACGTATTTTGTGGTTCTTTGAAGGAGCATCCTTGACACAGTGCTGGAGCGAACTACTCAATGTCCTTACTGGGAGGGGAGGCTAATGAACTCAGCTCCCTTAGAGATTTCTATCACTGGGTGGGTGGGGGAGTTTTTAATGTGAGCCTACTTGCTCCCACACAGTAAAATCAGCACCTTCTCCACCTGTGAAGGTCAGGTCATCTTATCCATAGGCACCGTGCAAAATAAACAACAACAACTTCAATTCATTTAGCACCTTTAACAGAATCAAATAATCCAAGGTGCTTCACAGCAGTGTTATAAAGCTATAACTGGGACTATACCACATAGGAGGATATTCGGGCAGATGCCAAAAGTTTGGTCAGTGGTAGGCTTTAAGGAGTAGCTTAAAGGGAGAAAGAGAGGTAGAGAGTGAGAGAGGTTTTGAGAGGGAATTCCAGAGTTTAGGACCCAGGCCCTGAAGACACGGCCACCAATGCGTGAAACAATTAAAATCAGGGATGATTGGTGTGTCACAGTTCACTCAGGGAGTCCGAGTTGCTGTGGTGACATGCACTTTTACAGCATGTTGTAGTCTGGAGTTATGGACAGCGAAGGCAGAGTCTCCAACCTTGTTTCCATCACATGACTGACCAGAAATTTCTCCCACTCTTACCGCATGCACACGGTGTGTGTTGGAAGGATCTGTAGGTTGACAATCAACCTGTTTGGCTTTTGGCTAAGAGGCAGGGGCCATATCCAGTGCACCACAAGACCCTGACTGGGCATGTTTTGAGAGGCTGGAATTAGAAGAGCGCAGATATCTGGGAGGGTTGTGGGGCTGGAGCCGATTACAGAGATAGGGAGGGACAAGGTCATGGAGGGATTTGAAAACAAGACGAGGAATTTTAAAGTCAAAGCCTTGCTGGACTGTGAGCCAATGCAGGTCAGCGAACACAGGAGTGATAGGGGAACAAGATTTGGTGCAAGGTAAGACACAGGCAGCAGGATATAATGTGAGAGGCCAGTCAGGAGTGTGTGGAATAGTCAAGTTTGGAGGTAACAAAGACATGGATGACGCTATCTGTAGATGAGCTGAGACAGGGGCGATGTTAGAGAGGTGGAAAGAGGCAGTCTTAATGATGGTTCGAATATGTGGTCAGAAGCTCATCTTGGGGTCAAATAAGGTTGCCAACTAGTCTGGTTTAGCCTAAGACAGTTGCCAGAGAGAAGGATGGAGTCAGCAGCCGGGAAATGAGTTACAATCACTATCTTACCTTAGGCGTCAGCTAGGTGAGCACTTGCATTAAACAAACAAAACACCACAGCAGGGGTAACGCACTGGGATGAACACAAACTTCCTCTTGAAAAACTCAAAGGCTTTTATTTCTCTAGTGCCTTTCAAAATCTCAGGTCATCCCAGAATCACTTTACAACCATTGAAATGTTTTTTGAAGTGTAGTCACTCCATGTGTAATGATAATGACCAGCCAGATTTGTGCAAAAATTGGCTGCTGCGGTTCCTAAATTTCAACAGTGGATACACTTCAAGACTATTGCATTAGCTGTAAAATGCTTTGAGATATTGAAAGATCACTGAAGAAAATATTGAGCGAAGTGATATTAATGGTGCTGTAACATGCCTTTAGGGAGCCTGAGATTGCATGTCACGCTGCTGTGCTAGGGATAATGCATTGAGGCTCGGGTGGGGGCTGACCCATACACACCACATTAGAACAGCAAGATTCTTGTGGTTGTCTCTGGCAGCATGTCACCAGCAAACATCTCAAAGGGGGTGGTTCATCCCGTGAGACCTTCCCTCATCCTGTGAGACCTTCCACTGCAGCTTGTGCAGGGTGAGATCTGTGGGCAAGTCAAAATGCAGAAAACGCCAATCTTTGAGGCTGGCATTAAGAACATCGCTGGGCAGAGTAAAGGAAGCTTTATTCTGTATCCAGCCTGTGATAAACTTGATGCTGACTCTGGAAGTGACACCAGGGATTAGAAAGATTAAATTGAGGATAGGTCACAAAGACTATATTTCCTTAAACATAAAAGAGTGAGGAGTGATCTAATCAAGGTGTTTAAAATGATCAAAGTATTTTCTATGGTAGATACAGAATCTATTTCATATGGTGCGGGAATCAAGAACAAAGGGATGTCATATCAAAATTAGAATCATAGTCATAGAGTAATAGAGTTATACAGCACAGAAACAGGACCTTCGGCCCATCATGTCCGTGCCGGCCATCAAGCACCTGTCTACTCTAATCCCATTTTCCAGCACTTGGCTCGTAGCCCTGTATGCTATGGCATTTCAACTGCTCATCTGAATACCTCTTAAATGTTGTGAGGGTTCCTGCCTCTACCGCCCCCTCAGGCAATGTGTTCCAGATTCCAACCACCCTCTGGGTGAAGAAAGTTTCCTCAAATCCCATCTAAACTTCCTGCCCCTTACCTTAAATCTACACCCCCTGGTTATTGACACCTCCACAAAGGGGAAAAGTTTCTTCCTATCTCCCCTATCTATGCCCCTCATAATTTTATACACCTCTATCAGGTCTCCCCTCAGACTTCTCTACTCTAAGGAAAACAACCCTAGCCTATCCAATCTCTCTTCATAGCTGAAACGCTCCAGCCCAGGCAACATCCTGGTGAATCTCCTCTGCACCCTCTCCAATACAGTCACATCCTTCCTATAGTGTGGCCACCAGAACTGCACACAGTACTCCAGCTGTGACCTAACTAGCGTTTTATACAGCTCCAACATAACCTCCCTGCTCTTCTGTTGAGCCCATCGAGGAACAAACCCAGGAAACATCTTTCTTGTGTACAGGATAAACTGTAATCTGGAGCTCTCCCCCACAAGAGTCTATTGATGTGAGGTCAATTGAAGTTGTCAAGGCTGAAATTGATAAATTTTTATTCACTATAGGAGATTATGGAGAAAAGGTGAGGAAATGAATTTGAGATCTAATTGAGTAATTATCTAATTGAATGTTGAATCAGGCTGGAGGAGCTGAATTGCCTCCTTCTGTGCCCATCACACAAATATGGGACCTATCTGTAGCACAGGGTGGGGATCGAAGTTAATCCTAGTGTCAGTTTGAAATCGGTGAAGTTTCAAAAAAGGCAGGTTAAGCTGACAGATGTGATGAGGACCCTATATATCCCAGGTCTGTCAT
This sequence comes from Cetorhinus maximus, assembly GCF_964194155.1. Taxonomy (NCBI): domain Eukaryota; kingdom Metazoa; phylum Chordata; class Chondrichthyes; order Lamniformes; family Cetorhinidae; genus Cetorhinus; species Cetorhinus maximus. The sequence goes on along the minus strand of NC_135900.1, from coordinate 74,766,696 downwards.
AGTGAGGTCTTAGTTTTTGGGCACTTTTCCTCTTATTCTGGGTGGCTCTGCTGAACAGGTCAGAGATCGTCACGGATACTTTCACACTGAGGTCGATGGCTTGGACAATGCTGCTCAGTGGGATCATTTTAATTCCATTTTCTTTTCTGTGTTTTCCCCTCCTTTCTTGGAGATAGTTTTCTGGAGTTCCTGCAGATATGGGGGCATCAGCCAGCTTATGTGTTTTGCCCATAGGACACTTATTCATGGCTGGGTTGATCATGAGCTATTCCTATGCTATTCGTCTACAGAGGACAACACACAAAAGCCTGGTCCTTTCTTTTCATAAGCTCCCAATGGGGCTCACGGGACAGGGCAGGAGACTGTGATCGGGAGCAGGAGACCTGGCCCATTCCACCCTTGTCCTATAATCGAGGGGGTACTGAGGCAAATTCCAGCACTCATAAACTAGCAAACTCATCACACGCTCCGGAAATGACCTTCTGATCCATGTGACTCATTCAGTTAAACTGAATCAGCCTTCAGGAGAGACCCAGGGAGAAAATCAGAGGACAAAAATGCAGATTAACATTCCAGCCCTCCCCTGCCAGCCTTCCCACCATATCTTAGACTGGAGCACCATCTGACCAAGCACAAGTTAGATCAAAAGTACATGCAGGTTATTTTGGGCCCATTGATTAAAGGTTTCATTTGTTAAAATTACAAACCGTTCCATCTCCACCACAGGCCAGAATGCGGAGGTTTGCAACCTTTCGATACAGTTCCAAGCTGTGTAGGAAATAAGAAATATTTACTTTGGTTCAATGCAATACACAAGCCTCAAAATCAGGGTCAATGGAAATTGTAATGCACCTCAAAATTGCAAACTACATGTCAGTGTGTGTCCTTCAACTCAAACCCTGTCTCTAGATTCATTGTAAAGTAACATTGTTACAGAGCGTTAATATAGAGGACAATGAGATGTGACACTATTCCTCTAAATAGATATTCAGGTAAGGAGTGTGTTCAGGTGTGGAGTATGTTCAGGTGTGAGCTGTTTTCAGGTGGGGTGTGGGGGGTGTTCAGGTGTGAAGTATGTTCAGGTGTGAGCTGTTTCAGGTGTGGGTGTGGAGGGTGTTCAGGTGTGAGGTGTGTTGAAGTGTGGGGTGCATTCAGGTGTGAGGTGAATCCAGGTGTAAGGTACCTGCAGGTGTGAGGTGCATTCAGGTGTGAGGAGTGTTCAGGTCTGGAATATGTTCAGGTGTAGAATGTGTTCAGGTGTGTGGTGAGTTACGGAGTTGACTATGCTCAGGTATGAGGTGTGTTCAAGTGTGGAGTGTGTTCAGGTGTGGAGTGTGTCAGGTGTTGGGTTTGTTCAGGTGTGGGGTGTGTTCAGGTGAGGGCGTTCAGATGTGGGGTGCGTTCAGGTGTGGGGTGCGTTTAGGTGTGGGGTGCGTTCAGGTATGAGGTGGGTTCCATTGTGGAGTGTGTTCAGGTGTGGAGACTGTTCAAGTGTAAGGTGTGTTCAGGTGTGGAGTGTGTCCAGGTACGGAGTATGTTCAGGTGTAAGGTGTGTTCAGGTGTGAGGTGTATTCAGTGTGGGGTTTAGAACAAAGAACAAAGAAAAGTTCAGCACAGGAACAGGCCCTTTGTCCCTCCAAGCCTGCGCCGATCCTATTGCCTGTCAAACTAAAACATTTTGACTTCCGGGGTCCATAACCCTCTATTCCCATCCTATTCACATATTTGTCAAGCTGCCTCTTAAACACTACTATCGAACCTGCTTCCACTACCTCCTCTGGCAGCGAATTCCAGACACTCACTACCCTCTGCGTAAAAAACTTGCCCCGCACATCTCCTCTAAAGTTTTCTCCTCTCACCTTAAATCTATGTCCCCTAGTAATTGACTCTTCCACCCTGGGAAAAAGCTTCTGACTATCTACTCTATCCATGCCACTCATAATTTTGTAAACTTCTGTCAAGTCACCCCTCAATCTCCGTCGCTCTAGTGAGAACAATCCGAGTTGCTCCAACCTCTCCTCATAGCTAATAACCTCCAGACCAAGCATCCTGGTAAACCTCCTCTGCACCCTCTCCAATGCCTCCATATCCTTCTGGTAATGTGGCGACCAGAATTGCACGCAATATTCCAAGTGTGGCCTAACCAAGGTTCTATACAGCTGCAGCATGACTTCCCAGCTTTTATACTCAATACCCCTGCCGATGAAGGCAAGCATGCCATATACCTCCCTGACTACCTTATCCATCTGCATTGCCACTTTCAGTGACCTGTGGACCTGTACACCCAGATCCCTCTGCCCGTCGATGCACTTAAGGGTTCTGCCATTTACTGTATAATTCCTACCTGTATTAGACCTTCCAAAATGCATTACCTCACATTTGTCCGGATTAAACTCCATCTGCCATTTCTCTGCCCAAGTCTCCAACCGATCTATATCCCGTTGTATCCTTTGACAATCCTCTTCACTATCAACTCCTCCAACCTTAGTGTCGTCTGCAAACTTACTAATTAGCTCAGTTACATTTTCCTCCAAATCATTTATGTATACTACAAACAGCAAAGGTCCCAGCACTGATCCCTGCGGAACACCACTAGTCACAGCTCTCCATTCAGAAAAGCACCCTTCCACTACTACCCTCTGTCTTCTATGACCAAGCCAATTCTGTATCCATCTTGCCAGCTCACCTCTGATCCTGTGGGAATTTACCTTCTGTACCAGTCTGCCATGAGGGACCTTGTCAAAGGCCTTACTGAAATCCATGTAGATAACATCCACTGTCCTTTCATCGTCGATCATCTTTGTCACTTCCTCAAAAAACTCGATCAAGTTAATGAGACACGACCTCCCTTTCACAAAACCATGCTGCCTCTCACTAATACGCCCATTTGCTTCCAAATGGTGGTAAATCCTGTCACAAAGAATCTTCTCCAATAATTTCCCTACCACTGATGTAAGGCTCACTGGCCTGTAATTTCCTGGATTATCCCTGCTACCCTTCTTAAACAATGGAACAACATTGGCCATTCTCCAGTCCTCTGGGACCTCACCCGTAGCCAGTGAGGATACAAAGATTTCTGTCAAGGCCCCATCAATCTCCTCCCTTGCATCCCTCAGTACTCTGGGGTAGATCCCATCTGGCCCTGGGGACTTATCCACCTTAATATTCTTCAAGACACCTAACACCTCCTCTTTTTTGATCTCAACATGATCCAGACTATCTACACACTTCTCTAGACAAATTGACCACTAAGTCCTTCTCTTTGGTGAATACTGATGAGAAGTACTCATTTAGTATCTCTCCCATTTCTTCTGGCTCCACACACAGATTCCCACCTCTGTCCCTGAGTGGGCCTACCCTTTCCCTGGCTACCCTCCTGCTTTTTACATATGTATAAAAGGCCTTGGGATTTTCCTTAATCCTGGTTGCCAGTGACTTTTCATGACCCCTTTTAGCCCTCCTGACTCCTTGCTTAAGTTTCTTCCTACTTTCTTTATATTCTCCACGGGCTTCATCTGTTCCCAGCCTTCTAGCCCTTACGAATGCTTCCCTTTTCTTTTTGACTAATCTCACAATATCCTCCATTATCCAAGGTTCCTGAAACTTGCCATGCTTATCCTTCATCCTAGCAGGAACATGCCGGTCCTGAATTCTTATCAACTGACGTTTGAAATCCCCCCACATGTCAGTTGTTGATTTGCCCTCAAACATCCGCCTCCAGTCTAGATTCCTCAGTTCCTGCCTAATATTGTTATAATTAGCCTTCCCCCAATTAAGCACCTTAACCCGAGGACTCCTGTTATCCTTATCCACCAGTACCTTGAAACTTACTGAATTATGGTCACTTTCCCGAAATGCTCCCCTACTGAAACTTCGACCACCTGGCCGGGTTCATTCCCTAATACCAGGTCCAGTATTGCCCTTTCCCTAGTTGAACTATCTACATATTGTCTCAGGAAGCCCTCCTGGATGCACCTTACAAATTCTGCACCATCCAAACCCCTTCAAGCGTAAAGTATGTCCAAGTGTGGAGTGTGTTCAGGTGTACGGTGTGTTCAGGTGTGAGGTGTATTCAATGTGGGGTTTCTTCAAGCGTGAAGTGTGACCAGGTGTGGAATGTGTTTCGGTGTGGAGTGTGTTCAGGTGTGAGCAGTGTTTAGGTGTGGGCAGTGTTTAGGTGTGGGCAGTGTTCAGGTGTGGGCAGTTTTCAGGTGTGGAGTATGTTCAGACAGGGAATACGTTCAGGTGTGGAGTATGTCCAGGTGTGGGCAGTGTTCAGCTGTGGGCAGTATTCAGGTGTGGGGATTGTTCAGGTGTGGAATGGGTTCACGGATGGAGTATGTTCAGGTGTGAAGTAAGTTCAGGTGCGGGGAGTGCTAAGGTGTGGAGTGGTTCGGGTGTGAGGTGTGTTCAGGTGTGGAGCGTGTTCAGTGTGGGGTTTGTTTCAGTGTGATGTCTGTTCAGGTGTGGAGTGAGTGTGTTCAGGTGTGGAGTGAGTGTGTTCAGGTGTGGAGTGAGTATGTTCAGGTGTGGAGTAAGTGTGTTCCAGTGTGAGGTGTGTTCAGGTGTGGGGAGTGTTGAGGTGTGGAGTGTGTTAAGCTGTGAAGTGTATTCAGCTGTGAGGTGTGTTCAGGTGTGAGGTTTGCTAAGATGTGGAGCGTGTTCAGGTGCAGAGTGTGTTCAGGTGTGAGGTGTGTTCAGGTGTGAAATGTGTTCAGGTATGACGTTTGCTAGGGTATGGAGTGTGTTCAGGTGTGGAGTGTGTTCAGGTGTGGAGTGAGTTTCGGTGTGTAGAGTGTTCAGTGTGAGGTGTGCTAAGATGCGGAGTTGTTCAGGTATGAGTTGTGTTCAGGTGTGAAGTGTGCTCAGTGTGGGGTTTGTTCAAGTGTGGAGTATGTTCCGGTGTGGAGTGTGTTCAGGTGTGGAGTGTGTTCAGGTGTGGAGTGTATTCAGGTGTGGAGTGTGTTCAGGTGTGGAGTGTGTTCAGGTGTGGAGTGTATTCAGGTGTGGAGTGTGTTCAGGTGTGGAGTGTGTTCAGGTGTGGAGTGTGTTCAGGTGTGGAGTGTGTTCAGTGTGGGGTTTGTTCAAGTGTGGAGTATGTTCCGGTGTGGAGTGTGTTCAGGTGTGGGGTGTGTTCAGGTGTGGAGTGTGTTCAGGTGTGGGGTTTGTTCAAGTGTGGAGTATGTTCCGGTGTGGAGTGTGTTCAGGTGTGGAGTGTGTTCAGGTGTGGAGTGTGTTCAGATGTGGAGTGTGTTCAGGTGTGGAGTGTGTTCAGGTGTGGAGTGTATTCAGGTGTGGAGTGTATTCAGGTGTGGAGTGCATTCAGGTGTGGAGTGTGTTCAGATGTGGTGTGTGTTCAGGTGTGAGGTTTGCCTCAGGTGTGGAGGGTGTTCAGGTGCAGAGTGTGTTCAGCTGTGAGCTGTGTTCAGATATGGAGTGCGATCAGGTGTGTGGTGAGTTCAGGTGTGGAGTGAGTGTGTTCAGGTGTGGAGTGAGTTTAGGTGTGAGGTGTGTTCAGCTGTGGGGAGTGTTCAGGTGTGAGGTGTGTTCAGGTGTGAAGTGAGTGTCTTCAGGTGTGAGGCATGTTCTGCTGTGGGGAGTGTTCAGGTGTGAGGTGTATTCAGGTGTGAGGTGAGTGTGTTCAGGTGTGAGGCATGTTCTGCTGTGGGGAGTGTTCAGGTGTGAGGTGTGTTCAGGTGTGAGGTGAGTGTGTTCAGGTGTGAGGCATGTTCTGCTGTGGGGAGTGTTCAGGTGTGAGCTGTGTTCAGGTGTTAGGTGTGTTCAGGTGTGAGGTGAGTGTGTTCAGGTGTGAGGCATGTACTGTTGTGGGGAGTGTTCAGGTGTGAGCTGTGATCAGGTTTGAGGTGTGTTCAGGTGTGAGGTTTGATAAGATGTGGAGGGTGTTCAGGTGCAGAGTGTGTTCAGGAGTGAGGTGTGTCCAGGTGTGGAGTGTGTTCAGCTGTGGGGTGTGCTCAGCTGTGAGGTGTGTTCAGGTGTGAAGTGAGTGTATTCAGGTGTGGGGTGTGTTCAGGTGTGAAGTGAGTGTATTCAGGTGTGGGGTGTGTTCAGGTGTGTAGCGTGTTCAGGTGTGAGGTTTTCTGAAATGTGTAAGGTGTTCAAGTGCAGAGTGTTCAGGTGTGAGGTGTGTCCAGGTGTGGAGTGCGTTCAGGTGTGTTGTGAGTTAAGGGGTTCAGTGTGTTGACATGTGAGGCATGTCCAGCCTTGGGGGGTGTTCAGGTGCGGAGGGTGCTCAGGTGCGGAAGGTGCTCAGGTGCATAGGGTGCTCAGGTTTAAGGTGTGTTCAGGTGTGGAGTGTGTTAAGGTGTGGAGTGTGTTCAGGTGTGAGGTTTGCTACGGTGTGGAGGATGCTCAGGTGTAAGGTGTGTTCAGCTGTGAGGTGTATTCAGGTATGGAGTGCGATCAGGTTTGAGGTGCAGTCAGGTGTTCAGTGTGTTGAGATGTGCCGTGCATTCAGGTGTGGGGTGTACTAAGATATGGAATGGTTCAGGTGTGAGGTGTATTGAGGTGTGAAATGTGTTCAGTGTGGGGTGTGTTCAGGTGTGAGGTGTGTTCAGGTGTGAGGTGCATTCAGGCGTAGGCTGTGTTCAGGTGTGAGGTTTGCTATGGTGTGGAGTGTGTTCAGGTGTGGGGAGTGTTCAGGTGTGAGGTGTGCTTAGATATGGAATTGTTCAGGTGTGAGGTGTATTGAGGTGTGGAATGTGTTCAGGTGTGAGGTGTGTTCAGGTGTGAGGTGTGTTCAGGTGTGAGGTGCATTCAGGTGTAGGCTGTGTTCAGGTGTGAGGTTTGCTGTGGTGTGGAGTGTGTTCAGGTGTGGATTGTGTTCTGGTATGGGGTGTGTTCAGGTGTGGAGTGTGTTCAGCTGTTAGGTGTGTTCAGGTGTGGAGTGTATTCACTGTGGGGTTTCTTCAAGTGTGAAGTGTGTCCAGGTGTGGAGTGTTATCAGGTGTGAGGTGTGTTCAGGTGTGAGCTGTGTTCAGGTGTGGAGTGTGTTCAGTGGGGAGCTGGTTCCAGTGTGAAGTGTGCCCAGGTAGGAGTGTGATCAGGTGTGAGGTGTATTCAGATGTGAGGTGTGTTCAGGTGTGAGGTTTGCTAAGATATGCAGGGTGTTCAGGTGCAGAGTGTGTTCAGGTGTGAGGTGTGTTCAGGTGTGAGGTGTGCTAAGGTGTGGAGTGGGTTCAGGTGTGGAGTAGATTGAGGTGTGTGGTGTGTTCAGGTGCGAGGTGTGCTAACGTGTGGAGTGGATCAGGTCTGATGTGTGTCCAGCTGTGGAGTGTGTTCAGATGTGGAGTGTGTTCAGGCATGGAGAGTGTTCAGGTGTGGAGTGTGTTCAGGTGTGGAGTGTGTTCAGGTGTGGAGTGAGTGTGTTCAGGTGTGGGGTGAGTGTGTTCAGGTGTGGGGAGTGTTCAGGTGTGGGGTGTGTTCAGGTGTGGGGAGTGTTCAGGCGTGGGGAGTGTTCAGGTGTGGGGTGTGTTCAGGTGTGGGGTGTGTTCAGGTGTGGAGTGTGTTCAGGTGTGGAGTGTGTTCAGGTGTGGGGAGTGTTCAGGCATGGAGTGTGTTCAGGCATGGAGAGTGTTCAGGTGTGGAGTGTGTTCAGGTGTGGAGTTAGTTCAGGCGTCAGGCGTGCTCAGCTATGGGGTGTGTTCAGGTGTGGGTGTGTTCAGGTGTGAAGTTTGCTAAGATGTGTAGGGTGTTCAAGTGCAGAGTGTTCAGGTGTGAGGTGTGTCCAGGTGTGGAGTGCGTTCAGGTGTGTGGTGAGTTAAGGGGTTCAGCGTGTTGACGTGTGAGGTGTGTTCATCTGTGGAGTGTGTTCATCTGTGGAGTGTGTCCAGGTGTGGAGTGTGTTCAGGTGTGAGCTGTGTTCAGGTGTGGAGTGTATTCAGTGTGGAATTTGTTCAAGTGTGAAGTGTGTCCAGGTGTGGAGTGTGATCAGGTGCGGAGTGTGTTCAGGTGTGGGGTGTGATCAGACGTGGGGTGTGTTTAGGTGTGTTCAAGTGTGGTGAGGTGTGGAGTGTGTTCAGGTGTTGTGTGTTTTCAGGTGTTGGTTGTGTTCAGGTGTGAGGTATGTTCAGGTGTTGAGTGTGTTCAGGTGTTGGGTGTGTTCTGGTGTGAGGTGTGTTCAGGTGTTCGGTGTGTTCAGGTGTGAGGTGTTTCCAGCTGTGGAGTGTTTTCAGGTGCGAAGCGTGTTCAGGCGTGGGGTGTGTTCAGGTGTGGAGTGGGCTCAGGTGTGGAGTGGGCTCAGGTGTGTGGTGAGTTCAGGTGTGTGGTGAGTTCACATGTAGAGTGTGTTCAGGTCAGGGGTGTGTTCAGGTGTGGAGTGTGTTCAGTTGTGTGGTTCCTTAAGGTGTGTGATTTCTTGAGCTGTGTGGTTCATTCATGTGTGTCCAGAAGTTTGAAGTCAGGACAAACTCCTTCTAGACCTGTCACATTCCACTCCGTGCAGACTTTATCACCTCTCGAAAGCTCTAGAAAGCACCAAACATGTGTACAATTGTTGCAACAGCCAATCAAAACTCATCAGTAATTAGCCTGAAAGTGCTTTGTGATAAACTCTTTAAATGGTGTTGGTAGTAGGTGAGGTTGCAGCACTGCCTTTCCTGCTGCTCACTGCGTATTTATCTGTCTGACATTAAGGGAGGGCATTAGCTGAAGGATTGGACTCCAAAATGGCAGCACTGGTGCCAAATCAGCTGGTTTACATAGCGATCTGCCTACTCTGCTTACATCCAGTGGATGCTCACATCACCCTCACTAATGACCTCGCCAATATGATGCCTGGCACAACTCGCTCCAGAAGTGTACATAGGCACCATAGATGCCATTTTGCACCTCTAGGCACTCATATCACCCAAAAAATGAATACTGCGGATCTGAATTTTGCACCCATAACCTTTGTTAAAACTCAGATAGCCAGGCAGTGAAAGTTGGAGCCTGTTCTTTATCTATTTATAAGCTTTAATTTATAGAGAGACACATTGTACATTGTGCACCTCCAACCAACAATCACACTTTTAACCTGTTCCTCCATATATGAGCAGAGTTGAGTTCCCCAGCTAATGCCTGCTAATGGAATACAATTAACAACCAATTAATATGCAATTAACAACTTCTGGATTGCTAGTCCAGTAGCTGAAGAATTAGACTACCATAGCCATTGTCTGTTCTCATTGTGAAAACTATACTCTGTTCATTGATCCATTTTATGTAAATTAAACCCTTTATTGGCTTGGAAGTCTTATCTCAGCTGAATAGAATATTCATCCAATTCTCTTCTGTCAAAAAAGGAGAATGCAGTTGGTGGCTTGGGCAATCTTACAGTGGGCCATATCGCTATCAAGGGCTGTATGATATGATCTAGAGGTCAGGCAATTGTTTAACTAACATTGGACGGTAAAAGATGCATTCCCATTCATTGGGTATATAAGTCTACTCAAGGCAATGACCAGAGAAGTTCTATTTGACAGAATATCTGATACAAAAACCAACAGTTGTGACAGAGGCATATGTGGGTAGGTGGTATATTTAGATGTGAAGTATATTCAGGGGATGGTATATTCATTCCGTCATATACAGAAAATACATAGGTGATGGGTGATGATTGTCTTGACTTACGCTTCTCTTGGTCCTCCCCGGGAGAGGTCAAAGACTTGCCGTGGGTTCAGCCACCACATGAACATCTGGAGGACCTTGTTTCCCTGCCACAGAAATTTAAAAAGCCACAGAGTGAAAAAGTAAAATGACAAGGAGCGAGGGACATGGTGGGATCAGACCCATGATGGGTGGTCATCATTTCTCTTTGACTCAAAGCCTACCCAAACGAGATAAGGCAGGTGTAACATTCAGTTCACAGATGTGCTAGTTACACTCTGAGCACCCTGACAGCCCTGTCGATGTCCCTATCAGTTGCATCTCCTGTGCACCAGACCATGGAAGAAAGATCTGAAATAGGACCACAAAGAAGGGCTTAGTTTTGTGTCCCTATGGTGTGTCTCTCACTGGTAGGGTTAGAACTGGGCACAGGACATGCAAGATTATTGCACCCTCTGTGTCTTTCCAGCCATCATACAATTGCACCAATACTTCATAACCTTACTCAAATAAAGTGGGTATTGATGATTTTTGTGCACGCGCGCACACACACACAACCCAGGAGGGATTGACTTCAGGTTGGATGTTGGGCCAACCAGCAAAGGGCAAGCCGAAATTCAAATCTCGAAATTTGCTCCAGACTTGGCCTGTACCGCCCAATGAAGTGGCTGCTCTTAAGCTCTGCCCAGTCCATAAGGAGAGCATCCCAGTAGCACGTGGGTGCTTGCTCCCAAGAAGCCAACTAACATTAGGCAGGGAATTAGGAGGGCAAGTTCAATCTCTTGCCCACATGTTCTGCCAGCTGCAGTTCCTTTACAGCCAACAGTGAATCCACAGACAGAATGGTAGAACAGCCTATTCAAATAACAATCAATCTAAAAGTGATGAATTGGTGTTGGATATTGGGTTGACTGGTGAGCTGTTGGATAGTTAAATTTCAGTAAGCCTCTCCCACCCCTGCTTTAAGCCTCCATCCCACCCCCCAACCCCCACCCCTCCACTTACCTGGTTTCCGCCACTCTTTGGATTTACAAACACCAGGAGTGGTTTCATCAAGGGTGACGAGATGGGTTTGATTATAAATGGCTTCCATTTGCTTTCCTGTAAAACAAGACTCAAGACATTAATCCAGTCAGTCTCTTTTGGGGGGAGCAAGGTGGTACTGTATACGGCCCAGTACCTTCCTTGCCCAAGTGAAATTTTGTGTACACGTGCCACTGAGAGCTATGGGAGGCCAACCTGCTCGGCACACTGTCAACTATTAACGTGAAACCCTGAATAGATTTCACCCTCGTCCCTCTCAATATCAAAAAGAAATGCGCAGCCCCATTCCACCAAATCGTTTGCCTCTCCCACTCCCTGCCACGGCCTCCCCACCCCCACCCCCACCCCCCTGCAAAGATTCTCCCTCCGTTTCCTGACGCCACTGACTCGTTTTGCAGTCAGGGCGTTAGGCACCCTCTGGTACCTCATTATTCATGCATGAGTCTTGACAGTGTGTTGGCAGGTTCTTCGACCAAGGAGGATATCACAGCCAAGCCCAGTGCTGTTCTTACCCAACATGCACTCAATGGCTAACCCGATGTTATTTGGGCAGCCAAAACCTTGGTTTATAAATTCCAGCAGAGGTGTTACACAGCAGTAATTCCTTTGCACCAGTGGAGTTAAAACAGAAATTGAGCCAACTAGTGGTGGGGTGGGGGGTGCAGGGGGTGGTTGGGCACAAGGGTGAGGAGGTGCTTAGATGGGATGCAAAACAATCTCAGTAACCCTGAAAGTGCCTAATAGTCGTTTGGTGCACTTCAAATTTCCTGTCATTGTCTGGTTCCTTCTCTTTGGGCGTGACTGCTGTTAAATAGCCCTGTGGACCTGGAGCTGACCCAGTCACTGTGATAAGTGTCTGGTTAAGGAGGTGACTAGACATGCTGGGTGCAAGTGAAACACTGCACTTACCGAATCTGAAACCTGGAAACCCAACATGGTAGGATTCTGCTAAGATAAAGAATTAGATTATTTTGTGTGTTGTGTCAACTATTTATCAATACACACACACATTTTTAGAATGGATAAAGGGAATAGATCAAAGTGATCCTAGACTTGTACTCCCCTTTAAAGTAACCAGTTCAGGTCCAACTTGGGGAGTGAATTTCTTTGGAGTTTCTGGCACAACTTTGAGAGAGGCCTCCATTTATAGACATTGGGGGGTTAATGCCGATGTTAATCCATCAAAGTTACGACAGGAGAGCATGGGTATCTCTGAGGGAATTTCAGGCAGGTACAGCCAGCAGTTACAAAATTTTCAGAATATGATGTGGCACTGCCTGGAAATGACACGACAAAGCCATCTAAAAGTAGACCAATTGGAATGACACCCCTAAATGTCTACATCATGGTTGGTTGAGACAAGCGACTTCCTAAAATTCCCAAGGAACTCTAGGGGTTAATGGCTGAATTTCTTACTGATATCAGTTCAGATGCCTTGCACTGTTAGGTTTGATAACGATTGGGTTGAGTCTCTTAGAGCACATTAACCCTGGTGTTAATAGCTGTATCTCTTAATGGGCACAGTACCCGTTGGGTTAATAGTTGTATCTCTTAATGGGCACAGTATCCACTGGGTTAATAGTTGTGTTGCTTACTGGGCACTGTTCCCTTGGGTTAATGGTCATATCCCTCACTGGACTCAGTACCCCTTGTTTTCATGATTATATCTGTTCCTGGTTTTAATCTAGCTCCCTCACACTATGTGGCTCAATAACTCCGTGGGGTTATGTAGATGTATCTGCCACATAAAGTCTAAAATACATAATGGGAAGGTAAAGTTGTGGTAAAACTGATTTGGCTCTGAAAGGGGCCCCTCAGGGTGGCTCTTCTCTTTACATTTAAGTATAAACCAGGTCCTTGGCCTGACTCACGTCTGCTCCTTTCCTGCTGGTTTTTCTCTTCAATGATGTCCTCTTTTTCCTTCTACTTGAAGACTTGAAGGAGTTCTGTGCAGAGGCAATGATCAGAAACAGGATGTCACCACAGGTGTTTAATGCTGGTTTCTGACAGAGCTGTCACCACCCTCCGAATAAAACATGACACTGATGTAAAAGTCAATTTCCTGTAATCAGAAACCCAAAGGTATGCCCCCAGTATATGTTTCATCTGGTGGCATTGCAGCGGGTCCAGAGAAACCACATCTCAGACCCAATCCGAATATTTTAACACCAGTGAGTCCTGTTGAAAAAGACAATCTAGCTTCTGTTCTGATTTGTCAGAAATTCTCACTTCAGTCAGCAAAGTACCTACGCGTAATTATGGTTCATTGTGCTTTCTTCTGTTCATGGCACATAGCTCCACATGAATTAACAGTGTTTAATAATTAACTTGGCCAAGTGGCTATTCATCACCTGTCAGCATAGACTGTGGCTGTCAGCAGACTGTATGACTGTGGAAGCAAGTCTCCTGACCACATTCTGTCCTTAACCTATGTCCATAAACTGGTCATTGGACATTGACCAATAGTGGAAACATGGGTGATTTTATCTCTTCCTTCCTAGGCCAGAACTATGAGGACCTATCCTTGATCCTGCCCTGCCTTAGCTTCGCCCAGCAAAGATCAGTGATCAAACCTGAGCCCTTCTGTAGAGGTCAGTACAATGCAAAGCAATATGCTTAATCACCGAACCACCTTTGTGTTCTGTACAATTAGAATATTTATATAACAGACAATGGCATGTATATGATACTCAAAAACATTTCAAAGGCTGCAGAACGTGTATACAAATGTGGGCAATGCTCCCTAGCCCTATCACATACAATAAAGAATATTGGTAGGTAACACGGCAATTAATCAGAGGAGGAAGAGGTTCCATGAACATCCTCACCCTCAACCATAGTGGATCCTAACATATCAATGCAAGGAACAAGGGTGAACTCTTAGTCAGTATTCAGTCAAAAGTGGATGGTGCTATTTGCCCCTCACTCGAGGTTCCCATCAGGGTAGTTGCCAATGTCCAGCCAGTTTGAATTACTCAAGTGGTTGAGTGCACTGGAAGGTAGCAGAGGCTATGGAGTCATGCAACATTCCAGTTGAAATGCTCAGAATATGTGCATCAATGCAAGATAACACTCCAGCCAGGCTGTTCCAGTACAACTACGACATTGGCAGCTATCCAACAATTCAAAGGATTAGCGGGTATGCTCCACTCACAAAAATTAGGACAATTCCAGGCCAGCCAGTTATGTCCCAATCAGCCTCCACCCGATCAACAGCAAAGTGATGAAAGGAGCCATCAATACTGCCATCAAGCAAGACTAACTGACATCTGCTCACTAAGCCTGAGGTTCAGGACCACTAGAATGACTTGGCTCCAGATCACATCACAAGCATGATTTAAGAGTTGAATGTCAGAGGAGAGAAAAGAACAACTGCCTATGTCAGCAAAGGACCATTCAACCATGTATGGCGCCAAGGAACCCTAGCAAAACAGAGGAAATGGTGATTGAAGGAAAAACCCTTCAGTGCTGGAGTCACACCTGACACAAAGGAAGATGGCCTTGATTTTAGAAGCCAATCATTTCAGCTCTAAGATACTGCTGCATGAGTTCCTCAGGAAGTAGTCGGTGGCCAATCATCTTCTGCTGATTCATTAATGACACTCCCTCTGTCATTAGGTCAGAAGTGGGGCTATTTGCTGCCACGCCTACAGTGCTTAGCTGCATTAAAGAAGGAAGAAATTCATGCCAACCTACAGCTGGGCAAGCTTAAGGTTGGATGGGCAAGTCCATTAATTACTTTGACTACTTTGTCAATGGCTTCAATTGGCCATTGAGAGGTTGGCGGGCACACAGCTGATTCTGCTGAGCCCCCGCCGACCTGAAAATTGAAATGAGGCAGGGTGACATCGGGAATTCTGCCCGACATCATCCCGCTCATTTTACGTGTTGGCGAGTGGGGCCCGCCCCCTGCTCGCCGACCGGGAAATCCTGGCCAAAGTGTCACACCATCCACCTACAAGGCTCAAGTTTGAGGCACTTAATGAATATTCACGACTTGTTTAAATGGGTGTGACAACAACAACATTCAAGCTGTTTAGTAGCAACCAAGATAGAGCAGCTTGATTGATCCATGTACTCCATCACCGCTGGTTATGTACTAACTACAGGGTGCACTGTAGCAACTCAACAAGGTTACTTTGACAGTGCCTTCCTCTGCTGCAACCTCTATTGTTGAGAACGAGAAGAGCAAAAATGTTGTGGGCACATCATTGAGTTCCCATCCAAGTCATGCACCATCCTGACTTGAACAGATGTTGTGGCTTTAAATTGTTACTTGGTCAAAATCCTGGAAATCCCTACCATATCCCATTGTGGGAGTGCCAACTCCACATAGACTGCAGCAGTTCGAGAAGGCTCAGCGCCACCTTGTGGGGGCAAGTAAGGATGTGCAATAAATGCAACCGTGCCAGGGCCATCTGCACCCCGAGAATAATTGGACAGAATGCTAATGCACACATCGTATGTCTGGAATCATCAGCTGGAGTCTTCTAAAAAATCAACTAAAGGAGCACAAGGGTACTCTAGAGCAGATGCACACAAAAAAGGCAAAATGATTCAATATGAAACCATATTAGCCTGTCCCAATAAACTTCAAACTAAACACAAAAAACTGAATTGAAGGAACACAATAGGCAGGATTCTTCTGCTGGGGGTAGGCATTGAAAGTCAGGATCAGTCCCAGGTACTGACTCCACATCTGGGGGCAGTTACCTGCCCCAATTTTTATGTGGGTGCCCCATTGTGGGAAACATGGGCAGGACTGTGCGCGTGCAGGCCTGTTTTAAAGACACCGTGGCAATCATTACCATAGCTGCCGTTTCATTGTATTACCTGCTGTTGGAAACGTGTCTCAGAAGAGCCAGAGGCTTGGATAGTTCCCCCAACTATGTT
The DNA here is from genome assembly GCF_964194155.1 of Cetorhinus maximus. Taxonomy (NCBI): domain Eukaryota; kingdom Metazoa; phylum Chordata; class Chondrichthyes; order Lamniformes; family Cetorhinidae; genus Cetorhinus; species Cetorhinus maximus. The sequence continues at coordinate 74,751,153 of NC_135900.1, read as the reverse complement.
TGACAGCTTTCCCCACCACACCCCCTCAACTTATGAGCCCACAATACCAGATAGGTGAGGACCTCCGCACTGCCCAAGCACATTTTGACCACTCTCACTGCAACATGCTGTCAGGGAGTCGGAATAATTTTCACAATGTTATTGGAACTTATTGTAAAGTAGAGTAATAGTTTATGTGTGTGTGTGTCTGTGTCTGTCTGTGTGTGTGAATGGCTTAATTGAATTAAGGGCAGCTAGTCTGAAGGCTTTGATGTAATAGGAGAAAAGCTAGGGTTGAAATGTTAAGTCGGTAAACGTAGGTTTAAATGGAACATTCGCATTTTTAAATAAACCAGACTCATTGATTTCAAAAGAGACGGAGTGAAATATTACACCTAGCCAGGAGAAATTAAGAAACAGTGTGTTTATTTTCCCAAAGATTAGTGGTAAAATTGGTGGATTAAAATTAGAGATTTTAATTATTAGAAAGGTAAAGTCCAAAGGCATAGTGAAACAATGGGAATTTGCATTCAAAGGGGAAAATATGGATAAAGAAGAGAATGTGACGTGGAAGGGGGGCCATTCTATGATCTAAAGCTAGCATGGAAAAGCCTCCAGCATCTAGGCCTCAAGCTGCTGTCTACAAGGAACTGAAGTTAAGAAAACTCATCTTGAATTGGATTGTTCAAGGTATTGTGTTTCTTTGCCTGGGTCTTTTAAAATCTATGTGTCTTACTATTGCCTTAACTGAAGTGTAACTGGGAGTTAGATTAACTAGGGGATTTAGAAGTTATAGAAGTAATTTGTAGATCTATGTGTGTACTTAAAATAACTTCTTCTATTAATAAAAGTTTAATTTAGTTTTGTAAGAAACCTATAAGACTTGGTAGTCTTATTACTACTGAATTCAAGCCACGCATCTCGAAATTTATACAAATTGAAAAACAGTTGTGGCAGTTGTTTCAAGTTTCCCTTTGGGATTTGAGCAGTTCAGCATTTACCATCGGCTGTGCCATAACACATGCATAGAACCGATGCTACTTATTTGCCAATGGCCAAGCCTCCTTCTGTGCTGTTCACTCTTTAGTGAGGCCCATCTAATTCCCTGGGACGGCCTGATTGGCTATCTGCTGTGTATCCAACTTCATTCACGTGCTTTGCCCCACATGTAGCTTGTGTATCCCCGTCTAAATCAGAACATGCCCCTTAACGAGCTCTCAATGAGCTCTAACCATCTTAACTGGTGTCTTTAATGAACTGGATGGGATCTCCTGGGCCATTCTCCTCTTGTCCTGGTGAAATATCCCAGCACCAGGAATGGTGTCGGGAAAGTGGCACACTGGACATTTCTGGCATTTTCAACTCCTCCCACCTATGTGTCCACCCCCTGAAAATTTAGCCCGATGTACCTAAAACAGAAAACACCAGTAAACACAAGACTAGCCTGGTCTGAACATAAATAACATTGAATTGCTGGTTCTGCAAGGGGCATCATCATTAAAAAGATAGCAGCCCAAAGCCACCTCATACAAAGCACTGCAGATGCTACACAATTGCCCAGTTTCGGAAATGCTCACCAATTGAGTTTGGTGACAGTGGGCACAGGTGAGGCTGTGATAAAAGAAATAAAATTTTTAAAAATCATAAAAATGAATCTGTGATAAAATCTGGTAAAAAAAATTGAGCATGGGTTAAAAAAACACTACTTAATTGTAAAATAGGAGGTCTACGTTGTTGAGTGAAGTGAAGACTGGGTCAAGTATGATGTTTATTCAGCAGCTTTTTTTTGAGAATTAGGTGGGATTATTAAGATTGACGAAATATGTGCACAGGCCCAGTTGTGTCAGATGATTCCAGATGTGTGGTTTGCTTGCTATACATTCAAAAAATCATTCTGTAAAAATGAGAAATTCTCATACCAGTGAGAGTTTACCAAAATTTCTCAAATCAGAGATGGGTGAGTAATAATCTATTGTGGAACTTCTTGCAGTCAAACACTATGAGAGGTGTTTGCTGCAACCACTTTGGTTAATCCTTGAGATGAAATGGTTTAAGGTGAAAGTGACTGATGTTTATACATTAGGGTATAAGCATACCAACCCATGTGATGCGATACAAAGATTGCTAACCTTGCATGAACAGCACTGATTTTTTTTCCTGTTAACCTGGGAGGTCACATGAGTATTTCACATCTGGAACACTGTGTCCAGTTTTGGTCTCCACATTTAAGAAAGGATATACTTGCATCGGAGGTGGTGCAGCAAAGGTTCAATAAATTGGTCCATGGGATGACGGGTTTTTCCTATGATGAGAGGCTGAGTAAATTGGGCTTATATTCTCTGGAGTTTAGAAGAATGAGAGGCAATCTCATTGAAAATTACAGAATTCTTAAAGGGTTTGACAGGATAGGTGCTAAGAGATTGTTTCCATTGGTCGGGGAATCTAAATCACGGGGGCACAGTCTCAGGATAAGGAGCCGATCGTTTAGGACTGAGGTGAGGAGAAATTACTTCACTCAAAGGTTTGTGAACCTTTGGGATTCTCTACCCCAGAGGGTTGTGGATTCTCCATCTTTGAATAGATTTAAGGCTGGGACAGATGGATTTTTGGTCTCTCAAGGAATTAAGGCATATGGGGAGCGGATGGGAAAGTGGAGTTGAAGCCCAAGATCAGCCATGATTGTACTGATCGGTGGAGCAGGCTTGATAGGCTGTGTGGTCCAGTCCTGCTCCTATTTCTTGTGTTCTTGTCAGCATAACCAAGCTGCGCATTAATTAGAAAAGGTTCATAAGGAAATGGGAAATTCCTGGGATGGATTTTCTCTTCTTCTTTATCAATATTATGTAGTTGAAATAAGCTATTTAGAAGCCAAACTGAATCTCGTCAGGGGTCAGGACTTGTTCTTCAAGAGCTCAGGAGGTTAGAGTTGCCCAGGAGGTAGGAGAAATATGGGCAAAGACATTCTTCTGTGCATCTAGGTGATGAACATAAACATGTTCATCATTAATACATTTAAAATTCTCCCCTCACTACCACACTGAAGGACCCTTCCTCCACCTTTTATCATTCCAACTCTCTCTTCTCCCTTTCAAACCGAATGTAAAATTCAATCAAATTATGGTCACTATTCACGAGATGTTCCATTACAATCAGATTATTAACAGGATCCAAACCGGCTGATGAAGCCAAAACCAAGACACAGAGCATTTCTTTACTGAGAGAGTTTATTGACTTGTTCAATTTCACAGCTCTCCTCCCCATTCCCAGGCTGTCCCAGCTATCCACTCTTTATGCTCTGTTACTAAAACAAAAATGTGAAAGGAAACTTACAAAATCAAATCAAAATATCATTTCTGGTGGTGATGGTGCACCCCAGCCCCCGCTGTGCCCACCTATCACGGAAGGCTTCTAGTGTAATGGTGGACACTGTGTGCTCCATCTCTAGGGCACCCAGCCACAAACATAGCCACGGTAGAGGGGCAGACAGTCGGGCTGGGTCACCCCCTTCGACCGCCCGTTGCCTGGACCTATTGATGGCCAGGCCCAGGAGCAGGCCTAGAAGGAGGTTCTCCTTCCACACCAGGTGCCCTCTATTTATATATGCTCAAAGACAATTAATATTCCTCGCCTGTTTCTCTTAACCTTAAAATGTAATTGACATGAGATTAACAAGATAGTTAATTAATTCTTTTATTTTATTCATTATTATATCCCGAATGAATTCTTTCTCAGTTTCAAAACACACTGGCCAGAATTTTACCCTTGGCGATCGGCGGATGTGTGACCGATTGGGAAGCGACCTGCCACCTGCAATCGGCCCCCGACCGCGATTTCACACTGGCGGGCTAATTAAGGCCCACTGAATGTGAACAGCGACTTCCCAATGGCCAGGAAGGGCCTGGCTGGGGCCTGTCAGCCAATGGGTCCAATGGTGACTTGGCAGGGAGTTTAAAAGCGGTACAGGCAGCTCCTTGAAGGCTGCCAAGGAGGAACATATTTTCTGCGTTCTCCAGGCCGAAGCCATGAACTCAAATGCAGCTGGAGATGCCAGGCGTGAGGGAAGGTCGGGTGGGCACTCGGCCTCCAGCTTTCAGACAAGTGCCTTGCGGTGCTCTTGGAGGAGGAGGCTGCCAGGAGGGACACTCTCATCCCCAGAGATGGAAGGAGGAGGCCACCGCACCTGACAAAAAGAGCTTGGGAGGAGGTGGCAGCCCAGGTCAGCATCCATGATGTTGTGCGGCGCACGTTGGTGCAGTGCCACAAAAGGTTTAATGGCCTGCTGCGCTCAGGAAAGGTGAGTACCGTGTTGGCATGGATCAGTGTGGTGAAGTGCTAAGGTCTGGCCATCCCCCGTGGAGCTCAGGTGTGTTAGAGTCTGAGTGCCAACTGGCAATGATGCCAGAGCTGGCCAAGGGGGTGAGTCCTGGCTGCTTAGGCTGAGTGCCCTGTGGCTCGAGGGCCACAACTTGGATGTGCCCTGCAAGGTGTTCCTCAGGTGGGGTTGGCCAGGCTGCAATGGCGCTGCAGGTAGAGAGTGAAATAATCCACGCTCCTCTCTCCTTTCAGGAGAAGATGACCCATAACAACATTGCGAGGTCATGGAGGAGCCCCAAACCTCTTAATGCTAACCAGATTTGAGCAGGACACCTTGGAGCTGGAGAGGCGCCATGCACTTCAGTCAGCCGGTCGTGGAGAGGCTGGGGTGTCAGGCGAAGGTAAGAGTGCAGTGCACAGAGGTGAGAGTTTTGGATGGTGCAAACATTCTTGTGTAGTCTCATCATTGGTGGGAGCCGCAAAACTGGATTCCCCATTGATCATTGAAAGACATTGGCACCATGATGCAGATCTCCATTGTCTCACCAGGGTGCCTGGCATGCACAGTGACAGTGTGATGACTTAAACTAATGACATGTTGTTGTTCTCCCTTAGATTTGCCTGCAGGCACCCATTTGCAGGACTCCTAAGAGCCACCCCTGATGCCAGAGGACTGTTGGGCTTCAGATGCACCTGCATCACACCTGCTCTCTGAACCAGGCACCAGCGCAGATACCAGGTGGCGGTTAGATCTTCGGCTAGAATGTCGGAGAACAGCGGTGAGGACATTTCAAACTCACTTGAGGAGCAGGTGGAGGGAGAGGGTACCCAGGGCGCTGGCAATTGGAGGACTGCTGGAGACCAGGACGATGTTCTGTCGAAGGCTGATGATGAGCCTCTGGAGCCGTCTATTAGGCGGCAGATGCTGGATGTCCAGCGGATGTGCAGGAGGATCTGGCAGAGATACATGAGGGTATGCGTACCATGGTCTCTGTTGTGGAGGAGTCCATGTGGAGCATGAGCACTGTGTTGACCCTCATCGCCAAGCACTCAGCCTCCTCCATGGAGAGAGTGGCGACTATCAGGGAGAGGCAGCTCCAGGGGCAGAATCAGGGGTTCCTGGGGTTGCGCTCAGATCTGCAAACCCTCACACAGGCAATGTCCTCAGGTGGTCAGTGCCAGTGTGGGAGATGGATGAAGCACCTAGTATCCCAGCTAGGTGTCTGTCCATCAATGGAGAGCAGGAAGGTCCAGAGCGATCTCACATTGGTGCACAAGCTGCCTGTTGTCTCTGCGGGCTCCTCTCAGGGCGCTCTGGATGACGACAGCAGCTTCTCCGCCCCTCTGCCAGTGACCATGGCATCTGATGAGGCTGCGATAACTGGGGAGATGCCAGCCGTGGCACTGGCTGCTCCCTCCCAGGCGGGGCCAGCACAGGCTCCACTGGCCAGAAGACAACCGCCAAGGTCATCGAGGCCAACAGGACAGCAGAGTCAGCAGCTGTCTGCAATGCTGCTGTCAGCGAGGGGGAGTGGGTGGGGCACCAAGACGTAGCACTCGCCAATGTAAGTTAATGGCACCACGAGCACAGGAGGGACTGGTCACGGGTGACCTTCTGTTCTGTAATGTTTTGTTTATGTTTATTGGTTTGGAATGTAGACCAGGGAAGGTTATGTTAATTTGTTTGGATTCTCAAAATGAGATATATTTTGTTTTTGTTGTAATGGTCTGAGTATGCTTTACCTTTTCATTTTTTTGGTGCCGGGTATACCAGTCTGTAATGCTGGATGTGAGTGGCTCTAAACTTTATTGCACAGGCACTGAGTGGACTTTAGGTTCAAATGAAAGGGTCATTTCAGACATCCAGATTGGAGGCGGCAGCCCTGGCATGAGGTTGAAGCAGATCTTTGACAGCCTAGCTGAAGGAGCATTGGATCAAGGCATCCCTGGTGTCCCCGCCTCCTTGAAGGATATAGAGGTCTGCCTCCACCCCTTCAACGTTCTCCTTACTGGGCTCCTCTTCTGACTCACTACTGGATTCATCCTCTGTGGCCTGTGGAATTGCATCAATATCCTCTTCCTCCAGCGGGTCACCCCTTGCCTGTGCCAGATTGTGGAGAGCGCAGCATGCGACCACTATCAGTGACACCCACTCTGGGGGTATTGTAGTGCTCCCCCTGAACGGTCCAGGCATCGGAAGCACATCTTCAGAAGAAGTGCTCTCTATCTATTCTCTCTATCACCGTGCTTGTGGAGGCATGGCTCCTATTATAACACTGCTCTGCCTCTGTTCCTGTGTGGCGGAGGAGTGTCATGAGCTACCTCTTCAACTGATAGCCCTTGTCACCCAGCAGCCATCCATCCAGTCGGGCTGGAGCATTGAAGAGCCTCGGCACCTGGGAGTGTCTGAGGATATAGGCGTCATGGGATCTGCCAGGGTACCTTGCACAGACCTGCAGAATCTATGTCCTATGGTCAAACACTATCTGGACATTCATGGAGCGGAAGCCCTTCCTGTTGACGAAGGCGCCTGGCTGACCTGCTGGTGCCTTGATGGCCACATGTGTGCAGTCGATGGCACCCTGGATGTGGGGGAACCCAGTAATCGCTGAAAACTGTCTGGCTCGCTCAAACGGGCTGGCCTCTTCCGTACGGAAATGAATAAATGTCATTACCCATCTGAACAGAGCATCTGTCACCAGCTTGATGCAACTGTGGACAGCTGATTGGGAAACTCCACAAAGATCCCCCACTGATCCCTGGAAAGAGCCAGAGGCATAAAAGTTGAGGGCCACTGTGACCTACAGAGACACAGGCATGGGGTGTCCACCCACACAGTCAGAGCTGATCTCAGGAGGTCACGCTCTCCCTTGAGAGGCAGAGCCTCCTTCGGCACTGCACCTTAGACATATTGAGGTAGCTGCATTGCCGCCTGTAAACCCTGGTGGAAGGATAGTGGTGTCTTCTATGGCCCCTAACGCCTTGGGCTACCTGCTGGTCCTGCGCCTCTTGTGTCTGCACCTCTCCTCCTACAGGTCTCTCCCCTGGAAGTTGCATTGGGCCACCCAGCCTCCTCTCCCGTCCGCCCCTCTCTTGCTCCTCAGAGAGGGTGCCTCCAGCGGAAACCACAATCCCCATTACCAGGGTATCAGAAGGCTGTCTAATACCTGGAATGGACCACACAGTCAAAATCCTCCGGGGGCCTTGGAGACACCAATGAGTCCTGGAATGAAGCCTAGAAATGCTAAGAATGAAGCTCAGAACAGAGATGAAGTTGCCAAGTTCAAATAAGCAACCAGCAGCAAACTATCCCCTAAACTCCTCACTACTCACACTGACAATGCTGCTGACCCTTTCTATCCCGCCCTTGGATGAAATTTTGCAAAATGTGGGCTGCCCGTTTTGCCCATGCGATGAGCGCAAAATCACGTGGGTAATGTAAAATCGGGTTCAGTTGGGTGGCGGGCCCAGCTCCTGAAGATTGCGTGCGTGTGGAATGCCATCGGGACGCTCACCTGATGTCTTCTCGCATTATTTTACGCCCAATCGGGTCGGGTGCCCGCCTGCCCAAGAAGCATAAAATTCTGCTCCAGAAACTGTCCTGACTACATTCTAGGAATTCACTGTCCAGACTATTCAGGATATTCTGCTTCTCCCAATCTATGTGAAAATGAAAATCTTCCATTATAACCACATTGTTTTTTTCTTCATGCTTCCCTGCTTTTGGCATTTATACATCCCCCATTAATGTCAGGAGCACTGTAAACAACTCCCACCAGAGCCTTTGCATCCTTTACACTTCATTAATTCACCCACACTGTTTCCACTGCCTGATCACACTTGCTGAATTCCCTTCTCTCTGTGCATGAGACATATGTCTTTTTTATGATATTGCAGCTTCTCCTTTCCCAGTTTCCCTGTACTTTCTAAAGCGTAGAATATTTTGCTTCTCATCATGTTCTCATCATCTCTAATAGCTACTATGTCATGCCCTTTGTGCTGCATTTGTGCTTCTACCTTGTTTGTTAGCTACCTTACACTATGCACATTGTAGAAATAATTTTTATCTGTGTGACCATCTCCACCCTACCATAGGCTTGGTGGTCTATTCTCACACTTTGTGATTTCTCTCACTTTAACGTTGCTGATGCTCCGGGCATTGCTTTACTTCCAATTTAATATGTTCTCATTTCCATCACTCCTGCTTGAGTTTTAACAGTTATTTTGTTATCACTTTTGATAATCTTTTCCGCTCCTTGAGTATCCCCAGGAAACTAATATTGCATCAGGGATGGTGACTCACAAAATTAACATAAACATGTTAACAGTAATGAAGAAATTAAGGGAACTAAAGAGTGACCAATCCCCAGGATCAGATGGGTCTCCATCCCATGGGTTTAAAGGAAGTAGGTGAGAACGTTACAGATGCTCTGATTATGATCTTTCAAAGTTCTCTCCATCCAGGGGCCATTCCTTTAGATTGGAAAAGTGCACATGTTCCTCTATCGTTTAAGAAAGACGAGAGAGACAATTATAGATCAGCTAGTCTAACATCTGTCAGTGAAAAATTACTAGGGTCTATAATGAAGGCTAGAGTGACTGAACATCAGCTGATCAGAGAAACCTCTAAAGGGTAGATCATGCAACATGAATCTGATTGAATTTTTTGAACAGGGGAATGTCTATGGATGTTGTTTACATGAACTTCCAGAAGGCATTTGATAAAATCCCTCATAAGAGGCTGCTAGCTAAAGCTGAAGCTCATGAAATTGAAGAGAAATTATTTACCTGGTTCAGAAATTAGCTGAACTCCTGAGTCAGGAATTCCTGCCTCCACAAACCCAACTCAGGAGAAAGTGCCCTGGATATTCGGATTTTTGTTGGGTGGGGGGAGCGGGTGGTGTTGCTGAGTGTTAATGGGAGTCAGCCCTCCCCACCCCCCCTGCCCCCCCGTTCCCCCCTAGAAAGAGGCAGAGGCATCCACAGGGGCTGCTGAGTGTGGAGGCAGGCTGTTTAAATAGCTCGCCTCGATCCTCCGGGACATCAGTCTAGCTGTAAAAAAAACAATAAAACCAAAAACAGCTCTCTAGCCCTCACTCTTCACCCCCCCCAAACACTACCCATGTCTCATCCATGCCAATGCATTCCACCTCATGCCCCCACCCACTGCCCATGGCTCTTCATAACCTTCAGGCCAACATATGCCCCTCTATCCACCCCATTGCCCTTTATAGCCCCTATACCAACTTAGTGCTACTGCATGCCAACCCATGCCCCCACTCACCAACTTTTGTCATCACACCCTGCATGCCAACTCACTCAATATTCACAATGGGTAGATCTTGGGAGCCATGGTGAGATGAAATAAAATAGTTACGTGTCTATTGATGACTACCATTTAAAAAAAACGCTCATTCATAAAAACCCATTCAATCCATTTAAATTACTTTAAATACTTAATCCCTTATAAAAACGAATGTTCCCTTCAAGTACTTGATCTCAATGAAAACAAAAAGTTGTATTCACAAGCCCAGATAAAAGACTTTATAACCAATTGGAGCTGTTAATCAAACTGAACTTACAGGCTCCCCATGGTTATAATGATAGGTTGTGAATCAGTCATGCAACACTAACCCTATAATGATAACCCTCAAGGTTGTGTCGATACACAGCTAGTAAAATTGCAAGCACTGATTTTTTTCAACCACAGGATCTATTTTTTTTCAAAAATCTAAAGAGCCTGGGGATTTAAATGCCTCGACAGCTCACTTGCCTCTCCCAAAGGGTACCCTATCTCTCCAAATAACCAAATAAAGTTGTGTTTTGGACATTCCACTAACAAAAAATGCAGGTCATCACTACCTTCTCAAAGACAATTAGGGATGAGCAATAAATGCTGGCCAAGGCAGCAACACCCACATCCTGTGAGCAAATATAAAAATAAAGCCGTGATTGCATTGTATGGTGGAACAGGCTCAAGGGGCTAAATGGCTGACGCCTGCTCTTGTGTTCCAATTATGATATCTTTATTACTTTTGTATTTTGATGAATGTTTTTATCAAATTAAGTTTCTCTTACATTTATGTTACTATTATTTTCACCCAGACCCTTCTCCTTATATTAGTTTAAAGAACTTTCTACATTCCTATTTGTCCTTTCCGCTGGAGCCAAATTTTTCTGTTTATGTCCAGCATTAACGGGAGAACTTGTATTTATATAGCAAATTTCAGAACCATGGGATGCCCCAAAGAGTATCACAGCCAACTAAGTCACCGAATCACAGTACTGGGTTGAACAGCGTCCCCATCTTTCTTCCGGTGAAAGAGTCGGGGGCAAGCTCCAGCATCTCAGCCCACTGGCATTTAATGTTCAGATGGGCTTTTTATTGGTTTCAGACTGAACGTCCGCCCCCAATCTGAGCAGGAAGTCCTGCCTCCAATAACTGGCGGCCAATCAAATGGCTGGCAGCTCTCTGGTCCCAGCAGAGCCACTGGGAGCAATGGCCACTGCTGGAACTACATTCATTCCCACCACTGAGGGGGCCAGAGTGAAAGGTAAGTGGGCAGAGGAGGCGTATTGCTGGGGCCAGGCTAGATGGTCTTGGCGTGGCAGGTGGTGGGGGATGGGGGAAGACCTGTGTAGATATGCCAGGGAGCTTTGGGTAAACAGGGGAGGTGGAGGGGGGGAAATGACCTGGAGAGTCCTCTGATGGTTCCAACCCATGCAGTGAGAGCTGTCAGGCTGGTGTTTGCATGGGCTTCTCCCAGTGGCAGAGGGATGAGACCTTTAACTAGCCATTAATTGGCCACTTAAAGATCTCAATTGGTCCTTGTGTGGGCAGGCTGCCTGATGCTTCCCATGCCACTAGCAAGATTGCAGCTGGGGCAGGCAGGTAGACGGCGGGCAAGTGCCCATGGCACTTAACAAACTCACTGCCAGGGGACCGTAAAGTCCAGTCTGTAGGGTCATTAACGGCACAGAAGGAGGCCATTCGGTCCATCAAGTCCATGCTCGCTCTCCAGTCAGGCCCATTCCCTCGTTCTATCCCTGTAGCCCTGAAAGTTTATTTTCTTCAAGTGCCCACCCAATTTCTTTTAGAAATCATCGATTGTTTCTGCTTCCACCACTCTCCTCGGCTGCGAGTTCCAGATCATTACCACTCACTGTGTAAAACAGTTTTTCCTCACATTCCCCCAGCATCTATTGCCCAAAACTTTAAATCTGTGTCACCTAGTCCTAGTACTATCAACTAATCAACTTTCCTTTGTCTACCTTATCTAAATCTGTTATAATCTTGTACATCTCTTTCAAATACCCCCTCAATCTCCTTTGCTCCAAGGAGAACAGCGTCAGCTTCTCCAGCCTCACCTTGTAATTTATAGCCCCCATCCCTGGAGCCATACTTGTCTACACCCTCCCAAGTACCCTCACATCCTCCCTGTCATTGTACAGGCAAAAGTAGCAACCAATTGCCACACAGCAAGATCTCACAAACAGTAATGAAACAATGTTTTAAAAATTCATTTATGGGATGTGGGCATTGCTGACTAGGCCAGCATTTTAATTGCCCATCCCTAATTGCCCTTGAGAAGGTAGTGGTGAGCTGCCTTCTTGAACTGCTGCAGTTCCTGTGGTGTAGATATACCCTTGGTGCTGTTAGGGAGGGAGTTCCAGGATTTTGACCCAGCGACCATGAAGAAGTGGCGATATATTTCCAAGTCAGGGCGGTGAGTAGCTTGGAGGGGAACTTCCAGGTGGTGTACTATTCATCTGCTTTTGTCGGGCTCACCAGAACATCAAGACAACTCTTTGTTCTTCTTTGAATACTGTGACGGAATCTTTTACCTTCACTATAACAGGCGAATGGGACCTCAGTTTAACAAATCATCTGAAAGATGTTTCTTCCAAAAATGTCATTTTGCTTGGTACATCACAAAGCACAGACTGAGTCTTGGAGTTCATGGCCCACGAATTTGTGACTCAAAACGGAATGACCAAAGAGTCTCAAATAACAAGTTGATAACTTCGATCGATGCTTAAGTACAATACACAACACACAAGTTAAAAATCCAAGTTTTATCTCGGCTGAACCAAGCTGATGATTTATAGAGTTGGAGGACACCACATCCCACCCAAACAACTATGCATAGGTATTGACACATAGGTCTAGTTTAAGCAAAAATATGTTGTGGAGTATGCCTAAAAGTTTACTAATCTGAAAGAACGGCTTTCATTTATGTATCCTTAGGACTTCTCAAAGCACTTTACAATTAATGAAGTATTTTTCTGATCAATGTATTGATGTATGATCAATGTCAGAAACTCAATGAACAAGTTGTGTCTCAACAGCAATGAGATAATGACCAGACAGTCTGCTTTTTCTTAAATGATGTTGGTTGAGGGATTAATATTGCCCCCTTTTCTCTAGTAAATGCCCTGTAAGTGCCCATACAGTCGCCCACAGAAAGAAACTTAATAGGTGACCCATCCTTACATGGGTGGGACTGACTGCAGAGATGTACAAGACTAACATTATATTACAAGCTTTTATTGGTTTCCTTTTTAGATTAGGACTTCTTCTGTAAAAAGCATAATGTATCACAATTAGGTATGTGTTTATTTATCTGAAAAAATTTATGTGCCTAACAAAGTCTGAAGTGACCTTACTCTCTATAAAAGGCAGGAGAGGAATCCCATCAGCTAAAGCAATTATCAGGAAGGTTGTTTTGTTTTTCACCCTGGGCCTAGAGCAATCGTAGATATTTAGCCAGGATTATGAAGATGCTTATTGAAGGCCATGGTGCATTTGGGCACCTGTAAGAGTAATGCAAAATCCAGAAGGAAAAACATTCAGAGTAAGAAGAATAAAGAAGGCTGAAAAAATGTAACAGCTACCCACTTGGTAGAGAGTGAGGCAAGGGTGGTCACCGTCAACCATCCAATTTGGTGTCTTCTTCAATGATGTATTAAATAGTGTCATAAGGGATGGCCTCAAAGTCCTATTCTGGCCATTTTTGAACAAATTCTGGATCTCCTTTTCACAGGTGATAATGTACAGTACTGCAGGTTGCCCTTCAAGTAAATCACCACCCTGACTTGGAAATATATCACCGTTCCTTCACTGTCGCTGGATCAAAATCCTGGAACTCCCTCCTTAACAGCACTGTGGGTGTACCTACACCACATGGACTGCAGCGGCTCAAGAAGGCAGCTCACCACCAACTTCTCAAGGACAACTAGGGGTGGGCAATAAATGCTGGCCCAGCCAGTGAAGCCCACATTCCATGAATGAATAATTTTTTTTTTAAAAACTGGTGCTGGCCTCACCTGGGAATCTAGTGCATTCTATTCATTATCAATAACAAAGAGCTCACTGTTACAAAGCAGATAGCTAGGTGGTGGAAGATAGAACACTGGAGTGTTTGGAGTGTTTATATATTTATAAGCTAATTGTTGACAGAGACATTGCATATCATGCATCTCCATGCAACAACCCCTCTTTCAGTTTGTTTCTGTACATAATGAGCATGGTGAGTCTCCAGTTAATACCATCATCTGAATACAATTAACACCCAACTGTAGTATAATTAGCACTAAACAATTTTGCACTGGATGTAGGCTGTTGAAACCAAGCACAGATAGACAGAATGGCATTTATCTTACTCACCTTCCTTTAAAGGCAGTGGAGCCCCTGTGCAGTTTAAGCTAGTGGTATAAAAGATACATGTCTAAGCAGCTCTTCAGAGTTCCTAGGATGAAACAGAAGGGCCTCCTTCAGCCTACATATGAATTACAGGATATGAGGTGGCTTGGGGAAGGTCGGGGGGGAAGAAAAGGAGAATGTTTGCAGGAAGAGAGGGTGTGGCCTACAATAACCTGGCACTGAATACTCGGACAGAAGTCAGCCTCAGGGCCGGCATAATCCATTGCAAAGTTAATGATAAAACAGCTTGACAGTGTACTTGGGGGTCTTGGGCTCCATGTAGTAAAATGTCCCAAGGTGCTTCAGTGGAGTGTTATCAAGCAGCATTTGACACATAGCTGTATGGGAGATATAAGGACAAATCATCAAAATCTTAGACAAAAAGATAATTTTTAAGGAGTGTCTTGAAAGATAAGTGAGAGGTAGAGAGGTGTAAGGAGAGTATTGCAGATTTTAGCACCTTGGCAGCTGAAGGCCCGGCTGCCAATGATAAAATTGGATGCACAAGATGCTGAAATTGGAGGAGCGCAAAGAACTTGGAAAGTTGTGAGACTGGAAGAGGTTACAGAGTTAGGGAGCGAGTGAGGCCATGGAGGCGTTTGAAAACAAGAATAATAATTTTAAAATTGAGGTTTTGCTTAACCAGGAGACAATGTAGATCAGTGAGCACAAGGGTGATGGGTGAATGGGACATGGTGTGAATTAGGATAGGGGCAGTAGCAATTTGGCTGAGCTGAAGTTTGTGTAAGGTGGAAGATGGGAGGCTAGTCAGGAGAGCATTGGAATAGTCAAATCTAGATATAATGGAGGCACGAATAAGGGTTTCAGCAGCAGACGGGCTGAGGGAGGGGTATTAGGTAGGTTGGTTTTACACAGATGGAAGAGTAGATACTCTGGGTGACAGAGTGGATGAAGTTCATCCCGGTGCCAAATAGAACACCAAACATTGTGAATAGTCTGGTTCAGTCTCAGACAGTTGCCAGAGAGAGGGATTGAGTCAGTGACTAGGGGCCACAGCTTGCAGCAGGGGCCGAAGCCAATGGCTTCAGTCTTCCCAATATAGAAGGCATTTCTGCTCATCCAGTACTTGACGTAGGTCAGGCTGTGTGACAAATCAGAGACAATGGAGGGGTTGAAAGAGGTGGTGGTAAGGTAGAACTGGCTTTGGTTGTTTCAGGCCAAATCAAAGCTTATAAGAAATGGCCTCTGGCATCAAAAATAAATTTAGCCATAAAAATGCCAATGAAGCTAGTTACTAAGGGAGAAACATCACTTTCTGACCAAACTTCAAATGGGTGAGCAATTCTGTTGGCAAGCTAACAGTGGAAAAGTTACAAGAACAAAGAAGACATGTTTACATCAGCTTTAAAGCTTTTCTTAGCAGAAACTCAATTGTGCTATCCGTTTCCTTGCAAAATGCAGCCTGTTATTTTTTAGATGCTTGATTTTGAGACCAGCATCTGGGCCAGGGAGTCTCCAAGTTCCTAGTAGAGTCACAGAAAATCAGACCAATAATATCCAAAGGAGGGAAAATGAAACACCCCAAGCCAGAGAAATGCAAACAGAGGTCCTAAGCTCCAGCCCATGGCCCCTGTGAAAATAGGGACTGTGAGGCATTTGCTTGCCACCACAGTAAATACAACATTCCCATCCTGCAAAATTGCCATCTTGACACTATAATGTACTTAATGGAGTTTTCTGGCCTGGATCTTAAAGTAGAGTTGAAGAGTTGGAATAGAGTCAGAGTTGAGTCTATTACTGTTGGACAGGGTCTCTGAACATACGAACAAAAGAATTAGGAGCAGGAGTAAGCCATTTGGCCTCTCAAGGTTGAAATGCCATTCATTCGGATCATGGCTGCTCTGATTCTGGCCTCAATTCCATCTTCCTGCCATAATCCTTGACTCCCTTGTAGATCAAAGATCTGCCTAACTCAGCTTTGAATATATTCAAAGACCCAGCCTCCACTGCTCTCTCAAGTAGAGAATTCCAAAGACTTACCAAAGAAGAAATGCCTCCTCATCTACATTTCAAATGGGAGACCTCTTATATTGAAACAGTGTCCCTTAAACAAGATTCTCAGTTCTAGATTCCCCCATGAGGGGAAACATTCTCTTAGCATCTACCTTGTCAAGTCGCTTCAGAATCATTATATGTTTCAATAAAATCACCTCTCATTCTTCTAAACTCCAATGAGTACAGGCCTAACCTGCTCAACCACGCCTCAGAAGACAACACCTTCATGGGTGCTAGCTCAATGATCTTCACTGATCTTTGGATTCCTTAATGCTAATGCCGCATTTTAAGTAACTTACATACGGAGTTTGTCTCAGCTATTTGCTCATGGTGCATGGTGCAGCTTAAGTGATGCAGAAGGAGACCGACTACAAGTGATTCCTGCATTGTTAACGGGCAACTTCAAATTGAACATCCAAATGTAATGATTGTTCCAGGAGCAGGTCAAGCACTTGAGACACTAATCAGTGCCACAGTGCCTACTGATTAAGCCAAAGTGATGGCCCATAACCGTAGCTAATTAGAGCCAATGTTAAAGAGCTTAGGAGTATAACTGCAGGACAGGAGACAGGTCCCTGACCCTGTGATTATAAATCATTCTTCAGTGACAGAGCAAGGGCAAGCAATTCAACTGGACAAGAAATGGTGAGTCAGTTTTCCACAGCAGAATCTTCCAGTTCTTCCAGCAGCAGGAAGCATGGTGGGCACGGGAACTTCATTTGGCATAAGGCCAAAAATCACTTCTCAACGTTGGGATGAACTGTCGGAATTCTGTTCTCGGGACTTTAAAGGCGGGTTAAAGGTGGATCGAGGTATCGGATGAACAATGTCGGGAAGCCCTTTAGCATGTGTTAACATCTCATGCACATCATTAAAAGGCCACCTCGCCAGAATTAAGTTCTCCCTCCAAATCCAGTTCCCTGCCACTTTTACGACTGTATATAAGCGGCATTCCCCTGGCGAGCTTCACTTCCATGACTTTGAAGTTAGCAGACGTTGCTTTTGCCTTCTTGGGGACTGCTCAGAATGACTCATATCGGTTGTTGGTAGCCGTGTGAAGACTGGCTGAGGTTAGGGCAGAAGGGGGGAGCGGAGGCTGGAAACAGGAGGTGGGCAAAAGGGGGGAAGGGAGGGAGGTTGTCCAGGTGCCCTTTAAATATGACACCCAGGCCTTCGACCACATGAGGTAATGGTGGGGAGGGTGACTTCCTGCACCTCCCCCCCACCACAAGATTCACAATGCGCTTCACAGATGTATAAGTAATGAGTTGAATAGCGCAAGATTGCATGTGGTCAGCCCCCTCCAGCAGCAAACATTCCGACTTCCACTCCCGCCACTGAACTAGACTTCAGATCAGAAGATTCAGCCCCCAGTTACTAAAGCAGGTATGGGTACGAGCCTTATTTTACCCAGGTGATAATCTCTTCATTCTAAACTTGAAGTCTTGTAGCACAGGTATCTGAACAGTGTTGACCGAAAAAACAAGATAATCTGACATGGTGGTGTTCAGCTGAATAGTTTATAACACAGAAAAAAGTTACTGTCATCAGGACGGACGTACTAGTATTCGCTATAGTGTTAGACCACTTATCAGAAAGGCATCAGTAAACTACTGCAATCACTTAGCCCTATATATTCTCTATGGTTACCTTATGTACAAGAGCTGGGGTGTGGCTAAGGATTATTTCCAGGAAAACCTCTGGCCGCTGTTGGTTGTTTGACAAACTGAGTAAGGAAGCAATACTGCACCACCTCTAGAAACATACATTTTTTCATCATTTTTCCTCTACTGTTTTCCCATCAATATTCAGGGAACTGAAATCCCCCCATGATTAGCATTCTGGCCTTTTAACAGGCCTCTCTGACCTTCCCTACTGAGCAGCTTTGCAACAACGCCCAATAATCACTTGGGTCAGAACGTTCCATGCGCTGTATAAATGTATTGTATTTAACCATGCTCATGCTTTGACTCAAGTGTAGACATGTTACACACTTTCATAGAAGGGCATGCAGCAACAAATGGTCAACAATGGCACTAGCTTCATTAACTTTCAATATTCCACCTCATTATAAAGCGTCCGACATTTCCACGTCAGCCAAAGCATTGTGCCACACAAAGCAGTTCAAAGGAGCATGACATACCAGTGAAGTGGTTAAATATCTTGGTTAGTATATGCCAGGATATTTTCTGGGTGGTTATGGTACTGTTGAAGTTGATATGGTGACATCCCTACCTCATATTGAGGCTCCCTAATGATGTAGAACCTCAAGGAGAGAGTACTGAGAATGGATATGAGGCAGATGGCGGGTGCTCTGTGCTTTGTACCTGTGGTTTTTTCACCTTTATAATCCACGTTGGGGGTATAATGACTGCAGCATGCACACCTAGCGAACACGGCTCCTCGATGTGATGCAACATGAAACATGTCACTTTATTGTGAAACTGAAAGAGAAAAGGCGATTTGACAAAAATTAGCAAAATAGCTTTACAAAGGAAGAACCATCAATGGTTTTCCTCTTGACCAACCGCTGTCTAGCGAGGACTGTCCTCTACCTTGGTACAAATACCGGGGAGATGGTAGTATTGTGGTAATATCACTGGACCAGTAACCCAGAGGCCCAGGCTAATGCTCTGAGGGCATGGACACAAATCCCACCATGGGAGCTGGTGGAATTTAAATTCAATTAAAAAAAAATCTGGAATATAAATTAGTCATCAGTCGTGGTGACCATGAATCTATTTTCAATTCTTGTAAAAACCCATCTGGTTCACTAATACCTACATGTGACTGCAAATTCACTCTCTCTGAAATGGCTGAGCAAGCCACTCAGTTCAAGGGCATTTAGGGATGGACTTCAAATGCTGGTCCACATGTGACACCCACATCCCATGAAAGAATTTAAAAAAAACATGGACGACCTTTGCTGTGGACAATTAGCTAACCAGTTAGAACCTCCTAGTATCCATGAACAATTGGTGTCCAGTGAGAACCATCCTTTACCCACCAGACTAACAGCTTTCTGGAAAGAACCACCTTGGTCCTACAATAAAGGCAAAATACTGCAGATGCTGGAAATCGGAAACGGAGACAAAATATGCTGGAAAAGCTCAGCAGGTCTGACAGCATCTGTGGAGAGAGAGACAGAGTTAACGTTTCGAGTCTGTATGACTCTTCTTCAGACCTAAAGGGAGGTAGAGATGTGGTGAAATGTATACTGATTAAGGGGGTTGGAATCGGTGTAGCTGGATAGAAGGCCAGCTAGGTGGAGGCAGAGGAGAGATGGCAAAAGATGTCATGAACACAAGGTCAAAGAATTGTTAATGGTGGTGGTACTGGCTAGATGAGGTGCTAATGGTGACATTAAGAAAGCAAAGTTTGATAATGGTTGGACCAGGGTGAGCACTCTGGAAAGTGACAGATGGCTCTAGTGGGGGTGGGGTGGGGGAGGGGACAGTGGTGGGAAGAAAGATCGAAAATAGGCTAAAAGCTGGGGATAAAACAATGAATAACAATGGAAATAAATTTTAAAAATAATAATAATGAAAATAAGTGGGGAAAAAATTAATAAAAATTAAAAATAAAAATGAATATGGAAAAAAGGGGGGGGTGTGAAAAAGTGGGATGGGGATGGAGGAGAGAATTCACAGTCTGAAGTTGTTGAACTCAATATTTAGTCCGGAAGGCTGTAAAGTGCCTAATCGGAAGATGAGGTGCTGTTCCTCCAGTTTCCGTTGAGCTTCACTGGAACATTGCAGCAGGCCAAGGACGGACATGTGGGCAAGAGAGCAGGGTGGAGTGTTGAAACGGCAAGCGACAGGGAGGTCTGGGTCATGCTTGCGGACAGACCGAAGGTGTTCCGCAATGTGGTCACCCAGTCTGCGTTTGGTCTCTCCAACTCTCCAACATTGTTTCCAAGGCTGTCACTGACCTCATCTCCTCTGGAGATCTTCCCTCCACAGCTTCTAACCTCATAGACTCCCAACCTTGGGCAGCCCGCTTCTACCTCCTACCCAAAATCCACAAACAGGACTGTCCCGGCAGACCGATCGTGTCAGCCTGTTCCTGTCCCACGGAACTCATTTCTTGCTATCTTGACTCCATTCTCTCTCCCCTTATCCAGTCCCTTCCCACCTATATCCACGATTCCTCTGACACCCTACATCATATCAACAATTTCCAGTTCACTGGCCCCAACTGCCTCCTCTTCACCATGGATGTCCAATCCCTCTATACCTCCATCCCCCACTAGGATGGTCTGAGTGCCCTTAGCTTCTTCCTTGAACAGAGGCCCGAACAATGCCCATCCACCACTACTCTCCTCCGTCTGGCTGAATTTGTTCTCTCACTGAACAATTTCTCTTTAAACTTGTCTCACTTCCTCCAAATAAAAGGTGTGGCTATGGGTACCCGCACGGGTCCCAGTTATGCCTGTCTCTTTATGGGGCATGTGGAACATTCCTTGTTGCAGTCCTACTCAGGCCCCCTCCCACAACTCTTTCTCCGGTACATTGATGACTGTTTCAGTGCTGCTTCATTCTCTCGTTGGGACCTGGAAAAATTTATTAATTTTGCTTCCAATTTCCACCCCTCCATCACTTTCACATGGTCCATCTCTGTCACTTCTCTTCCCTTCCTTGACCACTCTGTCTCAATTTCTGGTGATAACACTTTCCACCAATATTCATTACAAGTCCACCGACTCCCACAGCTACCTCGACTACAGCTCCTCACACCCCACTTCCTGTAAGGACTCCATTCCATTCTCTCAGTTCCTTTGACTCTGTCGCACCTGTTCTGATGATGCCACTTTCCAAAACGGCGCTTCTGACATGTCTTCTTTCTTCCTTAACCGAGGTTTCCCCCCCACTGTGGTTGACAGGGCCCTCAGCCGTGTCTGACCCATCTCTCCCGCCTCTGCCCTCACACCTTCCTCTCCCTCTCAGAACTATGATAGGGTGCCCCTTGTCCTCACTTTTCAACCCACCAGCCTCTGTATTCAAAGGATCATCCTCCGCCATTTCCACCAACTCCAGCATGATGCCACCACCAAATACATCTTCCCTTCACCCCCCCCGGTGGCATTCTGTAAGGACCATTCCCTCCGGGACACCCTGGTCCATTCCTCAATCACCCCCAACACCACAACCCCCTCCCACGGCACCTTCCTATGCAATCGCAGAAGGTGCAACACCTGCCCCTTTACCTCCTCCCTCCTCACCGTCCAAGGGCCCAAACACTCCTTTCAAGTGAAGCAGCATTTCACTTGCACTTCCCTCAATTTAGTCTACTGCATTCGTTGCTCCCAATGTGGTCTCCTCTACGTTGGAGAGACCAAACGCAGACTGGGTGACCGCTTTGCAGAACACCTTCGGTCTGTCTGCAAGCATTACCCAGACCTTCCTGTCGCTTGCCATTTCAACACTCCACCCTGCTCTCATGCCCACATGTCCGTCCTTGGCCTGCTGCAATGTTCCAGTGATGCTCAACACAAACTGGAGGAACAGCACCTCATCTTCCGACTAGGCACTTTACAGCCTTCCGGATTTAATATTGAGTTCAACAACTTCAGACCATGAACTCTCTCCTCCATCCTCACACCTCATTTTTCCATATTCATTTTTATTTTTTTAATTTTTATTAATTTTTTCCCCACTTATTTTCATTATTATTATTTTTTAAATTTATTTCAATTTTCATTCTTTGTTTTATCCTCAGCTTTTAGCCTATTTTCGATCTTTCTTCCCACCACTGTCCCCTCCCCCCACCCCACCCCCACTAGAGCCATCTGTCACTTTCCAGAGTGCTCACCCTGGTCCAACCATTATCACATTTTGCTTTCATTTAGCCAGTTCCACCACCATTAACAACTCTTTGACCTTGTATTTATGACATCTTTTGCCATCTCTCCTTTGCCTCCACCTATCGCCGACCTTCTATCCAGCTACACCGGTTCCAACCCCCTTAATCAGTATACATTTCACCACATCTCTACCTCCCTTTAGGTCTGAAGAAGAGTCATTCGGACTCGAAATGTTATCTCTGTCTCTCTCCACGGATGCTGTCAGACCTGCTGAGTTTTTCCAGCATTTTTGTTTTCGTCACCTTGGTCCTACAGCTGTTCAGGAGGAACAACCTTTACCATTATCTCAACAGCCCTGAAATAAGGACAATGTCAATGTACCCATTGTGGTAAATGTGTGTCTGGAGTGACCAGATCTGTAAACAACCAAATACTTACTACCAAATGACTGACAATCTTTCAACCACCTTCTCATGAACCCAATTTGCTGAATGGCTCAGAAGTGATAAAATCCGAACAGATCATTTCCAATGTGATTCAAGATGCTATAAAATGCTTCAAAGCCATCAAACTAAGCTCTCAAATCTTATGTTATTAAACAGATTAATGGGTGGTTTGTGCAAAAATACAACGCCAATCACTGAGGAAGAAGAAAGGGTTATTTCATAGGCAACTTACTCTTTTCTTCCTACCATACCACACTACAAACAAATTGTAAGCAACAAAACATTAGCAAAGCATTTCTTGACACAAAGTTTGTGTTCCAGGTTTGGAGCCCTTGGTCACACAAATAAAGCGCTAACTCGCAAAGGAGTCAACTACAAGTTAGACAGTGTTAGTATCAGACTGCAAGGTGTCCAGAATTGAATACCGGGGCACAGACAAAGTGAGAGGAGAATGAAATTTCATTTGGAGAAGTCAGGGAGATCAAATCTTGCCAGATCCGGGATCTACTCTTTGTCTCATTTCTTCACGGGATATGGGCTTCGCTGGCTGGGCCAGCATTTATTGCCCATCCCTAATTTCCCTTGAGAAGTTGGTGGTGAGCTGCCTTCTTAAACCGCTGCAGTCCATGTGGTGTAGGTACACCCACAGTGCTGTTAGGGAGGGAGTTCCAGGATTTTGACCCAGCGACAGTGAAGGAACGCCGATATATTTCCAAGTTAGGATGGTGAGTGGCTTGGAGGGGAACTTCCAGGTGGTGGTGTTCCCATCTATCTGCTGCTCTTATCGTTCTAGTGGTCGTGGGTTTTGAAGGTGCTCTCTAAGGAGCCTTGGTGAGTTGCTGCAGAGCATCTTGTAGATGGTATACATGCTGCCACTATTGGGGTAGGTTAGCTCAGTTGGCTGGACAACTGGTTTGTGACGCAAATTGATGCCAACAGTGCGGGTTCAGTTCTCATACCGGCTGAGGTAATCTGTGCCTTCTCAACCTTGCCCCTCACCTGAGGTGCAGTGACCCTCAGGTTAAACTCACTGCCAGTTATCTCTCTCTAATGAGAGGGCAGCCTATGGGACTCTGGGACCATTGTGTGTCAGTGGTGGAGGGACTGAATGTTTGTGGATGGATACACCACAACCTGCTGAGTATGATGTGTAGATCAGGCAATGTACTGTGTCTACCCACAGGTAATGACAATGGGAAAAATTCCTTGTTCAGATGACTGTGCTGTGACAGGGACAAGTACTCTATTGCAACAATATCGTCTGGGCAC
Organism: Cetorhinus maximus; assembly: GCF_964194155.1. Classification (NCBI taxonomy): domain Eukaryota; kingdom Metazoa; phylum Chordata; class Chondrichthyes; order Lamniformes; family Cetorhinidae; genus Cetorhinus; species Cetorhinus maximus. The sequence continues at coordinate 74,727,623 of NC_135900.1, read as the reverse complement.
CAAAACCAAGATCCGTGCTTTATTAGTAGTTGTGTAATGGAGTCATAAGTTATAGCTAGCTATAACCATGAGACCTGTGAGACAAAAACAGCGATCTTGCCGAAAAAAACCATGAGACTAGCTCAGGCTATGTGGTGTCTTATTTTTTTTCTTTATTCTTTCATGGGATGTGGGCATCGCTGGTAAGGCCAGCCTTTGTTGCCCATCCCTAATTGCCCTTGAAATGAGTGGCTGGCTCAGCTATTTCAGAGGGAAGTTAAGAGTCAACCACATTGCTGTGGGTCTGGAGTCACATTTAGGCCAGACCAGGTAAGGATGGCAGATTTCCTTCCCTAAAGGACATTAGTGAACCAGATGTGTTTTTAGGACAATTGATGATAGTTTCCTGGGTACCATTACTGAGTCTAGCTTTACATTCCAGATTTATTAATTAAATTCCACCAGCTGCCATGATGGGATTTGAACCCATGTCCCCAGAGCATTCACCTTTGCCTCAGGCTTACTGCCCCAGCGACATTGCCACTAAACCACCATCTCCCAAAATAAAAAGTGTTTTGCATTTACAGTGAGGATCATTTTCTGAGACTAGCATATTGAATAGATGGAATCCTTTATTGACTGCTGATCCTCGAATTTACACGTGTATGCAGTCAACCACACGCCACTATTCCAGGAAGCAAGCAATAGTTTCCATTCCCTCTCCGCCCCATTTCATTCATTTATATTGGCCACTATGACAACTTGTCCAAGACCTGAAACTGCTACGCAGCTGTCCAGGTGAAGCATTCAACTGGATTCCAACATTGTTCTCACTCTCCCAGTTAGTGACAGAATATGGCATTACTGTTGAACCTGTCGATCTAGAAATTGGGCTATGCGACACTTATTTATCAGGTGTCAAACAGACTCTGGAGTCTGTATGATGGGCAGGAAGCACATGTTCATTATAAGCTGGAAGTGCACTGCCTGCCATATTGATAATGGTGTGCAGTTCCCACACCTGAAACAGGCATTAGTTACTTTGCATATGGAAATAAGGGACCCTTAAAGGGACACAACCAGTGAGGTAAGGCTTTAAAATAGACATTTGGAGGTCGTGGACCGGTCCTGGCAACCACCCCCCCATTATTGTTACCACTACCTCTTCCCCAATTGTTACTGCTAACTCCTCCCACAGCACCCACTTATTGCCGTCTTCATTGTGGCTGCTTTTCATCAATCTGGGAGCTGCTGCTGGATATGCAGTGGTCCATTCTTTCATCTTGCTTCGGCATGGGCTAACTGTTACTGTCCGCAACTCATTGGCTCAATGCCAATGAGGCCTGAGGCCCACTATTAGGTGCGCCTCAGGCCTGACCGTTCAGGAGCAGCGGCTGACCCCTGCACGTCTACCCCCTGCCATGCTCTCCAGACCGTTAAGTCCATTCTAGCTTTGATGTCACCTCCTTGTATTGTCTGAATCACTGTTGCTTCAAAGGAGCTGAGAAAGTGAGGTGAGATCCTTATCTCTCTTCCTGGAGTATGGTCTTCTCTTTGCCATCCTTCCCCTGTCACCCTACAGTTCCCTTTCAATCCCACTTTTCCCTTGTCAGTCCTGTGTCACAACATGTGGTGTAAATGACACAAAGGTGCAACCTGCTAGTTTGCTGGTGTTCTTAATGCCTGTTCTAAGAGTACTTAAGAGACTGGTGCCTCACACTGGAATATATGACCATGCTTCACAAATGGATGCGGCCTACAAACCATTCCCTTCCCAAAGTTTATAGTTTACCAAGTTACATCAGTCGCTCTATCAAACCAACGCCAGATATCAATAATAGCATCCTAAGTACATTTAATAGGCCCAATTTTCATGACCCTGTTGCGCCCACCACTACCCAAATGATCCAAATCTGCCTTTAGTTCCGGGTTTGGCTCATTAACCTGGTCTTAACACGTCCCAGTTTCAGGCCTGCTCCTCGCTTCTCTCTCAGCAAGGTTGTAGAAATTCAGCTGCTGTCAGCAGCAGTAAAGGCCTGTGGCAATCGGGCGTTCTGCTGTTTACAATCAACAGCCAGAAATCCTCAAGCACCGATGCCTGCAACTGAAAGGGATTTACCTCAGGACCTTCTGTCCTTTCCTGATGGAGGGGGGTGGGTGGAGGGGGATGCTGGGTCCAGGGCTAAAGACTCATTTATAGAATCATAGAATGGTGTCAGCCCAGAAGAAGCCATTTGACCCATCGCATCCATGCAAGCTGTCTGCAAGAGTAGCTCACTTAGTGCCACTCCCCCACCTTTTTCCTGTAGCCTTGCAATATTTTTTTTTCCTTTTTAGATGATGATCCAATGTCTTTTTGGAAGCCATGATTGGGCAGTGCATTCCAGATCCCAAACACTCTGTGTAAAAAATAGTTTTCTTAAATTCATCGTCGCTTTTTTTGCCCATCATCTTAAATCTGTGCCCCCGGTTCACTCCTGGGCTCCCTGCCAGCAATGGAGGAGGGAGAAAGGAAATGGAAGGATGGAACATCTCATCCTGCATGATTGTCTTCGTTGGTCTTTGTCTGCATCTAATTTAAACACAGGGAGTGGGATTTTATGGCCCCAGCCACCACCGGGATTGTCCGGGACTTTTGGCTGGGCTGCCGCAATCCCTGCGGCCGGAAAATCCCAGCCAGGGACTCGAACAGTCCCCTGTCCCGCTCCTCAAGGGAAGGCTTGGGCATCCTGGGAAAAGATCCTGAGGTGATCAACATTATGCATCCTCCCATGTTTCCCCTGAAGCTATGGACAAGGAATTAAGCTGTGATATTTTACATCGTCATTGTCCACTTGGCAGCAAGTGGGTGAACAGATTATAGGCATTCAGACAGAAATTTCCACCTAGAAGGACAAGGGCAACAGATGCATGGGAACACCACCACCTGCAATCTCCCCTCCAAGTCACATCCTGACTTGAACTATATCACCGTTCCTTCACTGTCACTGGGCCAAAATCTTGGAATTCCCTCCCTAACAGCACTGTGGGTATACCTGCACCACAGGGACTGCAGCGGTTCAAGAAGGCAGCTCACCTCCAACTTCTTGAGGGCAATTAGGGATGGGCAATAAATGCTGGCCCAGCCAGCGAAGCCCACATTCCCATGAAAGAATAACAAAAAGTGCCTCCCACATGTCTGAGTGACCACTCTTGTACCCACAGTGGACAGTGGACATTGAGTGATTCCCGGTGCTTTGTCTCTCCCTCTGTGTGTGTCAGAATGGCCCAGGACATTGCAGAGTTACAGCAAGTTGACACAAAGATAATTCTGAGAGTCTGAGCTCATGGCTGGAGAACAAGATCCTCCATTAATCTAAACTTAGAGAATGTTAAAACATGACAGATACTCACTGCTTGCTTGCACCAAGAGCAGCTGATGGCTATGATTTCCTTCGTGTGGAATGCAAACTTCTGTTGGAAACCCTGCAAAACAGAAACATTTCAATTTACAGACCAGCAGAAGATGCACAACAACCACAAGTACTGGTCGCACTCTCCCAAAGAGAGATAAACATACCTGGAGTATTGTCAGGCCTAAGACATCAAGAGGGTTGGAATTTCCAGCTGACCGCTTGTGCCGGGCGGAATGAGCCCCCTCCCCTGCCTGACAGGAGCTGTCCATGGCTCCAACCAACTTTTGTTTTAGTTTCATTAGCATTCCATTGGTGAGCTGGTCAGCGTTCAGAGGGTGTGGGTAACCTGGCCATGTCATCGCACAGCCAAATCCCACTGGTGTGGAGCTTCTCATGGGACTTGGAGCCTAAGGGAGGTCCAAAAGAGTCATTCCTCGGGTATTACCTCACTCACAGCCCTTTGATACTTTGGAGAACCTGCAACACTCCCTGATACTTACTGTGGGCACTGGCATTCCTGTGTTGGCTGTTTCAATGCCTAAAGCATCAAGGGCTGTAGATCCCAAATGATATAAGTTTATAAAGCAGAGTTTCGCTTAGAAAGAACAGCTCCCAGGAGCTGGTAAAGCACACTGTTCGATTAAGGGGCCAGGATCATGAACACACACCTTTCAGATATCCTCTCTACTTCATGTGAGGCATAAAGGAAATAGAAATTGACACACTTCATGCAAATAATTTGGATCCCTGCCGTAATTCCAATTAGGAACAAGAATGGAATATCACCGAGGTGATAGTGTTTGCGAAGAGGGGAATTTGCAGTACTTATGATTGGGAAGAGGAACCAGGTATTAGAGAGGAGAATGAATGGTTACAATGAGTGGGCAGAGTAAATGGGATGTCACACTGATGAATCTGCAGTCATTAAAAATGGGAAGGAAATGTGGGATATCACAGAGAGGGATGGGAAGAGTGGAACCAATGGCACTGATCGGGAGATTCATACCTTCCCACACTGCTTGCATTTCCCTTCTTGACGCCGTCTGTGAACCCAGTGGTGTCTCACAAAACTCTGCTGAAGAGATCACATGTTATTTTCAATAATCACTTTTTAAGGTTCAAATTTGTGTCCTTGCTTAGCTTGGCGTAACTTGTATTTAAATTAATTCTTCTCAATACTGTTTTCAGCCATCTATCGCTGGCCTGAGGTCACCATCCGGTGGTGATATTGGAGTACCCTGTACCGAAAGCGATACACCCTAAAATCAACCTACAGGTTTGCCATGCGAATAAACCCCAAGCTCAAATTAAATGGCACAGTGTAGTACCATGCCCCTGGCACAGCAAACCTCACACCCTTGGGCCTCACAACGCACGGAGCTGCAGGGTATAATCTAGTCCCTTACAGGTCTAGAGGCAGAATTTTGAGGTCAGCTGGGAAATGGCCCATCGCCCACAACCGGCCCCCGATCGCGACTTCACGCTGATGGCCCTCACTGTTCAGGAAGGGGCGGGCAGGCGGGGGTGGGTGCCTGTCAGCTGCCAGGTTCAATGACGACCCAGCGACTGTTTTAAAGGCGGCACAAGCAGCCCCTGGAAGGCTGCCACCAAAGAGGGTCTCCTCTGTATTGAGAATCTTCAGGTTATGGTGTTGAGTGTGGCTGGACACGGCAGGCGGGAGGGCTGGTCAGGTGGGCACTTGGCCTCCCTCTTTTCGGGTAAGTGCCTTGCGGTCCTCCGGGAGGTGCTGGCTGCCAGGAAGGACACCCTTGTCTCCGCAGAGAGGAGGCCACTGCACCTAACAAAGACGGAATGGGAGGAGGTTGCAGCAATGGTTAGCAGCCACGATGTGGTGCGGCACACATGGGTGCAATGCTGGAAGAGGTTTACTGACCTGCTGCGCTCAGGGAGGGTGAGTACCGTGTTGGCATGGGTCAGTGTGCAGAAGTGTTAAGGTGTGGCCATCCCCACTGCATCTCAAGCAAGTGTGAAGTGCCTTCGCCAATGTGCACTGACATTCTAGCTGCCGATCTAATGCCCGCCGAGGTGCTGGTATCTGCGCTGGTGCCTGGTTCAGAAAGCAGGTGTGATGCAGGTGCACCTGGAGCCTGGCGGTCCTCTGGCATCAGGGGTGGCTCTTCGGGGTCTCCGTTGTGGAGGAGTCCATGTGGAGCATAAGCACTGTGTTGACCCTCATCGCCGAGCGCACTGCCTCCTCCATTGAGAGATCGGTGACTCTCATCGAGAGGCAGCTCCAGGGACAGAATCAGGGGTTCCTAGGGCTGCGCTCAGACCTGCAAACCCTCACACAGGCAAAGACCTCAGGTGGTCAGTGCCAGTGTGGGAGATGGATTGGGCACCCAGTATCCCAGCTAGGTGCCCATCCGTCAATGTTCAGTAGGGAGGTCCACAGCGACCTCACGTTGGTACACGAGCTGCCTGTTGTCACTGCGGGCTCCTCTCAGGGTGCTTTGGATGATGGCAGCAGCTCCTCCACCCCTCTGCCAGTGGCCATCACACCTGATGAGGCTGCAATGACTGGGGAGATGCCAGCCATGGTACTGACCACTCCCTCACAGGTGGGGCCAGCACAGGCTCCACAGGCCAGAGGTTGTCCGCCAAGGTCACTAAGGTCAACAAGACAGCAGAATCAGCAGGCTGTCTCCGATGACGGTGCCAGTGGGGGTGGGAGGGGTGTGGCACCAAGTCGTAGCACTCAGAAACGTAAGTTAAAGAAACCATGGCCAATAAATGCTGGCCCAGCGAGCAAAGCCCACATCCCATGAATGAATAAATAAAATTCAAGGGTGTTCAAGGGTGATTTCCTGATCATTTATGTTTGGTTTATATGTCTGCTGGTGTAGACATTAACCCCAGTAATGGTAATGTCATTATGCTTTCAATGTGACCATAATATTAAATGTGCTTTGGTTCTGATGGCCTGAGTGTGGGAAGAGTGTCCTGCAGTCAGCATCATGGTGAAGCAGTCTGGGGAGAGTGTCCTGCAGTCAGCATTGCGGTGAAGCAGTCTGGGGAGAGTGTCCTGCAGTCAGCATCGCGGTGAAGCAGTCTGGGGAGAGCGTCCTGCAGTCAGCATCACGGTGAAGCAGTCTGGGAAGAGCGTCCTGCAGTCAGCATCGTGGTGAAGCAGTCTGGGGAGAGCGTCCTGCAGTCAGCATCGCGGTGAAGCAGTCTGGGAAGAGTGTCCTGCAGTCAGCATCGTGGTGAAGCAGTCTGGGGAGAGTGTCCTGCAGTCAGTTCTTGTTAAAAATAAGAAGAGTGACATCACAAGACAGCGTGAGAGGGTGGCGGAGAGATCGGAGCCAGAGCGAGTGCGGGGAAGCTTCAGAAAGTGACGTCAGCATAAAAGGTGAGAGCTGATTGGTGACTGGTGAGTAAGTGTTTTTCTCCAGTTTTTTCTCCAGTTTAAAATAGATTAAGCTAAGGAAAGGTAAGGGTTCTAGTATTTATTTAAAGTACGTAAATAATTTAATTTTTTTTTACTGTATTTAACTTAAAGTAAGGTTTTTTTTTCAACTAGAGGCATGGGAGGGCAGCTCAGTCCCGTGTTATGTACCGCCAACAACACGTGGGAAGTTCTAGACGCTCCTTGCGCTCTGACCATCCACGTTTGCAGGAAGTGCCACCAGCTGCAGCTACTTGAACTCAGAGTTTCGGAGCTTGAGCTGCAGCTGGAGGTACTGAGGTGCATCTGCGAGGCTGAGAGTTTCGTGGATAGCACGTTTTTAGACGTGGTCACCCCACAGCTTACAGAAGTGCAGACAGAGAGGGAATGGGTGACCATCAGTCAGAAGAAAGGTGTCAGGCAGGTAGTCAGGAAATCCCCAAGGTGCATCTCGCTTGAGAACCATTTTTCTATGTTGTAAAACTGTGAGAGTGACGGTTCCAATGGGGAGTGCAGCCACGCTCATGGCACTGTGAGTTGCTCAGCTGCAAGGTAGGCGGGGGGTGGTGAGAAGAGGGGAAGAGCAATAGTGGTAGGAGACTCGATAGTAAGGGGAACAGAGAGGCGTCTCTGCGGCCATAGATGCGACTCCAGGATGGTATGTTGCCTCCCTGGTGCCAGGGTCAAGGATGTTACTGAACGGCTGGAGGGCATTCTAAAGTGGGAGGGCAAACAGACAGAGATCGTGGTACATATTGGTACCAATGACATAGGTAGAAAGAGGGATGAGGTTCTGCACATAGGTAGAAAGAGGGATGAGGTTCTGCAAGCAGAATTTAGGGAGCTAGGAAGCTGATTAAAAAACAGGACCTCAAAGGTAGTAATCTCTGGATTACTTCCGGTGCCATACGCTAGTGAGTATAGAAGTCAGAGGTCAGTCCAGATGAATGTGTGGCTGGAGAGATGGTGCAGGAGGGAGGGCTTTAGATTGCTGGGACATTGGGACCGTTTCTGGGGGTAGTGGGGCCTTTACAAGGCAGATGGGTTGCATTTGAACCAGAATGGGACCAACATCCTTGCGGGAAGGTTTGCTAGTGCTGTTGGAGAGGGTTTAAACTAACTTGGCAGGGGGATAGTATCCTGAGTGGAGGTTCAGCAGGGGGAGATGCACAGCCAAAATTAGAAGAGAGAGCAAGTGAGTCTGGAAGGCATAGAAATTATCGGCTAGTTAAGGCACAAGTGAGTTTGGCAAGGTTGGATAGTATTTATTTTAATGCAAGGATTCTGACGAATAAGACAGATGAGTTGAGGGCACAGATTAACACACGGAAGTATGATGTCATTGCTGTCACAGAGACTTGGTTGAGAGAGGGGCAAGATTGGCAGCTCAATATTCCAGGATATAGGGTCTTCAGGTGAGACAGGGAAGGGGGTAAAAAAGGAGGGGGTATCGCAATATTGATCAAGGAATCAATTACAGCAGTAAGGAGGGATGACATCTTAGAAGGCTCCTCAAATTAAGCCATATGAGTAAAACTGAAAAACAAAAAAGGAGCAATCACATTGCTGGGAGTGTACTATAGGCCTCCCCAAACAGTGAGAGAGTAATAGAAGACCAGATATGTAAACAAGTTTCAGAGAAATGTAAAAATAATAGGGTAGTAATAATGGGGGATGTCAACTTCCCCAACATTAACTGGGTTAGTCATAGTGTGATAGGTTTAAAATGCATCCAGGAGAGCTTTTTAAGACAGTACGTAGAAGGTCTTACAAGAGAGGTCCTGGATTAATTTTTTAAAAAACTTAATTTTAGGGAATAAAACCGGGCAAGTGGTAGAGGTATCAGTGGGGGAGCATTTTGCAGATAGTGATCATAACTCCATTAGATTCAAGGTTGTTATGGAAAAGGACAAGAATGGGCCAGAAATCAGAGTTCTAAATTGGGGGAAGGCCGATTTTAATAAGATCAGATATGATTTGGCCAGAGTAGACTGGGAGCAGCTATCTTTAGGTAAATCTGCGTCAGAGCAGTGGGGCTCATTCATGAAAGGAAACAGAGAGGGTACAGGGCCAACATATTCCAGTAAAGACAAAGGGTGGGACCAACAAATTCAGGGAACCCTGGATTTCGAGGGATATACAGGATTGGATAAAGAGAAAAAGGGAGGCTTATGGCAGATACCGTGGGCTCAAAACAGCGGAAGCCCTAGGGGAGTATAGAATGTGTAGGGGGGAAACTTAAAAAGGAAAGTAGGAGAGCAAAAAGTGGACATGAAAAAACATTGGCAGGTTAAAATAAAGGAAAATCCAAAGTTATTTTACAAGTACATTAAGTATAAGAGGATAACTAGGGAAAGAGTAGGGCCCATTAAGGACCATTGTGGTAATTTGTGTGTGGAGCTGGAAGATGTAGGTAGGGTTCTAAATGAATACTTTGTGTCCGTGTTCACAAGTGAGAGGGAGAACATTGGTATGGAAATCAAGCAGAAGGACTGTGATATAATTAAAGAAATTAGCATAGAAAGGGAGGAGGTTCTAAGTGGTCTGGCAGGCTTAAATCTCCAAGCCTGGATGAAATGTATCCCAGGCTGTTGAGTGAGGCAAGGGAGGAGATAGCAGGGGTGCTGGCAATAACTCTTTGGCCGCAGGGGAGCTGCCAGAGGACTGGAGGGCAGCCAATGTGGTACCGTTATTCAAGAAGGGAGGAAGGGGTAAACCAGGGAACTACAGGCCAGTCCAGTCTAAGCTCAGTGGTGGGGGAACTATTGGAAGCAATTCTGAGGGACAGAATTAATCTACACTTGGATTGGCAGGATTAATCAAGGACAGTCAGCATGGTTTTGTTAAGGGGAGGTCATGTCTGACCAATTTGATTGAATTTTTCAAAGAGGTGACCAGGTGTGTAGATGAGGGCAATGCATTTGACGTAGTCTACTTGGACTTCAGCAAGGCTTTTGATAAGGTCCCACATGGGAGACTGATAACGAAGGTAAGAGACCACGGGATCCAAAGCAATTTGGCAAATTGGATCCAGAATTGGCTGAGTGGCAGGAAGCAGAGGGTGATGGTCGAGGGGTGTTTTCGTGACTGGATGCCTGTGTCCAGTGGGGTTCCACAGGGATCGGTGTTGGGTCCCTTGCTGTTTGTGGTATATAGAAACGATTTAGACTTGAATGTAGGAGAGTTGACCAGTAAGTTCACGGATGTCATGAAAATTGGTGGGGTGGTAAATAGTGAGGAGGATAGCCTTAGATTACAGGAGGATATAGACGGGCTGGTCAGATGGGCTGATCAGTGACAAATGGAATTTAATCCGGATAAGTGTGAGGTGGTTCATTTGGGCAGGACAAACAAGGCACGGGAATACACAATGAATGGTAGGACCTTGGGAAGTACCGAGGATCATAGGGACCTTGGTGTGCATGTCCACTGGTCCCTTAAGGTAGCGGGACAGGTAGATAAGGTGTTCAAGAAGGCATATGGGATACTTATATTCTATGCCTCGGCTAATAAAGACAAGAGCAGGGAGGTTATGCTGGAACTGTATAAAATGCTGGTTAGGCCACAGCTAGAGTATTGCGTGCATTTCTGGAATCCGCATTATAGGAAGGATGTGATTGCGCTAGAGAGAGTCCAGAGGAGATTTACCAGGATGTTGCCTGGGCTGGAGAGTTTTAGTTATGAGGAGAGATTGGATAGACTGGGGTTATTTTCCTTGGAGAAGAGGAGATTGAGGGGGGACATGATTGAGATGTATAAAATTATGAGGGGCATAGATAGAGTAGACAGGAAGGAACTTTTCCCCTTGGTGGAGGGATCAATAACCAGGGGGCATTGTTTTAAGATAAGGGGCAGGAGGTTTAAAGGGGATGTGAGGAAGAATTTTTTCACCCAGCGAGTGGTGGGAATCTGGAACTCACTGCTTGAAAGGGTGGTAGAGGCAGAAACCCTCATAACATTTAAGAAGTATTTGGATGTGCTCTCGCGATGCCATGGCATACAAGGCTATGGGCCTAGTGCTGGAAAATGGGGTTAGAATAGTTAGGTATTTGTTTGACCGGTGCAGACTCGATGGGCTGAAGGGCCTTTTTCTGTGCTGTAGACCTCTATGGCTCTATGATTATGACTATGAGTATGCTTCACCTTTTTTCTTTATGGTGCAGGTACGCCAGTATGTAATGCTGGATGTGAGTGACTCTGAACTTTATTGCACAGGCACTGAGTGGACTTTGGGTGCAAATGAAAGGGTCATTTCAGGATTTCATCCGGGATGGAGGCAGCAGCACTGGCATGCGTTTGAAGCTGACCATTGGTAACCTAGCTGAAGGAGCGTTGGATCAAGGCATCCCTGGTGTCCCTGCCTCCCTGGAGGTTACCGAGGTCTGCCTCCTTGTCCTCAGCGTTCTCCTCACCGTGCTCCTCTTCTGACTCATCACTGGATTCATCCTCTGTGGCCCATGGAGCTCCGTCAAAATCCTCTTCCTCCAGTGGGTCTCCCGTTGCCAGTGCCAGATTGTGGAGAGCGCAGCATGCAACCACTATCACTGACACCCGCTCCTCTGGGGGGTATTGTCGTATACTCTCTGAACGGTCCAGGCATGAGAAGTGCATCTTGAGAAGACCTATGGTCCTCTCTACCACCGCCCTTGTGGAGGCAGGACTCAAACTGTAACACTGCTCTGCCTCTGTCCTTGGGTGCAGTGATGCATCATGAGCCACCTCTTCAACTGATAGCTCTTGTCACCCAGCAGCCATCCATCCAGTCAGGCTGGAGCACTGAAGAGCCCCGGCACTTGGGAGTGTCTCAGGATATAAGCATCATGGGAGCTGCCAGGATACCTTGCACAGACTTGCAGAATCTACATCCTGTGGTCAAACACTATCTGCACGTTCATCGAGTGGAAGCCCTTCCTGTTGACGAAGGCACCCAGCTGACCCGCTGGTGCCTTGATGGCCACATGTGTGCAGTCGATTGCACCCTGGATGCGGGGGAAGCCAGCAATCACTGCAAAGCCTCTGGATCGCTCAGCCTGGCTGGCCTCGTCCATATGGTAAAGAATAAAGGTCAGTACCCGCCTGAACAGAGCTTCTGTCACCAGCTTGATGCAACTGTGGACAGCTGATTGGGAGATTCCACACAGATCCCCCACCGACCCCTGGAAAGAGCCGGAGGCATAAAAGTTGAGGGCCACTGTGACCATCAGAGCCACTGGCATGGCACCCATGTGGCACCCACACAGTCAGAGCTGATCTCAGGCCCAATCATCAGACAATGGAGATCACAGTCTCCCTGGAGAGACGAAGCCTCCTTCAGCATTGCCCCTTTGACATATTGAGGTAGCTGCATCACCGCCTGTAAACGCAGGATAGTTATCCTGGCAGCAGGATAGTGGCATCCTCTGTGGCCCCTTCCACCTTGGAATCCCTGCTGGCCCTGCACCCCTCGTTCCTGTGCCTCTCCTCCCACAGGTCCCTCCCCTGGGCCCATTACCAGGGTCACGGAAGGCTGTCTGATACCTGGAAGGGTCCACATTGTCTGAATCGTCTGGGGGCCTTGCAGACACCAATTTGTCCTGAAATGAAGCCTGGAAATGCTAAGAATGAAGCCCCAAACAGAGACAAAGCTGCCAAATACCAATAAGCAACTATCTCCAAAACTCCTCACTACTCACAATGGTAATGCTGCTGACCCTTTTTATCCTACCCTTGGATGAGGTTTATGAAATTGGCGGCTGCCTGCCTGCCTGATTTGCCCATGTCGGGCACGCGCCCACACGCCGAGTGAAAAATTCTGGCCTTGGAATACACATTGACTGAACTCATTTCCCTACTCTGCTTCGCACACGCACAAAATTCACCCACATGTTCACTTACCTTTGCTCTTCCCAATTTCCTCTCTTTGCTCTCCCCAAAACTTTGCCAGGTTCCAATTCTGTGCACACTGCCTACTCTCTGGCATTTCATCCAAGTAGCTATTCAACTATGTTGGGAACAGATTGCTCCCAATCTCCTCCTCACCCTGATGCCCAAACACACACGTGCTTTCCAGCTGGAGTCATTCAGTTGTGATCGGAAATGGGAGCTCCGACTGAATGTTCCATACTCAGCTGAGATCTACTGTAGTTCTTAACTACGTACCACCAGACAACATTTCAACACATTATGAATCAAATCTAAAACCTTTTGTACGCCTCAGCACTACAGTTAAACAATGCCTTTACCCAATCTCTTGTTAATTGAACAGCCATTTTTATTTATTGGGGCTTAATTATGTACTGCTACTCCAATGATAGATACATAAAAAGTTACATACAACAAGGAACATTCTGTCCTTCTTGTCTTGCCTGAAAACTTTAAGATCTATGAGTAAGAGCACCAATTTCTAAGGTTCCAGTACTTACCTCTCTGAGTGAACGGCTGCCTCCCTCCCGGTAGGTTGGCTTGCAATGGAAGCTTATCTGAAAATCAACAACCAAAAATTCCAAATTAAGACTGTGTTTCCTCCAAGTCACTCGTTCTAACTCTACCCTACAACAAAATTCAGAAGTTATTGAGAAAATGTAAAAACAACTTGCTATTTCATGTACACTGGGCCCAAGGTTATCCATTTCTGTGTTTGCTGGGTCACACTTTTCTACGGGCTAAAGTCAATGAGTGGACAATCGCGGGTTGGAGATAAAACCCAGTCTGGGGGTCTATAAGAACCAGGCAGATATATTGCCAACCTAGTCTGAGGGCACTGATGAAACATGTGCTAAGTTGGAGATTTCACAGAGAGTAATGCAGGGTTCAACAACCTTGGATTAGTCATCGCAGTTAAATTATGTGTGTGTATACATAATCTTTAGCATTTCTCCCAGCAGTGTTCCAAAGTGCTTTATATACACTGAATTTGTGTGTCAGATAGCTGAGCATGACAGTGATATTGTACTCAGCAATATCCCACAGACAGCAGTGGATGAGTGATTTTTAATTTGTTGATGGTGCTAGTTGAGAGAAGAATGTTGGCTTGGATATTTCGAGAGTTCCTGCTCTTCTTTGAGTAGTGTCATGGGATCTATTACATCTGCCTGAAAGCATGGATAAGTCTTGATTTAAAGTCTCACAAACTGTGGCACCTTGGACAGTGCATCACACCCTCAGCACTAAGAAAGCCTGACCAACTGAGGGACAAATGTTAACCAGGGCACAGGAGAGCTTCCCTGGTCTTCTTTGAATTGCATCATGGGATTGTTAGCATCCACTAGCAGAGGTAAAGCGCATTAACACTTCATCAAAAAAGATGGCACCCCTCAAAACCTGGTACCTACTGTTATGATGCGGGATTTTATAAGATGGTTATGTTTCGGTCTATCTGTTTAATTCAAGGTAAATTGGAGTAGTGAAGAGGGTCATGTGATCTGTTATTTGTTCTGCCTGACAACACTCCTGTAATCACTTGGTTGCCATGGAGACCGGGACCCAAATGATTGAGGCTTACTCTGCATACAAATAGGGATTTCTGTCACCCCATCAGACACTTAAACTATAGTGATAATTTAAGAACTTCATGTCTGTCTAACTTTGGGGCATTAAAAAAAGTACGTCAATAGCAAATTGCAGCACAGATATTGCAAATACTGCCTCCTTGCTTGAAGCCAGGTGACCTGAAAGTATAACACCAATATCAGAGGCCAGGTAGTGTCATACCTTCTCGAGCTGTTCCACGCACACTGTGTGCACTATTATCTTGCATGCTGCACACTTCCTCCTTGGAGCTGACTTCTGTAAAGGAAAAGTAAAAAATTAAAAGTTAAAAAGTAAGAAAGAAACAGAGCCTTGAATTTGAAACACAGTCTATCAAAAACAACACCAGTTTACTCACAGTGATCTTCACCAGGCATCATTCTGATTTAGACAATGATCTTCACCAGGGATCACTCTCTGATTTACTCAATGATTTTCACCAGGGGTCACTCTCTGATTTACTCAATGATTTTCACCAGGGGTCACTCTCTGATTTACTCAATGATTTTCACCAGGGGTCACTCTCTGATTTACTCAATGATTTTCACCAGGGGTCACCCTCTGATTTACTCAATGATTTCCACCAGGGGTCACTCTCTGATTTACTCAATGATTTTCACCAGGGGTCACTCTCTGATTTACTCAATGATTTCCACCAGGGGTCACTCTCTGATTTACTCAATGATTTCCACCAGGGGTCATTCTCTGATTTACACAATGATCTTCACCAGGGATCACTCTCTAGCTCTGTATAGTTTACTAACTGATTTACTCTAGAATGTACTCCATCTAGTACATCTTAAGGTGTATTCTATCTAGATTATTAACAAACGTTTTGTAAAGGTTGGCCTATCTAGTTTTTAACAATGATTTTTACCAATGGTGCTGCATCTAATTTATTCATTGAACTTCACTAGGTTTCTCTCTCTGGCTTATTAACTGGTCTAGTTCAATTCTGTTTCCCTTGAGATGACTTACAGTTATCTTCACTAAACAGTTCTCTTCTCCAAGGTAGCAGTAATCTCCAGAGACGTTCGTCTCCAGCCAAACATGGTCGCCATTTATAGCATTTTCCTGTAAAGGTAAAAGGTAACAGATGGATGTTAATATAAAATAACTGCTTTGAGTGACTGCATATTTGAGAGTAATTTTCTAGACAAAGTTCTCATTCATTTGTAAGCCAAGGGTCTTGTAGTTAACTGAGTTAACGATATTGTAAGTATTGTTGAAAGAAGAGACATGCTGTCAAAGCTTTTTGTCTTGCACTCAACTGGACAGATGCAAGGATGCCAAATTTCAAATGGAGCAACAAATTATACTGCATGAGAAAAGGTTGCTGATTGGTTGCCAACTCTGACTGGTTGAGGCATTGCCATGGGGAATGTACCAGAGAACTATTGTTCCCCCACTCTTTTGTTTAATTCAAAAAAGGCACAATGTCTGGACATGTTCTTTCTGCAGAGTCTTGCATATAAATATATATGTAGCTTCTAGCAAGTGTAAGTGAGCCACATTGCAATGTGCACCCTTTTCTCATACAATATAAATTGTTGCTCCCTTTGAAATTTGACATTTTTACATCTGTCCTGATGAGTGCAAGATTAAAAACTTTGACAACATCTCTTTTTTCAGCAATACCCAAGTTCTGTACTATCAAGTGACTGTTTGGTATTCTAAGTGTGTAGCTTTTTCTAAATTGAGAAACAATGCAAAGGGGCAAGCCCCATTATACAGAATGATGAGAAGGGTGAATGATGTAGGAGAGAAAATGGGGAAAACTAAAGCATGGGGTTAGGAAGAACCAACACCTTAGGTTTAGAAGACTGAGTAAGTGAGGACTTCCACAATATCCAGGTACTGAGAATGAAGTTACCTCCAATATTGTGTCCTCTCTTAAATGCTGACAATTATTTTGATTCCAATAGATTGAAGATGAAGGGAGAAGGAAGATGATGTAGCAACAAATGCACAATGTTCAGAGCAGCAGTAGCTAAGAGACAGCATCAAGTTAAAAGAAAAGGCAAGGAGAGTTGGACAGCTATATCTTAAAAGGGAGACAAAGAAAGTAATAAGAGATGCATTAAGAGATTAACAAAAACTCATATGAAATCCAACAGTAATTTTTAGAACAAATATACTAAAAGGGTGATAAAGTGGAAAGTACACCCATTAAAGAGAGATGCAGGCGAGGATATTTGAGATAATAAGGAAATCACAGACTTCTTAAATGAAGAATTTCTAACCTCTTTCACAATAGAGGAAGAGGACAAAATACCAGTAATACAAAAGTCAGTGGGGGAACGTATTGAATTTAATGTAAAAAGCAAAGGTAACGGAGAAAATAATGGAGCTTCATACAGACAAATTGCCAGGACCTAAAAGAAACAGCTGGGGAAATTGGAGATTCATTAGTCATAATTTTCCCAAACTCTCTAGATTCAGGGATTGCGTCTTTGGATTGGAAAATTGAAAATGTGATCCCAATTTTTAAGGAAGGAGGGGGAAAAAAAAGTTAAGTACAGATTTATCAACTTAAAGTAAGTTGCGAGGGAGTTAATGGAATCATTTATCAGGGAGAGAATGACTGAATATTTGAACGTGTAGGAGCTGATCAAAGAGAGTTAGCATGGATTTGTGAAGGGCATACCTGACTAATTTAATGGAATTTTTTTGAGGAGATCATTAACATGATGAATAGAAGAATGTCAATGAATATAGGTTATATGGACTTCGATAAGCCATATGATGAGATACTACGTAAAAGATTATTAGTAAAAATTAAAGGGCATGATATTGGAGGAGGTTTTGTGACATGGGTTGATAAAGTTACCTCCAATATCAACTTGTGACACGGTTAATGAGTTTAAGGCAGAAGACAGAGAGTAGGGATATAGGGAACACACTCTGATTGACGGGATGTGACAAGTGCCGTTCCCAGGGATCTGTGCTGGCGCCTTAGCTTTTCACTACATACAACAATGACTTTGAAGAAGGAATAGAGAGCTGTATATCCAGTTTTCAGATGACACTTAAGTTAGGAGGCACAGTGAGTTGTGTAGATGGGAGTAGGAGGTTGAAAGGGACATAAACAAACACATGGGCTGAATTTTACATGTCCCCAGTGGGGGAGGGGGATTGGGGGGGCATGTAAAATGGGGTGGGTGCCTATCCCACCACCTTCCCATCCATCCCCGAGCACTTCCCCATAAAACAGGGGGTGGGCGGGCGCTAGAATCGGCAGCCCGCCCACCATATTTAAATGTATAATTAAGGGCCAATTAGGCTTGCTATCAAGTCAATTGACCCTGATAAATACGCTGCCCACATCATAAATCATTTGGCATAGGCAGCAGGCTGTAAGCGGGAAGCTAATTTTTAAAACTTATATCTTTAAAGGATGGGAAGGAAATGGAAGTTGCTCTTCAGAGGCTGCCTTTTGCCAATCGCAGGGCAGCCTCCCCTTAGGTTGAACACCCCCTTCCTTCTTACTCTCTCCCTCACTTAAACCCACCCCCGTCCCCCACCACCCCTCTACCTAACCTACTCAAACCCACCCAGCCCAACACCCCGGGTTTACCTGCTCCAAGGATCCATGGGTGGAAGTCCCACTCGGCCCTCATTCGTCCGCCCTGCAGCATTTTATGGCTGCAGGGCTGGGCAGTTGGAGCTTGTTGGCTCCATGCCGACGTGGTTTCCGGTGGGGTATGCTGTCCGCACACCCCCCAACAGCCCCATACCATACTATTCCGCTCCATGAATGGGAAAAACTGTGACAGGGCTCAACGTGGGCAAGCGTGATGCCATCCACTTTGGATCCAAGAAAGACAAATTAGAATGTTTTCTGAATGGCAAGAAACTGGGGAGGGTGGAGACATAAAGGGATTTGGATCAGATCACTAGCGGCACTGGTACAAGAAAGTAACTGAAAAAGCGAGTGAAATGTTGGTGGTTTTCTCAAGGGTTGGAATACAAAGGGAAGAAAGTCATGATTTTGTTGTGTAGAGTCTTGATCAAACCCCAGTCTGAGGCACTGCATTCAGTTTTAGGCATTACACCTCAGAAATGGTATATTGGCCTTGAAGTGCAGATTCACTAGAATTATACCTAGGTTTAAAGGGTTAAATTGAGAGATTGTCTGAACTAGTGTTGTGCTCCCTTGAGTTAGAAGGTCACAACCTTAAGTAGAGGGGCGTCAGGGGATGGGGGTGGGTTTAAGTGAGGGAGAGGGTAAGAAGGAAGGGGGTGTTCAACCTAAGGGGGGCTGCCCTGTGATTGGCAAAAGGCAGCCTCGGAAGAGCGACCTCCATTTCCTTCCTGCTCTTAAAGGATATAAGTTTTAAAAATTAGTTTCCCGCTTACAGCCTGCTGCCTATGCCAAATGATTTATGATGTGGGCAGCGTATTATCAGGGTCAATTGGCTTGATAGCAAGCCTAATTGGCCCTTAATTATACATTTAAATATGGCAGGTGGGCTGCCGATTCTAGTACCCGCCCATCCCCTCTATTATGGGGGGAGCTCAGGGATGGATGGGAAGGCGGTGATCTAATTGAGGTGTTGAAATGATAAAGAAAGGGTAGAAAGAGAGAGGGATTATTTCCTTAGATAGGAAAGTCCAAAACAGGAAGGCATAATCTTAAATTTAGACATAGGCTGCTGAGGAGTGAAATCAGAAAGAACTTTT
Source organism: Cetorhinus maximus (assembly GCF_964194155.1). Taxonomy (NCBI): domain Eukaryota; kingdom Metazoa; phylum Chordata; class Chondrichthyes; order Lamniformes; family Cetorhinidae; genus Cetorhinus; species Cetorhinus maximus. The sequence goes on along the minus strand of NC_135900.1, from coordinate 74,708,654 downwards.
CCACACATTGGTGGGTGGGAATCTTGAATTCTGTATCCTAAAATGTTGGAGGGGGGGGAACTTTCCATCTCCACCCACCGCTGGGGTCGTCTGGTCCCTCTGAAGGTCAATGGACTTTTGGCCTGGACGCCACATTCCCTGCGGCCACAGTGGGGCCGAAAGATCCTGGTTTGGGTCAACTGAAGACTGAGATGGGCAGATCTTTAAGGTTATCAAGGGTTATGGATCAATGGCAGGTAAATGGATTTGAGGTACAGCTCGGAGATAATCTACTTGAATAGCAGAATAGGTGTGAGGGACTGAATGGTCAACAACTATTCTGATGTTCCTAAATGCTCTATAAGGCACTCACTGTACTGCAGCCATTTCATCTCCAGTGGGAGAAAATTTCCAGAATATCCTTGTGTTTACTGTTCATTCCCTTCCCGCTTCTTGCACAGGAATTTATCACTATGGGCCAGATCTTCCGTGGAGTGGCAGTCATTGTTGGATTGCCACTCCGCTCCTATTTTCTTACCCTAGACTGGAGCTCCACATTTTTTGCCTGGACATCTGACCCAGGCCTGCTGAGAAATATGGAGCCTAGCTGCTCCTGGAGTCCTTCAGTGTAATGTAGGAATGTCGGAGGGAACAAAGACATGCCCCCCTTTTATGGCATTAGCTGCCGTATTCTGGTAAGTTTAAATGTCCCAGCCATTTTGACAAGCTATGGAGAGGAAGTAAGTGTGGAAAGCAAGTGTGTGAGGGGGTCGGATGGTCGGGGGGGAGGGATCAGATGGTTGGGGGTTTGGCCAGGCAGGCACAGAAGGTTGGGGGGGGTGGGCATCAGTTGATTGGGAGGTATCGGGATGCGGGGCATAGTTGGGGGCTGGTGGGTAGTCGGGTGGTTAGGGGGTGTGGAGGGTAGTTAGGGGGTCGGGGTAGTTACAGGATTGGGGAGTAGTTGGGGGGGTGTGGGGGGTAGTCAAGGTGGGAGGATAATTGGAAGTTGTGGGTAGTCCTGGGACGGGGGTAGTTGGATGGTCTTGGGGGAGGGTGGAGTGTCGGGATTTAGTCAGGTGGTTGGGGGGCTTGAGGGGGTAGTCAGGGGGTCGGAAGGGTAGTTGCGGGATTGAGGATAGTCAGTTGAATGGAGTGGGTTGAGGTGGGAGACTGGGTGTGGGGGGTAGTCGGGGTTCAGGAGGGTAGTTGGGGGATGGGGGATAGTTGGGTGGCCAGGTGGGTATCGGGGTTAATAGGGTTAGGGGGGTTTGTTGAGGGGTAGTCAGGAGATTGGGACGGTAGTTGGGTGATGGGGGAGGGGGGGGCGGATGGGCGGGTAGTTGGGGTTCCAGTGGGTGGTCGGGTAGGTCAGTAGTATAGTTACCCAGGAGTTAGGACTGCTTTTAATCCTTCTAACGTTTCCTGGGTAACTATGCTGCTAGGTAAGTTGGAACCATCCAAAGTCTCAGAATTTAAATCAGAGTTTCAGAGGGTTCCAGACGCAGGGTAATTGCCCAATTGAAATTGAAACTTCCCGGGCAAATCCCGTGCATGTGGACTTCCAAGGGAAGTATCTTCTGGAGTACAACCCTCCAGGGAATGGAAGATCAGTGCCTATGATTTGCAATTCTAGATGCCTACTGTCATCTCAAAATTTGAAGATTCAATCTTGCATTTCCTGGCATAGGGGAGGGACTCACTGCTTTTTGGATAAATGAACTGTGCACAGATTCCCCCTAAAAACTTGAAGCAAAATAGTGTCATTAAGTTTTTGCTATTGAAGAAGACAAATAGATAGAACATCATCCCAGTTTCTGCAGTGAGGTCTTTGATGATTGATGAGATCTAATTTTGCTCTGAATGAGTGGTCATGGATTGAACAGTGAATCCCAGAAACAACAGGTTTCACGAGCAAGAACTCCTTAGCTGGTGTTTCCATTCAGCATCGGCAATTGGACAGGCTTCCTGGCAGGAGGTGCCTTCACAGATGATTTTTCAATTTTATCTTCCTTCTTTCTTATCTTGAGTAAGTTCATCCCACTCCTGAATGTCTACGACAGCCTTTGAAGTGGGCCAAAATGTATTTACTTCCATATTCAACACAGTTTCAACATATTTCTTTAAACATAAAGATGGCTCATGGTTCTGTCTGGGTAGCTGGTCTTCAGCCTCAAAAATCATTCTGAAATGGCTTAGAGCAGTTAGAAATGGCAGGTCTCAGACTGGGACTGAGTCACAGCTGTCATACACTCATCCATTGTTTCCATTCCACTTCTTTACACACATGACCAGCAAACCCAATGAGTTAAACTTATAAAGAGTCTAAGGAAAAAAAACTATCATCAAGCATCAACAATAAACATGTCAGGAACAGATCCATTAAATAAAATTCCTGATACTTAAACTTCAACATCTTTTAAAGGACGGAACAATACCACAATAGGGCACTTGAACTACTGCCGTCCAATGTCAGTGTGCAGAGTGTCAGCAGCATTATGAATATGGAGCTATTTCAGTCCTTGAAAACAGACGTCAACTTTGCGTCAACAAAAGATGGTATTATGACCCCCGAGATAATTAGATACCATTCATGTGTCTGGCCACTGTTTGATGCAAAAGATGATGTCTCTCTGTCTCTGCACCACTGTCTGAAGATCACTAATGTTGGTCAGTGCATTGGCTGGTGACTGTAAAACCGATAGCTGCACTACTGTTACTTCAGGGCCAGCGTATCGAACTCCATGGCACCGGATACTACAGTTGTAGTACCTGGAGGAGCTCCTGCCTTCGCACGATCACAGTCATGCTGGGGAATTATATCCCCAAACTGTTTCAACAACAGTGGGCAGGAATCTCCCAGCCCTCTGGAGGTGGGTTCCAGCTTGTGGGGGGTTGGGGGTGGTGGGGTGGTCCCGGAAATCGATTGGCCTCAGGTCGGGACCCTGATGTGATTCCATCCTTTTCCAACTTTCCCTTCAGAAGGCTGCAAGTCCAGCAGGAAATTCCCTTAAATCTGGCAGGTGCTATTGAGGTGATTAAAAAGGCAATTTAAAGCCTTTTTAATCTTCAACCTCTTTTTTTTGCAATAGCGCATGGTTCTTAAGCTGCATCTGTCCTTTGCCAGGGTCACCAAGGTGAATGCACAGCAGCTTCTTCAGTGAAACTGACAGGATGGGAAGGCTTTGATCGATGAAACTGAAGAGCTCCAGCCATGGCCATTGAGGGGCTGCTGTTCAAAGCATTTCTTCTCTCAGACAGTACTTTCACTGCTTGACAAGTGATTGCCAACTTTTAGGAAGATATTTCACCTGTCCAACATTTCACTCACATTCAGCCGTACTTTCCTGCTGTCAGGCTTCACCACAGCTTATGCAGCTCTACCTTTCACTCTGTTGAGTGTCAAGAGCAGAGGCCACACCATCAGCAACAGGGGCTGCTTTTCCTCAGCTACATGACCCTCCACAGGGCAGAGGGGACAGACACCAAGATCCAGCTGGAAGGAGGTGAGACCCCCTCAACACAGATAGAGTGTTAGCTCTCTCTGCTTGTGTGAGCACCAGTGGTCCAGTAGGTTCGGGCACTCACGGCAGGTCATTGCTACATTTGCAGCATCCTGGAACAAAATCTCCTTCTCGGTGGACCAGGTGGGCACGCATTACCAATGTCTAATAAGGTGCCTGTCACTGAAGGACCACAATCGCCAGGTGCCTGGAGAGAAAGCAGAGAGGTATATGCTCATAATAGCTTGCATGGAGAGGAGTAAAGGACACCATTTGTGGAGGGTGACTGTGAGGCATGGGTACAGGAGGGCATTAGGATGAGGGTGGGTGTGAGTGTTGTTATATAGGGATGTCTGGTATAGTAAGGGTTAACGTGGGATTGGGAAACAGTACTGCCTACAGTGTGATGTAAAAAGACACATGACCTAAGACTGAGGTCAGTTGTGGACTGGTCAGAGACCTGTGTAGAAGTAAGCATGGAGTTAGCCCATAGCCTGTGTATATGTACATAATTATGTGGTATGAACAAACAATTAATGTTCAACCAAACAAGACTCAGAACCTCTTTGTGAGACCTACTGAACATACAACATACAACAAGTGTGAGTGTTGGCTGTTCAAATGGGGATGTGAGGTGTCTGGAGACAGAGAGGGATGAGTGGAGCTGCAAGGAGTGTTGTCCTGCCGGGTGCTATGTGGAAGAATTCTGGAAAAGTCAGAGTGAGAGTCTTGGCCTCTCACCTTTCCCACCTTCCTGAAGTCCTGGATCCTCTTGGTGCACCGTCTCCACGATTGAAGGACAACACTCCTGCTGCTGACTTCCCCGAACACATCCATCCACACCTTCTTGGTTGGAGAAGTTGTCTTCTTCCCCCTGCCCTTGGGAGAGTTCACCTCACTGCAGCCCCTCAGAACCCACAGCAGGACCTCCAGTTAAGAGTGAGAGGCCTGGGGAGCAGCCTTCCCAGGTCTCCTCTCCATTTCCGTGGTTGCTACTGCCTCAAAAATCCAAGAGTTGATGAGCTGTTCTGACACATGTTGTGGTTCCTTTAATTAGAAATCCTTCCTTTGACAGAAAGAATGTGACACCCTGCCTACATTCCCTGACTGATCAGGAAACCCGGAGATAGGATGATAGCTAGTTAGCTCTGAGAAAGAGCAATGCCAGGGCTCAAAATTACTCATTTGGGTTCCTGATTCAGATGACTAAGGTTGATTGGGTAAATAGACTGCAAGCCAAGGCCATAAATAAACAGTGAGAAGCATTTAAATACACAATTCAAAATGTTCAACACAAACACATACCACTAACAAACAAAACCCTAGCAACAAAGATCCGCCCATGGCTTACTCAGAGGCTAGTATTTGATTAAATAAAGAGGTTTTTGAGGTCGCAAAGAATATTAGCAATTCTGAGGAATGGGGGTGTTCTAGAAGCCAGCAAAAGACCACCAAAAAGTTGATAAAAAGGGAAAAAATAAAATATGAGAGCAAACAAGCCAGGGATATAAGCACAAATTGTAAGAGCTTTTACACGTATCAAAGAAGGAAGAGAGTAGCTGAAGTTAGAAGCAGAGACAGGAGAAAGTATCATAGGGAATGAGGAAGTGGCAGAGACATTGAACAAATATCTTGTGTGTGTCTTAACAGTAGAAGGCACAAGTTCCATACTAGAAATAGATGGTAATCTAGGAGTTATAAAGAGTGAGGAAATTAATATCAGCAGAGAACAAGAATTGGAGAGACTGAAAGGACTAATATCTGACAAATACCCAGGACCTGATGTCCTACACCTCAGGGCAGGATCGTCCCTGAATTGCACTAAGTGCTGGAGCAGGTGTGAAAAAAGACGTTTTACCCGCCTACCATAATGGTGGGTTTTTGCACCATATCGTCTGCTTCCCATCTCATTAATTATGCAGCCATAGGCCTCTGAATTTCTCGCTATGTGTTACTTCACTCCGGGTGCCATATCTAAACTGTAGCCACGCACATAGTTCTCAATGCTTGCAGCCTAGGACTGCTGCAGTGAAGGCACGGCCTGAAAGCCAAGAAGAGTTAAGTAACCAATCACTGGAATGCCTCTTGGAAGCTTGTCATGATGTCTTCCACCCCCGCTCTGGCCACAGGAGGTCCAGCAATCTCACTACTCCGGCTTGGAAGGTGGTGGCAGTGGTGGTCAGTGCCAATGCTGCACGGAAGAGGTTGGCATCAGGTTCACACAGCTCACCACCCTCTGAGTGAAGAAGTTTTTCCTCATCTCAGTCCTAAATGGTCTACCCCGTATCTTGAGACTGTGACTCCTTTTTCTAGACCCCCCCAGCCAGAGGAAACATCATCCCTGCATAAAGTCTGTCCAGCCCTGTCAGAATTTTATACGTTTCAATGAGATCCCCTCTCTTTCTTCTAAACTCCAGTGAATACAGGGCCTAGTCGACACTATCTCTCCTCATACAACAATCTTATGTTCTTGGGTTCTTTTGACCAGAAAACGATTCCACTGTTCCGTCAGGGAATAAGGTGAGAAGATTCCCCCCCATGTATCCACTTTTTTCATGATGGGGGCCACAGGATGATGAAAATGTCATCTGTGCCTGTGTTTGAAGATGTTAGCTTTCGAATTGTGGAGCTACTGCAGTATGCCATGTGAATCATTAGGCTGACATAGCTTCAACTTGCTGGTCAAGGGCAATCACGAAGCTATCCCAAAAGGGTAGTCAGGGCATCCAACTGAACATACACTTCGCGGCAACATCAATCTAATTAGTTAAAGTGCAGCCAGTATTTTTACAACCTGATTAAACTCTTCAGAAGCGAGAATCACATCTGATGGACATTTCAGATCAAATATCACAACTGAATGAAGAGTTTTAGGGTTAACATCCATTCCAGCATTAGAACAAGATGGTTCCCTCTAATCCTCCAGAAGCCTTGCAGCAAAAGGGTTCATGTTGCTAAAGTCAGTAATGGGACTAGTGGAATCCCACGGAGTTAGATGGACAAGGAGTCTCACTGTTTTGGTCAAAGGACAAATAGTATGGTATACCAATGTGGTAAAATCAGAAATTGGAACAAGAATGGCTCAGATATTAACCTGAGGTTTCTGTGAGGAGGTGTGTGGGGGAAATGCGAAAGTCAACTGAGCAGATTGGAATCTGTGGTCGCAGCTGAATTGAACCAATTCATTTTGATGTCTAGGTTTTGTAGCCCCCATGCTGCACAATGATCCACAGTTCTCAGCTGTATTTAAAAGGACAGTCCACAAATGTGAATTGGATGCGGGAGCTAGAACAAGGCAGCACCTAGATTGACTGGAATTACTGCTGGGTGCAGGCAGGAGCTCACCAAGCAATGCATGGGTCAGAAGTGGCTGAAGAGATGAGCAGCAGCAGCATTGTGCCCTGGGCCATGGGTACAATGCAGGAAGTGACCGAACTAGGTCAGAAAAAGTGAGCACATTTGATCTTTGAAGAAGACAGGGCAAAATGCTAGAGAGGGGGGACATGACAGGAGGCGAATAACCACAAGTTGTAGACTTTCTGGAGATAAGTTGCACAGCTGTATTCCTGTCAGTTGGGAAAGGAAAGGCAAGGACCTCACAGGTTGTTGGTGACAAAATTACAATTATCTCTGACACATACGCTGACTTCATCTTGTCAATGACTGAACGATGAGAAGGCTGAGTGTAGTGATTGTAAAGAATATTACTTTACCATGTCTAAATTAAACTCTTTTCTTTTACCTTCCAGGGCCTTCACCTGTGCAGCAATTGCCATAAGACATCCGTGAGGAGGATAATTCCTCAGAGGACATCATTCCTTCTGAAGGCACACTCTCACAAGACGTATAGTCACACACCAGTGCAGATACATGCATTGCAATGGGACAGTTAGAGCCTTAGTTGGATTTTCACTTGATGATTCACTCTCCACAAGTGAACATGAGCAGCTACTGGTAACTGGGACAGCTGTGGAGAGTCCTTCTCGGGAACTGCAATCTTCCACAAACTCTGCTCAGCTGGACAAGAACTGAACTGCGGGATCTATCTTTGGGAAGGAGAATACTAGAGGTGCATCGAAAACCTAACCAGGGACTGACAGATGAACCACACACTCCAACTCAATCACTAGCAGATTGTTGGCACAGGAAAATTGTGAGACTGTCTGGCACAGAGGGAGAGAGTGCCTCTGTGAAGCTTCAAATATGGTTCTCAAATGAGTCAATGCAGATCATGACCAATGCCATGCAGACCTTAGATGCAAACATGTCTGCAGTCTTAAACCTTGTGGTCTCACTGTTCTCCACCAAGTTGATCTGTAGCAGAATTGGTAGGAGTCATGTTGATGCTGGTTCATGAGAACAATGGTAAAAGAGGGAACTTCACTCACCACCCATCCCCCCACTGCTGCCTCTGTACAGGTGCAGGTGCAAGAGCCTTTGAGACCCTCTGGCGTTCCCAAATCCAGTCGGCATCGGTCAGGATTATCTCAGCAGTCAGAGCCGGGATCTGAGCAGCCTCCCTCTATGTCTGCTCAAACCACGTTGGATGCACCATGTAGCAGGGGTAGGAGGTGTGGGTTGAAGAAATTGGAACGATATGTACATGGGTCTTTGACAAAATGTTATGCTGTGAAGTTATGTTTTAAATAATACCACAAACTGCATCACTTCTACATCTTGTGCATTGTTACATCCCGAGGGCCAACTCAATCCTATTACTTGTTTCATAATAAATGTCAATATTTGCTGCAGTCAACTGGCCAGACGAGCAATGTGAATGAGTGGCTGAAAGACTGTTTAGTCTAGTGCAAAGGCTGAGGCGGGTTTTGTTGCTGCTGTAACAGCAGACATGCAATTTAATCTGTTATGTTCTACATAAGGTGAATCTTTGTGATACAGGGTACCCCGGGCAGCAGTGTAAGTGGCTGGCCTAGTGATGGGTGCCCCATCTTCAACCCCCAGCTACTCCTTCGTCATGTTCTTCTCATCTGAAGAGGAGTCTGGGTCCCTCTGTCCTCCTCCACCTGCGAGCCCCCATCCTGTGCATGTGCTGATGCCACAAACAGCATATCATCACCGCCATGGATAGAGATGGCTGGCTGCTTCTGATGTCCTGTCAAAAAACATCCAAGGTGCCTTCTGTCCAGAAATTGTCCACTTTAAATCTTCGAAGTTGGAAAGAAAAGCACCATCCAGACAAGTGCTGTCTGTGAAACATTTACCAGAGGAATTTGAGACAGCAGATGCAATAAGTGAGGTTTTACTCAGAAAGGGCAGTGAGAACTCTAATACCCGTCTGAATGGCTGCTCGAACTCACCGTGTTTCCCTGGACTGTTCCCTGAGCTCCAGAAAAACCATCATGGTCCAGTAACATTTGGAGCCAAGTTTAACAATGATTTAGAAATACTTCATGAACTTCTCCTAAGGATATTCATTGAGTCACTAAGTAACGCCCCTGCACCAAATTAGGAAATCCCCACCTTTGTCGAGTCCCTTTCTTACTGGCATCCACAAGTTTCTCCTTTAAACTGGGAAGTGGGTTGTGTCCCTGCTCTAGGAATCAATAAGTTTCATCCCCAATCCCCTCCTAATCCACACATCGACCAGAATATTGTTGGCGCAGCAGGGCCCGAAAGCTGGCAGTGGGGGTGGGCGGCATCTCATGTCTGGCTGTTGGTGAGACCCCATCCTGCCCCTTTAAAGGAAGAGAGCCTGCCTCCAAGAGCTGGCGTTCAACTGGCGCATGGGCAACACAGCAGTGCCTGTTGGAGAGGACGCCATGGAGCAGGACCTCTCCCCCACCCCCAGTAACGAGGTAAGTGGGGTATGAGGGCACTAGGGCCAACTAAGGGAGGGGGTAGTTGGTGTTGGTGAGGGTCGGTGGTGGGGAGGCGACAAGAGTTGCAGTGAAGGAAGCCATTGACACATGGGAGCCCCTCTTTGGGGCATAGAGTGCCCAATTAGGAGGGGCCCCACTCAAGTCCGCATGAGGGCTGCCAGGGTTTACCGTGCAGTCTTCCCATGTGGCGGAGGGCCCACGTGCCACTGGTAAAATGCCAGTAGTAGCAGAAAAAGGCCCTTAATCGGCCACTTAAGTGGTTGCCCTCTGCCATTCCCACCGCTGGTAAAATGCAGCGGGAAGGACATGGGCATTCCACACCTCGCTTTCCCTCACCATTTTATGTCCCCCCTTACCCTCGCACCTCTAGCCTGTTCTGAGTGGGCTGGTAAAATCCAGCCCACCCTGTGGGTTAAAATTGCCCCCAATAAATCCAAGTCACTACCGCAGGCTCTCGTGACTTTCAGTATTGCCATTGTCAGTGCTGCCAATTTTCATCTTGTTCCTCTTGTCAGTGGAAATTATATTGAACATTCGGCTAAACTAGGATTCTTGTTCTTGATAATGTTGAACACAACATCTAACAATGTGGGTTGAATTGTGTGCCTACAGCAGAACTTCAGTTCAGCTTCTTAACCTTTAGGATGTACTGCAGCTCTGCAAATCAGATAAGCTTATCCAGCCCCTTAAGCCTGTTTGCCATTCAGTTAGATTGTAGCTCATCTGTATCATAGCTCCCTTCATCTGCCTTGTTTCCCTGTTCCTTAACATCCTTTTCTATCAATTTGAAATTTTCAATTTACCCCTATTATCCTGAATGTTTTGGGGAGAGAATTCCAGATTTCCACTACCCTAATTTTAAGGTTGTGCACCCTTGTTCTAGCTTCTTCAACCAAAGGGGACAATTTCTCTTTGACTAGCCTATCAAATCATTTAATTGTCTTAAACACCTCAATGAAATCACTCCTAGTCCTATGATACGTCAGGAAATATCATCCTAATCTGTGCGACCCATCATTTAAACATTATTTTTGTTTCTAATTGTCAAACGTTGCCCACCCTGCCCCACTGACCACCCTGTCCCACTGCCACCCTGTCCCACTGCCCACCCTGTCCCACTGACCACCCTGCCCCACTGCCACCCTGCCCCACTGACCACCCTGTCCCACTGCCACCCTGTCCCACTGCCACCCTGTCCCACTGCCACCCTGCCCCACTGACCACCCTGTCCCACTGATCACCCTGTCCCACTGACCACCCTGTCCCACTGACCACCCTGTCCCACTGCCCACCCTGTCCCACTGACCACCCTGTCCCACTGCCACCCTGTCCCACTGACAACCCTGTCCCATTGTCCACCCTGTCCCATTGCCACCCTGTCCCACTGACCACCCTGTCCCACTGACCACCCTGTCCCACTGACCACCCTATCCCATTGCCCACCCTGTCCCATTGCCCACCCTGTCCCATTGCCCACCCTGTCCCACTGCCCACCCTGTCCCACTGCCCACCCTGTCCCACTGACCACCCTGTCCCACTGCCACCCTGCCCCACTGACCACCCTGCCCCACTGACCATCCTGTCCCACTGACCACCTTGTCCCATTGCCCACCCTGTCCCACTGCCCATCCTGTCCCACTGACAACCCTGTCCCACTGACAACCCTGTCCCACTGCCCACCCTGTCCCACTGCCCACCCTGTCCCACTGCCCACCCTGTCCCACTGACCACCCTGTCCCACAGCCACCCTGCCCCACTGACCACCCTGCCCCACTGACCATCCTGTCCCACTGACCACCTTGTCCCATTGCCCACCCTGTCCAACTGCCCACCCTGTCCCACTGACAACCCTGTCCCACTGCCCACCCTGTCCCACTGACTACCCTATCCCACTGCCCACCCTATCCCACTGACCACCCTGCCCCTCTAACCACCCTGTCCCACTGCCCACCCTGTCCCACTGACCACCCTGTCCCACTGACCACCCTGTCCCACTGCCCACCCTGTCCCACTGCCAACCCTGTCCCACTGACCACCCTATCCCACTGACCACCCTATCCCAATGACCACCCTGCCCCAATGACCACCCTGCCCCACTGACCACCCTGTCCCACTGACCACCCTGCCCCACTGACCACCCTGCCCCACTGACCACCCTGTCCCACTGACCACCCTATCCCAATGACGACCCTGTCCCACTGACCACCCTGTCCCACTGCCCACCCTGTCCCACTGCCCACCCTATCCCACTGACCACCCTGTCCCACTGCCCACCCTGTCCCACTGACCACTCTGCCCCACCGAACACCCTGCCCCACTGACCACCCTGCCCCACTGACCACCCTGCCCCACTGACCACTCTGTCCCACTGCCCACCCTATCCCACTGACCACCCTGCCCCACTAACCACCCTGTCCCACTGCCCACCCTGTCCCACTGACCACCCTGTCCCACTGACCACCCTATCCCACTGACCACCCTGTCCCACTGACCACCCTGTCCCACTGCCCACCCTGTCCCACTGACAACCCTGTCCCACTGACCACCCTATCCCACTGACAACCCTGCCCCACTGACCACCCTGCCCCACTGCCCACCCTGCCCCACTGACCACCCTGTCCCACTGACCATCCTGTCCCGCTGACCACCCTGCCCCACTGACCACCCTATCCCAATGACCACCCTGCCCCACTGACCACCCTGTCCCACTGACCACCCTGTCCCATTGCCCACCCTGCCCCACTGACCACCCTGTCCCACTGACCACGCTATCCCAATGACCACCCTGTCCCACTTACCACCCTGTCCCACTGACCACCCTATCCCAATGACCACCCTGTCCCACTGACCACCCTGTCCCACTGCCCACCCTGTCCCACTGACCACCCTATCCCACTGACCACCCTGTCCCACTGCCCACCCTGTCCCACTGACCACTCTGCCCCACCGAACACCCTGCCCCACTGACCACCCTGCCCCACTGACCACCCTGCCCCACTGACCACTCTGTCCCACTGACCACCCTGTCCCACTGCCCATCCTGTCTCACTGCCCACCCTGCCCCACCGAACACCCTGCCCCACCGAACACCCTGCCCCACTGACCACCCTGTCCCACTGCCCACCCTGTCCCACTGACCACCCTGCCCCACTGCCCACCCTGCCCCACTGTCCACCCTGTCCCACTGACCATGCTGCCCCATTGCCCACCCTGCTCCACTGACCACCCTGTCTCACTGACCACCCTGTCCCACTGCCCACCCTGTCCCACTGCCCACCTTGCCCCACTGATCACCCTGCCCCACTGATCACCCTGTCCCACTGACCACCCTGTCCCACTGACCACCCTGTCCCACTGACCACCCTATCCCAATGACCACCCTGTCCCACTGACCACCCTGTCCCACTGCCCACCCTGTCCCACTGATCACCCTGTCCCACTGACCATGCTGCCCCATTGCCCACCCTGCCCCACTGACCACCCTGTCTCACTGACCACCCTGCCCCACTGCCCACCCTGTCCCACTGCCCACCTTGCCCCACTGATCACCCTGCCCCACTGATCACCCTGTCCCACTGACCACCCTGTCCCACTGCCCACCTTGCCCCACTGATCACCCTGCCCCACTGACCACCCTGCCCCACTGTCCACCCTGCCCCACTGTCCACCCTGTCCCACTGACCATGCTGCCCCATTGATCACCCTGCCCCATTGCCCACCATGGCCCATTGCCCAATCTGTCAATTGCCTACTCTGTCCATTGCCCACCATGGCTCATTGCCCACCATGGCCCATTGCCCACTCTGTCCATTGCCCACTCTGCCTCATTGCCCACCATGGCCCATTGCCCACTCTGTCCATTGCCCACTCTGTCCATTGCCCACTCTGCCCCATTACCCACCATGGCCCATTGCCCACTCTGTCCATTGCCCACTCTGTCCATTGCCCACCCTGCCCCATTGCTCACTCTGTCCATTGTCCATCCCACACAATTTTCCATTCTATTGATTTCTTTTGCACTGTCACCAAAACAAAGGATCTTGTAACTGGCACCGTACACCCAAGCCAGCTATGCAGTTCTGCCCACAAGGGTGAGTTTAACATGTTTCAGAATATCTGCACAACCATGTATCATAAATTGCTGTCTAGCTGACTGGGGGAGATGGTGGTGTAGTGGTAATGGCAATGGCAAAGTATTCTAGAGGCCTAACCTAATGCTCTGGGGACAGTGGTTCAAATCCCACCATGGGCAGCTGTTGAAATATAAATGCAATTTTTAAAAAACAATCTGGAATTGAAAGCTAGTCTCAGTAATGGTGACCATGAAACTATCATTCATTGTCATAAAAACCCATCTGACTCAATAAACCCCTTTAAGGGAGGAAATCTGCCTTCCTTACTTGGTTTGGCCTACCTATGAGTCCTGACCCACAGCAATGTGGTTGACTGTTAATTGTTTTCAAGGGATGTTGCCCCATCCCACAAATGAATGAAAAAAAAAAGTGGCAGTTCCATCATCCCAGTGGCTCAAGAACTAATGCACACTTAATACCCAACAATTGACACCAGAACTCACAGTCCAGTCAGGGCTGGTCCGCATCTCCCTGGTAGGCCCATTCTTCAGGATGGTACTGGGCGCTTGCTCTGGTGCTAGGTGCTGCAGGCCTGATCTCAAGATTGCTTTTCTGCAAAAGAAAAAGAAATATTATAGCGCATGAGGGGAAAAAAGTGATGATCTTGGCAAGCTATAATTGGGAGAGGTGTTAGTGCCTAATTCAGTACCGTGTCTTTCCTAGGGCGAGTCATTATACAAAGCAATGCTTGTCATCCCTTGTCCTGAAGTCCCCAGGAATTAAATATTGATCTCTGGGACACTGCTGTGAGCAGCTCAGTTGAAAAACTCATGGGGACATTAAAAAAAAACAAACACTTTTGTTTATAGTTAGCTATTAACTGTAAAAATATTGAGGATAGGATAAAAGCTGTTTGACAGGGTGGAATGGTTAAAGGAGGAGGTCATGCAATTTAACCTCCAGGAATATGTCCAAACAGAGTTGACAAACCTATACAAAAACCCAAGGAACTTTCTCAAAACAGGCTGCAGTTTTGACTTCTGCAGGTGTAGCTATAATGAGCTTTGAATATAATGAACAAAAACAGTGTGTATTTACATGGCATCTGGGACATTGTAAAACATCTGAAGTGTTTAACAAACAAGACTTGACACCAAGCTACATTAAGAGAAATTAGGGGCTGTTCAAAGTGCTCAGTTTTATGGGCTAGCTTAAAGTCAAAAGAGAGGTAGTGAGGCACGTAGTTGTAGTGAGGGAATTTCAGAAGTTAGAGCCCAGGCAACTGAAGGCATGGCCGCCAGTGGTAGAGTGATCAAAATAGGGGATGATGAAGAGGCCTGAATTAGAGGAATGAAGCTATCTCAGTGGTTGTGGAGCTGGAGTAGATTACAGAAATTGGGAGAAAAAGGGATTTGATAACAAGGATGATAATTTCAAAGAGTTTCCCGACTGGGAGCCAGTGTAGTCAGCAAGTGCAGGAGTGATGGGTGAATGACAATTGATTAAATTAGGACACGGGCAGTTATGAATGACCTCATGTCTACGAGGGTCAAGGGGGTAAAACATGGGAGGACGAGAAGGCATTGGAATAGTCAAATCTAGAGGTAACAAAGTCAAAGATGTGAGTTTCAACGACAGATGAGCTGAGGTAAGGACAGAGTCGACCGTTGTTACAGAGGTGGAAATACGTAGTCTTCATGATGACGCTGACATTGTGGTTCATCTCTCAGGTAAATATGACACTAGGTTTTCAAACAGTCTGGTTTAGAGCGAGGGATGGAGTCGGTAGCTAGGGAACAGAGTTAGTGGTGGTGACTGAAGACAATGGCTTCTCTCTTCTCAATATTTAGTTTAAGTGAATGTTTGCTTATCCAGTACGGGATGTCAGATGAGCAGTTTGATAAGAGAGGTGGTGGTAAGGTAGAGCTGGGTGACATCAGCGTACATGTGGAAACTGACATTGTGTTTTCAGATGATGTCGTTGAGGGGCAGCATGTAGATGAGAAATAGGAGGATAGATCCAAGGATAGATCCTGGGGACACCAGAGATAACGGGTGTGGGAGCAGGAAGAGAAGCCATTATAAGTGATACTCTGGCTACGATTAGATAGCTAAGAATGGAACCAGATAAGAGCAGTCCCACCCAGCTGGACAACAGTGGAGGATGTTGTGGTCAACCATGTGAAAGGCTGCAGGCAGGCCGAGAAGGATGTGGGGGGGAAAGATTAACTTTAACCCAGTCACATAGGATGTCATTTGTGACCTTGATAACAGCTGTTCTGGTACTGTGGCAGGGGCGGAATCCTGATTGGAGGGGGGACAGATTTTGGAGGTGACAGCATTGAAGAGAAAAGAACATAAGAACATAAGAACTAGGAGCAGGAGTAGGCAATTCAGCCCCTCGAGCCTGCCCTGCCATTCATTACAATCATGGCTGACCTCATTTCGGCCTCAACTCCAATTTCCCACCCTCTCCCCATAACCTTTCAACCCATTACTAATTAAAAATCGGTCTATCTCCTCCTTAAATTTGTTCAGCGTCCCGGCATCCACTGCACTCTGAGGTAGTGAATTCCACAGATTCACGACCCTTTGAGAAAAGTAATTCCTCCTCATCTCTGATTTAAATCTACCACCCCTTAGCCTAAAACTATGGCCTCTCATTCTAGAATGCCCCACAAGGGGAAACATCTGCTCCATGTCTACTCTGTCTATCCCCCTTTAGTATCATATATACCTCACTTAGATCTCCTCTCATCCTTCTAAACTCTAGCGAGTATAGGCCTAAACTTCTCAATCTCTCCTCATAAGATAAGCCCCGCATCTCTGGAATCAATCTAGTGAACCTCCTCTGAACCGCCTCCAGTGCAACTACATCCTTCCTCAAGTAAGGGGACCAAAACTGTGCACAGTACTCCAGGTGCGGTCTCACCAATGCCTTGTATGGTTGTAACAACACTTCCCTATTTTTATACTCTACTCCTTTAGCAATAAATGCCAAAATTCCATTTGCCTTCCTTATTATCTGCTGTACCTGTATACTAGCTTTCAGTGATTCATGCACAAGGACACCCAGATCCCTCTGCACTGAAGCATTCCATTTCTCTCCATTTAAAAAATAAGTCGCTTTTTTATTCTTCCGACCAAAATGGATAACCTCAACTTAACCACGTTAAACTCCATCTGCCAAATTTTGGCCAATTCACCTAACCTGTCCATATCCATTTGTAAATTTCTTATTTCTTCATTGCAACTTACTTTCCCACCTATTTTGGTGTCATCTGCAAATTTAGCTATAGCTTTAGCTTCTTTCCCTGAATCCAAGCCATTGATATAGATTGTAAATAGTTGGGACCCAAGGACCAAACCTTGTGGCACCCCACTAGTTACAGCTTGCCATCCAGAAAAAGACCCATTTATCCCCACTCTTAGCTTTCTGCTGGTTAGCCAATCCCCTATCCAAGTTAATATATTACCCCTAACTCCATGTGATCTTATCTTGTGTATTAATCTTTTGTGCGGCACCTTATCAAAGGCCTTCTGGAAGTCCAGATATACTACATCTACAGGATCCCCATTATCCACTTTGCTTGTCACATCTTCAAAGAACTCTAGCAAATTAGTGAAACACGATTTACTTTTCATAAAACCATGCTGACTCTGATGGATTGCATTTTGACTTTCCAAATGCCCCATTACTACTTCCTTAATAATGGATTCCAACAATTTCCCAACGACAGAATTAAACTAACTGGTCTATGGTTTCCTACTTTCTGCCTTCCCCACTGGAGGCGGCCTGGGAGGCTGGAGATGAGGTGGACAGGGTGGTCAAAGGTTGTTTTTTTAAGGAGAGGAATGGTAGTGTCTTTGAAAAAGAGAACACACCTGAGGAGAGAGAACCGTGAAAAACATCAGCTAACAGGGGAGCTGGAGAGGAACGTTGTGTTGTCAGCAATTTAGTGGAAATAATCACTCATACTGTGAGTGCCAACAGCCTTGATAAATCCAAATTGTTACATATACAATATAAAAATCCATAGGTTCAATATCAAACACTAATTTTTCAATGAATCCACTTCAAAATGGGTGAGATGTACTTGAACAACAAAGTCTTGCATATACACATTACATCGCAAAGCATGTGAGAGATGTGTAATGGTCCAAATGGTTTATTGAGCTGAAGAATGGGCTATTGGGAAAGAAACTGAACATCTTGGTGGGTTTTAAGGATTTTCACTTTCTCCATACAGGTTTTGAAAAGAATCAGAACTACTTTCCTACGATGATTAACTCAGTAAAGATCTAATTGTCTGCAGCAAGGTTCCTAATTTTACCGATTCATGTCTTAGCTGCATATGAGCAGCCCAGTGGCATTTTTCGTTGAATCGTTCTGCCCCATGACATCTTATGGTGTACTGTCAGACTCTATTGAAATGCAGCCTGTTTTCTGCCAAAACGTCACAATAAAAGGAGGGTAAGGCATTACCCTCAGAGCGGGGATGCAAGAACATGGACTCATATTGAAGCAGGGACAAATCAATGTTATGTTGGGTAGCTGACCTTGTGACTGTCTGAGGTCACGCCTTATAATGGGGGTGGCGGTGGGGGGTGGAGATGGTGGCGTACAGTAGTGGTTGTTGCGTTGTCGTGTTTCTAATTTTGCTTTACACAAGCTTACCAATCTCACACACAGGCCTGGTAAACTAGATGTAGATTTGGTTTATTTGAAGATACATAATGGATGGCTGAGCAGACAGATATACTTTATTGATTCAGCAACCATTACTCACAAGGACAACAACACTGCAATTCTACACATGCAATATACACACCATAAGCTGCTGGTCACATTCTGCTCTATATCCTGGCTACTTGCTCATTTGCATATTCCCTTAAAGTGTTACCACAACATCCCCTTTTTTTCCTCCCATGATAACATTACAAACATTAAAAGTAAAAATACATACACAGTAGGATGGTTGTGAAAACTATTTATATAAAAGATAAAACCCTGTATAAGAGATCAAGAGTCTGTATAGCGCTTGCTAATTCTCCTGGATCTCATGATGGTCTGAGATCTAGGCTTGTCACTTAGGTATCCTTGACTTAGAGATATGTTGGCATCCTGGGTATTATCAGAGTGTTGACTGTTTTCATGTTGGTCTACCACAATTTCACATTCGAGTTTGTCTTTGGACGTGTTCTAGATATAATTGAAGTTCTGGGTATTACGCAGTTGTACATTCCCTGAGCTGGCTTCAGTTTCTGCTGAGCATAGCTGCATTCGATGTTATGATCTCTCAGGATCTAGCCTCATTGTACACTTCCGATGCTTCTGCAGATGACTATGTTCCCTGGGTAGGATGTATGATCTGAACGTTCTATTCTACACGCAGACTAAGCAGTTCTGCACCTCCATGTCGGTAGTATGCGATTCTCTCTTGTTTTTCGAGAAGCTTCTCCTGTATGTCCGAGAACTGGGACAGATGATGGCTTGGCAAGGCTGTCCTAACCTTCCTTCTGAACATAATTTCTGCTGGTGACGGTAAGCCCGTATCTAAAGGTGTTGCTTTCAAGTGTAACATGGTAATGTGGAGATCTTGTTTTGTCTCCCTGCACTTTGTGATTAGTGCCTTAACTGCAAACCATTTGCTCAGAAAGTCCATTGCATCTAGGATAGTATGACAAGGTTAGCACATGATATATGCTTCATTTAGCACATGCCCCTAAAAGGTCTGCCATACTGTGGCCCATTGTCCGATATGATCTCTTCAGGTGTACTGAGAAAACTAAATATTGCATTCATTGTGTCTGCCAAGGATGCACTTGAGGTATCCTTCAATTGTCTGATGATTGGAACTTAGAACTAGGAGAAAGTTGTTGCCACAGAGAGTGAGTAAATCTGTTGTGATTTCAGACCGAGGGTATGGTGGAATCTCGTGTGGGTGTAGAGGTTCTTTGCGTTGATGTGGTTGCTGACTCAGGCATGCTTCATTCATCCTCACTACCTTCTCAATTTCATTGCTGATCCCTGGCCAATACACAGTATACCTTGCCAGGCGCCTTGTTCACGTCATGCCCGTATGTCTCTGTGTAACTGTGACAATGTGTCCTGGTGAAGAGCTTCGGGTACAAGCACCTGTTTTCCCTTGAAAATCACACCCCTTGAAATACCTAGTTCATCCCAGTATAGTCAAAAACATCTGAGGGTGTCTGGCACTTCTTGTATTGTATCAGGCCTACCTTCTACAATGACTCTCCATAATGCCTTCAGTCATGGATCATTTGCTATTTCCTCCTGAAGTTGGTTGCACTTGTGTTGACTAAAACTCATCAGATCAACATTGAGTACATCCTCTACTCTGATGCCCACTTGTAGGTTTAGCAAAATATCTGCAGCCTTTTCTGGATCCAGTAACCTGCTCAGTGCGTCTGAAGAAACTATTTTGCTACCTGGTTTGTAAGAGACATCAAAGTTGTATCTCTGTATTTTTTATCAGAAGTTGCTGTAGTCGGGGTGGTGCACTTGTCAATGGCTTGTGTCGTATAATTTCTAATGGTTTATGGTCAATTTCCACAATCAGTCATTTACTGAATAGGTATGTGTAGCATTCTGTGATGCTGAATGCCAAAGTGAGTGTTTCACGCTCTATGTTCAAATAATTGTATTGTGGTTATGATAGACCTTTGGAGCCAAATGCAATTGGTTTGCCCTCTTGCATAATGCACACTCCTAACTCTTTTTGAGGTGCATCAACCTCTAAGACAATCTCTTTCCTTGAGTCATTGTATTGTAGAACATGTCGCTTCTGACAATGCCTTTTTAAGTGATGAACACATGTTGATGTTCCTCCTGCCATATGGAACATCCTTCCTTAAGAGCTCTCGCACGGCATTATGTTTATATTCTGATTTCTGCTAAAGACAGTCCCGCATACTCCCAGCCTTGCTCCTTAGTACTCCCCAATTTCATTACCAGGCCTTTCCTGAACATTCAAAAGCTCATTCCAAGCCTGAAATCACTCTCAGCCTGCCCTGCTACAATCTTTATCCAGCCAGCCACCAGCCTCACTGATAGCCTCCATATAGCAGCTTCCTGTACTCACCTAGACTCGTTCCTAGACTCCTCCTGCAATCTCATTCCAGCAAGCTACCAGCCTCCATCCAGCAAGTTCCCTGGCACATTCTTGCACACTCCCAACCTCTCTTAGCCTCCATCCAACGAGTTCCCTGCCGCTCTCCTGCATAGTCTCAGTGTTATTCCCTCAGACATTCCTTTGCTAATGCACTTGTCTCATTTCCATTTAGTTAGTTGACGTAGATGCTCAAGGAACCGGTGATGGAAGCGTGACCATAGACAGCATGGAGATCGGGATAACGCCTATTTGGAACTACATGGTATTTCCAGTTGGGATTCTCTACCTCTTCAATGCAATCTGTGAATGCCAGTGTGAAACATTTTATTAGAATTGGAGAATTTTCTTTTTTTGGCAGCACCAGTAACCTGTTGAAACTGCAAAATTGCACCAGAAAGAAGCATTTACAGATCACAGCATGGATTATCCTCATTTCTAATGATATTAAGAATAAATTAATATGTCGTATTTTTCTCACTCCCCACTCTAGTATTCAATGGCAGGGTTGCTGGCAGATGGAATACTAGGGGACAGACTGGCACATTTCACACATCAAGTGAGTAGCTATTAGAGGCACCACACAAATAACTGTGAAATACAAGTCATTCTAAAACTCAATTGTCACTGCCCCCAGGGTGAGCTGTTACACAGATTAATCAGACCCAACTCTTCAGACAGTCATAGTCCTTATCAGTGCACCAGGCAGATATAGCAAGCAATTAAGGCAAGTAGTATGGTAGCCTTTATTGAATGGGAGTTGAATTATAAGAGTAAGGAGGTTTTGCTGCAATTATACAGGGCTTTTTTAAAAAATTGACAGCTGGAGTATGGTGACAGTTTTGGTCTCCTTACCCAAACTGGCTTTAAAGGTGTACGACAAAGCTTAACTAGATTGATTCCCAAAATGAGAGAATTGCTTTACAAGGTGGGTCTGGAGCTTAGAAGAGAAGTCATCTTATTGAAACATATAATTTCTTAGCGGGTTTGACAGTGTAGATTCTGACAGTTGTTTTCCCTCACCACAAGAGTCTGTGACTAGGGGGCAAAGGCTCTGAAAAAGGGGTTGGCCATTTAGGACTCAGATGAAGAGAAATTCCTTCACTTGGAGGAGTGTGAATCTTCAGAATTCTCTACTCCAGAGATCAGTGGATGCTCAGTTGTTGAGTATATTTAAAACAGAGATCAATAGATTTCTGGACACTAAGAGAATCAAGGGCACTGGGAATGGGACTGAAAAGTGGGGTTGGCATAAAAGATCGATCATTATCGTACTGAATGGCAAAGCAGGCTTGTGGGTCACTGTGGTCTACTCCTGCTCCTGTTTCTTAAGTTCTTATCTGAGTGCTCCCATTATGTGCTAACCCACTGCAATATTCAAGTGCTCCCAACACCACCATCACACAGTAACAGGCAAATACCCACAACACACAAAATCAAACTGTAAGATCCTGAGAACTCCATTACACATTGTGATATTGAAATTAAACCAATAAAGGGGGCAGACTTAGATAGAAATAAAAATAAAAAATAACTGAAAGATTTAAAAAAATAAAGACAAGAGCAAATTCCAGGTCACCAATAGTGTCAAAGGTAATATAAATAACATTCAAATTTGCAAACAAATATAGGATATAGCAAATTAACTGATTAAAACATGCTAGACGTGATTTAAAAAAAATGAATGTGATAAGTTAAAAAGTGTTAAAAGCATCGAGTCACAATGGCAGGCCAGGGTCTATTGCCAAATTAAAAGTTTTATACACAAATGCATAAAACAAGTGAAATAAAAGCGCAAATTTAGCTAAAAGTGCATGGCATCACTGAAACCCGGATCTGGGAGATAAATATTCCAGGTCATCAGTTCTTTAGGAAAATTAGAAAAGCAGGATTAGCAATATTGACAAGGACACTATTATAGCCTGGGAAAATGGGAATGTGCTGAAGGGTGAGTGGACCATAGAAACTATGCAGGTAGAACTGAGGAACAGAAGAGAATGCAAGACATTGGCGTGAGTAATGTGCAGGCATCCAGAAAGCAGCACGAAAACAGTGGGATATACAAACAGGGAGATCAGAGAAGCAAAAGCAGACTAGTTACAATGGGAAACTTTAATTTTCACATAGACTGAGAGAAGCAGGATTATGTGAATCTCAAAGGAGGCGTATCAGGACAGTTTTAACATAAGCACCTAAGAAATAGGAGGAGGAGTAGGCCGTTTGGCCCCTTGAGCCTGCTCCGCCATTCAATAAGATCATGGCTGATCTGATTGTGGCCTTAACTCCACTTCCTGCCTTCCCTCCATAACCCTTGACTCCCTTGTTGATCAAAGATCTGTCTAAGTCAACCCTGACTATGGTCAATGACCCAACATCCACTGCTTGCTAAGGTGGTGAATTCCAAAGACTAACAAGCCTCTGAGAGAAGAAATTCCATCTCTATTTCATCTTAAATGGGAGACCCCTCATTTTGAAACTCTGCCCCCAAGTTCTAGATTCTTCCATGAGAGGCAACATCCTCTCAGCACCTAAGCCCCCTTTAGTATCTTACATGTTTCAATAAGATCACCTATCATTCTTCTAAACTCCAATAAGTATAGGTGCAATCTGCTCAACCTTTCCTCAGAAGATAGTCCCTTCATACCAGAAATCAGTTAAGTAAATCTGCTCTGAACAGCTTCCAATGCAAGTAAATAAGGACACTAAAGCTATTCACAGTGCTCCATGTGTGATCTCACCGATGCCCTGTACTGTTGTAACAAGGCATTCCTACTTTTATACTCCATCTCCCTTGCAATAAAGGCCAGCATTCCATTTGCCTTCCTAATTACTTACCTGCATCTACATGCTAACTTTTTGTCCTTCATGTACCAAGACACCTTGATCCCTCTGTACTGCAACATTCTGCTGTCTCCATTTAAATAATATTCTGTTTTTCTATTCTTCTCACCAAAGTGGACAACCACATATTTTCCTACATTATACCCCATCTGCCAAATTTTTGCCCACACATTTAACCTATCTGTATCCCTTTGCAGACTCTTTGTGTCCTTCTCAAAACTTGCTTTCCTACTGTTACAATTCTCGTAGAGACTGATAACTTTTAAGAAGAAAGGAATCCTCTTGACGCCAACAAAAAGAAACCCGCTGGACAAAATTTCACTTTTAAAATCTTTTACTGTAACAAACCAACTACAATCAACATGACACAAAATTAATTACCAGTTAAAGGTTTTTTTCAAATAATAAGGTAAATTTTGCTTTAAATGGTTGATACAACAAAAGTATGCCTCCACATAGTTACAAGCACTACTTCCTGCACAAATATCTCAAAGTCTTTCCAACTTGACCTCCACATGTAGGATCTCTCTCTACCTATTCAATAATTTTGATTCTTGAGCCGCATTCACCAGCAGCTTATTTCATTCAAAGTCGCCAAACACGGTTACCACAGCAAGGTGCATGACTATGAATCCTCTCTCACTCAGGTCATGACAGTCCTGAAGGCACAGAATCCCCAGAGACTCCTTTCTCCAAACCCTACTTCCCACTACTACTTCACTAATAATGGATTCCAGCATTTTCCCAATGATGGATGTTAGGCTAAATGCCCTATAGTTCCCTGCTTTCTATCTCCCTCTTTACTTGAACTGGGACATTGCATTTGCAGTTATCAAAGCAGCTGGGACCTTACTAGAATCTGGGGAATTTTGGAAGATGACCCTGCAGACTGCAGTCAATTAGAAATCACTGAACTGATGAGAATTTCCAATTTTATTGTATTTGTCTCACTGTAAAAACCATTGAAAAAGTTACACCT
This sequence comes from Cetorhinus maximus, assembly GCF_964194155.1. Taxonomy (NCBI): domain Eukaryota; kingdom Metazoa; phylum Chordata; class Chondrichthyes; order Lamniformes; family Cetorhinidae; genus Cetorhinus; species Cetorhinus maximus. The sequence continues at coordinate 74,684,306 of NC_135900.1, read as the reverse complement.
TGTAGAAAGAAGTTGTATTTTTACAAGAGTACTAAGCTCGCAATTACTGCTAAACAATCTCATTGGCCCTGAAAAAGTAATTTTATATTTGTGGTATGTCAAATTTCTCCATTACATCTACTATCCCTGCAGCTACTTCTTCTAAGACCTTAGGAAGCAGACAATCAGGTTAAGGGGATTTATACGCCTTTAGTCCCATTAGTTTTATAACTTTTTCTCTAATGTTTGTTTTAAGTTCCTTCCTCCCTTTTGCCCCTGATTTTCTACTATTCTTCAGATGGTTTTCTTTTAGTCTTCTGCTGTGAAGACAGATACAACAGAGTTGTCCAAAGTCTCTTCCACTTCTTTGTTTCCCATTTTAATTCCTCAGTCTCATTCTCTAAAGAGCCAATGTTTAGTTTAGCTACTCTCTTCCTTTTCATATACTTGTATAACACTTACTGTCTGTTTTTATATTCCTTGCTAGTTTACTCAAGAAGGCACTCACCACCACCTTCTCGAGGGCAATTAGGGGTGGGCAATAAATGCTGGCCTAGCCAGCGACACCCACATCTCATGAAAGAATAAAAAAAACTCTTATTCCAATTTCTCCCTTTATGTATTTTTTTATTCATCCTTTGCTGGTTTGTTCCTGTTCCTGAATCCAAGCAAACATGCCATCTTAGATTTAGTAATAAGTAATAAGTCTGAATTAGTCAATAATCTAAGGGTAAGAGAACATCTAGCTAATAGTGACCATAATATGATAGAATTCAATATTAGGTTTGAAAAGGAGAAGGGTAAGTCATGAACTAAGGTTTTGAATTTAGTTAAGGCTGACCTTGAAGAAATGGAGCAGAAATTAACCACAATAGATTGGAAAGAGCTAATAATAAAAACTACAAATGATCAGTGGGAGCTATTCAAAAAAGTATTTGATAAAATACAAGATCTATCAAATCCATGAAGATCATGAGCTCTACCTCTTTAATTAAACAACCTTGGTCAACAAGGTGAGTGGGGGTCAGTATAAAGTTATAGGAAAAGGCTTATACACAAGCAATGAGTTGTAGTTATTCTGTACACTGGGAAGTGATACAAAGAAAGTGGTAAGAGCTACAAAAAGGAATACAAGGAAAAGCTTGCAAAGGAATATCAAGGACAACACTAAAGGCTTTTACAAATATAATGGCCCTTATTTTAGGATCATAATAACCTTGAAACTGTCAGCATTCACTGTCATTACTCTTTTGAAACTGACAGCAAATTCTGGAATAAAAACAGAAAGCGTTGGAAATACTCAGCAGGTCTGGCAGGATCTGTGGAGAGAGAAACAGAGTTAACATTTCGAGTTGAATATGACTGAAGAAGAGAACCTCCTATGAAGAAGATTGAACTCAAAATGTTAACTCTGTTTCTCTCTGCACAGATGCTGTCAAACCTGCTGAGTATTTTTAGCACTTTGCTTTTATTTCAGATGTGCAGCATCCACAGTGTTTGCCTTTTGGTTTAGCAAATTCTGCAGTCTGCACATGCACAGTTAAATGCAGAAATTCAGAAGTTGCTGTTAGTGATTCTGCACTTCCCCATAAGGTGCACTGTTGGAGTCCCTGTAGACTGCAGTCAATTAGAAATCACTGAACTGATGAGGATTTCCACTTTTATTGTATTTGTCTCACTGTAAAACCCCTTGAAAAAGTTAGACCTTGAAGAATGAAGGGAAGCTGGATTTAGAACAGAGTACTAAGTTCATAAGTTCCTTCAATTTGAATTCAGTCTTGAACTCAGATAGGCCCCTTTTTGATGGAGCAAGGGCCTTATCCTGCTGCATGGGAGTTATGAATTTTTAGAGTAAATGTAAAGGCTTTGAAGGGCCGATATGGTCTGTAGAGCTGTCAAGTTGTTTAAATAACTTGCATTTTAAATATTGAAAAAGCCTGTCTGTGTCTTGGAATTGAAACAAAAATATGCTAGCAATTTCAATAGCTCAAATTTGCTCAAATAAACCTAAGTGATTTTTTAATATTCTTTCACAGGATGTGGGCATCGCAGGCTAGACCACCATTTATTGCCCATCCTTAATTGGCCTTGAGAAGATGGTGGGGAGCTGCTTTCTGGAACCACTGCAGTCCATGTAGTGCACCCATAATACTGTTAGGAAGGGTGTTCCACGATTTTGACCCAGTGGCAGCGAAGGAATGGCAATACAGTTCCATTGATGGGGTGTGACTTGGAGGGGAGCTTGCAGGTGGTGGTTCCTTTGCATCTGCTGCTCTTGTCTGCCATGGTGGTAGAAGTCGCTGGTTTGGAAGGTACTGTTGAAGGAGCCTTGGTGAGTTGCTACAGTGCAATTTGTAGATTGTAAACAAAAAAAAAATAAAAATACCTGGAAAAACTCAGCAGGTCTGACACCATCTGCGGAGAGTCCGTATGACTCTTCAACAGAACTAAGGGAAAATAGAAGAGAGGTGAAATATGAGCTGGTTTCAGGGGGTGGGGTAGAGCTGGATAGAGGGCCAGTGATAGGTGGAGATTGCCAAAAGATGTCATAGACAAAAGGACAAAGAGGTGTTGACGGTGGTGATATTATCTAAGAAATGTGCTAATAGGTGACATTAAGGATAGAAAGCAGGATGAGCAAGGTACAGATAGCCCTAGTGCGGGTGGGGCGGGGGGAAGGGATCGAAATAGGCTAAAAGGTAGAGATAAAACAATGCATGGAAATACATTTAAAAATAATGGAAATAGGTGGGAAAAGAAAAATCTATATAAATTATTGGGAAAAGGGGGGATCGGAAAGGGGGTGGGGATGGAGGAGAGAGTTCATGATCTAAAGTTGTTGAACTCAATATTCAGTCCGGAAGGCTGTAAAGTGCCTAGTCAGAAGATGAGGTGCTGTTCCTCCAGTTTGCGTTGAGCTTCACTGGAACATTGCAGCAGGCCAAGGACAGACATGTGGGCATGAGAGCAGGGTGGAGTGTTGAAATGGCAAGCGACAGGGAGGTCTGGGTCATGCTTGCGGACAGACCGAAGGTGTTCTGCAAAGCGGTCACCCAGTCTGCGTTTGGTCTCTCCAATGTAGAGGAAACCACATTGGGAGCAGCGAGTGCAGTAGACTAAATTGAGGGAAATGCAAGTGAAATGCTGCTTCACTTGAAAGGAGTGTTTGGGCCCTTGGATGGTGAGGAGGGGGCAAGTAAAGGGGCAGGTGTTGCACCTTCTGCTGTTGCATGGGAAGGTGCCGTGGGAGGCGGTTGAGGTGTAGGGGGTGATGGAAGAGTGGACCAGGGTGTCCCGGAGGGAACGATTCCTGCGAAATGCCACCGGGGGGGTGAAGGGAAGATGTGTTTGGTGGTGGCATCATGCTGGAGTTGGCAGAAATGGCGGAGGATGATCCTTTGAATGCAGCGGCTAGTGGGGTGATAAGTGAGGACAAGGGGGACCCTATCATGGTTCTGGGAGGGAGAGGAAGGTGTGAGGGCGGACGTGCGGGAGATGGGCCAGACACAGTTGAGGGCCCTGTCAACCACCATGGGTGGAAAACCTCGGTTAAGGAAAAAGGAAGACATGTCAGAGGAACTGTTTTTGAATGTGGCATCATCAGAACAGATGCGACGGAGGCCAAGGAACTGAGAGAATGGGATGGACTCCTTATAGGAAGCGGGGTGTGAGGAGCTGTAGTCAAGGTAGCTGTGGGAGTCGGTAGGCTTGTAATGAATATTGGTGGACAGTCTATCACCAGAAATTGAGACAGAGAGGTCAAGGAAGGGAAGGGAATTGTCAGAGATGAACCATGTGAAAATGATGGAGGGGTGGAAATTGGAAACAAAATTAATAAATTTTTCCAGGTCCCGACGAGAGCATGAAGCAGCACCGAAGCAGTCATCGATGTACCAGAGAAAGAGTTGTGGGAGGGGGCCGGAGTAGGACTGGAACAAGGAATGTTCCACATACCCCATAAAGAGACAGGCATAGCTGGGGCCCATGCGGGTACCCATAGCCACACCTTTTATTTGGAGGAAGTGAGAGGTGTTTAAGGAGAAATTGTTCAGTGAGAGAACAAGTTCAACCAGACGGAGGATAGTAGTGGTGGATGGGGATTGTTTGGGCCTCTGTTCGAGGAAGAAGCGGAGAGCCCTCAGACCATCCCGGTGGGGGATGGAGGTCAAGGATGGGTTTTTGGAGGAGAGGGATGATGATGGCAGATTTTAAGAACAGGAAATGGTAGGTGAATAGAGAGAACCCTTAACACCATCAATTAACATGGGGGCAGGAAGGTAAGTTGGGTGATCAACAGTTTGGAATAGAGCTGAGGGAGCAAGAGATGGGGCTCATGGACAAGATGAGCCTGAAAAAGGCAGGATGGGAGATGGGATGGGATCTAGAGAAAGATATGAGTCCAGGATATGAATGATAGGAATTATTTGGAGAAGTTTGGCCTTGTGGGTTAGAGGAAGAAAGGGAGCAATAGTGGCAACTGAATTGATAATTTAAATCTATATGACTCAAAGGTGCATGGGTTCCTCCCATGTGTGAGGTGAGGTGAGGGTAGAAGCAATGGAGAGTAGTTTAAGAAGACTGCATGTGGTGAAGAGAAGCCAGAGGTTTAGCTTTTTCCAGGATGATCTTTGCATACTGAGCAATTTTACCAATGGATAACATGATCTGATAATGCTATATATGGTCCAACCAGATTAGGTGATGGATGGTTCAGTCAGTTGTCCACCATGGATGTTCAAGTTTGTGCCCTTGAATTTAAGGGATTGGAGATGAGAGCCACACCAGGGAGAATGACCGAGATGAGAGATCGTAATGATTTTAATGAGGATGAGAGCATCAAATGTGGAGGAGCGTGTGATGAGCTCAGCAGCTGCAAAACTGTCACGATGGACGGAGGGCCAAAAACTAAAGAGTGGAGAGTTTGAAAGTGCAGTGGTAGTGACTCAGGGAAATGTTTTATTTTGAAGAGCGGATGTAGAATGTAGGGGTGAGAAAGGAAGTGGACGTGTGAGCGGGAGTGATTAAAGGAAGTGATCAGAGATGGCCTTATCAGTGATAGCCTGGGTAACAGGGAGTTCAAGGGGGTGGTCGTGGATACAGGTAGGCAAGCTCGTATGAAGGGGACAGACTTAGGGATGAAAGGAAGTCAGTAAACTCAGCAGAGACAACATGTTGAGTTGAGATGGAGGTTGAAATCACTGAGGGTGAGAAGTTGCTTGGTACAGAGGCTGAGAGCGGAAAGCAGTGAAAATGTCTCAGTGAGAAACTTGGGTGGGCGATAAAGAACCAGGATCTTAAATGAGAGGCATGAAGGGTGAAACAAGGTGAGATGCTCAAAGAAGAACAAATTTTCAGAGGAATAAAGATACAAACCAAGATTTAGACATAAGAGCTACAGCCGCCAATGCAACAGTTTGAGTGCGGCAAGGGTGGAATGTATAGCCAGACTGGAGAGTCTCATGAGGGGGAAAGGTGTCAGAACCCCTCGGACAGGTCTCTGCCAAGGCCAAGATGTCAATGCGATCATCCACAATAAACATATTCTACATTATCTGAATACTTGTGCAGCATTAACCATTACTAGCACTCAATTCTACTAGTATCACCATTATTATTCTGACCTGGATAACCTGCACATATTCTATCAGTACAGTTTTATCCAGGTTACAGTATTAATGTTAGCCAGATACAGAAATACAAGAAGCAAACCTCATATTTGCTAGTTCGGTTATTAATGTATCTCAAGAAAAGCAGTGCGCCCAGTACTAACCCCAGGGATCCTCATTCTATACCTCTCTCCAGTCTGAAAAAAACCGTTTGGCACTACTCTGTTTCCTGTTGTAGTGTTGTAGGAGTAGCAGGAACATGGGAGTACGACATATAGCCCATCACTTTGCTTTTGCTTAAAGGAAGCTAACAACCCACCTGTGGCCCTCAGATTAAAAGCCTAAAACACAATTTACCAGATATGGTGATCAGAAGAAATCTTGCCGCATTTAAATTGTCACTGAGACGACTAATCAAATCCAATGTTTCCCAGGGGGGTGGGGTGGTGGTGGTGGGCATTGTATACTGTGGAGGACTGGAGTTCACAACTCCCATCAAAACAATTTTAATTTGGGATATTTTTGTCTGTGTCCGCCTTCATATTCCTTTCAAGTTATGAGGAATTCATTGCTCCTTCCCACACAATTTGGTTCATTTTATCTACAACTACTTCTTGACTTCCAACTAAAATTTCTACAACAAATCATTACTTCTAGTTAAAGATGTTTCTACTTTGCTCTAACTCAGTATGTGCAGTAGCTTCAAATGAATTGTCATGAATCCAACATCTGGCTGAAACCAAAGGAGACCTTGGTGTTAAACTGATTACTGAACTGTAACATTACTCCTTGTTTGTTGATCACTACTGATAAAAGAACACCACAGAAACACTACAACAGGAAACAGAGTCGTGCCAAATGGTTTTTTTTTCAGACTGGAGAGAGAGGTATAGAATGGGGTTAGTACTGGGCGTACTGCTTTTCTTGATATACATTAATAACTGAATCTTGGATCACCAGGGAAAAAATTCAAAATTTTCAGGTGAGACAAAACTTGGAAGCGTTGAGAATTGTGAGGAGGATAGTGACAGAGTTCAGGAGGACACAGACAGGCTGGTGGAATGGGCAGAAATGTAGCAGGTTAAACTTAATGCGGAGAAGTGTGAAATGATACATTTTGGTAGGAAGAACAAGGATAAACTCACGGTGCAATTCTAAAGGGGGTGCAGGTACAGAGAGATCTGGTAGGTTTTTGTGTAAAAATCTTTGAAGGTGTCAGGGAAGGTTGAGAAAGTGCTTCAAAAGGCATGTGGGATACTGGGCTTTATGAATAGAGCTACTGGGCAGAATTTTACAGGCCTCTGCTGACAGGTCTACCCATAACAATCCCTGGGCGACCCTCCTGCTGCCGTCCCAAAACCACCACCCTTTCCTAAACTGAAGCCATTAAGTGGCCAATTAACATCCATTTAAGGCCGCTTCCCACCTGGTCTCAATTTTGAGACCAGAAAGAGGAGTTCAGCGAAGGGGGGTGAGGTGAGGGGGGGAGGGGGTGATGGTTGGAGTCAAGCAGGCTATCCTAGGGCCTTGGGCAGGAGAGGGGTAGGCACCTCCATTACCGGCCCCCCTTGAGATTGGGCAAACCAACCCCGCCGCTCCCAACGTCTAGGCCCCATGGTTGATACTGGCTTGACCTCAACTGGAGTATTGTGTCCAATTGTGGGCACAGCACTTTTTGAAGGCATTAGGGTGAGTGCAGAAAAGATTTTTTCTTACAAAATTGGTTCAAAGAGTGAGGGAATTCAGTTACGTAGGTAGATCAGAGAAGCTGGGACTATTCTCCTTAGAGAAGAGAAGGTTGAGGAGATTTGATAAAAGTGTTAAAAATCATGATGGGTTGAGACAGAGTAGATCGGGATAAACTGTTCCCATTGGTGGATGGCTCAAGAACCAGAGGATACCGATTTAAGGTAATTGGCCAAAAATGTAACACTGACATAAAGAAAAACGTTTTTACACAGTGATTGGTTAAGATCTAGAATACACTGCCTGAGAGTGGAGTGGAGGCAGATTTAATTTGTGGCTCTTAAAAGGGAATTGGATAATCACCTGAAGAGAAAAAAAATGAAGAGCCAGAGAGTTAGCACAGACACAATGGGCTGAATGGCCTCCTTCTGTGTTGTAATCATTCTATGATTCAAACCTCAGTACAAAGTGTGTGGAATAGCTTGAAGCATTAAGACATTGATACGCTTCCAACACTGTGTTGACAAATGAAGGCAGTCATGTTCACTGAAGGTGTTCCAGGTAGGATGTACAGCTTTGATAAAATATTTCTGCAGAATTTCAGGAAATTTCAATGGCACCAACAGAAAAGATTGTTTCCAGGCTAAAGAAGGACATTATAAAACCGACATGACTATTTATCAGTTTTATTCCTGCAGGAAACAATTGCTTAGATTGGTTATATTTACATATGAACCCGAACAGAAACGTAGCTGGAAATTTGTTTTTTTTTTCACAACTTTAACACACCTCAGTTTAATTAACAACTATCAACCAATGTTAAAATGCGCAGAACTCGAATGTTGTGTGTGCACTGAAGCAACTTATAACAATGGAGGCACTGATTGATGCCACCATGCCATAGAGTCAGTGTCTCAGGTACTCCGCCTCCTGTCCTTGGGTTCTATCCAACTCTCTAATGTAGAACATTCCCAATATTAACAGGAACCTCCAATCAATACCCTTGGCTGAGCCACAATCACCTTCTCAAAGCTCTGTCAGTAGCCAAGCCTCCTCCCCTGATCGCTTATTCCACTGTTAATTGAGGGGTATTTCTACTTATGAGAAAACTGAAGGTTTCAGAAACCCATGAGCCTTCCTGTATGAAACAATTACAGTAAATAAACTTGTCAGCAATTTAAAAGAAAACCTGATCGCAGATATTATTTTGGGAATTGGACGGAGCAAGGGTTCAAACATTAAAAGGGAATAGAAAGAATTGCATTTATATAGCACCTTTCACAACCTCAAAACATCCCAGAATGCTTTACAGCCAAATATTGTTCAAGGTACTTTTGTCCTTTGAAAATTGCCCCAGAACTTCCAATCCCCACACAAGGATTGCGCAGGAATTGCCCAGGAATTTCAAATTTTTGATGGGCAATTACCATGCATCAGGAACTATTTAATACTCTGGTTTAAATCAGACACTTTAGATGGTTTTGACTCTCTTAGCAGAATAGTTACCCAGGAAAGTTAGAAGGATTAAAACCACTTCTAACTTCTGGGTAACTATAGTACTGACACCCCTCCAGCCCTGCCCATTGGACCCCCACACACTCCCGACTACACTCCCTCACCCCGGCAGAACTCACCCCCCCCACCCCCATTGACTAACCTCCATTCCACCAACTACCCTCCCGACCCTCCGAAAAAAACATTACCCTCCAACTACAACCTCAACCCCCTTGACTACCCACCCCACTGACTACACCGACTACCCTCCCGACCCTCCGACTAAAACATTACCCTCTAACTACAACCTCAGCCCCCCTAACTACCCTCTCAACTCCCCCCCAATATCCCAGCAACTCATCCTAACCTCCAACCCGACCCACCTTAAGCCCCCCAAACCCATCCTCCCATCCTCCCACTTGACCTATCCTATCACCTCCACCAACCTCGACTATCCTTCCCCTCATTCACCTTACACACTTATCTTCTCCCTGGCTTCTCAACGTGATTGGGACTTTTAAACTTGCCTGCTTTACGGCAGGTAGTGGTGTTAAAAGGGGGCATGGCTTCACTTTCCCTGAACATTGCTGACCTGCACTGAAGGGTCTCAGGAGCTGGTTTGCTGCACGTTTCTTAGCAGGCCTGAGTTGGAAGGTCGGATAAGAAATGTGCAGTTCTCGACTAAGGTAAGTAACAAGTAAAAATCTGACTGTGATTGCCAATCCTCGGAGGTTCTGCTCTATATCCCTTCATTTCTGGGTGAAAAGTCTTCTATTCTCCAGCACTAATGTTTCTCACTCTGACGTCAAATAATAAAATTTTCAACCTTAAGTACTTGGACCAGACTAGTATATAATCAACTTATCATTAAGCTCAGAAGAACCTTTTCAAACCAAGCCTGGGGAGTTTAGTTTTTACCGTTAGCTGAAAGATACTGATCAAACAGCTGAACGCTGAGCACCCAACGGCCTATGTGTGAACTAAGTGTTAATGTTTCCACAGCCTTGTGCCAAGCTACTGTCATGAGGAGTCTGAGCAGGAAGTTATACTGAGTCACTCCAAAGATCCAGATGGTCCTCCTACTGAACTAGGGGAGACCGAAAGCAGTAGCTCTGCAGGCAGTGTGCCTGTGACTTACAGCTGTAGATTGTAAGACAAGGCAGGATGAGAAAAACCCATTTATTTTATCAAACTCCATCCCTATCTAGTACATTAACTCTACCATCATTGTACTTTCAATAATTGCACTGTTCATGTCTATATATCCTTGTTTGTAGATTACTCAAAGATTAGTAAACATTTTGAATGAAGAATTGTTTCCTGATATCTGTCCCAGGGTTACATTTTACAAATTTCCTACTTTTCCGCTGCCCTTTGAGGAAATATGTAAAATTCTGCATTTTACATATTGTAATGAAGTCCCTCCTTAATCACACTTTTTCTCGACTTCAAGGGTTAAGTTTTGTTTGGTTGTAGCTATTTCAATCAGGCAAAACACGACCACTATATTTGTCCTCTTTCTCCCACCAAGCAAACTCTCCAGCTTTTGAGACCTCCATCTCCCCTTCTCTGCATGAAGTTCTGTGATTATCAGCTGTAACGCACCAGACCCAGGATTCAAACACATGTAATGAGCTGCTGTTGGAGTTGAAATTAATGGAAACATCCAACCTTGCCTTCTTTGGGAATAGCTCAAAGTGGCACAGTAACTCGAAGCCTCAATTAGCAGAACCCAGTCACCAACTGGGCCTTGTGTGCACCCAGTTTAGTGTAATTGGACAATAATATTTGCGTCAAGCACAGCCCTGGATCTGAACCCTCACTTGAGAGATCAAAGCCAGTGCAACAAATTAATGGGGCTAATGGCTAACAAATAGCCTGGACTTGCTGGCTGACATTCAAGAATTTTAAAAGACCTGGCTATAGAGATTGATTTCAATCTTCTATAATTCGCTAGAATCTAGAATGGTCCCTGTGGACTGAAGGATAGCAAACACCACTGTTCAATAAAGGAGAGAGAGAGAAAACAGGGAGCTATAGATCAGTAAGCCTGACCATCACGAGTAGGGAAAATGATAGAATCTATTATTATTAAGGACATGATAACAATACACTTAGAAAATCATAATATGATTGGGAAGAGTCAATGTGATTTCTGAAAGGGAATTCGTGTTTTTCAAATCTGCTAGAGTTCTTTGAGGTTGTAACTAGCACAGAGGATAATTGGGGGCTGATGGATGTAATATATTTGGATTTCCAAGAAGCATTCAACACGATGCTACACAAAATTAGGGTTCATGGATTAGGGGTAATTTATTAGCATGGATAGATGACTGTCATCAGATAGAAAACAGAGTAGGAATAACGAGGTCATTTTCACATTGGTAGGCTGTAGCTACTGGGATACCATGAGGGTCAGTGTTTGGATCTCAGCTATTTACAATTTATAACCACATGCAAGGAGGCTGGAAAAGGATTTAGATAGGTTAAATGATAGGATGTGGCAGGTAGAATATAATGTGGAGAAGTGTGAAGTTATCCACTTTAGTTGGAAAAATAGAAAATCAGAATATCTTCTTAAATGATGAGAAACTAGAAAATGTTCGTATTCAGAGAGACCTGGGTGTACTTCCACATAAATCACAGTAAATTAACATGCAGATACAGCCAACAATTAGGGAAGCATACTCTGATCCCTTTGTAATGAAGGCTAATGAGAAAGAAGCTTACTACAATGATAAAGTCCCTTGTTACTGCATACAGTTTTGTTCTCCTTACCTAGGGAAGGAGGGAGTGCGACACAAGTTTACTAGACAAATTCCTGGGATCAGGGGATTGTCCTATGAGAAGAGGATGAGTAGACTAGGCCTATTTTCTCCAGAAGTGAGCAAACTGAAACATATAAAATACTTAAAGGCTCTGACTGGATGGATGCTGGAAGATGTTTCCTCTGACTAGAATCATAAAATGGTTACAGCACACTCTCAGAATAATGGGTCAGCCATTTAGGACTGAGGTGAGGAGAATTTTCCTCAAAGAGCTGTGGGTTTTTGGAATTCTCTACCCCAGAGAGCTGTGGATGCTCAGTCATTGAACATATTCAAGAGAGAGATAGATTTTAGGTACTAAAGGAATCGAGGGATATGGGGACAGTGTGGTTAACTGGAGTTGTGGTAGAAGACCAGCCATCATCAGGCTGAATGGTGGACTAGGCTCAAAGGGCCATATAGCCTTCTACAGCTCCTATTTCTTATGTACTCATGTTTTTTTTTACAAGCTTAGGAATGTCTAATACCCTTTCCCAAAAAAAACTATCAGTTTTAGTTTTGACATTTTCCATTGACGACCACCTCCCCCTAACCCCAGCATCCACAGCTTTCTGGTGGAGAAATTCTTGATTTCTACTAAGCTTTAAGGGAAGAAGTGCTTCCTGATATTATCCTTAACAGCCTAGGTCTAATTTTAAGGTTATGCCCTTGTTCTGAAATGTCCCACCAGAGGAAATAGTTTCTCTCTATCCACCCTATCAATTCCTGGAATATTATAGGCTATCTATCAATCTGGCTTGGGCGTATCTGAGACCTGATAATGGCAACGTGTGACCTCTGTAATATGCACCCTTTCCTTTTCTGTGAGTGCAGCCTTTGTGCAAGATATGATTTCACAGAACAATTTCCATGCCACGTATGACTATGGCTCTGTTAATAGCTTTAGTAGGAGGACACTGTCACAGAGAGAGAGACAAGCAGTACCATCGACAAATAATTGGATTTAAAAAAATCTGAATTTTTATAAACATTTGAAGCATGCAATGCATAAATGCTAGAGCTCTTCATGATGGAAGGGCAGATCCTCTTATTACATGCATTATTTTATATCTTGCTGGGAGCAGAACTGCTTTAACTGATGGTTCGTGTTCTGACTCATTCAAAAACAATAATTAAACCATCAGGCTGTATGATGTTTTGGCTACTTTGAGATGATATCAGGTCTTCTGTGATGTCCTAGTGTTACCAGGCATAGCTTTCACTAGGCTAAGCCCATCTCGTCTCATCTTAATTTCTGAGACATTTCTTTTCCATGCACCCACCACCACTCCCCTCCGAATGCTCTCCCTTAACATACTGCACTGATTGCTGGGCTACCTTCCATACCTTGGCCACATAGCCATTACACATGCGTCAGCCATGACAATGGCCATCAATAAACTGTTCAACTGTGGGGGTATCACAGATAATGCTGTCCTTGGCACACTTTCCTCTTGGAAACATTGAATAGTAACTAGGATCAGAAATCTTGGCTGATCGCTCCTTTCCCCTACCTCATGGAAACTGAGGTCAGTGGTAGCATCCAAAATGCTGCCCCAGCTGGTTTAAATTCACTGAGCACAGACCAAAGACTGAACCTGGGAGCTTCTTAATGTATACAGCTTCCTACAGGACTGGGCAATTGAATCCACTGAGTGAGCTTTTCCTGACATTTTTAATCAAGTCTGAACTTATTTTGGTTAACACACCTGAATAATAAAATTCCCAATGGACCCAACTGAATGTCAAGATGCAGATACAATTCTGGCCCTGGCAGGGTTGGCACTCATACCTGCCTGGGGGGTAGTGGAATACTTCAGAAATCTCAGGTGTGCCACCCTGTATCTCTATCCTGAACTGCACTGCTCTCACATCGCTGCATTGGTGAGACATGATGGACGAAAATTCAAATTTAATGCACAACTGTTGTTTAACGGCTGACAGGTTGAAGTGAAATGACACACTCAGCAAATAATTAGGGAAAATGCCAACAAAATGCTGTAGAAGCATCTGCATATGACCACGGTGGTGCTCACCTCTTTGCCAATTACTTGACATTTACCTGAAGATATGTACAGATAGGAAAGTTCTTAGTGTTGCCCACTATATAAACAAACATTGAAAGGATTCAGTAATCTCCAGTGCTATAGTTGGGGAATCTAAGTCTGCAAACCTCCCTAAGCTCTCAGTGTTACCTTTACACAATGTTGTTCCACAGGCTGTCAGAAATCTCCTGTTTGTTTTTTGCTGCATGAATATATCTAAATTATTCCGCTTGTTGGAAATAAACATCGATTGTATTTTCATACCCCCCTTGCCCCGGCCCCCTCCAACATCGCCACACACACACACACACACACATTGCTATCAATCCTGATGTTGCATCAATACCAGGTTTGGGTGATTTTCCAAAGCCATCTCTCAGCCAGGGTTAACCCACCCCCGGAATCTCTCCCACTACCAAGCCGGACACCAGCACTCATCATCTGGACCCACCTGTACGATGTCTGCTTCCTGATGCCCATTTCACTGAGCCGCTGCTCCAGACTCTGGGATCCGCTCAGCGACTGCTGGAGGGGGCTCTGCCCGGGCTCCGGTGTCTCCCTCCCGGCGGCCGCTGCTGCTTGCTCCCGCTGGCCCGCTCCAAAGCCCAGCCCCAGCCCGCTTGCGGCCGGCGATCCCGCTGGGCTACCCCGCTCCATCCCGCCCGGCCACTGCCCTTGCTCCCCGGGAAGCGGCAGCCGGTGCTGGGGGGAGGCAATGGGCAGAGCGGCCGCTATCGGCGCAGCTTCCATCAGCAATGGCACAGGATTGTGGGAGAATCCCTGCTCCTCCTCCAGCAGCAGGGAAGAGAGAGACAGCAGCGAGGACCAGAGAGACAGGGAAGAGAGAGACAGCAGCAAGGACCAGAGAGACAGGAGCAAGGACCAGAGAGACAGCAGCGAGGACCAGAGAGACAGCAGCAAGGACCAGAGAGACAGGAGCAAGGACCAGAGAGACAGGAGCGAGGACCAGAGAGACAGGGAAGAGAGAGACAGCAGCAAGGACCAGAGAGACAGGAGCAAGGACCAGAGAGACAGCAGCGAGGACCAGAGAGACAGGGAAGAGAGAGACAGCAGCAAGGACCAGAGAGACAGGAGCAAGGACCAGAGAGACAGGAGCAAGGACCAGAGAGACAGCAGCAAAGACCAGAGAGACAGGGAAGAGAGAGACAGCAGCAAGGACCAGAGAGACAGGAGCAAGGACCAGAGAGACAGGAGCAAGGACCAGAGAGACAGCAGCGAGGACCAGAGAGACAGGGAAGAGAGAGACAGCAGCAAGGACCAGAGAGACAGGAGCAAGGACCAGAGAGACAGGAGCAAGGACCAGAGAGACAGCAGCAAAGACCAGAGAGACAGGGAAGAGAGAGACAGCAGCAAGGACCAGAGAGACAGGAGCAAGGACCAGAGAGACAGGAGCAAGGACCAGAGAGACAGGAGCAAGGAACAGAGAGACAGGAGCAAGGACCAGAGAGACAGCAGCAAAGACCAGAGAGACAGGGAAGAGAGAGACAGCAGCAAGGGCCAGAGAGACAGGAGCAAGGACCAGAGAGACAGGAGCAAGGACCAGAGAGACAGGAACAAGGACCAGAGAGACAGCAGCGAGGACCAGAGAGACAGGGAAGAGAGAGACAGCAGCAAGGACCAGAGAGACAGGAGCAAGGACCAGAGAGACAGGAGCAAGGACCAGAGAGACAGCAGCGAGGACCAGAGAGACAGGGAAGAGAGAGACAGCAGCAAGGACCAGAGAGACAGGAGCAAGGACCAGAGAGACAGGAGCAAGGATCAGAGATACAGCAGCGAGGACCAGAGAGACAGGGAAGAGAGAGACAGCAGCAAGGACCAGAGAGACAGGAGCAAGGACCAGAGAGACAGGACCAAGGGCCAGAGAGACAGCAGCAAAGACCAGAGAGACAGGGAAGAGAGAGACAGCAGCAAGGACCAGAGAGACAGGAGCAAGGACTAGAGAGACAGCAGCAAGGACCAGAGAGACAGGGAAGAGAGAGACAGCAGCAAGGACCAGAGAGACAGGAGCAAGGACCAGAGAGACAGCAGCAAGAACCAGAGAGACAGCAGCAAGGACCAGAGAGACAGCAGCAAGGACCAGAGAGACAGGGAAGAGAGAGACAGCAGCAAGGACCAGAGAGACAGGAGCAAGGACCAGAGAGACAGCAGCAAGAACCAGAGAGACAGCAGCAAGGACCAGAGAGACAGCAGCAAGGACCAGAGAGACAGCAGCAAGGACCAGAGAGACAGCAGCAAGGACCAGAGAGACAGGGAAGAGAGAGACAGCAGCAAGGACCAGAGAGACAGCAGCAAGGACCAGAGAGACAGCAGCAAGAACCAGAGAGACAGCAGCAAGGACCAGAGAGACAGGAGCAAGGACCAGAGAGACCGCAGCAAGGACCAGAGAGACAGGGAAGAGAGAGACAGCAGCAAGGACCAGAGAGACAGCAGCAAGGACCAGAGAGACGGCAGCAAGAACCAGAGAGACAGGGAAGAGAGAGACAGCAGCAAGGACCAGAGAGACAGCAGCAAGGACCAGAGAGACAGCAGCAAGGACCAGAGAGACAGCAGCAAGGACCAGAGAGACGGCAGCAAGAACCAGAGAGACAGGGAAGAGAGAGACAGCAGCAAGGACCAGAGAGACGGCAGCAAGGACCAGAGAGACAGGGAAGAGAGAGACAGCAGCAAGGACCAGAGAGACAGCAGCAAGGACCAGAGAGACAGCAGCAAGGACCAGAGAGACAGCAGCAAGGACCAGAGAGACAGGGAAGAGAGAGACAGCAGCAAGGACCAGAGAGACAGGGAAGAGAGAGACAGCAGCAAGGACCAGAGAGACAGGGAAGAGAGAGACAGCAGCAAGAACCAGAGAGACAGCAGCAAGGACCAGAGAGACAGCAGCAAGAACCAGAGAGACAGCAGCAAGGACCAGAGAGACAGCAGCAAGGACCAGAGAGACAGCAGCAAGGACCAGAGAGACAGCAGCAAGGACCAGAGAGACAGGAGCAAGGACCAGAGAGACAGCAGCAAGGACCAGAGAGACAGGGAAGAGAGAGACAGCAGCAAGGAGCAGAGAGACAGCAGCAAGGACCAGAGAGACAGCAGCAAGGACCAGAGAGACAGCAGCAAGGACCAGAGAGACAGCAGCAAGGACCAGAGAGACAGCAGCAAGGACCAGAGAGACAGCAGCAAAGACCAGAGAGACAGCAGCAAAGACCAGAGAGACAGCAGCAAAGACCAGAGAGACAGCAGCAAGAACCAGAGAGACAGCAGCAAGGACCAGAGAGACAGCAGCAAGGACCAGAGAGACAGCAGCAAGGACCAGAGAGACAGCAGCAAAGACCAGAGAGACAGCAGCAAAGACCAGAGAGACAGCAGCAAGGACCAGAGAGACAGCAGCAAGGACCAGAGAGACAGCAGCAAGGACCAGAGAGACAGCAGCAAAAACCAGAGAGACAGGGAAGAGAGAGACAGCAGCAAGGACCAGAGAGACAGGAGCAAGGACCAGGGAGACAGCAGCAAGGACCAGAGAGACAGGGAAGAGAGAGACAGCAGCAAGGACCAGAGAGACAGGAGCAAGGACCAGAGAGACAGCAGCAAGGACCAGAGAGACAGGGAAGAGAGAGACAGCAGCAAGGACCAGAGAGACAGCAGCAAGGACCAGAGAGACAGCAGCAAGGACCAGAGAGATGGCAGCAAGGACCAGAGAGACAGCAGCAAGGACCAGAGAGACAGCAGCAAGGACCAGAGAGACAGCAGCAAGGACCAGAGAGACAGCAGCAAGGACCAGAGAGACAGGGAAGAGAGAGACAGCAGCAAGGACCAGAGAGACAGCAGCAAGGACCAGAGAGACAGCAGCAAGAACCAGAGAGACAGCAGCAAGGACCAGAGAGACAGCAGCAAGGACCAGAGAGACAGCAGCAAGGACCAGAGAGACGGCAGCAAGAACCAGAGAGACAGCAGCAAGGACCAGAGAGACGGCAGCAAGGACCAGAGAGACAGCAGCAAAGACCAGAGAGACAGCAGCAAGAACCAGAGAGACAGCAGCAAAGACCAGAGAGACAGCAGCAAAGACCAGAGAGACAGCAGCAAGGACCAGAGAGACAGCAGCAAGAACCAGAGAGACAGCAGCAAAGACCAGAGAGACAGCAGCAAAGACCAGAGAGACAGCAGCAAGAACCAGAGAGACAGCAGCAAAGACCAGAGAGACAGCAGCAAAGACCAGAGAGACAGCAGCAAGGACCAGAGAGACAGCAGCAAAGACCAGAGAGACAGCAGCAAGGACCAGAGAGAAAGCAGCAAGGACCAGAGAGACAGCAGCAAGGACCAGAGAGACAGCAGCAAGGACCAGAGAGAAAGCAGCAAGGACCAGAGAGACAGCAACAAGGACCAGAGAGACAGCAACAAGGACCAGAGAGACAGCAGCAAGGACCAGAGAGACAGCAACAAGGACCAGAGAGACAGCAGCAAGGACCAGAGAGACAGCAGCAAGGACCAGAGAGACAGCAGCAAGGACCAGAGAGACGGCAGCAAAGACCAGAGAGACAGCAGCAAGAACCAGAGAGACAGCAGCAAGGACCAGAGAGACGGCAGCAAGAACCAGAGAGACGGCAGCAAGGACCAGAGAGACAGCAGCAAGGACCAGAGAGACAGCAGCAAGGACCAGAGAGACAGGGAAGAGAGAGACAGCAGCAAGGACCAGAGAGACAGCAGCAAGGACCAGAGAGACAGCAGCAAGGACCAGAGAGACGGCAGCAAAGACCAGAGAGACAGCAGCAAGAACTAGAGAGACAGGGAAGAGGGAGACAGCAGCAAGGACCAGAGAGACAGGGAAGAGAGAGACAGCAGCAAGGACCAGAGAGACAGCAGCAAGGACCAGAGAGACAGGGAAGAGGGAGACAGCAGCAAGGACCAGAGAGACAGGGAAGAGAGAGACAGCAGCAAGGACCAGAGAGACAGCAGCAAGGACCAGAGAGACAGGGAAGAGAGAGACAGCAGCAAGGTCCAGAGAGACAGCAGCAAGAACCAGAGAGACAGCAGCAAGGACCAGAGAGACAGCAACAAGGACCAGAGAGACAGGGAAGAGAGAGACAGCAGCAAGGACCAGAGAGACAGCAGCAAGGACCAGAGAGACGGCAGCAAGAACCAGAGAGACAGCAGCAAGGACCAGAGAGACGGGGAAGAGGGAGACAGCAGCAAGGACCAGAGAGACGGGGAAGAGGGAGACAGCAGCAAGGACCAGAGAGACAGCAGCAACGACCAGAGAGACAGCAGCAAGGACCAGAGAGACAGGAGCAAGGACCAGAGAGACAGGAGCAAGGACCAGAGAGACAGCAGCAATGACCAGAGAGACAGGGAAGAGAGAGACAGCAGCAAGGACAAGAGAGACAGGAGCAAGGACCAGAGAGACAGGAGCAAGGACCAGAGAGACAGGAGCAAGGAACAGAGAGACAGGAGCAAGGACCAGAGAGACAGCAGCAAAGACCAGAGAGACAGGGAAGAGAGAGACAGCAGCAAGGGCCAGAGAGACAGGAGCAAGGACCAGAGAGACAGGAGCAAGGACCAGAGAGACAGGAACAAGGACCAGAGAGACAGCAGCGAGGACCAGAGAGACAGGGAAGAGAGAGACAGCAGCAAGGACCAGAGAGACAGGAGCAAGGACCAGAGAGACAGGAGCAAGGACCAGAGAGACAGCAGCGAGGACCAGAGAGACAGGGAAGAGAGAGACAGCAGCAAGGACCAGAGAGACAGGAGCAAGGACCAGAGAGACAGGAGCAAGGATCAGAGATACAGCAGCGAGGACCAGAGAGACAGGGAAGAGAGAGACAGCAGCAAGGACCAGAGAGACAGGAGCAAGGACCAGAGAGACAGGACCAAGGGCCAGAGAGACAGCAGCAAAGACCAGAGAGACAGGGAAGAGAGAGACAGCAGCAAGGACCAGAGAGACAGGAGCAAGGACTAGAGAGACAGCAGCAAGGACCAGAGAGACAGCAGCAAGGACCAGAGAGACAGGGAAGAGAGAGACAGCAGCAAGGACCAGAGAGACAGGAGCAAGGACCAGAGAGACAGCAGCAAGAACCAGAGAGACAGCAGCAAGGACCAGAGAGACAGCAGCAAGGACCAGAGAGACAGCAGCAAGGACCAGAGAGACAGCAGCAAGGACCAGAGAGACAGCAGCAAGGACCAGAGAGACAGCAGCAAGAACCAGAGAGACAGCAGCAAGGACCAGAGAGACAGGAGCAAGGACCAGAGAGACAGCAGCAAGGACCAGAGAGACAGGGAAGAGAGAGACAGCAGCAAGGACCAGAGAGACAGCAGCAAGGACCAGAGAGACGGCAGCAAGAACCAGAGAGACAGGGAAGAGAGAGACAGCAGCAAGGACCAGAGAGACAGCAGCAAGGACCAGAGAGACAGCAGCAAGGACCAGAGAGACAGCAGCAAGGACCAGAGAGACAGGGAAGAGAGAGACAGCAGCAAGGACCAGAGAGACGGCAGCAAGGACCAGAGAGACAGGGAAGAGAGAGACAGCAGCAAGGACCAGAGAGACAGCAGCAAGGACCAGAGAGACAGCAGCAAGGACCAGAGAGACAGGGAAGAGAGAGACAGCAGCAAGGACCAGAGAGACAGCAGCAAGAACCAGAGAGACAGCAGCAAGGACCAGAGAGACAGCAGCAAGAACCAGAGAGACAGCAGCAAGGACCAGAGAGACAGCAGCAAGGACCAGAGAGACAGCAGCAAGGACCAGAGAGACAGGAGCAAGGACCAGAGAGACAGCAGCAAGGACCAGAGAGACAGGGAAGAGAGAGACAGCAGCAAGGAGCAGAGAGACAGCAGCAAGGACCAGAGAGACAGCAGCAAGGACCAGAGAGACAGCAGCAAGGACCAGAGAGACAGCAGCAAGGACCAGAGAGACAGCAGCAAGGACCAGAGAGACAGCAGCAAAGACCAGAGAGACAGCAGCAAAGACCAGAGAGACAGCAGCAAAGACCAGAGAGACAGCAGCAAGAACCAGAGAGACAGCAGCAAGGACCAGAGAGACAGCAGCAAGGACCAGAGAGACAGCAGCAAGGACCAGAGAGACAGCAGCAAAGACCAGAGAGACAGCAGCAAAGACCAGAGAGACAGCAGCAAGGACCAGAGAGACAGCAGCAAGGACCAGAGAGACAGCAGCAAGGACCAGAGAGACAGCAGCAAAAACCAGAGAGACAGGGAAGAGAGAGACAGCAGCAAGGACCAGAGAGACAGGAGCAAGGACCAGGGAGACAGCAGCAAGGACCAGAGAGACAGGGAAGAGAGAGACAGCAGCAAGGACCAGAGAGACAGCAGCAAGGACCAGAGAGATGGCAGCAAGGACCAGAGAGACAGCAGCAAGGACCAGAGAGACAGCAGCAAGGACCAGAGAGACAGGGAAGAGAGAGACAGCAGCAAGGACCAGAGAGACAGCAGCAAGGACCAGAGAGACGGCAGCAAGAACCAGAGAGACAGCAGCAAGGACCAGAGAGACGGCAGCAAGGACCAGAGAGACAGCAGCAAAGACCAGAGAGACAGCAGCAAGAACCAGAGAGACAGCAGCAAAGACCAGAGAGACAGCAGCAAAGACCAGAGAGACAGCAGCAAGGACCAGAGAGACAGCAGCAAGAACCAGAGAGACAGCAGCAAAGACCAGAGAGACAGCAGCAAAGACCAGAGAGACAGCAGCAAGAACCAGAGAGACAGCAGCAAAGACCAGAGAGACAGCAGCAAAGACCAGAGAGACAGCAGCAAAGACCAGAGAGACAGCAGCAAGGACCAGAGAGAAAGCAGCAAGGACCAGAGAGACAGCAGCAAGGACCAGAGAGACAGCAGCAAGGACCAGAGAGAAAGCAGCAAGGACCAGAGAGACAGCAACAAGGACCAGAGAGAAAGCAGCAAGGACCAGAGAGACAGCAACAAGGACCAGAGAGACAGCAGCAAGGACCAGAGAGACAGCAGCAAGAACCAGAGAGACAGCAGCAAGGACCAGAGAGACGGCAGCAAGAACCAGAGAGACGGCAGCAAGGACCAGAGAGACAGCAGCAAGGACCAGAGAGACAGCAGCAAGGACCAGAGAGACAGGGAAGAGAGAGACAGCAGCAAGGACCAGAGAGACAGCAGCAAGGACCAGAGAGACAGCAGCAAGGACCAGAGAGACGGCAGCAAAGACCAGAGAGACAGCAGCAAGAACCAGAGAGACAGGGAAGAGGGAGACAGCAGCAAGGACCAGAGAGACAGGGAAGAGAGAGACAGCAGCAAGGACCAGAGAGACAGCAGCAAGGACCAGAGAGACAGGGAAGAGGGAGACAGCAGCAAGGACCAGAGAGACAGGGAAGAGGGAGACAGCAGCAAGGACCAGAGAGACAGGGAAGAGAGAGACAGCAGCAAGGACCAGAGAGACAGGAGCAAGGACCAGAGAGACAGGGAAGAGAGAGACAGCAGCAAGGTCCAGAGAGACAGCAGCAAGAACCAGAGAGACAGCAGCAAGGACCAGAGAGACAGCAACAAGGACCAGAGAGACAGGGAAGAGAGAGACAGCAGCAAGGACCAGAGAGACAGCAGCAAGGACCAGAGAGACGGCAGCAAGAACCAGAGAGACAGCAGCAAGGACCAGAGAGACGGCAGCAAGGACCAGAGAGAAAGCAGCAAGAACCAGAGAGACAGCAGCAAGGACCAGAGAGACAGCAGCAAGGACCAGAGAGACAGCAGCAACGACCAGAGAGACAGCAGCAAGGACCAGAGGGACAGCGGCAAGGACCAGAGAGACAGCAGCAAAGACCAGAGAGACACCAGCAAGGACCAGAGAGACAGCAGCAAGGACCAGAGAGACAGCAACAAGGACCAGAGAGACAGGGAAGAGAGAGACAGCAGCAAGGACCAGAGAGACAGCAGCAAGGACCAGAGAGACAGCAGCAAGGACCAGAGAGATAGCAGCAAGGACCAGAGGGAGACAGGGAAGAGAGAGACAGCAGCAAGGACCAGAGAGAAAGCAGCAAGGACCAGAGAGACAGCAGCAAGGACCAGAGGGGGACAGGGAAGAGAGGGACAGCAGCAAGGACCAGAGAGAAAGCAGCAAGGACCAGAGAGACAGCAGCAAGGACCAGAGGGGGACAGGGAAGAGAGAGACAGCAGCAAAGACCAGAGAGACAGCAGCAAGGACCAGAGAGACAGCAGCAAGGACCAGAGAGACAGGGAAGAGAGAGACAGCAGCAAGGACCAGAGAGACAGCAGCGAGGACCAGAGAGACAGCAGCAAGGACCAGAGAGACAGCGAAGAGAGAGACAGCAGCAAGGACCAGAGAGACAGCAGCAAGGACCAGAGAGACAGCAGCAAGGACCAGAGAGACAGCAGCAAGGACCAGAGAGACAGCAGCAAGGACCAGAGAGACAGCAGCAAGGACCAGAGAGACAGCGAAGAGAGAGACAGCAGCAAGGACCAGAGAGACAGCAGCAAGGACCAGAGAGACTGGGAAGAGAGAGACAGCAGCAAGGACCAGAGAGACAGCAGCAAGGACCAGAGAGACCGCAGCAAGGACCAGAGAGACCGCAGCAAGGACCAGAGAGACAGCAGCAAGGACCAGAGAGACAGCAGCAAGGACCAGAGAGACAGCAGCAAGGACCAGAGGGGGACAGGGAAGAGAGGGACAGCAGCAAGGACCAGAGAGAAAGCAGCAAGGACCAGAGAGACAGCAGCAAGGACCAGAGGGGGACAGGGAAGAGAGGGACAGCAGCAAGGACCAGAGAGAAAGCAGCAAGGACCAGAGAGACAGCAGCAAGGACCAGAGGGGGACAGGGAAGAGAGAGACAGCAGCAAAGACCAGAGAGACAGCAGCAAGGACCAGAGAGACAGCAGCAAGGACCAGAGAGACAGGGAAGAGAGAGACAGCAGCAAGGACCAGAGAGACAGCAGCGAGGACCAGAGAGACAGCAGCAAGGACCAGAGAGACAGCAGCAAGGACCAGAGAGACAGCGAAGAGAGAGACAGCAGCAAGGACCAGAGAGACAGCAGCAAGGACCAGAGAGACAGCAGCAAGGACCAGAGAGACTGGGAAGAGAGAGACAGCAGCAAGGACCAGAGAGACAGCAGCAAGGACCAGAGAGACCGCAGCAAGGACCAGAGGGAGACAGGGAAGAGAGAGACAGCAGCAAGGACCAGAGAGACAGCAGCAAGGACCAGAGAGACAGGGAAGAGAGAGACAGCAGCAAGGACCAGAGAGACAGCAGCAAGGACCAGAGAGACAGCAGCAAGGACCAGAGAGACAGCAACAAGGACCAGAGGGGGACAGGGAAGAGAGAGACAGCAGCAAGGACCAGAGAGACAGCAGCAAGGACCAGAGAGACAGCAGCAAAGACCAGAGAGACAGCAGCAAGTACCAGAGAGACAGCAGCAAGGACCAGAGAGACAGCAGCAAGGACCAGAGAGACAGCAGCAAGGACCAGAGAGACAGCAACAAGGACCAGAGGGGGACAGGGAAGAGAGAGACAGCAGGAAGGACCAGAGAGACAGCAGCAAGGGCCAGAGAGACAGCAGCAAGGACCAGAGAGACAGCAACAAGGACCAGAGGGGGAAAGGGAAGAGAGTGAGGAACAAGGACCAGGGAGGGAAACGGGGACCCGATGGAGCAGCAGGAATCAGAACCGGTGCGTGGACGCAGGGTCTCCAGAATCTTGGTGTAGATAGCAGAGCCAGGAGTGTTCAGTACCAGTAGCACCCTCCACCAAGGACCAGCCTGTTTGGAATTGAGCAACAGAGAGTAGAGCCAGGAGAATGGACCAGAAACACTAAAGACCCAAGCCATAGGCATGTAGCAATAAGGAACTAATAAGAGGAGTTGCTCTTCCCTCATCCAGCTAGAGGTACCAGAATCCTAGAATCGAGCAACAGGAGCCACAGCAGCATGCATCAAAACCATCAGCATCCAGTAACAGAGAGCAGAGCACTCAGCACTCACCATCAAGCGACCAGAGTCCCAATGATTCCAGCAGCACAGTCCAGAACTCCCGGTGTTCAGCAGCAGAGGACAAAACCATCATCATCTAGCAACAGGAAGTAGAGCTGCCCTTATCCAGCCACAGGTATCAAGACTGCCATCAGCAAAAAGCAGATCCCAGCACCATATCCAATACTAGCAGTGTTCAGAATCACTGGCGGGGGAATGCAGTAGCACTGGTGGTCAGTGCAAAAATTCAGCAGCAGGGACTGAATATACCATTACCCAGTCGCTGGTCCCACTGTAGTGCAATATAGCAAAATAAGCATCTGTGAAGTTCTGCAGCACAGACCAGAACTTACTGGGCTTGGTCCCTGACCACCCAGGTTCTGGGATAACTAGCAAGAGAAATCATACATTTGTCAATCTGGTAGTAGAAACCCGAGCTAGGCAACACTGTATAGAGTGACCAGTGTACAGAGTGACCAGAGTTACAGCCTTGGTTCAAATATGTACAAAAGGGCTGAACTCCAGAGGTGAGGTGAGAGTGACTACCCTTGACATCAAGGCTAAATTTGACAGTGTGGCATCAAGGAGCCCTAGCAAAACTAGAGTCAATGGGAATCAGGGGGCAAACTCTCCACTGGTTGGAGCCATACCTAGCACAGAGTAAGATGGTTGTGGTTGTTGGAGGTCAATCATCTTGGTTCCAGGGCATCACTGCAGGAGTTCCTCAGGGTAGTGTCCTCAGCCCAAACATCTTCAGCTGCTTCA
This sequence comes from Cetorhinus maximus, assembly GCF_964194155.1. Taxonomy (NCBI): domain Eukaryota; kingdom Metazoa; phylum Chordata; class Chondrichthyes; order Lamniformes; family Cetorhinidae; genus Cetorhinus; species Cetorhinus maximus. The sequence continues at coordinate 74,658,976 of NC_135900.1, read as the reverse complement.
GCAATGACCTTCCTTCCATCATAAGGTCAGAAGTGGGGATGTTCACTGATGATTGCATCATGTTCACCATCATTCATGACTCCTCAGATACTGAAGCAGTCCATTTCCAAATGCAGAAAGACCTGGACAATATCTAGGTTTGGGCTGACAAGTGGCAAGTAACATTAGTGCCACACAAGAGCCAGGTAATGATCAGTTCCAACAAGAGAGAATCTAACCATTGTCACTTGACATTCTATGGCATTACCATTGCCGAATCCCTCACTCTCAACATCTTGGGAGTTACCACTGAGCAGAAACTAAACTGGGCTAGCTCTGTAAATACTGTGGCTACAATAGCAGGTTAGGGGCTAGGATTCCTATGGCGAATAGTTCACCTCCTGACTCCCCAAAGCCTGTCCACCATCTACAAGGCACAAGCCAGGAATGTAGTGTAATACTCCCCACTTGTCTGGATGAGTGCTGCTGCAACAACATTCGAGAAGCTTGATACCATCCAGGACAAAGCAGCCCACTTGACTGGCTCCCCATCCAAAAACATTCACTCCCTCCACCACCAACGGACAGCAGCAGCAGTGTGTACCATTTATAGGATGCACTGCAGGAATTCACCAAGGCTCCATAGACAGCACTTTCCAAACCCACAACCACTACCGTCTAGAAGGACAAGGGCAAGCAGACACATAGGAACACCACCACCTGGAAGTTCCCCTACAAGCCACACAGCATCCTGACTTGGAAATATATCGCCGTTGATTCACTGTCAGTTGGTCAAAATCCTTGAACATCCTCCCTAACTGCACTGTGGATGTACCTACACCACATGCACTGCAGTGGTTCAAGAAGGCAGCTCACTACCACCTACTCAAGGGCAATTAGGGATGGCTAACAAATGCTGCTCTAGCCAGTGAAGCCCACATCCCCTGAATGAATAAAAAAAGTGCAGCAGCATACACCAGAATGAAACTGTAAAGCACTTGGGGTATTCTGAAAGGTGCTTTGTAAATACAAGTTTTGTTTGTTCTTTTAGAGCCGCAGTTCTTTGAGAACTGCAATAAGAATACATGAAAGCATGTAGGGGTGATGCTATAATAATTTCTTGGATGTTTTTACCTGTGCTTAGCCATCACCCTCTTTGGAAATAGTAGGTTGATGGGCCAAATTGTGTGTTTTTTAAAAAAAAATCTTAGTCCACAGTTTTGTGCTCAGAAGATGCAATATATTCACCAAGGGAGGGATGTAATGAGTCAACACCCTGTGCAGGGTCAGCAGCTGATAGCTGAACAGTTCTTGGATACACAAATATTGCAAGTGAAGATTGGCTGAAAAATCGAAACCCCCTAGGGATAGAATATGAGTCAAAATGAAAAACTCCATTACAAAGATTTCTTGGAGTCCTTCTGCAATGTGTCCAAATGAGATCCATGATAGCCAGTCTCCTAATGGAATGAACCAAATCATCTGAGGCAGACTAACCCCTGATGAGAAATTCGTTAAGCAGCCTGCTGTATAGGTTTGCACAGGTATTATTTGACATCTTGGGGATCTTGAAATAGTTCCTTCCCAAGCAAATAGAGGATTTGTGCCGATGTCTTATTAATTATTGTTAAGGTTTAATGGCAATGACATTGTTAAGTAGGTGATGGATATGTGTACACATATAAATAAGGATAGCTGGGATACTGGAGGGTTGGAGTAGTGTGGGCTGTGAGCTAAGTCAATAAACTCTCTCCAGCTAAGAAAGCAGCTGTGTCTTAGTTTTAACTCCACCAACTGGTGTGGATTCAATTAACACCCTGTTCTGCCTATTGTATCAAGAGATCCTTGCTAACACAGGCCTGCAGGTCAGGGCCTGGTGTTAGCCTGCTCCAGGAGTGTGTAGAGGATTCCAAATGTAGAAAAAACTGGTTTCTCAACTTCATTTGCAGAATCATTGCTTCCTTTCATTCGCAGCTTCACTCTTCTGCTATTGAGCACAGTATTATCCATGTACTGCATTTATTTTCTCTGCAAATTTTATCTCAGGCTAGAGCAGATGGAAAAGCAGTCTCTAAGCGGAGACTGGTTAAGTGGATGGCAGTGAGCATTCTTTATTTGTTCTCAGTTGGCAGGTAGAAAAACCTTCAGCCCACTCAACATTCATTCCACAAGGAAACTGAATCTTAAGTGTGTATTTGTACAGCAGCCATACAAGGCATAACCATCGGAATTTTACTTTGAAAGAAGATCTAATTTGGCCGAGTTGTATGAGCTACAGGGTACTTTCTTCAGTCCAAGAGGACTGTAAGTGTCTATTCACTTCAGCCACTACTAGAGCAGTCTCCACCTATGCTTAGATGATGCTCAGGATGGAGGAAAGGTGGTCAGGCACACCTCAAAAGTAGGCAGAGGATACTTTAAATTCAACACAAGTAATTAGTCTATAATTAATTAAGCATTTAACTGGCAATTTTCTTTTGGCCTAATTTTATTGAAATAAATTGAATCCTGTCTATTTTTATTAAAATAGTTCAAGCTTCCCTTGGGCCTAACTAGCACGCTTAGTTCCTGGGGATTTATAAGAACATGAGCATTTTTAGTGGCAAGGCCATTAAAACCAACATGCCCATTACCACAACACTTAATCCCTTCTCTCCCTAGAAATGAATCCGCTTATTTCTCAAATCTATTTATAGTGTCCTTTTTAAAGCTAGTTTTAATCAATTATACTTTAACTCCTCTTCCATGATTCCCTGAAATCTTGTTAGTTTCTGGAAATTCATCTATATGTTACTTTTCCCTTGCATACTAGACAATATCGTCCTCAAACAAGTTGGTTAAACTTGATTTTTAATCCTTCAATTCATGCTGACTATATCCTTTACCAAATTACACTTTTCCAAGTGTTCACCTATTGGATCTCTTAGGATCATTTTAAAATACATTCCCTATATTAGCACATTCCTTAGATAATATCACCACCTTCAAAACCTCTTTGTCCTTCTGTCTATGACATCTTTTGGTTATCTCCACCTATCACTGGCCCTCTATCCAGCTCTACCTGTCCCACCCCTCCCTTAAACCAGCTTATATTTCACCTTTCTATTTTTCCTTCGTTCTGTTGAAGAGTCATACGGACTTGAAACGTTAACTGTGTTCCTCTCCGCAGATGCTGTCAGACCTGCTGAGTTTTTCCAGGTATTTTTATTTTTGTTTTGGATTTCCAGCATCCGCAGTTTTTTGCTTTTATCCCCTATAACTCATGTTAAGCTAACTGGTCAACAGGTTTCAGCCATGTCCTTGATTATTTTTAAGTAAGTTTTTCCAATCCTCAGGAATTCCTTTCAAATTTAATTATATTAAAGCTACACTATTTTAATTTCCCATCTCCTTCAAGACTCTTGTGTAAAAGTCTTACTCAAGACTTTTGTCTCAGCCTACAATTAGGCTGGGGTTTTCTAATCACCATTGCCACATCATTCTCTCTTTGGACAGTTATTTATTTTGCTATGTTTCTTTTTCTCTCTGTATTTCCCTTTCTTCCCTTACCTGTCCTTATTTTTGCCTCATATCCTGCTTTCACTTCTCCCTTTTCTGCCTGTCTCTCTATGCATTTGCTTTTAGCTCTTAATTCAGTCTGCTGTTTTTTTCCTGTCTTCTATCTTTCAACGCCACTGAGTTAGGCTCTCTTCTCCCAGTGGTGAATGTTTTCCTGATGTGTAACAACATTAGGAAAGTTGAACACAAGAAGATAAGCAATGTCTTATAAAGTGTTTATTTTACTAAGGAAAATATTTATTTGTGATGGAAAAAAAGCATAACATACAATTTATATGTATAAAGACAGTCATTATAAAAGAAAAATGTTTCCATATAGAATAAAATACAAACTTTTCTACTCCAGAAGGACAGGATTAATGCTGATGTTTTCAGTTAACCATTCCACATACATCATGTCAAGAGACATACAAAAATGGGGTATTAAGATTACACACTTGTTCGCCAATGCAGGGAAATACAATACTGGTACACTTTTGGATTGCCACAAAATATTGCCCTGAAATTTTAAACCATCACAGCCAGACTGTGGAAATTCCACTGGCCAACATCTAATATGTAATTTTGGACCAAGCTCAGGATCAATTCAAATAAACTGAAGAACAGCAGTTTAAATGTTAGCTGGCACTTGGATCAGGATCATAGTTGACAAAATCTTTGCATATAACAGAAATGAATAGGAATGACAATTATAGCTTTGGATTTGGAGACCAATGCCTGATCTAATAATGTTATTACACAAATAATTTGATTATTTCTGTACAATATCAGCTGTAATCAAATTGCATTCTTGGAAAATGATGGGCAAACACATGAAAATTGTTAAGAAATATTTCCCTCAGAACACCTGAGAAATGTGGAGGGAAGGTCAAGGATCTGGGACGTTATACAACAGGTCAGCAGTCTATACTGGAAATAATGAGTTGACTGAACAAAACAAACCAATCATTTTCATTTTAACTCTCTCAATAATGGGTACTTCTGTTGTACAATGTAGTGTACTCACTTCTTTGGACTGAGTGGTTTTGTACGCTCAAAACAATTTCCTTGTAAAAAGCCACCATTGCTTATAACTTGTGCTTTTTAACTTGTAGTATTGGCGTAACAATGTTTGAACATTTCATGGCCTTTATGCAGAGCTGATCCAATCACTGCAAATGTGTCAAAAGGGTACTTTGGAGAAAGAGTGTAATTGTATAATTATGACAGCAGTGTGCAGCACATAATTATTGAAGAGATAAAAGTTAAATAAAGAATGTTGAAAGCCACAAATAAAAATAGAAAATAATGGAAATATACAATAGGTCAATTACTCTCTCCTTCATTTGCTGGCTGATCTACTATGCATGTCCAGTGTTTGCTTTATATATTTGAATACTGAAATGAATTGCTCATGAGTTTGCTAGCTAATGATTTTGGGTATAAGATTGTCAAGAGCAGAGACATTGGAAGTGAGTTTCTGAATATTTTCTGTGCTCGTTCTTTCGAGCAAAGTCAGAACTGTTCTTAAAGAACTAGAGATACAGAGCAGAGGAGATCTACACAAACATGTTTAAGATATGACTCAGCATAACAACCACAGGGGTTTATACACTTTGGACAATTCTAGAATCAAGAACCAGTTTTTAAATTCATTCATTCAAGGACTGGGGTGTGGGGGGGGAGTTGAAGTGTAGTAATATTTCAGTAAACAATTCTAGCTATACTTGCATTGGAGGCAGTACAGTGATTGGTCCCTGGGATGAGAGGGTTGTCTTATGATGAGGGGCTAAGTAAATTGGATCTATGTTCTCTGGAGTTTAGGAAAATGAGAGGTGATCTCATTGAAACATTGAAGATTCTGAAGAGGTTTGACAGGATGGATACTGAGAGATTGCTTCCCCTGCCCGGGGAATCTAGAACACAGGGGCACAGTTCCAGAATAAGGGGATGATCATTTAGGACTGAGATGAGGAGGAATTTCGTCACTCAAATAATTGTGAATCTTTGGAATTATCTATGCCAGAGATTGTGGATGTTCTATTGTTGAACATATTTAAAGCTGAGATAAACAGATTTTTGGTTAAGGGTTATGGGGAGTGGGTGTGAATGAGGCCGAAGATCAGCCACGATCACACTGAATGGCAGAGCAGTCTGTATGGTTTTTCCCTGTTATAATTTCTTATGTTATGTTCTTACATTCTCTTCAACCCTACCTTCCTTAGATGCCTGTTTGAAGGCCCCATTATCTACTCAGGATCTTAACATTTCATTATTGCATTTGGAATTGTTTTTAAAAACTACTTTGCAAAGTAGTACGCGAGTGTACTAAACACATTTTACTATCAGCTGCTTAGAATTAAAGCACAAATTACACAATTTGTCAAAAACTTTCAATTTTAAAAAGATATTGCAATATCTATGGCTTCAATCTCTCATCAGTCCTAACCATACATCTGAATCCATATATCCTCACTCCCCTAACTTCACTTAAACATTCGAAAGAAGCACTACTTTGAAACTTCGCTGTGAAAACCTGTAACCTCAATCACCTCAAACAGCTTTAACAAGTAGGCTTTCTAGACTAACTTCTTGTTGTAATTTGATAAAGGAGGTCAAGTACCAACTAATCAATGTGTTTTGGAAACAGTCACCGATAGGCATGGGATCTGATTCAAAACCATCTTACTATGTTTGTAAGTGCTTGGATGCTGATTAATTGGTTCGATTTCACATAGCTGCCAACTGTGAACAACAACACTTAAAGTGCACAAGGAGTAGAAGTCAAGAGAAGTCAATTTGGGGTTAGGTATTTTAAAAGCATCCAGATTGTAGGGAAAAGAGGGAAGGAGTTCCACAGATTTGAGAGCTTGGGAAGGAGTGAATTAGAGTTCAGCAGGAATGAATCCTACACAGTGAGGCTATAGGGTGGGGAAAGTCGGAAAGGTAAGGGGAAAAGAGCCTGTTGGGTGATGAAAGTACAGCTTACAAGGAACAAAAGAGAACATTTCAGAGCAGCATGGACCATTGCAATATTAATAAAACAGGAAAACAATAAGACTGCAGTTCGAAACAAGGTTATCAGTTTTTTTCTTGTATGTTTTTAGAGTATAAGTGAGATGGCTTTAAGAACCAACTCAGATGTAGCAGTATTCATTTTTCACTTTTCTCACAATAGTCTCCTGAGGCTGGCTGTAAAACATGGAGCGAATAAATCCAAGCTTTGTCTTATACAAACATCAAATACTGAGGGTCTTGATAATCAGGTTAAGATTTCTTTGACCTCCCTAGTCAGATACATGGTTAAAAAGTACAAAGCTCACTTACTGAAATTCCATCCAATGCCACTGACGCATAATTATTAAAATGCAAGCAGCACCTCTTTGGAATTAAGATGTGTCCAAGTCTGCTAATGGAAGGTCAAAACTAAGTCAACCTTCTACAGCACACTTGATAATCCAGTAGATGTGCTATGTAGGCCTGCAGTACTTCAGGATGCTGCTGATGATTAGCTAGCTAGCCTTGCTCACGAATGGAATCTGGAAGAGTAGACTGTTCACTGGAAACTAAGATTCTTCACACTTGATTCCATATAATCCTGCAATCCAATGCCATGATGGGTAACATGGCCCTAGATAGACACACTGAGGGAAAATGACCAATTTTCTATGCTGGTAAGCTATGTGGTTTTATAAAATGACACTCCAGCTGTACCCCGCAAAACATTTGGTGATTCCGGAGCCTTGATGCTTGCCAGGCTGCAACTAAGTTTGCCGGACTCGGTTGGGTGCAGTGTGTCCTTTAGGAGAGCAGGCTCTCATCAGGTAAGTCCAACTATGGCAAGAGCAATGGATGCTGGGAATCTGAAATATAAAACAAACAGGAAATCTGGAAAAACGCAGCGGGTCTGGCAGCATCTGTGGAGAGAGAAACAGAGTCAACAGCCCTGATTTTAACTTACCCAAAGCCCAAACTTAAGAGTTAAAACCAGGCCCAACGTTTCAGTGACCCTTCGTTAGAGACATTAACTCTGCTTCTCTCTCCGCAGATGTTGCCAGATCTACTGAGTATTTCTTGCATTTTCTGTTTATATTCCATTAACTCTAACCATGTGGATTTCTCATGTATCTTAGACTGTTACCATGGTGATGGCTTTCTTCAGGTCAAATGTTTTCTATATTTTAATAGGCTTATTAGCTATTCATCTATCAGAGATGATGAATAGATTGGGCCCTGGATCAGTAAATTAGATTGGAGAAGAAAAATGTGATGTCACTGGAATATTTGTCTACTTAATCACATCAACTGGACCCCAATGCAAATAATGAACTGTATAACTGAAAATGCTCCCTTTCATGCTCACTCTTGTGCACCAAGCTCATTTCCACTCAGGAATCATAGGGCTGAATTTAATGGCTGTGGTGGTGGCCCCAGGCCTGGGGTATTTCTGCCTCAGCCGTTTCCGGGAGCCCTGACGTGATTCTATGCTCATCAGGCAATTAACTGAGGAGGCGGTGGGGTATTTGAGCAGGGGCAGCCCTTACCGCTGGGGAGCAGCCTACGTGGGCCACAGGATGTTCTCAATCTTGGGACACCCCCCACTTGCCTCACTCCCACCATAAGGAGGCTGCCAGCTTTTATTAGGCAACTTCACCATGTGGCAGAGTGCGTGCCCTGCTGTTGGTAGAATGCCCCTTAAGTAGTCATTAATTAGTCACTTCAGGGCCTCAATTGGCTATGGTGCGAGGGCTGTCCTCAAACTTTCATGCCACACCCCACAACTCAATCGCACAGAATCAGGAAGGTGGCAGGCATTCCACCTTTGCCTTCCCTCTAGAAGAAAGGTTTATATAGTGCCTTTCAAGACCACGGGATGTCTCTCAGTGCTTTACAGCCAATGGGGGTGGCTGGACATCGGTTTTTGTACAGACAGTCCAGATCTTGCTGCATCGCGGCCCATTTCTGTACTGGAGGACCTTCTGTCTGGCACTTCAAAAGCCCTCTCCTGCGGCCATTGCCTTACAAGTTTGCAATGCCATGCAGGCTCAGCTGATGGAAGGCCTGTTCATTTCACGGGCACTCACCAACCAATGAGTGATAAACAGTAATGAATGATGGCAAAATCAGCCAATTAGAGAGGCTGGGTGGTTTCAAAGTTCACCCTATTGGTGTATGCTCACCTCGCTCATGATTATTTCTAGGTTGGGTGATTGTGCCCACAAAAAAATCCTCTTGGACTTGACCTGCATCCTACTGACACTGCCTTCAACGTGTTCTTATCAGCCTCATTGGCTAATACCAATATCTGTCATGCTTACCTGGTCTGGCCTAGGTGTGACTCCAGACCCACAGCAATGTGGTTGACTTTTAAATGCCCTCTGAAATGGCCGAGTAGGCCTCTCAGTTCAAGGGCAAATTAGGGATGGGCAACAAATGCTATCCTCGTCAGCCATGCCCACATCCCATGAAAGGATATATTTTTAAAAATTCAAAAATCATTTCCAGGTTGACAAGTGCCAGGGAAAAAAGATCCCAGCATTGTCCTCATAGCCATATTTGCTGGGGGGAGTGGTTTGTTTCCGGTTTCCAGGCCTCCGCCACTGGCCACCCTACTTCCCTCCTGATTCTACAGCCTCCCCGCTTCCTCCCATGGTCAGATTAGATTCTGCCGATAATGACTGACCCTGTTTTACTGGCCATATCTCTTTAGGTAGAAGTCTTGAAGCATTAGCACCAAATTCTATTTTTTAAACTCGTCTCCATTTTGTCAGTAAAATGTCTGGACTCACCCCTTCAATAACAACTAACACAACAGAAAGAACAGATAATTAATGTTAATTTGGATTCAGTAATTATGAGCTGGCATGGTTTAGGATTTATTTCTGTAGTGTTGCAAGCAAGAGAAAAACCAGAATTGAAGTTGCTCAAAATGTGTGTAAACACTAGTGCCATCTAATGGGAGGATGGAGCCAAAGAACTTTATAGCACATTTAGCTCACTGTGTCTGTGCTGGCTCTTCACCAGATCAATGATAAATACACAGTTATAGGCATTATAGGCATTGTGGTCATCCTATGGAAAAGTCACTGAAGAACACTGACCCTTTAATAACAGGTTATTTATGGGTGTCAGTGACCTACCTCTGCTTTGCCAGGCTGTAGCTTCAATCTTTGCCTGTCAGGAGCAATGCTGAGCTTTGAAGGACAAGTGAGGCACAGGAACATTAAAGCCATAGTGAACATTTATAATAAAACTCTGGCTGGTTCTGTCAGTGAAGGCTAAATCAGAAATAACATCATTTGAATGCAGTGCAGACTTGTTTTGAGATCTTTACTAAAATACAAATGCTAAATCTTGGTAAAAAATTATTTACTATGACCCAAGAACTAAGAGACTAAAACTACATAGTAACAAAACTGGTAAAGGCCCTTAAAACTGTCAGCTGTGGAAGACAGCAGGCTACCCCCTGCTACTCAATATGGGAGAAAGGCAACCGAGGGACTGAGATTATGAAAACAAAGGAAGAGGAACATGAGGGTGAACTAACATCTCCGGCTGTGAATCTGTTAAAGGGCCAATGTCCAAAGTGATTCGGCCCAGCTGGGATGATAGCAATTTTGAAGAATGAGAAGAACATACGAGGACGAATTGACAGTATATTTCTATCAACTCAGTGAAACTCAGATTAATCTTTTCTGCTGTTTCTGAAACCTGGAACCTTAGCCCAGGCTGAGATTCATCCCCTGCAAACATTTGGGGCAGGATTTTCAGCTCAGCGTGTGTGACCGACACGCCCGAGCATGAAATAGCGCGTGATGACATCAGGCGAGCGCCCTGACGTCATTGCGTACTCGCGTGATATTTCGGTCAGCGGGCACACGCAAGAGTCGGTAGCATGCCTGCCGATAATTAAGAGGCCTATTAAGGCCATTAATCAATTAATTTAAAGCTATTTTTCACTGCCCGTCCAACCTTACGGTTGACAGGTGGGCGAATAGGCCAGACAGCCTTTGTATTTTTTGCGAAACCTCATCCACGAGCAGGGTGAGGTTTCACACAATTAAACTTAAGAAAATGTTTGGCAGGATTTTAATGATCATCATGTAAAGGTGCGTGAGTTCGCTATGCAGACGTTTTGTTCCGGATTTTTAACATCTTCAATTTTGTTTTAAAAAATCTTCAGCTCCCTGAGGCAGCTGTGTGCCTTCAGTGAGTGCACCCCCACGCATGCGCAAACATCAGCACTCGCGCTCCTGCCGCCCGCCCCCCCACCCCAGAAGTGCTGAGGCTCTCAGCGTGCGTTTCATGTTGGCTGGTCATTAACTGGCCAGCCAGCGTGAAATCACGGTCGGGACCTGATCGTGGGCGGCGGACTGTTTCGTGGCCACTCCTGGGCCCGCCTGCAGCGCCCGCCTGATTGGGGGGGTGGGGGTGGGGGGTTAGAATCCTCCCCTTGAAATAAATGGATAGATACAGTCAGCCTGACAGTTTAAAAGAGCAATCAATGCAGGAATGAAGACTTGTGTTTTATAACTCAAGTTCCCAATACATATATAGTTATTAATTTATATAAATTAATATTCAGTAAGTATGTTTGCGATAAAGAAGTACAAGAATAACACAAAATTATCTGATCTCCTTCTCCGTGGTAGCTGTTGATGGCCAGTCGGAGCGGGGTAATATAGCAAGCGACTGCTTTCATTGTACATCAGCATAAATACCACCTTATGGTTCTTTATGATGTTGTGTTGACACTTCTGTCAATTTCAATGGTGGTTCCATTAATGCCTACACTTGGAAGGGTCCTGAAGACAAAGCAAGATGCAAAGGTACAAATTAACACATGCATATGTAAGCAAAAAAAAAAATCAGGCATAAAAACATTTACCATCTGGTCAATATAGCAGAAAACAGAATTTCAGTGGGGCAAAAGATGCACAGGCAGAAATGGTTCAGAAAAATTGGATTTTGCAATCACTACCCTGGAAAAGCAACTTTGAAACCTATTGGCAGTTTGATAATGGCAGAAGTGTCAGTCCTCTCGTCATCTATAACTAGAACTGGGCCTGGCCATACATGGATTCAACTGCCACAGGTCAGGGAGCTGGCATGGACACAAATTCTGAGCAACAGACTGGGTTAAGTGGGGAACAAAGTGAAAATTATTTAGCATTCTGTCAATTTGAAAATGGGAGGAAAAAAATGACTCAAATCAAGTTAGCAGCATAGGCAACACAATTCAAAAGAATGTTAAAGGTATCACAATGGGTAGTGCAGGTAATACCCCGTGATAGGTTGGCAATTCCATTGGAAACCTGTTTATAGCTATAGATCCTGTCATGAGATGCAATTAGAATATTAGCTTGGTTCAGTAAGCACCAATACCACCTAGCCTGAGAGTTGAGAGTTTCAGCCCCATTGTAGGACATGAGCACATAATCCGAGCTGACACTCCACTGCAGTATTAAATGCTGCATTTTCAGAAGTGCCATCCTTCAAATGAAAGTTTACACTGTTCCGCAAGTTTAAATGGAATTCCTGAGGAACTCTTTGAAGAAGAGCAGGAGTTTCCCAAAGTCTTGGATGACATTTTTCCCTTCACTTACACCAGCAAAAAGATTAACCTGCCACTCATCCTGTGGCAGTATCTTGGATCTTGCTATGTACAAAATGGCTACATGTTTGCCTACATGATGATAGTCACTATACTTCCAAGAAAGCACTTCACAGAAAATGCATTAGAGGTGTTTAAGAAAGGTGCTAAACCGCCAAATAAGTAGATTTTTATTCTCCATCTTGTCCCCCCCACCCCATGCTTCCAATGGAGTGATACCCCTTACTGGCAGAAGGATACTTAATTACTGCAACACTAAGAAACAAGATTATATAATGTAGGTCGGAAGATTTTTGTTATTTCTGTAGCTGTCAGGTCTACACATTGGTGTCTCAGGTTTCACTTCCCTTGCACATTAAACGTCCCATTTTAAAAACAATCAATACATGGCTGGTTTCTCCTCCCCCTTCCCCACCAAACATTCACCACATTTAAAGGAATAGGGGGATTTTAAAAATAACGAAGTCAGGAATATGAGCCATACCGTTGTGACTGGAGCTCTATCAGGACTGAATTTTCTGTCCTTGTTTCATTTGATATTATGTATTCCTCTGCTGACTCCTCCGTGTGTGTGACTGCTTCCTGTGCTTGCTGCTTCTGTGCTGAACCCCTGGCTGTGAGGAACTGTGCCAGTCGCGTTCTCTCTCTAACAGATTCTGCTAATTTTTCCCAGGCATCTGTCGACATCACAGAACTGAGCTCGTCTTCAAAGCCAGGGTGTTCTTCATAAAATAATAAATGCCTTGAGCGAACTGTGAGAAGAAAATTGACCAGAATTTAAAGCCACATTTATGCCCTTCACCACATAAACCTGCCACCAGCTTTCTTACTAAATAACTCAGGTTGTCTCACAGGATAACTTTGTACCTCCATTATACTGGCAAAATTCCAAATATCGATTGCAGCAAACAAGAAGTCAAGGATTTTTACACAAGTGTCCGCAAGATTATCAGATTTCTATCGACGTGGATTCAGGCATGCTAAGTGGAATTCAAAATTGTGCATTCTAGGTTTTTCTGCATGTATTGGCTTACCATATAAGCACATACTAGTAAAAAACATTTGAGAAAACGATAGCCATTTTCCTTTTGGTAGTTGACATGGTTTTTTGGAAGTCTAGATAGGAAACACCCGGAAGGAGGCAATCCCCAGGATCAAGACATTGTTTGCATGGGGTCCTACACAATGAGGAATGTGAAAAACAATGCTCTGTGATGATGATGCTCTCTGCAAACTGGAGCCTTCTGCCAAGTTAACATCACAGGTTTGACAAAGGTAAATATAACCAATTCAAAATGAAACAAAGTGAACCACAAATTTACTGCTCATACATCAGAAAGCAGCAACAGTAATGGTCAAGGCATACTTAGTAGACAATTGCAAGTAAACACCACTGACACAAGAGTGCCTGAGACATGGCGGAGGTGTACGTACTGATAAACATATGACCATTTATGGTCCAAGTAATATAAAATCAAGCCTGAAGTGAAAGATACAAAGCTGGTAGTTTGAGTTTTTTTTGAAGTGCTGCCTGCTCTTTATCCTCAATTGGTCCTTAATTATCCTCTCAGAATGGAAACAATTGACTTGAAAAGAGTGGTGAGCAAAATGGTGCGAATAGAAGGAAATCATTTTTGGTAACTGTAGAACTTTTTGTCGTAGATGGAACTTGTACAGGAACAATAGTCTGTATACTAACATGTGGGGATAAATAAGTGTTGCTTTAGAACATGAAAACATAATTGGTATTCACCTGGAAATGCAAATTCTCTCTTTCGTTATGTAAACCAAATTTGGTACAAGTGTAGCAGAATTAAGATACAGATAAATACTGGTTAAGGTTATGGAACTGAAGCAAAAAGGAGAAGGAAATTATGTTCAGGATAAGGAGATGAATGGGAATATAATAAATAGTTTAAATACAGCAGTAAATACAACTTTGCAACGCAATGCACAGACACATGGAATGATATACATATACAACAATACTGCTATTATTGGAAGAACAGAAACGCTGTTAAAAGCAGATGGACAGGAAACAAAACTATAGGGTTGTAGAATGCTGCATTTAAGGTTCATCTATACAGCTAATTTTACAAGTGGCACTATTAGCAAGGATGATAGAAACATAGAAATTAGGAGGAGTAGGCCATTCAGCCCTTCGAGCCTGCTCCGCCATTCAGTATGATCATGGCCGATCATCCAACTTGATAGCCTGCTCCTGCTTTCTCCCCATATCCTTTGACCCCTTTTGCCCCATGAGCTATATCTAACTCCTTCTTGAAAGCAGAAATGTTTTGGCCTCAACTACTTTCTGTGGTAGCGAATTCCACAGGCTCACCACTCTCTGGGTGAAGAAATTTCTCCTCATCTCAGTCCTAAATGGTCTACCCCGTATCCTCAGACTGTGACCCCTGGTTCTGGACTCCCCCACCATCGGGAACATCCTTCCTGCATCTACCCTGTCTAGTCCTGTTAGAGTTTTATGGGTTTCTATGAGATCCCCCCTCATGCTTCTGAACTCCAGCGAATATAATCCTAATCGACTCAATCTCTCCTCATATGTCAGTCCCGCCATCACAGGAATCAGTCTGGTAAACCTTCACTGCGCTCCCTCTATAGCAAGGACATGCTTCCTCAGATAAGGAGACCAAAACTGCACACAATATTCCAGGTGTGGTCTCACCAAGGCCCTGTATAATTGCAGCAAGACATCCCTGCTCCTGTATTCGAATCCTCTGGCTATGAAGGCCAACATACCATTTGCCTGCTTTACCGCCTGCTGCACCTGCATGCTTACCTTCAGCGACTGGTGTACGAGGACACCCAGGTCTTGTTGCACATTCCCCTCAATTTATAGCCATTCAGATAATAATCTGCCTTCCTGTTTTTGCTACCAAAATGGATAACCTCACATTTATCCACATTATACTGCATCTGCCATGCATTTGCCCACTCACTCAGCTGGTCCAAATCACACTGAAACATCTCTGCATCCTCCTCACAGCTCACCCTCCCACCCAGCTTTGTGTCATCTGCAAATTTGGAGATATTACATTTAGTTCCCTCATTTAAATCATTAATAGATATTGTGAATAGCTGGGGTCCCAGCACCGATCCCTGCGGTACCCCACTAGTCACTGCCTGCCATTCAGAAAAAGACCCTTTTATTCCTACTCTTTGTTTCCTGTCTGCCAACCAAGTTTTCTATCCATCTCAATACACTACTGCCAATCCCATGTGCTTTCATTTTACATGCTAATCTCTTACGTGGGGCTTTGTCGAAAGCCTTCTGAAAGTCCAAATAAACCACATCCACTGGCTCCCCCTCATGAACGCTACTAGTTACATCCTCGAAAAATTCCAGTAGATTTGTGAAGCACGATTTTCCTTTCGTAAATCCATGCTGACTATGTCCGATTCTGCCACTGTTTTCCAAGTGCTCAGCTATTAAATCTTTTATAATGGACGCTAAAATTTTCCCCACTACCGACGTCAGGCTGACTGGTCTATAATTCCCTGTTTTCTCTCTACCTCTCTGTTTAAATAATGGGATTACATTAGCTACCCTCCAATCTGTAGGAACTGTTCCAGAATCTATAGAATTTCAGAAGATTACCACCAACGCATCCATTATTTCTAAGGCCATTTCCTTAAGTACTCTGGCATGTAGATTATCAGGCCCTGGGGGTTTATCGGCCTTCAATCCCATCAATTTCCTCAACACCATTTCTCTACTAATATTGATTTCTCCCAGTTCCTCCCTCTCACTAAACCGTGGGCTGAATTTTTGCCTTCGGCGAGCAGGAGGCGGGGCCCGCTTGCCGATGTGTAAAATGACATGGGATGATGTCAGGCGGAACCCCCGACGTCATCCCGCCCCATTTAAATTTTCAGGAAGGCGGGCCTGCAGCAAAATCAGCTGTGCGCCCGCCAACCTGTCAATGGCCAATTGAGGCCATTGACAGGATCATTAAAACAATTAAAGGACCTGCCCGTCCAACCTTAATCCCATGTAGGGATTTAAAAAGTTTAATAAAGTTTTAGTATAAATTATGAACATGTCACATGAGGGGGACATGTTAAGGATTTTTTTTCTATTTTTAATGTTTTTAGAACTGTCAGCGATTTCCCTGAGGCAGCACTTAGCCTCAGGGAGATGTGCGCTCTTGGGGAATCCCCCCCCACCCGACCGCACAGGGAGCGCATAGCGCTTCTTGGCGGACGTCACGCTGGGCGGGCCTTAATTGGCCCGCCCATGTAAAATGGCGGCAGGGCCCTCTTCTCCGGCGGGAATCGGCTCTCCTACCACCGGAGATTGGGTCGGGCCCGCCCGCTCGGAAGGCAGAAAATTCTGCCCCATGTGTTCCTCAATACTTCTGGTATGTTATTTGTGTCCTCCTTTGTGAAAGCAGAACCAAAGTATGTATTTAGTTATTAGATTTAGGTATTAGATCTTAAACTCCCCCTCCCCCCATCCCCACCCCGTTTCTTCCCCCTCCCCTTTTTTTTCAATAATTTATATAGATTCTTCTTTTCAAACCTATTTCCATTATTTTTAAATCTAAAACTAAAACTTTGTTAGTCTTTCCACCCCACCCCCACTAGAGCTGTACCTTGAGTATCCTGCCATCCATTCTTAATTAGCACTTTTCTTAGATAATATCACCACCTTCAACACCTCTTTGATCCTTTTGTCTGTGACATCTTTTGATTATCTGCTCCTATCACTGCTTGCTTATCCCCACAACCACCCCACCCTCAACTTCTCTCTCCCCCCGCCCCCCACCTTAGACCAGCTTATATTTCACCTCTCTCCTAACTATACTTCAGTTCTGCCGAAGGGTCATGAGGACTCGAAACGTCAACTGTTTTCTTCTCCACCGATGCTGCCAGACCTGCTGAGTTTTTCCAGGTAATTCTGTTTTTGTTATGTATTTAGTTGGTCAGCCATTTCTTTGCTCCCCATTAGGAATTCCCCTGTTTTGACCATAAGGGGCCTTTTTTGGCTTCACCAATCTTTTTTCTCTTCACATACCTATAGAAACTTTTACAGTCAGTTTTTATGTTCCCTGCAAGCTTACTCTCGTACTCTATTTTCCCCTTCTTAATCAATCCTTTGGTCCTCCTTTGCTGAATTCTAAACTGCTCTCAATCCTCAGGTATGTTGTTTTCTCTGGCCAATTTGTATTCCTCTTCCTTGGATCTAATACTATCTCTAATTTCCCTTGTAAGCCATGGTTTGGCCACCTTTCCTGTTTTACTTTTGCGCCAGACAGGAATAAAAAATTGTTGCAGTTCACCCAAGCGCTCTTTGAATGTTTGCCATTGCCTATCCACCATCATCCCTTTAAGTAACGTTTCCCAATCCAGCATAGCCTCATACCATCGTAGTTTCCTTTATTAGGGTTCAGGACCCTCATCTCAGAAACAGCGGTGTCACTCTCCATCTTGATGAAGAATTCTATCACATTATGGTCGCTCATCCCCTAGGGGCCTCGCACAACTAGATTGCCAATTATTCTTTTCTCATTACACAATACCCAGTCTAGGATGGCCTGTTCTCTCGTTGGTTCCTCGACGTATTGGTCCAGAAAACCATCCCGTATACACTCCAGGAATTCCTCCACTACGGTATTGTTACTAATTTGATTTGCCCAATCTATATGCAGATTAAAGTCACCCATAATTACAGATGTTCCTTTATTGCATACGTCTCTAATTTCCTGTTTAATGCCAATCCCAATATCACCACTACAGTTTGGGGGTCTATATACAATCCCCACTAACATTTTTTGTCCCTTAGTGTTTCTCAGCTCTACCCATACAGATTCCACATCGTCGGAGCTAATATCTTTCCTCACTATTGCGTGATTTCCTCTTTAACCAGCAATGCAATTCCACCGCCTTTTTCTTTTTGTCTGTCCTTCCTAAATACTGAATAGCCCTGGATGTTCAGTTCCCATCCCTGATCACCCTGCGCCATGTCTCCGTAATCCTGACTATATCATACCTGTTTATATCTATTTGCACGGTTAATTCATCCACTTTACTGCCATTGCTCCTCACGTTAAGGCAAAAAGCCTTAAGGCTTGTCTTTTTAACATTACTTGTCCCGTTCCCACTATTTTTCACCGAGGCCCCGTTTGATTCTTGCCCTTGATTTCTCTGACTATCACTTTCCTTATTCCCCTTTCTGTCTTTTGTTCTTGTCCTTGATTACCCCTCCTCTGACTCCTTGCATAGGTTCCCATCCCCCTGCCATTTTAGTTTAAACCCTCCCCAACCACTCTAGAATGGCAGGGGGATGGGAACCTATGCAAGGAGTCAGAGGAGGGGGAAATCAAGGATCTAATGATCTAACACAACAAAAGGCAATTAGGCATAACATGATAGATTCTTTTGTTTTAAAACGTATATCAACTCCACTTATCTCACTCTTGCGTTCAATCTCTTCTCCTTCCAAAAATATATCTCATTATTTTTCAATCTATTAGTATTGCCCATTTAATTCTTTCTTTGGTAACGTATTCCACATCTCTCTTGCTCTTCTTGCTTCCCAATTATTACCTCATATCCGCTGGCATTCACCAGAGTGAAAAATTTATCAAGTTGAGGGTTTTTAATTTCCTTCAAAAGCTTTAATCCTTATAAACTTCAAATTTGGTGAACAACAGTATAAGTTGATATATAGCCTTAGAAAAGCATCTCAAAGCACTTCACAGACAAGAATGAGCTCAAGGAGATAATAGCAAAGGTGGCCAAGAAGTAGAAGAGGTGGGCTTTAAAGGAGAACCAGAAAGGAAGGGAGGTGGAGATGCAGAAAGGTTTAGAGGGAGAATTCCACAGTGTAAAATCTAAGCGGCTGAAGGCATGGCTGTCAATGGTGTGGCAAACAGAGTTGGGGATGCACAGAGGCCAGAGTTGGGGATGCACAGAGGCCAGAGTCGGAGAAATAGAGTTCTTGGAGGGTTGTAAGGCAGGTGAGCGTGACAGTGATGGGGAGAATTTTAAATTGGAAGTGTTGGGGGGGGACCAGGAGCCAATGTAGGACAATGAGTACATGGAAGATTGGTGCGCGGGACTTGGCGCACAATAAAGATACCGGCAGTGATTTTGGATGAACAAGTTTATGGAGGGTGGTGGCTGTCCAGGAGAACATTGGTTACCTTAAAGTTTGCTTTTTTCCCCCCCAGAAGAGAAAGAAGCCAAACTTTGTTAACTCTTTCCATAACTCAAATGCTCAAGACGTGGAATTGTCGTTGCTGTCTATCCTTCTTATGGGCAACAGCTATCAGAACGGTGAATATAGTAGCAAGAGGGGAAATTGTGGAACCAATCTGGGTAGAAATTAGGAATAAACAAAACATTTTAAATGGGATAACCATGGAAAAGCCTTGATATCTCAGATGAGATGAACAAACCAGTTACAACTACAAAGCATTGGAGTAAAAAGTACAGCTTAAGAAATGTATTTAATGGCTCCTTAACAACATAAAACTGCTTGGTGAATTTACCCACGTCACATACAGCCATAGTCAGCGGACTTTGAAGCTATTTTTCTAATTGTCTGAATTCCCAAGTCACCGAGTCTAACTCAACTGTTGTTGGAAGTGAGTAGTCCAAAAGTGACTGTCGCACAGATGCAACTCAGATAGGGTACATGATTTAAACATTATCTTTAATTTTCAGGAAAATTGCGCAAGTTAGAATATTTTTCTGCCTATAGAAAATAATATTGATTTTAGTATCAATCACACATATATACCACTTTGCTCCATCAGTAACCTCAATATACAATTTAATTTGCAATTGTGCAGAATTGCTGAAAATACATAATTACTCCAGATTATAATTAACTGATTTGAATTTATTAATTTCCTTATAATCTCCATCAAAACGGTTGCATTCCCTTCCAGCTGGCTAACTGCAGTGCTGGAGGAAAATCTAATTTGAGCCCAGGATGAGGATCATTACAATTGGAGTCAGACAAGAGCAGATTGAATTGCATAGATCATTTGCAAGAACTGAATGCTGCCTGCACACCAAAGGTCATTATGCAAAAGCTCCAGAATGCTTATCCACCTCACTGTCCACAACCTACAATCAAATGCCCTTGAGGTGCAACAAAGTTTGTTGAGCTACATACCAGTGGAAACTTTCAGTAAAAGGTCAAGCATCACACCCAATCTTTTCTTTTGTGACCTTTGATGATGGGAAGGCTCAGATAAATGTTTGCAGTTCCCACGATGTTTTGCATCATCTTAAATGGTATTGAATAAAGCTAGAATTCTTTAGTCTGCCTTATCAATTGGTCCTCATCGCTAAATGCTGTTTATTTATATTTTCACCTGGCCACATCAGCAAATGTTATATTACAACATCCAGCACATTCCCCCTCAACCGAACTTTTTGGAACTCTATTGGTCACTGGCCTGTCGTGCTGTTTTTCGTTCTTTATTAATCATCCTTCCTGTTTCCAAGCCAATTTTGCATGTAACTAGTTGATTTGTTATTAATTTTACCAGCCTTAATATTCTCTAACTGCTACACATGAGCTTTTACCAAGCATTGCCCGAAAATCAAACATATTCTCACTGTACAGCCCTTGAACACTAGCATATGGGCTGGTGCTCTTTAGATTATTCCAACACATTGTGATTTCTGATTAAAGGTAGCTACTGAAAGATCAGTGCACTAAAGAAGACTGAGACATTTTAATAATCAGAGTGAATAATGGGACAATAAAAGCTAGAGCTCCCTGGATGACGAAAGATGGAGAATAAGATGAAACAGAAAAAAGGGGCGATTGACAGATGTCAGATTGATAACACAAGTGAGAACCAGATTGAATATAGAAAGTTCTGAGGGGAAATGTAAATGGAAATAAGAGAGGCTAAGAGAGAATATAAGAGGAGGCTGGCAGCTAACGTTAGAGGGAATCCAAAAGACTTCCATCAGTATAAAAATAGTAAAAGGATAATCAGAAGAGAGAAGAAGCCAATTAGAAACAAAAAGGGGATCTATGCAGGGGGGTGGAGGGCATGGCTGGATTACTAAATGAATACTTTACATCTGTTTTTACCAAGGAAGAAGATATTGCCAAAGTCATAGTGGAAGAAGGGGCAGTTGAGATACTGGATGGACTAAAAATTGACAAAGAGGAAGGATTTGAAGGGTTGGCTCCACTTAAAAGTTGATAGGTCACCATGAATGGACGGGATGTATCTGAGAATGTTGAGAGAAGTAAGGATGGGAATTGTGGAAATACTGGCCATAATCTTCCAAATATGAGGCTGGTTCCAGAGGACTGGAGAATTGCAAATTCTCTTGTTTAAAAAAAGAGGATAGACCCAGCAACTATAGGCCAGTAATTTTAACTTTGATGGGAAAGTTCTTTGAAACAATAATCTGTGACAAAATTAACAGTGACTTGAGCAATTGCAAACTCATTAGGGAAAGTCAGTACTGATTTGTTAAAGGTAAATTGTGTTTAACCAACTTGACTGACTATTTTGATTAGGTAACAGATGGGGTTGATGAGGATAACACAGTTGATATGATGTACATGGACTTCCAAAAGACATTTGACAATGTGTCACATATTGGCTTGGCAACAAAGTTGAAGCTCATGCAATAAAATGAATAGACATAGCAGGATCCAAAATTGGCTGAGTGACAGGAAACAGGGAATGGTGGCAAATGTTGTTTTTTAGATTTGAGAAAGGTATCCAGAGGGGTTACCCGTGGTCAGTACTAGGACCACTGCTTTTCTTGACATGTATCAATGAGCTGGACTGGATTTTGTAGGGCATAATTTTATAATGTGCAGGTGGCTCAAACTTATGTCTTTTGAACTGAGAGGCAGCTAGTGACTTCAAGAGGACATAGACAGGCTGGTGGAATGGGCGGACACATAGCAGATTAAATTTAATGCAGAGGATGTGTGAAGTGATATATTTTGGTAGGAAGAAAGAGGAGAGGTAAGATAAACTAAAAGGCACAATTTTAAAGTGGGTGTAGGAACAGAGATCCCCAGGGTGCACAAACCATTGAAGGTGGCTGGGAAGATTGAAAAACTTATTAAAAAGGCATGGGATCCAGGGCTTTATAAATAGAGGCATAGAGTACATGAGCAAGGAGGTTATGTTGAACTTGTATAAAACACTGGTTTGGCCTCAACTGGACTACTGCATCCAATTCTGGCCACTTTAGGAAGGATGTGAAGGCATCAGAGAGGGTGCGGAAAAGATTTACGAGAATGGTTCCAGGGATGAGGGACTTCAGTTAAATAGGCAGATTGGAGAAATTAGGGCTGTTCTCCTCACAGAAGAAAGGGTTCAGCGGAGATATGATAGAGGTGTTCAAAATCACGAGGGGTGGAGACAGATTAGATAGTGAAAAACTGTTTCAGTTGGCAGAAGGGTCAGGAGTCAGAGGACACTGATTTAAGGTGGGACTCTGGTGGAGGGAGATTCAGCAAGGCTTCCAAATGGGAATTTGATAAACACCTGAAGAGAAAAATATTGTAGGGCTACGGGGAAAGGTAGGGAAGTGGAATTAGCTGATTTGCTCTTGCTGAGAGCCAGCATGGACAAGATGGGCCAAATGGTTATAGCACAGGAGGTCAAGTTATGATCCTAGGAAACAGTTTTCTAGAGAAGCTTTTATCATCTGTAAATCCATCTTTATACTTCTAATTTTTAAACCTATACTTGGAAACAAATATTTCCCCTTTTTCTTTAAAAAGGGTTGATCAAGAAAGCACTGAACTCTGATCTGTGCTGAATTCTCAGTAGCTAGCGAGTATAAGCACTAATCATCGACGTAAATACCAACCTATAAAGGAGAACTGCTAATAGGCTGCTACCAATTCCTACTTAGGATATTAAGAAAATTCAGATCCATCAAAAATTAAGCAACACATGGCACAGCACCACTGAACAGATACTTTGTGTATGTCTTCATTTTAGAAGACACAAAAAAAATCCCAAGAATACTTGAAAATAAAGAGGTAAAAGGGAGGGAGGAACTCAAAAAGAGTGTGCAACCTCAACAGAGTGAGAGACTTTGGTGAGCCGAGGAAAACTTAAATATCTTTCTAAAAATCTAATATTGTTTATATTTAAGGCTATAGTCTCTTACAACTACTTGTCTCTACCTTACCAGTGGCTGCATATGACTCCTGTGTAGAATCCTGGACAGGTAAGACTGTTTTTGTCACAGAGGATGAGAATGGGTCAAATCTGTTACTGAAACTGCCCAGTGCAATGGCAAAACACAGCACCACAATCTGCAACAGCAAGAAAATCAAACGATTAGAATAATTGAAGAAAAGATTCATTAATTTTGATAATGTAACAGAGGGACTTCAATTAAGTTACTGATTTAAAAAAAAATGACACTTGGAAGTATAGAACAGGTTTCAACTGCTGTCTTAGTTAGACGTGGTATTACAATCTACTCTTAATTCATAGTCAGCCAAATTATATGGTTCAACATTTTTTGATAACTAAGTTTCCACTGATATTAAGATTGCTTAGTTCAAATTGTTAGATACATTGGAAAACAAAAGGTGGTTTCAAATTATCAAGAGAAAGCTGTAGTTACCTTATTAGATGGTGAGCTACAGTTTGTTATTAACAAGGTTATGAAATGAGACAAGGGGTGGGAGGGGTAATGGGCACCTAAACATCTAACAATGTTTTAAAAACACAAATATCAGGTAGAAAAACAAAATGGTGGGTCAGCCTGGCTAACAAATGGCACAGCATCAGTGAACAATACTTTGTGTCCATCTTCACTGTAGAAGATGCAAAAAAAATCCCAAGACTACATGAAAATAAAGAGGTAAAAGGGAGGGAGGGAGGAACTCAAAAAGAGTGTGCGACCTCAACAGAGTGAGAGTTTGGTGAGCTGAGGAAAACTTAAATATCTTTCTAAATATCTAATATTGCTTGTATTTAAGAATTTAAACAATATTTGCAATTAAATGTAAGTCTCATCCAGGGGCCTAAGCAGGGAGATAGAAGCTATCCACTGCCAACAGCCGAAATGGTTAATTAAGGAAACTAGCTTGAACTGGTCTTGCTGTACCTTGTTCACCTAGTCCCTTTGTTTAGAACATATAAATTCAGACATCCACAGTGTGACCAGCACTGAGTGTGCGACCTCAACAGAGTGTGAAAGTTTGGTGAGCTGAGGGAGTTTGGTGAGGAGGGGAGGGAGGTGCTCCTTTGCTTTTTCTAAATTTTTCACCCTGTAGGAACTGGTTCTTGCTCTACTATGGGAGAAGCTAGCTAGCTGTTTTCTGAGTATCTGGTAAGTGGTCGAAGTCTATTCTATTCTTAAAGTTTAAAATATTACAGGAATTTGTGATAAGATTAATAAATATATAAGATAAAGTAAAAAAACTGAATGAAATAATTAAGCAATTAAAGTACATAAGTATGGCAGGACAGGTGATGCATCATGGCTACAGCATGTGGGAGTTCCTGGATATCACTGTTATCCAGGGCAAACATGTCAACAGTAAGTGTCTGTGGCTTGAGGAGCTTTGGCTGAGTCACTGAGCTGGAGAATGAGCTGCGAACACTGACACATCAGGAAGGGGGAAAGTTACCTGGACACTTTGTACCAGGAGGCGGTCACACCATTGGGTCAGGGTCTTCTGATTTGGAAGGTGGTCGGGGACAGGAGGGTGTGACTGTAGCTGAGGCAGGTAAGGGGACCCAGAGAGCATGAGTGCAGGAGTATCAGCCTCTGCAACTGTCCAAGCTCTTTCAGCTTGTTTGGATGAGAGTGGGGCTGCAGGGCGGATGAGCTGCCTGACCATGGCACCATGGTACAGGAAGCCGTTCAAGTGGGGGAGCATGAAGGAATGTAGTGGTAGTAGGGGACAGTATAGTGAGGGGGATTGACACTGTTCTCTGCAGCAAGGAGCGAGAGTCCAGGCGGCTATGTTGCCTGCCCAGTGCCAGGGTTCAGGACATTAGCTCAGGGCTAGAGAAGAACCTGCAGTGGGAGAGGGAGGCCCAGTGGTCGTGGTCTGTGTAGGCATCAATGTAATAGGCAGGATGAGGAAGGAGACTCTGCATAGTCAGTATGAGGACCTAGGCACCAAATTAAGTAGAGCTTCAAAGGTAATAATTTCTGGATTATTACTTGATCCACATGCAAAGAGGCATAGAACAAGAAGATTAGAGAAATGAATGCATGGCTCAAAGACTAGTGCGGGAGAAGTGGGTTCCGGTTTGTGGGGCACTGGCACCAGAATTGGGGAAAGTGGGATCTGTACCGTTGGGATGGTCTACACCTGTACCATGCTGGGGCTAGTGTCCTTGCAAGCCGCATAACCAGGGAAATAGAGAGGGTATAAACTGAATAGTGGGTGCAAGGGATCAAATTTGGGAAGATGTGGAAATCCAAAGAGTGGAGACAAGGCAAGGAAGAAATGTACTAATATGGGAAATTATAAACAGATCATGACAGGAAGGGACAGAGAGTACAAATCTAAGAGTAAATCAGATAAGGCTAGATGCTACAAAAATAATAAAAGGACAAACTAAAAGCTCTGTATCTAAATGAACATACTATTAGAAAATGGGCCTTGAATTTTTCGTTTGTTGGACGCATGCAGTCGGCAGGCCCAGAAACAGACAGAAAATGGGCCCCCAACTGTGATTTCACGCTGGCTGGCCAATTAACTACCAGCGGGTGTGAAATGCGTGCTGAGAAATGCTCAGCGCTGCCAGGGAGGAGGCAGGAAAAGGGCAGGCTGAGCAGGGTGGAAGAGTCAGTTACTAGGGGACATTGATTTAAGGTGAGAGGAGAAAACTATAGAGGAGATTTGCGGGGCAAGTTTTTTTACGCAGAGGGTAGTGAGTTTCTGGAATTCGCTGCCAGAGGAGGTGGTGGAAGCAGGTACGATGGTGGTGTTTAAGAGGCAGCTTGACAAATACATGAATAGGATGGGAATAAAGGGATACGGACCCCGGAAGTGCAAAATGTTTTAGTTGATGGGCAATATGAACGGTGCTGTACTTTTTTTTGTTCTTTGTTCTAACTGAGGGTGCGGGTGAGCACTTCTAGTGAGCTCCCTGAAGGCAGACAGCTGTCCCAGGGAGCTGCAAATCTCCACAGAATAAACAAAATGACAAAAATGCCGCAAAATATGTCCATGTAGCACAATGAAGAACCTGAAAGCATACCTCATAAAAAACCAGTCCCCACATAAATCTTTTTATTTTATTTTCCCTGTAGATTTCATCCCATCCTGGTTCGAGGTTTGAGCAAAAATGTGAATGCTGCCTGGGATAATGGCCCGTCCGCCAACCGTAAATATGTACAGGCCACGTAAAATTGCTGTTAATTGCATCATTAACGGGCTTAATTGCTCACTTAATTGTTGTCGCGCGCACCCGCTGAGTGAAATATTGTGCGAGTGCGTGATGACGCCGGGACGCTCGCCCGATGTCATCTCGCGCTATTTCGTTTGGGTTGGGATGTAAAATTCTGGCCGTGAACAGATAGTGCAAGTAGAAATAAATAAGTACAATCTGATAGTCATTACAGAGACATTACAGGATGACATAGATTGTAACCCCAACATTGAAGGGCACATGTGATTTAGGAAGAATAGGAAGTTAGGAAAAGGTGGAGGGGTGGCTTTGTTAATTAATAATGGCATTAGAACATTAGAGAGGCATGACTTAAGTTCAGGAAACCAGGACGTAGAAGCGGTTTGGGTTGAGATGAGGAATAATAAAGGCAAAAAGTAACTTGCGGGAGCGGTATTCAGGCCCCCCAATTGTAACTACCCAGTAAGGCAGAGTATAAAAGAAGAGATAATGGAAGCTTGTCAAAAAGGTACAGCGATAATCATTGGGGATTTTAATCTACATCTAGACAGGAAAAATCAGATGGGCAAAGGTAATGTAAATGAGGAGTTTGTAGACGTTTTTGAGATAGTCTCTTAGAACAGCATTTTCTGGAGCCAAAGAGCAGGCAATACAAGATCTGGCATTGAGCAAGGAGATGGGATTAATTAATGATCTCATAGTGAAGACGCCCCTAGGTAACAGCGGCCATATGATGATTGAATTTTACATTCATTTTGATGGAGATGAGTGCGTCCAAGACTAGCATTTTACATTTAAATAAGGGCAATTAGGAGGACATGAAAGTGGAATTAGCTAAAGTGAACTGGAAATTGAGGTTAAGAGATAGGTCAATAAAGGTTCAGTGGCAGACATTTGAAGGATATTTCAGAATACACAGAATAGATATATTCCAATGAGAAAGAAAGATTCCAAGGGTGGGGGGAGTGGGGGTTAACCAAAAATGTTAAAGGCAGTATCAAACTTAAAGAAAAAGCATGTAATTGCACAAAGATGGGTGGCAGGTCAGATTGGAAAGAATATAAAGAATAGCAAAAAATGACAAAAAGATTAATAAGGAGGGAAAAATTACAATGCGAGAGAAAGCTAGTTAATAATATAAGGACGGATAGTAAGAATTTCTATTGGTATTTAAATAAGAAAAGAGTTAACAAAGTGTGCGTTGGTCCTATAGAAAGTGTGTCTGGGGAATTGATAATGGAAGGTAGGGAGATGGTGGATGAATTAAACAGGTATTATGCTTCGGTCTTCACTATAGAGGACGCCAGGTAACATCCCAGCAATAGCTGTAAATCAAGAAATGGAAGGGAGGGTGGGGCTCAGGAAAATTACAATCACCAGGAGAGTGGTACTTAGCAAATTGTTGGGGCTGCGGGCTGACAAATCCCCAGGTCTGGATGGACTTCACCCTAAGGTCTTGAAAGAAGTGGCTAGAGTGGAAGTTGATGCATTGCTTTTAATTTTCCAAAATTTGCTAGATTCGAGGAAGGTTCCATTAGACTGAAAAATGGCAAATTTAACTCCTTTTTTCAAAAAGGGAGGGAGAGAGAAAGCAGGAAACTACATGCCAGTTAGCCTAACATCTGCCATAGGAAAATGTTGGAAGCTATTATTAAAGATGTTATAGCAGGGCACTTAGGAAAATGCAAGACAATTTGGCAAAGTCAACATGGTTTTGTGAAAGGGGAATCGTGTTTAATCAATTTATTGGGGTTCTCTGAAGGGGTCACATGCGCTGTGGATAAAGGGGAACCGGTAGATGTACCAGAAGGCATTTGATAAAGTGCCACTCAAAGGTTATTGAGGAAAATAAAAGCTCGTGGTGTAGGGGGTAACATATTGGCAAGGATAGAAGATTGGCTGGCTAACAGAAAGCAGAGTGTTGGCATAAATGGGTCTTTTTCTGTTTGGCAGGATATGACAAGTGGTGTGCCACAGGGGTCAGTGCTGGGGCCTCAACTTATCCAATTTATATAAATTACTTGCATGAACGGATTGAAGGAATTGTTGCTAAATTTGCTGATGACAAAAAGATAGGTAGGAAAGTGAATTGTGAAGAGGACATTAGGAGGCTACAAAGGGACACATGAATGGGCAAAGATCTGGCAAATGGAGTATAATGTGGGAAAATGTGAAATTGTCCATTTTGGCAGGAGGAATAAAAAAAGATGATCTAAATGGTGAGAGATTGCAGAGTTCTGAGATTCAGAGGAATCTGGGTGTCTAGTGCACGAATCACAAAAGGTTAGTATGCAGGTACAGCAAGTAATTAGGAAAGCGAATAGAATGTTATTGTTAATTGTGAGGGGAATTGATTACAAAAGTAGGGAGATTATTCTTCAGTTGTGCAGGGCACTGGTGAGACCACATATGGAGTATTGTGTACAGTATTGGTCTCTTTATTTAAGGAAAGATGTAAATGCATTAGAAGCAGTTCAGAGAAGGTTCACTAATACCAGGAATGGGCGGGTTGTCTTATGAGGAAAGGTTGGACAGGTTAGGCTTGGTAGGTACAGGTAGCCACTGGAGTTTAGAAGAGTAAGCGGTGACTTGACTGAAACCTTTAAGATCCTGAGGGGTCTTGACAGGTTGGATGTAGAGAGGATGTTTCCTCTTATGGGAGAATCTAGAACTAGGGGCCACTGTTTAAAAATAAGGGGTCGCACATTTAAGACAGAGATAAGAAGAACGTTATTCTTGGAGGGTCCTGAGTCTTTGGAACTCTCTTCCCCAAAAGGTGATAGAAGCAGAGTCTTTGAATATTTTTAAGGCAGAGCTAGACAGATTCTTGATTAACAAGGGTGCTAGGCAATAGAGATAGTTTTACTAAGTTATATTTGTATTTGCGGGTGTTAGGAATGAGTTTTAGCTTTAAAGCTCAAGTTTAATTTGTATTTCTGTACCTGGGTGTTAAGAAAGGTCAGAGTTTTAGTTTCACTTTATAAAACGTGCTTGCATTTCTAATGAGGAGTTTTACGGCCCCCGAGGAGAAGTTAAACAAACAACAGTAGAAAACTGGCTGTTGCCTAGCAACAGGGGGCCAACAGCTGTTTGAGTTCAGTTGGTTTGAAGACAGCTGTGAAGCAAAAACAGCCTAAGAGGGGACAGATAGGAAGTCCCAAGCTAAGGAAAATCCCACAAATCGAAGAGGAGAAAGTCCAAAAATGACCTTCTAGTCAAAGGAAGGACAGGAACCTGGAAAAGGTCCTGTTAAGTGATGTTAAGAATGAGGGGCAGAGAGAAAGGCTCCAAGCTTCAGATTTAAAGAGACAAAAGCTGCAGAAAGCAGATTTAAAGTGAGAACAGCTTGCAAGAGACAAGAAGGTCCAAGGAGACACCTGAAGGTCTGTAACTCTTTGCTGTGGGCATGTGAAGCAGTAGTGTATTGTTGACGGCTGAGTCAGAGAGACAGAGTGCGTGGAAGACAGCTTGAATGCATGTGGCGAACCAAGGAAGAGGAACATCAAAAGGAGAGTTTGAAACCCTGGAGGTGAACCCTTGCAGGAGACTGCTGAGAGAAAGCGTCGGCTTGGGAGAAGATTCCAAGGCAAGGTCTAGGAGAGTGGCGATTGGAAACCCTCGTGTGAAGGATGGAATTCAATAAGCCTGGTTTGCACATGGTGTGACAAGCGTCTGGGGGTAGTTGAGGAGAGATCCACAGCATCTGTTTGATGTGGCACATGTCACTTGGTTTCAGAGTGTTGTGTGTCTGACCACAAGGTACCATAGGTTTACCTGGACTGGGTACTTACTGTGTGCATTAGAGAATAAGATAACTTTTGTAACTTGCGTTATCCTTACAAATCTGTATACATCTGTAAAGGTATAGTTGTGGGTGAAGGAGTATTGTAATATAGTTTATCTTTTCTTGTTGAATAAGTGTTTTATTCTTTTGTTAAAAGCTCATCAGCTGACCCCTGTGCCTCTGTTCAGTAGCTAAGCTCCACATAACTAAACAAACAAAAGTTAAGATCTGTCAAGCTGGGTTCCACTCTAGGATCAGGCTGGTCCAGGGTTAACCTCAGCTGGCGATCATAACAAAGGGGGTGAAAGGTTATCAGGGGTTGGCAGGAATGTGGAGTCGAGGTTACAATCAGATCAGCCATGATCTTATTGAATGGCGGAGCAGGCTCAAGGGGCCAAATGACCCACTCCTGCTCCTAATTAATTTGTTTGTATGTAAAATCACTAGGGAAATGGTAATAGGAAAGCTATTAGCTAAAAGCTGATAAGTCCCTTGGACCTGATGGCCTGCATCCTAGAGTTTTAAAAGAAGTGGCTGCAGAAGATAGCAGATACATTGATTGTGATCTTCCAAAATCCCCTGAATTCTGGAAAGGTTCCAGCAGACTGAGAAATTGCAAATGTTACACCTCTATTCAGGAAAGGAGGGAAACAGAAAGCAGAAAACTATAGGCCAGTTAGCCTAACATGTCATAGGGAAAATGCTAGAATCCATTATTAAGGCAACAGCAGGACAGTTAGAAAATCATAACACAATCAGGCAGTCAACATGGTTTTGTGAAAGGGAAATTGTGTTTGACTAATTTATTAATGCTCTTTAAGGAAGTGAAAAGCAAGGTGGATAGAGAGGAACCTATAGATGTTGTGTATTGGGATTTCCAAAAGGCATTCAATAAGGTGCCATATCAAAAGATAAGAGCTCAATGTATAGGAGTAACATATCAGCATGAATAGAGAATTGGTTAGATCGGTTAGGAAGCAGCTATTCCTTAGCAGCAGGGCCTTAGACAGATTGCTGCTAAGGACAGTTTTGGACTCTTACTTAAGGAGGATATAATTGCATTAGATGATGTTCAGAGAAGAGTCACTTGACTGAGTCCTGGGATGAAGGGAAGGTTGGGTCAATACCCATTGGAGTTTAGAAGAATGAGTTATGGTCTTATTGAAACATATAAAGATCTTGAAGGGACTTGGCAGGGCGGATGCTGAGAGGATGTTTTCCCTTGTAGGGATGTCTAGAACTAGAGGATACAGTTTAAAAAATAGGGATCTCCCATTTAAGACTGAGATAAAGAGAATTATTTTCTCTCGGTCGTTAACCTGTGGAATTCTCTTCCCCAGAGAGCAGAGGACACGGGGTCATTGAATATATTCAAGGTTGAGTATGATAGATTGTTGATTGACAAGGGAGTCAAGGGTTATGAGGGAGCTAAACAGAAAGGTGCAGCCCACAATCAGGTCAGCCATGTTCTTATCGAATGACAGAACAGGTTCAAGGGGCCAAATGGCCTACTCCTGCTCCTAATTCTTGTGTTCTTGTAACAGAGGGACTTCAATAAAACTTATTAAAAGAAAAGGGCACTTCTGAGTACAGAACAAGTTTGAACTCCTGTCTTAGTTAGATGTCTATGATGTCCTGTCTAGTTAAAAGTCTATCCTTTATTCAAATTCTTCCAAATTCAACATTTTTTGATAACTAAGTTTCCACTGATATTAAGATTGCTTAATTCAAATTGTTAGATACATCTTAGCACAAAAAATGGCTTCAAATTATCAAGAGAGGGCTGCAATAACATTATTAAATGGTGAGCTCTAGATGACTATTAACAAGGTTATAAAATGGGGCAAGAGGTGGGAGGGGTGTAGGGCACCTACATACCTAGTCACATTTTTAAAACATAATTATCAGATGGAAAAACAAAATGGTGGATGGGTCTGGCCAACATGTGGCACAGCTCCACCTGCTAGCCAGGGACCTGCAACTGCTAATGTTAACATAGCATCTTTCCATTATAAATATTGACAAAAAAGTGACTCAAAAGTATAATCCAGCATAGACTGCCTTTTCTAATGCTGGAGATGTTCAATGATTCTAAGAAAAGTTGTTAGATTTACTAGAATAGTACCAGGTATGAAGGACTTCAGTTAAGTGGGGAAACTAGAGAGACTGGGGTTGTTCTTCTTAGAAGAGAGAAGATTAAGGGGGAATTTAATAGAGATGCTGCAAATTATGAGGGCTTTTGATAGATAAATAAGGAGGAACTGTTTCCGCTGGCAAGAGGTTGGTAACCAGAGAAGAATGATTTAAGAGAAAGGCAAAAGAACTCAAGGAGATGAGAATTGTTTTTCTGCAGCAAGTTGTTGTGGAAAGCACTGACTGAAAACGTTGGTGAAAGCAGATTCAGTAGTATCTTTCAAAAGGGAGTTGGATGTATACTTGAAAAGGAAAAATCTGCTACGAGGAAAGGGTGAGAGAATATTTGGATAGCTCTTTCAGAGGACTGGCAAAGGCACAAAGGGCCTAATGACTTCCTTCTGTGCTGTACGATTCAATCTGCGAGCTGTACTTATCTAAAGTGGAAAAAGCAATTAGGTTACATTAACAGATGGATATAGTTCAAAACTAAATAGGCCGTATTATACAAAGCATTATCAGATCCTATTTGGGAGTACTGCATGCTGTTTTTGCCACCTAATCACATGATTGCTAGTAATGTCTTTGAGAGGACTAAGAATTCCAGGTATTGGGAATTTTAATAATGAAATAAGATAAAGAAGTTGCAACTGTTTTCCTTGGAAAAAAGAGGAAACTTCAAGTTAATACAAGTTTTCAAATTTTAAGCGAAAATTGAACCAAGCAAATTGTTTATTATGATGAAAGCATTAAGTTTATATTAGGGGGAGAGGCATTGGTTTGGTGATAATCTCACTGGAATAGTAATGTAGAGACCCAGGCTAATGTTCTGGGAACAAGGGTTCAAAACCCCACCAGTAATGGTGACCATGAAACCATTGTTGATCATTGTAAAAACCCAACTGGTTCACTAGTGCCTTTTAGGAAAGGAAATCTGCCGCCCTTACCTGCTCTGGCCTACATGTGACTCCAGACCCACAGCAATGAAGTTGATTCTTAACTGCCCTCTGAAATGGCCTCACAAGCCACTCAGTTTAAGGGAAATTAGGGATGGGCAACAAATACTGGCCTTGCCAGTGATACCCACATCCCATGAAAGAATAAATAACATTTGCAAAGAAAGAATGCATCTAATAATATTAAAGAGTTGCTGTAAACTTTAAAGAGCAAGATAGTGGGAGGTGGGGGAGCAAAGGCTAATTAGCCCTGAGAAAAATTGAAATAATTTTGTGGAAGAATGTTAAGAAAACTAATTTATGCTTAAAAAATGCAGATACTTTTGCACAGCAGATTGTGTAAATTTTGAATGCCTCCCAAGTCATATTCAGAACTGATCAGGAGGTCGATAGATATAATTTAGATTTCTACAAGGACAATTTAAGTAATCATCAAAAACTCATTTAAAATGCTTGCTTTATAGTTATATGCTATGTAAGGCAATGTTGGTCCATCAAACAAACAGTCAGGTATCTAGTACTATAGAAATGAGATACCAATAAATGAGGATATGTTACCAAATATTTAACATAATTATCTTGAGTGGCAATATGTTGTTTTAGCATGGATTCTCACCTTATGAGATGACTTTGCAAAGATTATTAAGTAAAGAAAGCATTAGACCCTAGTGGTAGCCACATCATGCCTCTGAGACAGGCAGAGCAGACACCAGTACTGGACAACAAGTAAAAGCCTCGAACACTGTGTAGAGAACCAAAGAGCATCATGTTATCCCATTAAACACACAAAATGAAGCGAATGCCATTCGCAGAACCTTCACACAGCAAAGATCTGATCAGAGCCAGCAGTTAGGGAAAAACTCCAATAATTCAGGAGGCTCATTTATTTTATAGAACATTAGAGGGAGAAGAGGACACCAACATGATGATTTAAATCTCTGAAAGCTGACCCCATGACCTAACCTTATTCTTCTGTGGAGGGTCAGAATGAAGAAGAATTTTCAATTCTTTGCTTCAATTCAATATACTGACAGCAGAACAACCTTTGTTTTTACCATTAAGCATGTGCTGGTTTGTGTGCTGGCCATCTTGCAGGGTCTGGGCACCTTCCCTGCCACCAGGACCTGGAGTCCCTGAAGCTGCTGGAGCAAGGACCTGAGGAATAAAATATTTTCACCTTATTAGGCAATGAGACTAAAGGTTTGTGTATTATAACCAAACAGATATTATTTTTCCAATTTAGGTTTCCCCTTCAAGGTTAACCTGCTGAAGACACAGAAAAACATGGTGTGGGCATCCACATGAGTGAGGCCAATGCTTCTCCAAGCTAGGCAGACAGGTAGCTTTCTTTTGGGAAGATGGGAAACTGTGTCAGCTTTATGTTAGACAAAGCTGACATTAATCTTAAAAGCTGACAGATGGCAGTACTGAAGGATGAGACCAACAAGGTCAGACTGAGAATGCATAAATTCAAATGTTAAAAAAAAGACTTGCATTTATATAGCAGAGGAGGGACTTCCATTTATATGGAAAGACTAGGGAGGCTAGGATTGTTCTCCTTCAAGCAGAGAAAGCTAAGAAGGAATTTTAAGAGGAGAAACAGTTCCCACTGTCAGGAGTGTTGATAACGAGAGGATGCAGTTGTAAAATAATTGACAAAAGAACCGGGTCATGGAGTGGGGAAAGAGGAGATATTACTCGCGCAGTTATGACCATGTGGCATTCGGTCTTAAAAGGATGACGGTAGAAGATTCAACAATAACTTAAAAAAAAATAAACTGGATATATATTTGAAAAGGGAAAAATTGCAGGGTTATGGGGAAAACAGAAACAGTACAGGACTGATTGACTAACTCTTTTCAAAGAGCCAGCACAGACACAATGGAACAAATGGCCTTCTGTGCAGTAGGATTCATTAATTCTATCACTGATAGGGAAGAAAGCTGCAGGGCGACTTTGAAGTTGTGATGCTCTGTTAGTCAAAGACAGGAGTTTTCAATTCAACTAAAGTGAATTTTGGTCCTTTGGAGGATGAGACTAGGGAGATGCTTAATCAATATTTTGCCTCAGTTTTCACGGTAGAGGACACTAGTACCACCCCCAATAGTAACAGGTAGTGCAGAGGATATAGAGAAGGAGGAGCTTAGAACTATCACCATCACTAGAGAAAAAGTACTGAGCAAACTATTGGGATTAAAGGGTGACAAGTCCCCAGGACCTGATGGCCTACATCCCAGGGTCTTAAAGGAAGTGGCAGCGGAGATAGTGGATGCATTGGCTATAATATTCCAAAATTCCCTGGGTTCTGGAAAAGTTCCAGTGGATTGGAAAAATGCTAATATAACACTCTTATTCAAAAGTGGGGGAGGGGGGGGGAAGGCAGAAAGTAGGAAACCATAGACCAGTTAGTTTAACGTCTGCCGTTGGGAAATTGTTAGAATCCATTATTAAGGAAGTAGTAATGGGGCATTTGGAAAGTCAAAATGCAATCCATCAGAGTCAGCATGGTTTTATGAAGAGTAAATCGTGTTTGACTAATTTGCTAGAGTTCTTTGAAGATGTGACAAGCAAAGTGGATAATGGGGATCCTGTAGATGTAGTATATCTGGACTTCCAGAAGGCCTTTGATAAGGTGCTGCACAAAAGATTAATACACAAGATAAGATCGCACAGAGTTAGGGCTAATATATTAACTTGGTTAGAGGATTGGCTAACCAACAGAAAGCAGAGAGTCGGGATAAATGGGTCTTTTTCTGGATGGCAAGCTGTAATTAGTGGGATGCCACAGGGTTCAGTCCTTGGGCCTCAACTATTTACAATCTATATTAATGACTTGGTTTCAGAGATAGAAGGTGCTATGGCTAAATTTGCAGATGACACCAAAATAGGTGGGAAAGTAAGTTGCAATGAATAAATAAGAAACTTACAAATGGGTATGGACAGGTTAGGTGAATGGGCCAAAATTTGGCAGATGGAGTTTAAGGTGGATAAGTGTGAGGTTATCCATTTTGGTCGGTAGAATAAAAAGATGACTTATTTAAATGGAGAGAAAGTTCAGAATGCTTCAGTGCAGAGGGATGTGGGTGTCCTTGTGCATGAATCGCTGAAAGCTAGTATGCGGGTACAGCAGGTAATAAGGAAGGCAAATGGAATTTTGGCATTTATTGCTAAAGGAAGAGAGTATAAAAATAGGGAAGTGTTGTTGCAAATGTACAAGGTATTGGTGAGACTGCACCTGGAGTACTGTGCACAGTTTTCGTCCCCTTACTTGAGGAAGGATGTAGTTGCATTGGAGGCAGTTCAGGGGAGGTTCACTAGATTGATTCCAGAAATGCAGGACTTGTCTTATGAGGAGAGATTGAGCAGTTTAGGCCTATACTCGCTAGAGTTTAGAAGGATGAGAGGAGATCTAATTGAGGTATACAGGATGCTAAAGGGGATAGACAGAGGAGATGTGGAGAGGATATTTCTCCTTGTGGGGCATTCTAGAATGAGAGGCCATAGTTTTAGGCTAAGGGGTGGTAGATTTAAATCAGAGATGAGGAGGAATTACTTTTCTCAAGGGTCGTGAATCTGTGGAATTCACTACCTCAGAGTGCAGTGGATGCTGGGACACTGAACAAATTTGAGGAGATGGACGGATTTTTAATTAGGAACGGGTTGAAAGGTTATGGGGAGAGGGCGGGAAATTGGAGTTGAGGCCGAAATGAGATCAGCCATGATCGTATTGAATGGCGGGGCAGGCTCGAGGGGCTGAAATGCCTACTCCTGCTCCTAGTTCTTATGTTCTTAGGAGAGAGATCCTACAGGGACTTAAGACAATTTCAGTAACTAAGATAATGGAAAGGTAGCATTGTTCAACATGTGGGACACATTATCTAGATAGCAAGGCTAGTCAACACACCAGTGTATTAGGACTCTCCAATGATGATGATCTGAAATTTGAAAGCGAGAAAAACATCTCGACATGTAACGGAGGCACTATTCATCAAACAAATTCCCTACCATAATACAACGTCCATCACCAAGAGTGTTCAGTAACACCACTATTGACTGAGGTGAAGGACAAATCTTGACTGAGCTTATGGCAAATGGTGAGGGAACCAACAGGAGGAGGACCTTGACTCTGCTACCCTTGCATTATGGGACCTTGTCCCTCCTACTTATACTGTCAAGGAAATGTGCATTTTCAACTGGAGTCCAGATACTTGGCAGTATTGGTAGGAGGGACATCTGCAGTTTTTGTGAAGACAAAGTTTCATCTTAATACTGGGGCCACCTTTCATCGTATTGTGTGGCACTTACTAGCATGCTAAATGGAACAGATTCAGGTAAGAAACAGTAGCTCAAAGCTGGTGTCTATGAGGCATCCTGTGGGCCATCAGCAGCAGCAGAATTATATTCCACCATAATCTGTAAACTCATGGCCTGCATGTCCTTCATTATATTTTTTAATTATTATTTGTTCAGGGGATGTAGGCGACGCTGGCTAGGCCAGCATTTATTGCCCATCCCTAACTGCCCTCATTCAGAGGGCATTTTTTTTTTAAAAAAAAAGAGTCAACCACATTGTTGTGGAGTCACACATAGGCCAGACCAGGTAAGGACAGCAGATTTCCTTCCCTATAGGAGAAATCGTCCCTTAGGAAAGGACATTAGTGAACCAGATAGGTTTTTACAACAATCAGCAATGGTTTCATGGTTATCATGGCAATCTTAATTCCAGATTTTTAAAAATTCAAATTTAACCCTCTGCCGTGGTGAGATTTGAACCCAGGTCCCTAGAGCATTACCCTGGACCTCTGGAATACTAGTCCAGTGATAATACCACTATGCCACTGCCTCCTCTACCATTACCATCAAGCTAAGGGACCAATCTTGGTTCAATGTGCAATGTAGGAGAGCATACCAGGAACATCACCAGGCACAACTAAAAATGAGGTACCAACCTGATGAAGATACAACAGAGGATGAGAAACATGTCAAACAGCATGTTACAGACAGAGCTAAGTGATCCCACAACTAACGGATCAGATCTAAGCTCAACAGTTCTGCTCACATCCAGTCGTGAATGCTGGTGGACAGTTAAACAACTAATGGGACGAGGAGGCTCCACGAATATTCCCATCCTCAAAGATAGGGGAGTGCAGCATGTCAGTGCAAAAGTCAATGTATTCGCAACCATGTCCAGCCAGAAATGCCAAGTGGATGATCTATCTTGGCCTCCTTCTGAGGTCCCCTGCATCACACATGCCAGCTGTCAGCAAATTTGATTCACTCCATGTGATATCAAGTAATGGCCAAGGCAATTGATACTGCAAAGGCTATGAACCCCAATAACATCCTTATGCTCCAGAACTAGCTGCTCCCCAGCCACGCTGTTACAGCTACAACTCTGGCATCTATCCAAAGATCAACCATCCTGCAGAGTTATCATTGACCAGAAACTTAACTGGACTAGCCTTATGGTGTGGCACCATGAACAGGTCAGAGGCTGGAAATTCTGCCCAAAAACTGTCCAACATCTACAAAAAAAAAATCAGGCATGCGATGGAATACTTTCTACTTGCCTGGATGAGTGCAGCTCCAACAAAACTCAAGAATCTTGTAGGACAGAGCAGCCTGCTTGATTGGCAAGCCATCCACAATCTTCAATAGTCACTCCCTGCATCACTGTGCACAGTGTGTACCATCTCCAAGGTGCACTGCAGCAACTCACCAAATCTCCATTGACTACACTATCTAAAAAACTTGTGAACTCTACTGTCTAGAAGGACGGACAGCAGGTCCATGGGAACATGGTTATCTGCGAGCTCCCCTCCAGGCCACACACCGTCTTGGTTTGGAATTACTTCACCATTCTTTCAACGTCGCTAGGTTAAAATCCTGGAAATCCGGTCCCTGTAACACTCTTGGTATCCTTACACCACATGGAAAACAGTGGTTCTAGAAGGGAGCTCACCACTCCCTTCTCAAGGGCAATTAGGGATGGGCAATTACTACTCTTGTCAGCAATGCTCACATCCCATGAGCAAATGAAAAAAATACAAACAGTAAAAAGTGAAAAATCAAAGCAGTCACCATTTACTCACTCCTCAATTTAATCAATCACAAAACCACCAGAGGACCTGTTTCAGACTGAACCCAAACTGCATTTCAGGAATAAGTTTAGGCTCTGGTTCAAATGGCGATTAGACTATAATAAAAGGTACAAATGAATATAAAGCAAGGCATTAACACATGGAAGCATTCTTACCTGTTTGCTTTTTCCAAATTTTCCACCTTTTTACGGAGTTCACTGTTTTCATTCGAACAGGATTCCACCCTAGTAAGAAAAAGGTGGGCAGTGATGAAAAATACTGTTGTCAAACTGACTATTTAGGAAAGGGATCGACTGTTCTATTAAAGTTATGCTGCTATCCAGGAGGGAAATAGCAAATGAAATTTTATCAGTAGACTATTTTTGAGAGAAAGCACATGTATTCCATGAAACATGTTCTTAAAGCAAGTTGGATAAACTACTCAATTTATCTCTCTGAAACTGTTGGTTCACTGTCTGGAAGGAGGAACAAAGCTGTGGCTGATGCACTCTTACTTTGGTAGAGTGGTAGTACAGTCTACCGCTTGTATCTGATCCACCTCATTTTCCTGGGCCAGGGCTTACTGCATATTCTCACAACCAAGAGGTGCCCGGCAATACAAATGTGAAGAATAGTTGCCATGGATCCAACAATACAGCACCAGAGAAGATGATAAAGGACTTCAAAGGGGCAGAAAAATCCCCTAATATTGGAAGGAACATTCCCGCTGAAGGCCCTGATGGAGATTGAGACCTTCCACATGCAAGTCTCCCTGAAGCCGCCTGGAGGGGATGAGGCCTCTGTAAAACCCTGAGCCGGAACCTCAGTGCCTTCATCACCGCCGTCACCTCAACATGGTGGCCCTAGGAAGTGGCTGCAACTGGAGCAAAAAGGAGGAAAATGAGCCAGGGATCCGGGCCATGTAGTGTGCTTGGGAGGGAGGGCCAGCAGTGGATCTGGCAGGGGTGAAAACTCCGGTTTAGAGCTGTAAGGTGGCAGTGGATCTCAATATCCAAACTTTCTGCTATGCCTTAATATGATTTCTTAGGCAGGGGTATGAAGGAGAAACTTCTCCATGTTATCTATGCTAATGTTATCTATGGGAGCAGGCAGGAAAGTGGAGATGAAACAGAAGGTCATCCATGATTATGTTGACCGGTGGAACAGGCTCAAGGCACTGTATGGTCCACTCTTGCTTCTAGTTCTTAGTTCTTATGCTCTAATATCTCAGATCGAGACAAGCCATACCTCCAACCTAGCTAAGAAAGACAAGACACACCATTTTAACTATCCTATTCCCCCAGGCAGAAGAGGCATTGTAACCTATCGGACCCTAGAACTATTGATATGAACTCTGAGATTTAAAAATCCACTTTATTTGATTGTTTATGAAAAATTGAAGATTGCTAGAGATATAAGCCACAAGGAAAGAACTTGCCTATAAATAGGATTCTTCACATCATTGTGACATCCAAAGTGGCCAATGAATTACTTTAGAAGTGCAGCCACTCGTGTTATTTAGAAAGACGTCGGCCAATTTGTTCACAGACTGTGTTGCCTGCACACTAGCTGGTACTTTTCTACATTACAGCAAATGAACAAATACAAGATAATTATTTTTAGCGATACTGATTAAGGGTTAGGTTAGGACACCAACTGATAGTACCATGAGATTTTTTTTTAACATCCATTTGAACAAGCAGACATGGATTGAATAACTCATTCAAAAAACTGCGATCCAGATTTTCAGAGTTGTGAAGTCTGTAGTAGATACTTAGAACTTTAATTTATTTCATTGCAGCATGGTTCCTGAAATCTGCCTACAGTGGATACTGGACAAATTGGTATGGAGGGTGTAAGGTGGTGGGTGGAGGCATGGATTGACATGAGTTTGCACCAAGTTGGCATAGGGGCTATAAGGAACCATGGGGATAAGTTGGGGGGGGGGGGCATGTGGTGGCATGGGTTGGTATGGAGAGTATGGGTTGGGGCATAGATAAATGGGGGGGGGGGGGGGGGGGGGAGGAGAGGGGGTGAGGGAGCGTGAGACTTAGAGGGCCTAACTTTCAACCGCACAACTGGGATGAAGTCCAAAGGCACCGAGGCGAGCTTTTTAATCAGCCTGTAGCTGCCTCCAAACTGTCTGCAGGAGCAGCAGGCCTGACCCCAGCAAGCACCTGCCAACAATGCCCCACATCCCCAAACAAAGATCCCATTATCCAGGGTACTTTCCTCCCCTGCTCCCCGAGGT
This sequence comes from Cetorhinus maximus, assembly GCF_964194155.1. Classification (NCBI taxonomy): domain Eukaryota; kingdom Metazoa; phylum Chordata; class Chondrichthyes; order Lamniformes; family Cetorhinidae; genus Cetorhinus; species Cetorhinus maximus. The sequence goes on along the minus strand of NC_135900.1, from coordinate 74,617,282 downwards.
GGGTCTGGCAAGCTGGGAAATTTCCTGATTCTGTGTACCTCCCTTGAGAGCAAAAATTCTGGCCTGTATCTCAGATACCATGTAGCACTCCTTCAGTACTCCACTGAAGTCAGCCTTCAACCCACAACTTTGACTCAAGAGGTGAGAAAATACTCTGAGCAAAACTATAAAAAAGGGCATTAGCTACAAAATTATCAGGATTACTGTGACTTTAAATAATCAGACTTACTTTTTTTCCAGCGTATCCATGTATTCCTTTTTCTTTCTTCTGCTCTCTTGGGCAGAGATCTGCCAACAACACATATTATCACAGTTTGTTTGCTATCTGGGAGAATTTAATTTTGAGAACTTATGATAGACTTTCATGATTTATAATCATTAATACGCACTTAAGCTTTACTTAATATTGTACATGTTAAGCTTTCACAAAGAAATAGGAATCAGTTTCATGCCTGGAAATCAGCAGCTGAGGGGCCCAATGACCTACTCCTGCTCCAAATTCAAATGTATATCTAATCTCCTAGTCAAAACATATTTTGAAGTTAGCTTCCATGGGCTGTATTAGTTTTCTTCTCACCTTAAGACTTCCACATATATTGTAATAGAAGATGCATTTGACATTCAATGGCATTACCATCACTGAATCCCCCACTAACAACAGCCTGGGGGTTACCATTGACCAGAAACTGAGCTGGACTAGCCATATAAATACTGTGACTAGAAAACCAGGTCAGAGGCTGGGAATTCTGTGGCGAGTAACTCAGCTCCTGACTCCCCAAAGCCTGACCACCATCTACAAGATACCTTGGACACTTTGTTTCAGGAGGTGGTTACACCTGGCAGATTAAGTACCTCAAATACAATCAGTGGTCAGGATCAGCAGGGTGTGACTGCAAGTGAGGCAGGTAGAGGGATCCTCTGTTCAGGAACAGAGGAGCCTCAGCTCTTGACCTTGTCCAACAGGCACAAGGTACTTGCTTCCTGTGCGGAAGAGGAACAGGGCTGTAGGGAGGATGAGCCAGCTGACCATGGCACCATGGCACAGGAGGCCATTCAAGAGGGGGGAGCAAAAAGACAAGTGGTAGTTGTAGGGGATTCTATAATTAGGGGAATTGATAGCATCCTTTGTAAGCAGGATCGAGAGTCCCGCATGGTATGTTGCCTGCCCGGTGCCAGGGTGAGGGACATCTCTGACCGGCTTGAAAGGATATTGGAGAGGGAGGGGGAGGATCCAGTTGTTGTGGTCCACGGTGGGACAAATAACATAGGTAAGACTAGGAGAGAGGACCTGTTTGGGGATTATCAGAAACTAGGAACTAAATTAAAGAACAGGTCCTCAAGGGTTATAATCTCCGGATTACTACCCGAGCCACGTGCAAATTGGCATAGGGACGCAAGAATAAGGGAAGTAAACACGTGGCTAAAGGAGTGGTGCGGGAAAGAGGGGTTCCATTTCGTGGGGCACTGGCATCAGTATTGGAACAGGAGGGATCTGTACCGTTGGGACAGTCTCCACCTGAACCGATCTGGGACTAATGTTCTAGCGAAAAGGATAAATAGAGTGGTCAACAGGACTTTAAACTAGAAAGTGGGGGGGGGAGAGAAGGATAAAACTCCAAGAAGTATGACTAATGGGAAACAAAGCAGCAGGTTAGCGCATGGGGAGGGTGGATTCAACTTCATGGAAAATTATGAAAAAACTGAAAAGAAAGGAGAGCCCAGGAGAGGCTATTAATAAGTCTCCAGAACACAGAATAGGACAGAGTGTTTGGAAAGGGCTAGGAATCTAACTTCAAGCACATCAGATAAAGGGACGACAATGAGAAGGGGGACGGGAAATACAGGACTGAAGGTGTTGTATCTGAATGCATGCAGTATACGAAATAAGGTAAATGAGCTTGTGGCGCAGATTGAAATTGGCAGGTATGATGTGGTGGGCATCACGGAGACATGGCTGCAAGGGGATCAAGACTGGGAGCTAAATATCCAAGGATATACATCCTATCGAAAAGATAGGCAGGTTGGCAGAGGGGGTGGGGTTGCTTTGTTAGTAAGAAATTAAATTAAATCGATAGCAAGAAACGACGTAGGGTCAGATGATGTAGAATCTGTGTGGGTAGAGTTGAGGAACCGCAAAGGTAAAAAAACCATAATGGGAGTTATGTACAGGCCTCTGAACAGTAGTCAGGATGTGGGGCACAAGATACACCAGGAGATAGAAAAGGCCTGTAAGAAAGGTAAGGTTACACTGATCATGGGAGATTTCAATATGCAGGTAGACTGGGAAAATCAGCTTGGTAGTGGATCCCAAGAAAAGGAATTTGTGAAATGTCTACGAGATGGCTTTTTGGAGCAGCTTGTGATGGAGCCCACTAGGGACAGGCAATTTTAGATTTAGTGATGTGTAATGAGGCAGATTTGATAAGAGAGCTTAAGGTGAAGGAACCCTTAGGAGGAAGTGACCATAATATGATAGAATTTACCCTGCAATTTGAGAGGAAAAACCTGGAATCAGATGTAACGGTATTACAGTTGAATATAGGCAACTACAGATGCATGAGGGAGGAGCTGGCCAGAATTGACTGGGAGATGAGCCTAGCAGGAAAGACAGTGGAACAGCAATGGCAGGAGTTTCTGGGAGTAATTTGGGAGACACAGCAAAAATTCATCCTTAGGAAGAAGAAGCATACTAAAGGGAGGACGAGGCAACCATGGCTGACAAGGGAAGTCAGGGACAGCATAAAAGCTAAAGAGAAAGCATACAATGTGGCAAAGAGCAGTGGGAAACCAGGGGATTGGGAAGCCTACAAAGACCAGAGGACAACTAAAAAAGAAATAAGGAGGGAGAAGATTAAATATGAGGGTAAACTAGCCAGTAATATAAAAGAAGATTGCAAGAGTTTTTTTTAGATATATGAAGGGTAAGAGAGAGGCAAAAGTGGACATTGGGCCGCTGGAAAAGTAGTTGTGGGGAACAAAGAAATGGTGGAGGAACTGAATAGGTACTTTGCATCAGTCTTCACCGTGGGAGACACGAGTAACATCCCCAAAGTTCAAGAGAGTTGGGGGGCAGAGGTGAGTATGGTGGCCATTACCAAGGAGAAGGTGCTAGGAAAACTGAAAGGTCTGAAGGTGGATAAATCACCTGGACCAGCTGGATTACACCCCAGAGTTCTGAAGGAGCTAGCTGAAGAGATAATGGAGGCATTAATGATGATCTTTCAGGAATCACTGGAGTCAGGGAGGGTCCCAGAGGACTGGAAAATCACGAATGTAACCCCCCTGTTTAAGAAGGGAGTGAGGCAAAAGATGGGAAATTACAGGCCGATTAGCCTGACCTCAGTCATTGGTAAGATTTTAGAGTCCATTATTAAGGATGAGATTTCAGAATACCTGGAAGTGCATGGTAAAATAGGGCAAAGTCAGCATGGTTTCATCAAGGGGAGGTCATGCCTGACAAATCTGTTAGAATTCTTTGAGGAGGTAACGAGTACGTTAGACAAAGGAGAGCCAATGGATGTTATCTACTTGGACTTCCAGAAGGCTTTTGACAAGGTGCCGCACAGGAGGCTGCTCAGTAAGATAAGAGCCCATGGTGTTAGAGGCAAGATACTAGCATGGATAGAAGATTGGCTGTCTGGCAGGAGGCAGAGAGTGGGGATAAGGGGGTCCTTCTCAGGATGGCGGCCGGTGACTAGTGGAGTTCCGCAGGGATCAGTGTTGGGACCACAACTTTTCACTTTATATATTAATGATCTAGATGAAGGAACTGGGGGCATTCTGGCTAAGTTTGCAGATGATACAAAGATAGATGGAGGGACAGGTAGTATTGAGGAGGCGGGGAGTCTGCAGAAGGATTTAGACAGGTTAGGAGAATGGGCAAAGAAGTGGCAGATGGAATACAACGTGGGGAAGTGTGAGGTTACGCACTTTGGTAGGAAGAATAGAGGCATAGACTATTTTCTAAATGGGAAGAGAATTCAGAAATCTGGAGTGCAAAGGGACTTGGGAGTCCTAATCCAGGATTCTCTTAAGGTTAACTTGTAGGTTGAGTTGGTAGTTAGGAAGGCAAATGCAATGTTAGCATTTATTTCGAGAGGACTAGAATATAAAAGCAGGGATGTGCTGCTGACACTTTAAAAGACTCTGGTCAGACCACATTTAGAATATTGTGAGCAATTTTGGGCCCCGTATCTCAGGAAGGATGTGCTGGCCCTGGAGAGGGTCCAGAGGAGGTTCACGAGAATGATTCCAGGAATGAAAGGCTTAACATATGAGGAACGTTTGAGGACTCTGGGTCTATACTCAATGGAGTTTAGAAGGATGAGGGGGGATCTGATTGAAACTTACAGAATACTGAAAGGCCTGGATAGAGTGTACGTGGGGAAGATGTTTCCATTAATAGGAGAGACTAGGACCCGAGGGCACAGCCTCAGAGTAAAGGGAAGACCTTTCAGAACAGAGATGAGGAGAAACTTCTTTAGCCAGAGAGTGGTGAATCTATGGAATTCATTGCCACAGAAGGCTGTGGAGGCCAGGTCATTGTGTGCATTTAAGACCGAGATAGATAGGTTCTTGATTGGTAAGGGGATCAAAGGTTATGGGGAGAAGGCGGGAGAATGGGGTTGAGAAACTTATCAGACATGATTGAATGGCAGAGAAGACTCAATGGCCTAATTTCTGCTCCTATGTCTTATGGTCTTATACAAGTCAGGAGTGTAATGAAATACTCTCAACTTGCCTGGATAAGTGCAGCTCCAACAACACTCAAGAAGCTTGATACCATCCAGGACAAAGCAGCCCGCTTGATTGGCACCCGATCCACAAACATTCACTCCCTCCACCACTGCTGCACAAGATGCAACGTAGGAACTCACCAAGGCTCCTTAGACAGCACCTTCCAATCCACCACCCTACCATCTTGAAGGACAAGGGCAGCAGACACATGGGAACACCACCACCTGGAAGTTCCCCTCCAAGCCACTCACCATCCTGACTTGGAAATAGATTGCCATACATTCACTGTCACTGGGTCAGAATCCGGAACTCCCTCCCTAACAGCACTGTGGGTGTACCTACACCACATGGACTGCAGCGGTTCAAGGCGGCGGCTCACCACCACCTTCTCAAGGGCAATTGGGGATGGGTAATAAATACTGGCCTAGCCAGCGACGCCCACATCCCATGAATAAAAAGATCCAACATGATTAACGCACATGGATTTCAACAATATTTCGGTACTGCTCCATGTTCAACACATTTCTGTGGTACTTAAGACATTTAGAGAGATAATTGGAACTTAGTCATTTCCCATTTACTAAAACAAACAAGCATTTTCAGCAAGATACTACATGAAGCCATGAGTTTGCTAAGCAACACTAAGATATTTAACTTCCTTACCTTATTCTTAATTTTTCTGCGTATCTTCTTGAGTGCCTTTTCTTCTGCTTTTGTAAGTGGTAGTTTGATAGGAACTGGGTATCCCTCTGCAATTAAAGTCCGTTTCTCTTCCTCTGTTAGTATCAAAGGTCCTGATGAGCCTTGCAGCTTCTAGGGCAAAGTAGTATTTGGTTACAACGTCCACCTTATTCTTGTGGACGATTAACAATTACCAATAACAGGAACAACTTGATTTACTTCATTCTTTGAACTAAGATTGATATCCACTTGTAGTTCTGGGGTGGGGAGGCAAGGCTGAGCGACACAAGACCAGGCCAGTAATTTTGTGAAACTTGTAAAAGCCTTTCTATTCCTTTCAGCTCCACAAAATTACAAATGTTAAAACTTTTGAAGCTGTTTCGCTTTAAGCACCATTTCTTAGGGAGCTCAACAGTAGTGCTGGCAAACGTTTAGCCCATATGTCGTTTAAAATTGCAATCAGAGTGTCCTAACTACATCTTTTGGTCCCCAATCTATATGGGTAGGTAACCTATCCTCTATTTCAGATGGGGTGTAGTTATCCAGGTTTCAGTTTTGACCTCCTTATCCAAATGCCTCCCATTATCATCCTTATCCAAGAGTACAGGTAAAGGCCTGCTTTCAGAACTTTACTAATGCCAGGTTATCAGACTGCACCTAGCTTTCTGAAACATATGGCAAAAGATAGGGATAGAGGATTATTAATTACTAATAAACATAGAGCTTACATGTGGTGCAGTGAGAAGAGGAGAGCTGGCCAAAGCAGATGGTGTACGGGTTATGCTTTTTCCTGTAGGCTGTGCCTGGATAGAGTCGGGTGATTGAACAGAACGTGCTGGGCTTTGTCCGCCCTCACAGTCACTGCCATGGCTGCTTGGTGGGGTTGGTGGTAGCTGCAGAATATCTGCCCCTGCTGCAAAGAATAGAAAAACACAAAGTCTCTGTTTAAACTAGGGCTCAGCTATGCCTTGGGTAAACTGTCTTCAGAACAGAATGAACCAGCTGACAGATTTGTGTGAGATTAAAAGTTATTTACATTATTCCAAAAGCGACATATATACACATATATTGTGCAATTTGCAAACAATTACACTTTCATTGGTCCAACATGATGATTTCCTTATCTTATTCATGCATTTCACATAGCCTTTTTATTGTCAGCCAGATATCTAACAGAGAGCATGGCGAGAGGGATGGGGAAGAGGTGCAGAACCAGAGAGAGCCTGCAGGGGGCAGGGGGAGCCGGCCAGGGGCAGGGGGAGCGCGAGAGCCGGCCAGGGGCAGGGGGAGCGCGAGAGCCGGCCAGGGGCAGGGGGAGCGCGAGAGCCGGCCAGGGGCAGGGGGAGCGCGAGAGCCGGCCAGGGGCAGGGGGAGCGCGAGAGCCGGCCAGGGGCAGGGGGAGCGCGAGAGCCGGCCAGGGGCAGGGGGAGCGCGAGAGCCGGCCAGGGGCAGGGGGAGCGCGAGAGCCGGCCAGGGGCAGGGGGAGCGCGAGAGCCGGCCAGGGGCAGGGGGAGCGCGAGAGCCGGCCAGGGGCAGGGGGAGCGCGAGAGCCGGCCAGGGGCAGGGGGAGCGCGAGAGCCGGCCAGGGGCAGGGGGAGCGCGAGAGCCGGCCAGGGGCAGGGGGAGCGCGAGAGCCGGCCAGGGGCAGGGGGAGCGCGAGAGCCGGCCAGGGGCAGGGGGAGCGCGAGAGCCGGCCAGGGGCAGGGGGAGCGCGAGAGCCGGCCAGGGGCAGGGGGAGCGCGAGAGCCGGCCAGGGGCAGGGGGAGCGCGAGAGCCGGCCAGGGGCAGGGGGAGCGCGAGAGCCGGCCAGGGGCAGGGGGAGCGCGAGAGCCGGCCAGGGGCAGGGGGAGCGCGAGAGCCGGCCAGGGGCAGGGGGAGCGCGAGAGCCGGCCAGGGGCAGGGGGAGCGCGAGAGCCGGCCAGGGGCAGGGGGAGCGCGAGAGCCGGCCAGGGGCAGGGGGAGCGCGAGAGCCGGCCAGGGGCAGGGGGAGCGCGAGAGCCGGCCAGGGGCAGGGGGAGCGCGAGAGCCGGCCAGGGGCAGGGGGAGCGCGAGAGCCGGCCAGGGGCAGGGGAGCGCGAGAGCCGGCCAGGGGCAGGGGGAGCGCGAGAGCCGGCCAGGGGCAGGGGGAGCGCGAGAGCCGGCCAGGGGCAGGGGGAGCGCGAGAGCCGGCCAGGGGCAGGGGGAGCGCGAGAGCCGGCCAGGGGCAGGGGGAGCGCGAGAGCCGGCCAGGGGCAGGGGGAGCGCGAGAGCCGGCCAGGGGCAGGGGAGCGCGAGAGCCGGCCAGGGGCAGGGGGAGCGCGAGAGCCGGCCAGGGGCAGGGGGAGCGCGAGAGCCGGCCAGGGGCAGGGGGAGCGCGAGAGCCGGCCAGGGGCAGGGGGAGCGCGAGAGCCGGCCAGGGGCAGGGGGAGCGCGAGAGCCGGCCAGGGGCAGGGGGAGCGCGAGAGCCGGCCAGGGGCAGGGGGAGCGCGAGAGCCGGCCAGGGGCAGGGGGAGCGCGAGAGCCGGCCAGGGGCAGGGGGAGCGCGAGAGCCGGCCAGGGGCAGGGGGAGCGCGAGAGCCGGCCAGGGGCAGGGGGAGCGCGAGAGCCGGCCAGGGGCAGGGGGAGCGCGAGAGCCGGCCAGGGGCAGGGGGAGCGCGAGAGCCGGCCAGGGGCAGGGGGAGCGCGAGAGCCGGCCAGGGGCAGGGGGAGCGCGAGAGCCGGCCAGGGGCAGGGGGAGCGCGAGAGCCGGCCAGGGGCAGGGGGAGCGCGAGAGCCGGCCAGGGGCAGGGGGAGCGCGAGAGCCGGCCAGGGGCAGGGGGAGCGCGAGAGCCGGCCAGGGGCAGGGGGAGCGCGAGAGCCGGCCAGGGGCAGGGGGAGCGCGAGAGCCGGCCAGGGGCAGGGGAGCGCGAGAGCCGGCCAGGGGCAGGGGGGAGCGCGAGAGCCGGCCAGGGGCAGGGGGAGCGCGAGAGCCGGCCAGGGGCAGGGGGGAGCGCGAGAGCCGGCCAGGGGCAGGGGGAGCGCGAGAGCCGGCCAGGGGCAGGGGGAGCGCGAGAGCCGGCCAGGGGCAGGGGGAGCGCGAGAGCCGGCCAGGGGCAGGGGGAGCGCGAGAGCCGGCCAGGGGCAGGGGGAGCGCGAGAGCCGGCCAGGGGCAGGGGGAGCGCGAGAGCCGGCCAGGGGCAGGGGAGCGCGAGAGCCGGCCAGGGGCAGGGGGAGCGCGAGAGCCGGCCAGGGGCAGGGGGAGCGCGAGAGCCGGCCAGGGGCAGGGGGAGCGCGAGAGCCGGCCAGGGGCAGGGGGAGCGCGAGAGCCGGCCAGGGGCAGGGGGAGCGCGAGAGCCGGCCAGGGGCAGGGGGAGCGCGAGAGCCGGCCAGGGGCAGGGGGAGCGCGAGAGCCGGCCAGGGGCAGGGGGAGCGCGAGAGCCGGCCAGGGGCAGGGGGTGCGCGAGAGCCGGCCAGGGGCAGGGGGAGCGCGAGAGCCGGCCAGGGGCAGGGGGAGCGCGAGAGCCGGCCAGGGGCAGGGGGAGCGCGAGAGCCGGCCAGGGGCAGGGGGAGCGCGAGAGCCGGCCAGGGGCAGGGGGAGCGCGAGAGCCGGCCAGGGGCAGGGGGAGCGCGAGAGCCGGCCAGGGGCAGGGGGAGCGCGAGAGCCGGCCAGGGGCAGGGGGAGCGCGAGAGCCGGCCAGGGGCAGGGGGAGCGCGAGAGCCGGCCAGGGGCAGGGGGAGCGCGAGAGCCGGCCAGGGGCAGGGGGAGCGCGAGAGCCGGCCAGGGGCAGGGGGAGCGCGAGAGCCGGCCAGGGGCAGGGGGAGCGCGAGAGCCGGCCAGGGGCAGGGGGAGCGCGAGAGCCGGCCAGGGGCAGGGGGAGCGCGAGAGCCGGCCAGGGGCAGGGGGAGCGCGAGAGCCGGCCAGGGGCAGGGGAGCGCGAGAGCCGGCCAGGGGCAGGGGGAGCGCGAGAGCCGGCCAGGGGCAGGGGGAGCGCGAGAGCCGGCCAGGGGCAGAGGGAGCGCGAGAGCCGGCCAGGGGCAGAGGGAGCGCGAGAGCCGGCCAGGGGCAGAGGGAGCGCGAGAGCCGGCCAGGGGCAGAGGGAGCGCGAGAGCCGGCCAGGGGCAGAGGGAGCGCGAGAGCCGGCCAGGGGCAGAGGGAGCGCGAGAGCCGGCCAGGGGCAGAGGGAGCGCGAGAGCCGGCCAGGGGCAGAGGGAGCGCGAGAGCCGGCCAGGGGCAGAGGGAGCGCGAGAGCCGGCCAGGGGCAGAGGGAGCGCGAGAGCCGGCCAGGGGCAGAGGGAGCGCGAGAGCCGGCCAGGGGCAGAGGGAGCGCGAGAGCCGGCCAGGGGCAGAGGGAGCGCGAGAGCCGGCCAGGGGCAGAGGGAGCGCGAGAGCCGGCCAGGGGCAGAGGGAGCGCGAGAGCCGGCCAGGGGCAGAGGGAGCGCGAGAGCCGGCCAGGGGCAGAGGGAGCGCGAGAGCCGGCCAGGGGCAGAGGGACCGAGAGAGCCGGCCAGGGGCAGAGGGACCGAGAGAGCCGGCCAGGGGCAGAGGGAGCGCGAGAGCCGGCCAGGGGCAGAGGGAGCGAGAGAGCCGGCCAGGGGCAGAGGGAGCGAGAGAGCCGGCCAGGGGCAGAGGGAGCGAGAGAGCCCGCGAGGGGCAGAGGGAGCGAGAGAGCCCGCGAGGGGCAGAGGGAGCGAGAGAGCCCGCGAGGGGCAGAGGGAGCGAGAGAGCCCGCGAGGGGCAGAGGGAGCGAGAGAGCCCGCGAGGGGCAGAGGGAGCGAGAGAGCCCGCGAGGGGCAGAGGGAGCGAGAGAGCCCGCGAGGGGCAGAGGGAGCGAGAGAGCCCGCGAGGGGCAGAGGGAGCGAGAGAGCCCGCGAGGGGCAGAGGGAGCGAGAGAGCCCGCGAGGGGCAGAGGGAGCGAGAGAGCCCGCGAGGGGCAGAGGGAGCGAGAGAGCCCGCGAGGGGCAGAGGGAGAAAGCACCTGCCAGAAAGAGAGAGAGAGAGATTGCCCGCGCGAGCGAGCATGCCTTTCTCAACCTCAACTCAGCTCTGTAACACAGTGCAAAAAAAAAGGAACTAGAGTGATACCCTCTTTTTCTATTTGTTGAGAAACCTTAGTGAAAGGTCAGGACCATAGTGCAAACTACTACTACAGGTAATTAACACAGCAGGAGCAGAGAAGGTTGGTAATCAAATATACTGGTCATATGACACCAAACAAAGAAAAGCATATCAGGTTTTCTCTTATATCCTTTTCAGACGTACAAGGGAGGTGAACCACAAGACTTCCAGATAGGGAAGCACATACTTGGGCTTATAAAGTTAATTATTTCGGATGGGTAAAGAATGCTCTGCGTGATGGAGGAAATTAAGTTTCTTGCACACAGTGTTAGCGGTTCAGGAAATGTACAAGTTCTCTTGGAAAACAGGGGTTATAATGAAGTGAAGAATGTCCGTACAGGAAGGAGGACTGACAGCAGAGTTGATTGTCTTAAAAAATAGGAAACAATATTTTTGAAGAACTGAAAGAAACAAGGTTTTCATTCCCACCAAATGCATGGAAATCATCAAAATGTTATAATTCAACGGCAAGTGAATTTGTGGCTAATATTTTAGGAGCTCTCTAAATATAGGCTGCATACATAACAAAATCAGCCCCAATATTAAAGGAGGAGGGAGTTTTGAACATTAGTTAACCTGCTCGTTGAAACGTATAATTGTCTTGCAGCCTTCTACCAAACACAAACGCTACCAGCAGTAGTCAGCATGAATGTAAACATAACAGATCATACCTCACCTGCCAACTAACATTCTTTGGATAGTTGATGCAGAGACCATTGTATCTTTGAAGTAAAAGGTGGATAAATGTTTGGCAGAGTAAGACAACTGACTTTAACAGAAGCTGCTGATAAATGGAAATTATGGACTTCCGTAGGTTCTATTCCAGAGAGCCAGTGGTGATGGATGATACCGGAGCAAAGCTTTACTCCGCCTTACATTTATTTAAAAAGTGAAGCATTACAAGCATACACCTCCTAACCAGTTTCAGTGTCCCTTCACAGGTGCTCATACGAAACCTCAATTAATGCTCTCCACCTACATATAACTGATATCTGCGGTGCTAATTGTGCATGTTTATTTTTCTTTTTTTTGGCTCAGTTTAATCCTTTCCCTTCCTTTCCTGGAGATATCAGCTCCTCACTATGGTCTAGCACAGTAAGTATTCGTCACTCTCCTGCACTTTGCAAGTCTGGTCATTTTTCATTTGTGAGCTTTACCAGTGAATGTGGCTAGACTGCTTAATCATGTAGCCATCACAGACAAGCCTGGATTGGTCTTCATCTGATATCCACAGAGAGCAGAGGCTCAGATTACAACTGGTCAAAGTTGAAAGCTTCAGTTGTAAACTTTTATTCAGATTCTAGGTCCCCTTGATTGACAGGGATTCATTTCACAGCTTTTATTCTTCTTGAAGCTTTTCCTATACTTGTTTGCCTTCCTTAGGGGAACGAGTGACTTGTATAGAGAACAAGACACATTTCACACGATTAGACTACACTAAATTGACTGGCTTGCATTTCCTCATTCTATGTTTTATCCCATTTTTACAATTCCATTGTTTCAAATCCCTACCAGAAGGAATTTACATAGCTTTATACTCAGTGTCCTTATTACTGGAATCTGCATTGTATTACTGTTGTGTCCCAATTGGACAGAATTTTCACACAATCATTGCTTTATGCTCCTAACATATGAAATATGCATAGCATTATTACTATGCATTGTGAATGTGTATAATTAACATATTGTTTGTATCATATTTCCTTCCAGTTCATGTGCAATTTTTCAAATTACATCTAATCAAACTTAATTTTAAATTCCACTTTCTAAATGATTTCCTACCTGTGAAGATTTAACTATCTAACTAGAGACACAGCATAACTTGAGTAGGTGTTATAGTTACAATGTGTGGAATAAGGAAAACAAAACAAAAACAGAATTACCTGGAAAAACTGAGCAAGTCTGGCAGCATCGGCGGAGAAGAAATCAGTCAACGTTTCGAGCCTCCATGGCCCTTCGGCAGAACTGCAGCATAGTTTCAACAGGGGAGAAATATAAATTGGTTTAAGGTGGGGTGGGGGGGGGGGAAAGAGACACATTGAGGGTGTGGTGTGAGCAGATAATCCAAAGATGTCACAGACAAAAGGGTCAAAGAGGTGTTGAAGGTGGTGATCTTTGTCTGAGAAAAGTGCTAATTAAGAATGGAAAACAGGATATTCAAAGTACAGCTCTAGTGAGGGTGGGTGGAAAGACTGAAGGTTTTAGTTTTAGATTTAAAAATAATGGAAATAGGTGGGGAAAGAAGAATCTATATAAATTATTGAAAGAAAAAGCGGGTGAGGGGGGGAAAAGAAACGGGGTGGGGATGGGGGGAGGGGGAGTTTAAGATCTGAAGTTGTTGAATTCAATATTCAGCCCAGAGGGCTGTAAAGTGCCTAGTCGGAAGATGAGGTGCTGTTCCTCCAGTTTGCGTTGGGCTTCACTGGAACAATGCAGCAAGCCAAGGACAGACATGTTGGCAAGAGAACAGGGTGGAGTGTTAAAATGGCAAGCGACAGGGAGGTTTGGGTCTTTCTTGCGGACAGACCGCAGGTGTTCCGCAAAACGGTCGCCCAGTTTGCGTTTGGTCTCTCCAATGTAGAGGAGACCGCATTGGGAGCAACGAATGCAGTAGACTAAGTTAGGGGAAATGCAAGTGAAATGCTGCTTCACTTGAAAGGAGTGTTTGGACCCTTGGACGGTGAGGAGAGAGGAAGTGAAGGGGCAGGTGTTGCATCTTCTGCGTGGGCATGGGGAGGTGCCATAAGTGGGGGTTGAGGAGTAGGGGGTGATGGAGGAGTGGACCAGGGTGTCCCGGAGGGAACGATCCCTACGGAATGCCGTCAAGGGGGGTGAAGGGAAGATGTGTTTGGTGGTGGCATCATGCTGGAGTTGGCGGAAATGGCGGAGGATGATCCTTTGAATGCGGAGGCTGGTGGGGTGATAAGTGAGGACAAGGGGGACCCTATCATCTGGGAAGGAGGAGAAGGCGTGAGGGAGGATGCGCGGGATATGGGCCGGACACGGTTGAGGACCCTGTCAACGACCGTGGATGGAAAACCTCGGTTAAGGAAGAAGGAGGACATGTCAGAGGAGCTGTTTTTGAAGGTAGCGTCATCAGAACAGATGTGACGGAGGCGAAGGAACTGAGAGAATGGGATGGAATCTTTACAGGAAGCGGGGTGTGAGGAGCTGTAGTCGAGGTAGCTGTGGGAGTCGGTAGGCTTGTAATGGATATTGGTGGACAGTCTATCATCAGAAATTGAGACAGAGAGGTCAAGGAAGGGAAGAGAAGTGTCAGAGATGGGCCATGTGAAGATGATGGAGGGGTGGAGATTGGAAGCAAAATTAATAAACTTTTCCAGGTCCCGACGAGAGCATGAAGCAGCACCGAAGTAATCATCGATGTACCGGAGAAAGAGTTGTGGGAGGGGGCCGGAGTAGGACTGGAACAAGGAATGTTCCACATACCCCATAAAGAGACAGGCATAGCTGGGGCCCATGCGGGTACCCATAGCCACACCTTTTATTTGGAGGAAGTGAGAGGAGTTAAAGGAGAAATTGTTCAGTGTGAGAACAAGTTCAGCCAGACGGAGGAGAGTAGTGGTGGATGGGGATTGTTGGGGCCTCTGTTCAAGGAAGAAGCTAAGGGCCCTCAGACCATCCTGGTGGGGGATGGAGGTGTAGAGGGATTGGACATCCATGGTGAAGAGGAAGCGGTTGGGGCCAGGGAACTGGAAATTGTTGATGTGACGTAAGGTGTCAGAGGAATCACGGATGTAGGTGGGAAGGGACTGGACAAAGGGAGAGAGAAGGGAGTCAAGATAACGAGAAATGAGTTCCGTGGGGCAGGAACAGGCTGACACGATCGGTCTGCCAGGACAGTTCTGTTTGTGGATTTTGGGTAGGAGGTAGAAGCGGGCCGTCCGAGGTTGGGCGACTATCAAGTTGGAAGCTGTGGGAGGAAGATCTCCTGAGGAGATGAGGTCAGTGACAGTCCTGGAAACAATGGCTTGATGTTCTGTGGTGGGGTCATGGTCCAGGGAGAGGTAGGAGGAAACGTCTGCGAGTTGACGCTCAGCCTCCGTGAGGTAGAGGTCAATGCGCCAGACAACAACAGTACCACCCTTGTCAGCGGGTTTGATGACAATGTTGGGGTTGGACCTGAGAGAACGGAGTGCAGTGAGTTCGGAGAGAGACAGATTAGAATGGGTGAGAGGAGCAGAGAAATTGAGACGGCTAATGTCACGCCGACAGTTCTCAATGAAAAGATCAAGAGAAGGTAAGAATCCAGAGGGAGGGGTCCAAGTGGAGGGAGAATATTGGAGGTGGGTAAAAGGATCCGTTGAACGGGGAGAGGACTCCTGCCCAAAGAAGTGAGCACGGAGACGAAGACGGCGGAAGAAGAGTTCAGCATCATGCCGAGCCCGAAATTCATTGAGATGAGGGCGTAAGGGTATGAAACTAAGTCCTTTGTTGAGCACTGAACGTTCAGCATCGGAGAGGGGAAGGTCAGGGGGTATAGTGAATACACGGCTGGGGCTGGGATTGGAAGATGGGGTGAGGACGGAGGGACAAGCAGGGGTGGAGGGTCCCAGATGGGTGTTGGAGTCGATGAGTTGTTGGAGCTTGCGTTCCTTAGCACTTGAGAGAAAGAGAAAAAGTTTCTTGTTGAGGCGACGGATGAGGCGAAGAATAAAATGAAACTGGGGGCACGGGCAGCTTTGAAAAAGGGTGCGGCGGTGCTTCTGGAGGGAGAGGTCGAGTGTGTTCATATGGCGGTGCATGGCACTGAGTGTGGATCTCAGAATGCGACGGGAACAGCAGTCCGAGAAACGTTTTATGTCCCGGAGATACCTGTAATCCTGGATGGGTTCGAAACAAGAGGGATGGAATTTCAGTTGAAATCCACGTGGGGTGAGTCGGAGACGGAGACAGTCACTGAGAAAGGAGATATGGCTGTGAAAGCGGGTTTTAGTAAACACCTTGTCAAACACCAGGAGAGAAATGGAAAGCAATGAAGGTGAGCAGGGCAGAAGAGACAGTCGGAAATCCTGTCGGAGGGCCATGGAGGCTCGAAACGTTAACTGATTTCTTCTCCGCCGATGCTGCCAGACTTGCTGAGTTTTTCCAGGTAATTCTGTTTTTGTTTTGTTTTGGATTTCCAGCATCCGCAGTAGCTTTTAGCTTTTTGTTTTTATCTGTGTGGAATAAGGACTCAGTTTTTCAATTATGCATCTCACCTTCCTTTGGAGACAGATTGAGGAATTGATCCACCTCATGCGGCTCCAGTTTAATCTTTGGAAGAACCTTCTGTGAGCATGTTTTAGTCTGAAAGAACACAACATAAATGAACGCGAAATATTGATCATAAAGGCAGAGAACAAAAGAAGCTCTCAGTCTGAAGGGAGGGAAATTCAGACATCATTAAACTGCTGCAGACTGTGCATAAAATGATCTAATAGGAAGCAGAGGTGGCCTTGGTTGAGAAACATGCAAAAATACTTGTGTAGTCAATCCCATGATTATTGGTTTAAAAAAAATTAGTCTCAAAAATTCGACTTTTGCGCAAATAAATGCTTTAGTTAGAATTTAAAAACCATGCAGCACTTCATACACATAATCGCTAGAGTGGATACAGAAGATTATCAGGGGTGAGGGATTTCAGTTATGTGGAGAGACTGGGTTTATGTTCTGAAAGCAGAGAAGATTAAGGGGAGATTTAGTTGGGGTGTTCAAAATTGAATGGTTTTCATAGAGTAAACAGGGAGAAACTGTTTCCACCAAGGGTCAGTAACCAGAGAACACAGATTTAAGACATCCGGCATAGTGTAGCATAATACCACGTCAAGGAGTGGGGGGTTGGGGAGGCTGGAGAGATGTGGAAAATGTTTATTATACAGCAAGTTATGATCTGGAATGTAATACCTGAAGCAGGTTCAACAGTAACTTTTTAAAGAGAGCTGGCTGTCCCGCTTAAAAAGGAAAGATTTGCCGGGCCATAAGGAAAATATAAAAGAGTGGGTCCAATTTGTAGCTCTTTCAGAAAGCTTACAAAGGCATGATAGGCTAAATTGCCTCCTTTTGTTCCATTTAACTCTAGGATACTGTACATTCGTAAAATACTCAGTTAGCCTTAAGGAGCAGAAATTCTGCTGATTTTTTCCCCTACCATTCAATCCTTTATGCTGCACCTGTGGAATTGCAGAGTTGTGCTAAAATCAAGCTAAATGGTTTTACTTACACACTCTTCTTCAATCACCAAGTAAGAAAAAAATTGTAAAAATAATTCTCATGGTAATTGTGACTACTTTTTAAATTTAGAGCCTTATTAACTTTGGAAATATAACTTGGTTAGGATTGTATAATCAAGATTTTGAGGGAATGGCAGCAGTATTGGAGACCAGAGCTGATTTGTGCAGGAAGATCAGCAAATATGGACAGTTTGGTAATAATACATTGCTGGTGTAAGACTCAGGATCTGAGACAGATAAAAGATCTGACCGGCAAGTACCACCTGTTAGGGAAGTACGCGATAGAGAAGGAAGACCTAGCCAGGGGACATTGTTGAGAAGGAGCAAGGGAAGTAGCAAGAATAGTGGGAGTAATGCAGGGAATGTTAGTGTTAATCAAGAACTGGATAACATTTAAAAGGTGTAGTTGGGGAAGGGAAGAATAATTTAATGAGGATCTAGTGTCGACTGGGGTGGGTGGGTAGTGGTGCTGGTTAGCTTAGTTGGCTAGGCAGCTAACACATGGTTTGGAAATACACCAACAGCACCAATTCCTGTTCTGGCTGAGGCAGACTTGAGGCCTGCCTCCTTGCCCTGCCCCATAGCAAAATCATGGCATAAGCCAGATTCGGTGACCTTTGGATAATTGAGGATACTACCTGGAGAAGAAGAGTGGTCTACAAGAAATAGGGAAATAACGATGGCAGGAGATACATTCTCTCATTCGGACACAAGGATAAAGCTAAGAGTGGCTATCTGACTACTGGGAGAAAATTTGGGATATTGAGGAAGCTGTTAACATTCTTTGATAAAGGTAATGAGTTTCTGAGGAGGATGTTTTGGGTGAATGAGTAGTTGGGCAGTTGGTCACTTTCTGGGATGTTGAGCTGATGGACAACAAGGGCTATTAAGCGATATCCAGTATGGCATAAGACTGAAGGGTTACATCCGAATCAGGCTGGAGCAGGTAGATCAGTCACCCTATACATTGGAATGTATAGGGGTGTGAGTAAAATGGTAACTAAGAAGGATGCTTACACCACGAGGATAAGGTGCTATAAGTGTAGGGAGGAAAAGAAAAGGATAGAAAATCCAATTCAGAAGTAATAAGACAGAGAGGGAAACATAAATTTATAGTAATGTACAAACCAGATTTGTAAAATAGGAAACGCTGCTCTGAAGGATAAATGTGATGTAACAGGAATAGAAGACAGCTGGTTAAATCAGGACATTGACAGAGATTAAAGCATCAGGATTTATTTACAGAAGGAAGAAACACAGGAAAGCATTGGAGTAGCAATGAGTAAGAGAGAGCATTACAGCAATAGAAATAATTAATATAAGTGCTTTAAAGCACAGGTACAGTACCTTGAGGTCAAGGATAGTTAAATGAAAAGAGGTTAATTATTGATTGTAATAGATTTACTAGACAGGTGGAGAGGATAGAAAGATATTTTTGCAGACTAGAGAGCCTGGCAAAAAGACCTTGCATTAATCACAGGGATTTTAACTGCTCAAATCCTGCCTAATGAAATAACAGAGGGAAGGGTAAAGAGGAATAACTGTCTCTAGAAGCAATGTAAGGTTTCTTCCTTACTTATATTCATGATATCACTAAGACCACCTATTTCTAACTCCATAACTTCACCTGACTTACCCTGCCTCATCTCAGCTCATCTGATGTTGAAACCTCATTTATACCTGTTACCTCTGGATTCAACTATTCCAATGCACTCCTGGTTGGTCTCCCATTCTACCCTCCATAATTGAGATCATCCAAAACTTCGCTGTCCAGGCTCTTGCTTGCACCAAGTCCCATTCCCCTATCACCCTTGTGCTCAGTGGCTTACTGGCTTCCAATCAAGCAAATTCTTGACTTTAATACTCTCATCTTTGTTCTCAAATACCTCCATGGCCTTGCCCCTCCCTATCACTGCAATCCTCCAGCTTCACAACCCTCCAAGATATCTGTGCTCCTCTAATTCTGGCCTCTGTGCATTCCAATTATAATTGCTCCACCATTGGTGGCTTTGCCTTCAGTTGCTTAGGCCCCAAGCTCTGGGATTCTCACCCTACACTCTTCTAACTCGTTTTCTTCCTTTAAGGCACTTCTTAAAACCTTCCTCTTTGACCAAGCTCCTGTGAAGCACCTTGGGATGTTTCACTACATATATGCTGTTGCACTCAAGTAGCTAAATTAGTTATGACTTAAAAAAAAAAGATTTTTATATTGCTTTTAGTTTTGCAACAACTGGATTGAAACTGTTATGGGGAGAGAGTGGGGCAGCGTAATTATTTTTGAACAGTTCCAGGAAAGACAAGGCGGATCAATTGCTAACCTTTTGTGCCGTAAAGCTTCATATAAAAGTTAGGTTCAACTTATATAAAACTTCCAGAAACACACACATCCAATTTGACTAAGTCAACTAGGCAGAAAACAGCTATCAAAATTGTATAGCCTTGCATATCATAATAGTTTTCAGACAACAAGGAGCTGCTGAGCAACATCCATAATAGTCTGCATCTTTATTGCAAGAATAGTTTGTATTAAATATGCTGGAGAGCTTAGCTAAACACAATGCAGTTGCTGCAAGCTCCTACAACAAAGCAGGGGACAACAGGTTCACCATTTAAATGGTAACTCTGATTGGCAACTTGACAGGCCAATCCTCATCATAGAGCTAAGGGTAATCAGAAATCATGCTTTCTCTATCTCCCTGGAGAAATCAGTTGAAAGCAGTTTGAGCCTGCAACACTTAGAAAGGCATAATTTCTGAATTAAACAAACAGCAAATGAGAGACTGCAGACTGTGTTACGAACATATAAACCCATAAACCAAATGATATTGCCACTTAGTTCTGTTAATTTGTGAGCGTGTTTAGCCCATATAGCGGCAGGTTCACTTTCTTTATTGTCTTGTGATAGGAGGAACTATAGGAAATGGATCACAATTTTTATGAATTCATACTGTTCAACCATACAATTTTAGGTAAAATAAGCCAGCTTCTTAGTTCACAATTGACTCATGCAAGTAAATTTTAATCTACATTCTGAAAATACTGGAGAATGCATTTTAGAGGCACATATTGCACATGCAATAACACAGTATCCAACATACTGAACAAGAGATTTATTGTAATGATCCCTGTATCCCATCATAATTTGAACAGATATTGGGCAATAAAGTGCTCTCCAGATTGCGGAAGCCACAAGATCTGCTCATGGGAGTGACGGGTTACACTGAACTTGAGGGTGTGTCTCCTGTAGAACTATAAAATATGTAACAGAAATATTTCAGCCGTCAAGTGTAATTGATCTAAAATTATACTTGAATTTTTGTATTTCACATTTAAGAGCAAACAGTTTAGTTTAGTGTGGCATGGGGAAGGGCTGTGTTTATGGGGAAGGACAGCAAAAGACTGTTTTCCAGTGTGGGAAGACCTGGATGGTCATGTATCCATTTTAGTTATAAAACGTAGACCACCTCCAACTGTTTGTGTTTGAGCTCAAGGTTTTGGAGCTTGTAGAACATAAAATACACACCTATTGTAATCAACAGTCATTAGTCTTTCTGTTTCTCTCATGCACAGAACATTAGTATAATTAAAACAATGTAAACATTGTGACCAAAGCCTATGCAATGTCATCTAAAAATCTTGTGTAATGCCACCCTAACCATTCTGAAAAACACACAAAAATACAGGCTGAGAAAACACTATCATTTGGTGAGCTTAGCTGTTATTGAGGCATCCTGGGAGAGTGTGCACACTGCATATGTTCACGCTGCAGGATTTGCCTTCAGCCAATAGTGTCAAAGCCCTGGTCAAAAATATCACATCTAAGCCTTTGGTACAGACTGCAATTTCATTTTCTAATTGAACGTTAAGGTACTAAAAAATATAAAGGAAATAAGATACATTTAAATGCCCTGTGCAATATGCAGGGAAAATTGAATACATCACCACCTAGTGGTCAGAGACTGAAATTCAATGGCAACAGGAGTCTGCTCCCAAGATCACAAGAACTTTAACAGATTAGAAAGGCAAAACGGCCAGTCGTAATTTATCCATCCAGGAGAGCTCCCAATTACTACATAAATGGATTTTGTCACACCACTCTGCTTGGAAGTCCATTTCAGGTGTTGATCATTCTTTGCATAAAGTTCCTCATTTCCGTCCCAAGTTATTGTTTTACTGCCAATTTAATTAAAAGTAAGGCTCTGGGGTAGTCATTTTCATTACATTCACGACTTTACAGTTTATATCACTCTACAAAATTACCTCTCAGATGTATTCTGTCCAGGCTGTAAAGTCCAGTTTCTCTCTCTCCAGTTTTCCTCCATAAATCAGATCCCTGGCACTAAGTTTCATGGCCTTTCTTGCTTCAGTGCTTCTCAGTGAGCACAGATAGACACAGCACTCAAGGTGTGGTTTCACCAGAGCACAGTACAGTTGGAGCATGACATCCTCCATCTTGTATTCTACCACTGTACTATGTACTGCAACATTCTTTTGACTTTGTGGATTAGTGCTCTGTACTGGCCTGGATGTGTTGGGATAGAGTTTCTGCTTTGGGTGTAGTCAGCAATCCAGGTGCAAATTGCACTAGTTTTCCAAAGTGAAGTTATGGTTCAAGTTCCTACTCAAACTCATTTGTATAATCACAGATGTAAAATTTTCCATCAACCAGTGCCACTGGGAAGCGCTTTAGAACACAAATTGTTTATTTTTTTCCCTTTGTGTTTAAAAAATATATTCCTTGATATATTTAAAAGTGTCAATCCGGTGCAGTTTTAATATAGATGAAGATAAGTTTATCATGAAAAAAACCATGTTTAATAAAC
Source organism: Cetorhinus maximus (assembly GCF_964194155.1). Taxonomy (NCBI): domain Eukaryota; kingdom Metazoa; phylum Chordata; class Chondrichthyes; order Lamniformes; family Cetorhinidae; genus Cetorhinus; species Cetorhinus maximus. The sequence goes on along the minus strand of NC_135900.1, from coordinate 74,595,734 downwards.
ATGCCTCTCCACCACCCGTGAGCAACCCAATTTCGTAACTCCTTGGGCCCAAGCAAAGCCAACTAAGTTTTAAAAGCCTCCTTGAAGGGCCACAAACAGACATGATTAGTGAAAACCCGAGTTTAAATAATTCTGGAAGCAGTAGGGCACAGCCAGTTTTACGGCCAGGCCAGCTTCTGCTGCTCTGAAGAAGAGTCATACGGGCTCGAAATGTTAACTCTGTCTTTCTCGCCACAGATACTGTTAGGCCTGCTGAGTTTTTCCAGCATTTTCTGTTTTTGTTTCAGATTTCCAGCATCCGCAGTATTTTGCTTTTATCTTTCAGCTTCTGGCGTGCTTTTTTTAAACTGGCAGCAAACATCATATCTTCCTCTTATAACTCCTTCATCTTTTGCACTGGTTTGGCCAAAGCATTGGAAACTTTATACCCTACTGAGTCTATTACCATTCCTCAGTTAGTTTTATTTTCATTCTCAATCACTTCAACACTATTCACCAAGTATGTTTGTTGCCCATTTTTCTTTCCTCTGTTATCCTTTTACAAATGCCTGCACTAAATATTGTTATCTGTCATTATTTGCGCTCACTTACATATTGTGTTCAGTTCCTTCGGTAATTTGTAGGCTCCTTCCTTTAATTGCAGTACCCCTCCTAGTTTGGTAAATGTAACCAAATTGCATTGATTTGCAGAATCGAAGGCACTCATGTAGATTAGAAACAGAGTGCTTACAACAGTGAGTCCTGCAATACCATACCCAGCACACCCCATGCTGACATTACACCTTTAACCAATGCCCATGGTTTTCTACCCTTTACTGACTAATAGTCCACAGGAATCCCGTTAAAGTTTTTTTATTCATTTATGGGGTGTGAGCATCGCTGGCTAGGTCAGCGTTTATTGTCCATCCCTAATTGCCCTTGATGTGGTGATGAGCTGCCACCTTGAACTGCTGCAGTCCATGGTGTAGGTACACCCACAGTGCAGTTAGGGAGGGAGTTCCAGGATTTTGACCCAGTGACAGTGAAGGAACGGCAAAATACTTCCAAGTCAGGGTGGTGAATCTAACTGGATAGAACACATAGAAGCTTTTAAAAAGTTCCCTCTTATAAGTGATGGATCTGTACCTCAATGCATCACTCATCCAATAATACCTACCCAATATAGAATGAAATCTCAGCAATATTACCCCCTCCACTACCCCTAGGGTAAAATGTCAGCATCTATAAAGTAGCATCCATGATATTTTTCTCATTCAAGCTTCTTTTGATGTGGTTTCAAAATCTCCATATATTCTTAAATATAAACGGAAACCCATCAATTGGCCAATAAAAATGTAAGAATTACTTCATAAGATCTGGCAGAGATTATCTCTCTCATACCCATGTTTGTGCTGTTATTGGCACTGCAAACTTGCCGATATGGCAAGCTGAAAACACTATTCAGGCATGTTTTAATTATTTTACTGTTCTCACTTAACAAAGATTCCCATTTTATGAGGGATGGTCAGGTATCCACAGCAAATATTGAACTCAAGTTACTATTGTCTTTGTTGGCTTAGTCCCCAGTAGATTGACTTGTTGATTTAACTGCAGCATTTTTGGTGAATCTAGGGTTGGTCTTCAATCCATAGCAGAGTTACAATCTTCATCAAACTTAACTTCCTTAAGTCATTGATTTCAGCTTTGGTTTGAAAAATCTTTATCCTGAAATCAGTACACTGAATACTGAATATCAGTACACTTTTTACTGAAATCAGATATCAGTATCAACATGCAGGGAACTAATATGCTTGATAATACATCCTACGCCATTTTCAACATTGGGCATGGGTCAACCTAAGATGTCACAAACTGAGTTATTATTCAGTCTCATAGCCCTGCATATTTGTCAGACGACACACTTGTTTTGATGTGCAAGTTAAACTACCCATCAAAGCAGATGAAATATTAGTACATTCCCGCTCTGCACCTACCCTCATGAAGCCTCAGGTTAGAAATATGCTTCATATTCAAGAAGAGAAACTGCCCAGCCAAGTTACCTACTTGCCGTTAAGCTTCTATCCTTAATTTATTAATATAATTAAGATCACAAGCTATTTTGTTTTTAATAGGATTCCCATATCAGACATGCCTTTGCTAAAGTCACCTCCAAGAAACTCCATTTCTTCTAATCATGCTAAATATTTTTCTCTTCAACAGTTCTAATTCTCTATAAATCCTGGTTCTGGTCGCCTATTTAAGAAAGGATATCATTAGTTTGAGAGGATATAGAACTGGGCTAAGGCCATTTTCCTTAATCATTCCTCTCACCAAGTTTCTGATGAAAAGTTGCAGCCTGAAACAATATAAAAACAGGAAATGCAGGTTGATGCGCTGACAAAATGTTCACTGCTTTTCTCTCTCCACAAATGCTGCCTGGCCCGAGCATGTCCAGCATTTCTTATTATTTATTTTAGGTTTGCCTTGAAATTTCTGATATTTCAGAATCAATTAAGAGGATTAGAGAAAAATAAGCTGATTTTCTTTGGAAAAGACATCAAGATGATCTAACTCCACCTGCTACAGGTACCCAAGAGGGCATTGGCGATCATGGGGTTCCATTGGGCTGGTCCATGATTATACTGCAGTGGTTTCTGTTGCCTTCCGCAGTATGGCTAACCAAGAAACTCTTCTAATCTTATCATCTGCTATTCAGGCATGTTGGATAATCACCCAGTTTGGCCAGATTATGCACACGCCTTCCATGGCCATCAAGTCCTGGTGTGGGACTTGAACCCAGAACTTCTGTCCTAGAGGCGGGGACACTACCCACTGTGCCACAAGTGCGTAGTGTCCCCACTTACGATCTAACTAAAGTTCTCAAAAGCCGGAAGGGAATTGACAAGTTGAACCAGGGAATGAAGCATAGCAAAGGGTTCAAAAAGCATTAAATGGTAATTAAAAAATTGGGAGTAAGGAGGAAACTCAGACAGAACCTTGTCAAATAAGCACAGCAGAGCTGTGCAATAAATCACCAGAGAGAATTTTGAAGCAGCCCATGCCATTTCAGGAAACAACGGATGCATTTCTGGAGACAGATGGGAATTGAGGCTTGTGATGGAGGGAAAATAGGATTGGTTTAGTGGGTTCTCTCTATCCATATGTCCTAATGTTTTTTTTGCAAAGTACATGATCTTGTGAAGTATGCAGCAAGGAATGTCCCTTTTTGGCTTGGTGCACAGCAGTTTTATTGGTCAAAGCACACAGACATTTTTGATAATTCATTTCACTGCTGCACAGAATCTTTGAAGTAAAAATAAATCCAGTGATATTATATGACATACATTATTCAGATTCACTGAGCTTAGATTGTCATGTTCATGTTTTACTTCTCAATGGGATTTAGCTGGCTAATCTTTCAGAACGATCATTCTACTGTAATAAGAACTTAGATCATAGGATCATAAGAAATAGGAGTTTTATCCTTTTTGCTCCTGAAGGCTAATTTGTGCTGAGAGGCTGGTCCATGGGAGACAGACCTCTGATGTCACTTATAGGCCATTCATCATGTTTGAGGATAAGCAGCAAGAGTAATAAGCAGTAAAAAGGAAAGGCACCACTGCTAAGCAAATTGTACAGTTGCCTCAATTCACACACATGTGCACTTCCCAGCAAGGATCATTTCATTGCAATAGGATCTGAAATCCTGGTTGCACAACTGACTGTCCAGCTACGATCAGCAAACTCAGCCTAGGCTAGGATGCAGAGACAGGGCTTTTTTCTTCTAGCCCCCAAGATTACAGTGCTCCAGAAGTGAAAACAGAGAGACAAAAAGTACCTCTCACCTGACCATTTGGAACCGAATCAAGAGCCGGTTCAATCGCAGGGACCATTTCCACTTTGTACGTGTCAAGTGCAATGTCCACGACCATGGAAGTAGTTCCGGTTGTTAAGGTAACAGAAGGAGCAAGACAGTTACTATCACAGAGGAGAGCTTCATGCTTCAACGTGATTGGCTTTAGATCAGAGCTCACTGACCAGGATTCACATTCCATGTCTGTAGAGGAAAATTTTAAATAAAATTAAATTTTGAAGATTGGGTTAGAAAGTTTGGTTGCTATTAACAAGTATAACCATTTTCCTGTTTGAATGGATTTCCTAAAATATAGTGTACATGCTATACATGTGACCGCTTAGACACAAATGAAAAAAAACAGATAGCATATAACAGCAAAAGGACTGGGAATATAGATACCCAAATTACTAAAAGTATCAATACTAGCTGATAAGGTCGTAAAGAGTGAAAAACAATTGGGTTCATATTTAGAAGAATAGGAAAGCAGGAGCGTATTTTTAAATGCATACAGACCATTGGTCAAACCATATTGCGAGCACAGTATGTAGTTCTGGTCATAGAGTCATAGAATCATTAACAGAACAAAAGGCCATTCAGCCCAGAATCTAAGCAGCTCTATTAGGGCAGTCCAGTCAGTCTCATTCCCTCACTCTATCCCCGTAGCACTGCAAGTTTAAATTTCCTTTAAGTGCCTCATTCAATTTACTTTTGAAATCACTGATTGTCACTGCTTCTTACCACCCTCGTGAGCACTCAGCTCCAGGCCATTACCACTCAACTACATAAAAAGTTCCTCCTCACATCCCTCTGCATCTCTTATCCAGAACCTGAAATCTGTTTCTCATAGTCCTTGTACTATCAGCCAATAGGACCAGATTTTTTTCTTTGCCTACCTTATCCATAATGTTATATACATCTATCAGATCTCCTCCCTATCCCCTTTGGGCCAAGGGGAGCAAACCCAGCTTCTCCAACCTATCCTTGTAGCTAAAATCTCTCACCCCAGAACCATTTTGGCAAATTTCCTCCACACCATCTCAAGGACCCTCACTTTTCCTAAAGTGCGGCTTCCAGAAACCGGACGCAATACTCTAGTTGTGCCCTAACCAGGGTTTAATAAAGGTTTGGCATAACTTCCCTGCTTTTGTACTCAAAACCTCTTTTTAATGAAGCCTAAGATCCCAAATGCACACGCAGCCCCCCCAGGTCTCTCTGTCCCTGCACACTCTTATGGAACTGCACAATCAAGTCTGTATCACCTCACCCTACCCCTTCTGCCAAAATGCATCACCCCACACTTCTCTGTATTAAATTCCATCTGTCACTTGTCTGCCCATTCTGTTAGCCTATGTCCTGTTGCAGCTGATTTGTATCGTCCTCATTGTTTGCCACTGCTCCAAGTTTGTTACCACCATCAGATCTGATAAGCAACCATTTATTACAAATCACTGCTTTCTGTCCTTAAGCCAATTTTTTATCCAAGCTGACACTGACCCTCAATTTTATTAATCAGCCTTTTAGTGGTACTTTGTCAAATGCTTTCTTAAAATCCATATTGACAACATCCATTGCATTTCCTTCATCAACCTTCTCCATTACTTAAAGTCTTCAATTAGATTAGTCAAGCACAATCTGCCATTTACAAATCCACACTGGCTCTCCTTCATTAACACAAACCTTTCCAAATATCTTCTCGATATTTCCCCCCATTATTGTTTCTAAAGCTTTACCCACCACTGATGTTAAACTAACTGGCCTATAGTTACTATGGCTGTCCTGACACTCCTGAATAAAGGATGTTACAATTGCCACTTCCTAATCCTTTGGCACCTCCCCAGTATCTAGGGAAGATTGAAAGATTATGGCAATCTCTCCTACTATCTCCAACCCCACTTCTCTTAGCAACCTGGGATACAAACCAATCAAACCAGGCGCAAGCTCCAGCAACTCATTGACACCAACGCCCATCCAGGACCCTCCACCCCTGCCCGTCCCTCTATCCCCATCCCATCTTCCAATCCCAGCCCGGGCCATGTATTCACCATACCCTCTAACCTTCCCCTCTCTGATGCTGAATGTTCAGCACTCAGCAAAGGACTTAGTTTCATACCCTTACGCCCTCACCTCAATGAATTTCGGGTTCGGCACGATACTGAACTCTTCTTCCGCCGCCTTCGTCTCCGTGCTCACTTCTTTGGGCAGGAGTCCTCCCCCCGTTCAACGGATCCTTTTACCCACCTCCAATATTCTCCATCCACCTAGAGCCCTCCCTCTGAATTTTTACCTGCTCTTGATCTTTTAATTGAGAACTGTCGGCATGACATCAGTCGTCTCAATTTCTCTGCTCCTCTCACCCACTCTAACCTGTCTCTTTCTGAACTTGTCGCGCTCCGTTCTCTCAGGTCCAACCCTGACTTTGTCATCAAACCCGCTGACAAGGGTGGTGCTGTTGTTGTCTGGCGCACTGACCTCTACCTCGCAGAGGCAGAGCGTCAACTCGCAGACACTTCCTCCTGCCTCCCCCTGGACCGTGACCCCACCACTGAACATCAAGCCATTGTTTCCAGGACTGTCACTGACCTCATCTCCTCTGGAGATCTTCCCACCACAGCTTCCAATCTCATAGTCTCCCAACCTCAGACGGCCCGCTTCTACCTCCTACCCAAAATCCACAAACAGGACTGTCCCAGCGGACCGATCGTGTCAGCCTGTTCCTGCCCCACGGAACTCATTTCTTGCAATCTTGACTCCATTCTCTCTCCCCTTGTCCAGTCTATTGCCACCTACATTTGCGATTCATCTCACGCCCTACATCATATCAACAATTTCCAGCTCCCTGGCCCCAACCGCCTTCTCTTCACCATGGACGTCCGATCCCACCGGGATGGTCTGAGGGCTCTCCGCTTCTTCCGCGAACAGAGGCCCGAACAATCCCCAACCACCACTACTCTCCTCCGTCTGGCTGAATTTGTTCTCTCACTGAACAATTTCTCCTTAACTCGTCTCACTTCCTCCATATAAAAGGTGTGGCCATGGGTACCCGCATGGGCTCCAGTTATGCCTGTCTCTTTATGGGGTACGTGGAACATTCCTTGTTCCAGTCCTACTCAGGCCCCCTCCCACAACTCTTTCTCCGATACATCAATGACTGCTTCGGTGCTGCTTCATGCTCTCATCTGGATCTGGAAAAATTTATTAATTTTGCTTTCAATTTCCATTCCTCCATCATTTTCACATGGTCCATCTCTGACACTTCCCTTCCCTTCCTTGACCTCTCTGTCTCAATTTCTGGTGATAGACTGTCCACCAATATCCATTACAAGCCTACCGACTCCCACAGCTACCTCGACTACAGCTCCTCACACCCCGCTTCCTGTAAGGACTCCATCCCATTCTCTCAGTTCCTTCGCCTCCGTCGCATCTGTTCTGATGATGCCACTTTCAAAAACAGTTCCTTTGACATGTGTTCCTTCTTCCTTAACCGAGGTTTTCCACCCATGGTGGTTGACAGGGCCCTCAACTGTGTCCGGCCCATCTCCCGCGCATCTGCCCTCACACCTTCCTCTCCCTCCCAGAACCATGATTGGGTCCCCCTTGTCCTCACTTATCACCCCACCAGCCTCCGCGTTCAAAGCATCATTCTCCGCCATTTCTGCCAACTCCAGCATGATGCCACTACCAAACACATCTTCCCTTCACCCCCCCGGCCGCTGTCCGCAGGGATCGTTCCCTCCGGGGCACCCTGGTCCACTCTTCCATCACCCCCTACACCTTAACCCCCTCCCACGGCACCTTCCCATGCAACCACAGAAGGTGCAACGCCTGCCCCTTTACTTCCCCCCTCCTCACTGTCCAAGGGCCCAAACACTCCTTTCAAGTGAAGCAGCACTTCACTTGCACTTCCCTCAATTTAGTCTACTGCATTCGCTGTTCCCAATGCGGTCTCCTCTACATTGGAGAGGCCAAACGCAGACTGGGTGACCGCTTTGCAGAACACCTTCGGTCTGTCCGCAAGCATGACCCAGACCTCCCTGTCGCTTGCCATTTCAACACACCACCCTGATCTCATGCCCACATGTCCGTCCTTGGCCTGCTGCATTGTTCCAGTGAAGCTCAACGCAAACTGGAGAAACAGCACCTCATCTTCCGACAAGGCACTTTACAGTCTTCCGGACTTAATATTGAGTTCAACAATTTCAGATCATGAACTCTCTCCTCCATCTCCACCCACTTTCCGATCCCCCTTTTTCCAATAACTTTTTTACAACTATATTTTTTTCTTTTCCCTCTTATTTTTAAATTTATTTCGATCTATTGTTTCATCTCCACCTTTTAGCCCATTTCGATCCCTTCCCCCCACCTCACCCCCCAACAGGGCCATCTGCCACTAGCTTGCTTCCCTTAATGTCCTCATTAGCACATCCTTTAGATAATATCACCACCGTCAACACCCCTTTGTCTATGACATCTTTGGCAGTCTGTTCTTGGCCTCCACCTATCACTGGCCCCCCTATTGAGCTCTCCTGTCGCACCCCCTTCTACTAGCTTATATTTCATCTCATTTCTATATGTCTTAGTTCTGATGAAGGGTCATACGGACTCGAAACGCCAACTGTATCCCTCTCCGCAGATGCTGTCAGACCTGCTGAGTTTTTCCAGGTATTTTTGTTTTTGTTCTAGATTTCCAGCATCCGCAGTATTTTACTTTTATATTAAGCCAGGTGACTTACCCACTCTAAGTGTAGCCAGCCTTTCCAGCAAATCCTACTTATTGATTTTCACCTCATCCATTACCTGTACCATCTCCACTTCTACCAGTATTTTGTCAGCATCCTCTTTCTTGGTAAATACTGACACAAAATACTCATTAAGCATTCCACTCTTGCCCTGCACCTCAAAGCATATATCACCCTCTCTGTCTCAACAATCCACTTCTTGCTGTTTGTTTACTACTTACATGCCGGTAGAGAAGCTTGCATACTATAAAATTGATATTGAGATAAGCATTGCAAGAATATCACCAAATTGAGTAGATGCAAATATCAGGAAACATTGATCAGGCTTCGGCTCTTTGCTCTGGAAAATAAGGCTAAGAGAAGACTGTTGGAAGTCGTTAAAATTTTGAAGAGGTTCAATAAGATAAATAAGGAGAAACTGTTTCCACTTGTGGGTAAGTCCAAAACAAGGGAGCATAAGAGATAGCCATCAACTGATCAAATAAAGAATTTAGGAAGAATTCCTTTGCACAGAATGTTGAGAATATGGAACACTCTGTGACGTGCAAATGGTTGAAACGGAAGGCATCGACACAGTTCAGGGGAGGCCTGATGGGACTAGGGGGATAGGATGGGGCAGGGTGGGAAGAGTTGGAGAAGGCTTGTATAGATTATAAATACCAGCTTGGACCTACTGGGCCAAATAACCTGTTTCTTTCCTGAAGGTTCTATGCAGCATGTGCTTAACCATCAACCCATTCTGGGTGTCAATAACATGCATCATGTATCTAGGAGATATTGGAAGAATATGTTGTGCTTAGCCTCACAGAAACATGGAAAGATTTATGGCACAGAAGGAAGCCATTCACCACATCATGTCCTTGCTGACTAATAAAAAGAGTTATCAAGTTTAATGTCATCTTCCAGTTCTTGATCTGTAGCCTTGTAGGTTATGGCAACTCAAGTGCAGATTCAAGTGATTTTTAAATGCGATGAGGGTTTCTGCCTCTACCCATTCAGACATCCCAGAACTCCACCATTCTCTGGGGGGAAAGTATACTCAACTCCCTCTAATCCTTCCACCAATTACTTTAAATCTATGGCCCCTGGTCATTGACCTCTCTTTCAACAGAAATAGGTCCTTCCTATCCACTCCATCTAGGCCCTCAATTTTTACACCTCAATTAAATTTCCCTTCAGCTTTCTCTATAGCAAAGAAAACAAACCCAGCTTATCCAATCTTTCCTCAAAGCTAAAGTTCTCATGAAGGTTCCAGTATGCAAATAGTTTCAGAAACACATTTCAAATGCCATGTTATTCTAAGGCCATTAATTTTAAGCAATTAAAAGGCTGCAAGATTGTTTGACAGCTTTGTAGATGCCAGCTGAAAAGATTCTTGGTGGTGCTGCATACTTGTGGCATACACGTGCTACAGAAAACTGCTAGGTTTCATTAATAAGGCACATTTTCTTCAGATCCACCATTTTCTTCACATTTGGAGTTGGATGCTCCAGTGTGTTAGAGAGGAACAGGTTGTCAACTATGCGTAAAGTGTGTTAGATGATTCTTCTCTGAGGAAGGTATACTTTAATGATAGCTAAGATAACCTTGCATTGTTGCACTTCATGCCTCAGCACAGTAAAGACACCATCCATAAATATGCCCATGCACTTCAAGGGATGCTTTAGTGAAGGCAAACTTCACTAAAAATAGTTTGAGTTAACAGGAATGTGATACAGAGAAAACCTAGTTCAGTTGTGTTAATACAGGCCATTTTTTTCTGCATACTTTCCTTAAAAGTAGGGACCAATAACGTGGTCAAGATAATATACTTGTGTCAAAATGAATTGATGATGCACAATAATGCAAAGCTACTCCATTACATCACTGGCATCTCTCATATTTAGTGCATGGGACTGTGACAAGCGCAGGTACCAGAAAAATCACAGTATAGGGCTGCTGGTTGTCTATACACTGCTGCCATTTTTTAACTTCCTACAGCAGCTAGGGACTTGTGTCCCTTTTATGGATCTAGCCAAAGGCCAAAAAGAAATGTGGGAAAAATTAAAAGTTGTCTATTATTAGGAAAGGCCAACAGAAAATTCCTCCCTCCCAAATCAGCATCAAGCATGTGGGGTTCTGGTTACATTATAGGGAAGTCCCCTTCAATTGAACTGGGTCCTCAAATGGGACACATGGAGGGGGCATGCAGTCCATATGATGTATGTTAGGCCTCAAGCCTTCAGACCTGATAATGTGTGGAATCAGCACTCAAACACCTTCAGCATAATGGATGCCAACCGTCATATTATCACCCCATAGTATACAGACTTAGTTCTGTGTCCTTCAGGGCAGAATTTTCCCGTTGGCGTGCGGGGGTGGGCCCTGCACGTCCACGTGTAAAATGATGCACGGTGACGTCGGGCGAGTGTCCCAACATCACCGCGCGCCATCGCGATATTTTGTTAGGCGGGCATGCGATGATGTCCGCTATGCGTCTGCCATTAATTAACGGGTCACTTAACGCCCTTGACTCACCAATCAATGCCAATTTTTCAGCGCCCATGTAATCTTCCGGTTGGCACACAGGTGCAATGGGCAGGCGGTTGGGACACATTTGTATAAACCTCATCCACGGGTGGGATAAGAGGGCTCAGTGGGGTCGCGAGTGCACTCTCTCAAGTATTGATTTTTCAAAGTTTTTGAAACTTGCCCGTGTGATCTGCAATACTTCAAAACGTATACCAGCTGCTTTGTCTGGACTCAAACCTCAGGTCAGCACTCTGCAGTGAGGAATCTTTATTGGGCCTGCAGGTTTCTTGAAGCCTTCCCTTACCTTGGGAATGGGAGCTGAACTCTCCACTGGAGGCACCTCCTCTGAGGAGGGAGGGTCAGAAGGGGGAGGAGGCCAGGAGTGTATATTCAGCCTCCAAGGGAGCCACCTTTGGGAGGACAGGTGCAGGCACAAGGGGCACAGGGCCAAGAAGTAGACCAAGGCGGAAGGGGTCGCAGAAGATGCCACTATCCTCCTGCCAGGGTTTACAGGCGGCGAAGCAGCTACCTCAATATGACTGAGGTGCAGTGCCGAAGGAGGCTCTGTCTCTCAAAGAAGACAGTCAACTATATCTGTCAGATGATTGGGCCCGAGATCTCCGCTGTGTGCTGCCCTTAACTTCTATGCCTCTGGCTCCTTACAAGGGTCAGTGGGTGATCTTTGCGGTGTCTTCAAATCAGCTGTCCACACTTTTGTCAAGCAGGTTACAGACGCTCTGTTCAGACGGGCATTGACTTTCATCCACTTCTGCTGCGACCAGGCCTGCCAGACACAGCGAGCCAGAGGCTTCGCGGCCATTGCTGGCTTCCCCCGCGTCCAGGGTGCAATAGACTGTACACATGTGGCCATCAAGGTGCCAGCAGGTGAGCCCGGTGCCTTTGTCACAAGGGCTTCCACTCCATGAACGTGCAGATAGTGTGTGATCACAGGATGCTGATTCTACAAGTCTGTGCAAGGTACCCAGGCAGCTCCCACGACACCTACATCCTCAGACACTCCCAGGTGCCGGGGCTCTTCAGTGCTCCAGCCCGACTGGATGGATGGCTGCTGGGTGACAAGGGCTGTCCCCTCAGAAGTTGGCTCATGACGCCTTTCCACCATCCAAGAACAGAAGCTGAGCAGCAGTACAATAGGAGCCACAAGGGCTTGGTGGAGAGAACCATCAGTCTTCTCAAGATGCGCTTCCGATGCCTGGACCGTTCAGGTGGACACACTCCAGTACCCCCTCAAATCGTGTCTCGGTGATAGTGGTTACATGCTGCACTCTCCACAATCTGGCGCTGGAAAGGGGGGATGCAGTGGATGATGAAGACGATGCAGTGGCTGCGGCTGCACACGATGAGTCCAGCAGTGAGCCTGAGGATGAGCACGCACAGGGAAATGATGAGGGGGTAGACGCTGACCCGGGCATACTCCAGGAAGGCAGGGACACCCGGGAGACTTTAATCCAACGAACCTTCAGCTAGAACACCATAGATGGACCTCCAGGACAAGCCTGGGCTGTAAGCTCCATACTCGATACCTAAGTGCCAAATCTTCCAGGTTAGGAACAGTAACTAAGGGCCTTGTTAGTAAAGCTGAATGTCTCACAAAGCACTCATAGCATTTTTGGAAACCGTACACATGCAGAAGAAAAGAGGCTCCCTCAGCCATGGTGACACGTCTGAATTTAATATCACAGGTAAAGAAACTTAATGAAACAAAATTACAAGAGTGTTTCAATTCAAAGCATATCATAAATACCTCTTCTTGGGCCAACACAAAAGCACCAGTGATAAACCCGTGGTGTGCCTAAGGTGCCTTATGTTTACATTTCCGGGTGCTACTTCTTGGTGCTGCCCCATCGCTGGGAGTGGCATCTGAGCCAGCCTGCTGACTCTGATGTCCTGTTGGCCTCGATGACCTTGGCGGCCGTTCTCTGGCCCGTGGAGCCTGTGCTGGCCCCGCCTGGGAGGGATCTGCCAGTTCCAAAGCTGGCATCTCCCCAGTCGTCGCAGCCTCACTGGATGTTATGGTCACTGGGAGAGGGGCGGAGGAGCTGGTGCCCTCATCTGGAGTGCCCTGAGAGGTGCCCGCAGAGATGACAGGCAGCTGCTGCGCCGACGTGAGGTAGCTAAAGACCTCCCTGCTCATCGTGGACGGATGGGCACCGAGCTGGGAAACTTGGCGCCCAGACCATCTCCCACACTGGCACTGACCAGCTGAGGTCAATGCCAACGTAAGGGCTTGCTGGTCAGAGCGCATCCCCAGGAAGCCCCGATTGTTCTCCTGGAGGAACCTCTCCACGAGAGTCGTCACTCTCTCCATGGAGGACGCATGGCGCTCGGACATGTGGCTCATCGCTTCGGCGATTATCCGTGTAGACTCCTCCACCACGGACACCAAGCCAAGCATAGACTCAGGTATCTCCCCCAGATGTTCCCTCACACCCGGCCGCATTTCCTGCAGCTGCTGCACTGCGGATGACTCCAGAGGCACATCATCAGGCACCGACTGAGCATGTGCCTGGTCCCCTGCAGTCCTCTGACTGCTGGCACCATGGGCACTCTCTGTCTCTGCCAGCTACTCCAGCGACTGTGAAGTGCCCTCACCACTGTGCCCCGGGACACTAGCCGATGTTGTAATTCCCACCGAGGTGCTAGTATCTGCGCTGGTGCCTGCCTGGCAGAGATGATGTGACGCTGGTGATACTTCAGGGCCCTCAGGTGTGAGAGGGGGCCTCTGCTACTCCTCCTCCCGGCCCTGCTCCACTGATGCTGAAAGAAAGAACAAGGACATTGGATCACTTAGCATGGAGACAATGTCAATGTGCCTCCCTGTCCCCCGGATTGTTATGCGCTCATCCTTCCATAAGCAATGGTCAAGCCATGTTGCAAACTTCAAGCACTGAACATTCAGCAGTTCTGTGGCTGTTGGGAGAAGAATGCTGACCTCACTGCTGGGCATACATACCTGCCCGTGGCACCCCAGCCTCACTGACACTGGTGGACCTGGGCCCATGGCGCCTCTCCAAATCCAGGGCCTCCTGCTCAAACCAGCTGAGAATGGCTAACTGCGCCTGGCCGCTGCTAGTCCTCACACACTCTGCAGCATTATGAGCACTCTTCTCCTGAAAATGAGAGAAGGGCATTGATTTGTGCAAATTGTACATGGACTCTCTTCACGCACGGCCCACCTCAACCAGAGTGGGACATATCAGGGCTCCAGTGCCTCCTCACCCTGCTGCTGCCGAACACGAACACAAAGGTGCTAGGCCTGTTCCCCTCCTCCCCCCTTCCTCCCTCCCCTTGGCCACATGCTGCCTACATCACATTAGGAACCACATGGTATATCCTACCATAGCAAGGAGGCGCAAGCACGAGGAGCGCAGAGGGCAGCGGGTGGTTCGTTGCCACGCCATCTTGAAGCTCCCCTCTCAGCATCTCATCACCCTGACTTGGGCATGTCCTTCAGTTCCAGCACAGCGTCTAGGTGCAGCTCCTCCAGGTTTCCCCCAGAACAGTCATGTGGGTCTCAGTGTACCACATGCTGCGGGCGCTGAACCCATCTCTTCACCGCCCTCTCAGGCTGACCTCAGCCTGGGCAATATCTGCTGGCCCGCCCAGCAAAGGACACAGGCCGTCAATGATTCAATGCTGTCACTACACCCAGACTTGGCGGGGGCAACAGGGGGGAAAGCCGACCTGCTGGGTTAAGTGACCAATGCCAACATTGTCCTCACCCTTCCAGAGCGCAACAAGTTGTTGAAGCGCTTGTGACACTGGATCCAGGTGCACCGCTCCACCTCGGCCACCTCCTCCCAGGCACGTTTCGTCATGTTGGGGGGCCTCCTCCTCCCGTCCAGGGGAACCAGCACCTCCCACCATGCTGCCACTTCCTCGGGGAGGGCAGCAATGCAGTAATTGGAAAAACGAGGGGCACACTGGCCTCCCGCCCTACCCCAATGTCCTACCCTCCGGTCTAGCCTGCCCCGATGGCCCACCCTCCGAACTTGCATAACCTGCATTGCTCCTCTGCAGAGCCCTTTGCCCAGCCATTGCGAGCAACCTTTTCAAGACTCCCAGGCTTTCCTTTATACAGGCTGCCGGGTTGCCATTCGACCCGGCGGGCTGTGCGCAGCCGCCCATTACCGCTATGCACGGGAGTCGTGAAGCACGCTGGGCGGGCCTTAATTAGCCAGCCCGCGTAAAACGGTGGCATGGACCCGATCGCAAATGGCGATTGGGTCCGCGCCCGCTCCACCCCCGCCATCCAGAAAATTCTGCTCTCTGTCTATGTCAAATTAGAGCCTTTTGAATGGCTATTTCAATGCTTTAAAATTCCATGCTCATTTTGGAAGCTCCCATTGTCCATTGTGTAATTGGGAGTTTGTCACAGGTGAGCAGCTAGGATAAAGTCCAGAAATTCTAATTGGAACAGTTGTGTATTACAAGTCAATGAGATGTCCTGTGGCTCACCATTCTTCCTGATGAGTCTCGCAGCAGAAATATTTATTCCTGGGTGTGACATCAAAGAGTAATAATTATATTTAACAGAACAGCTGACAATACACACTGCCCCACAATCTGTAAAATTTCCATAAAGATGGACAGTACCTCAACATCAAACTTGTATGGTGTCTTACTCTACCTTCTTGTGGTAAAGGAGGATGGGACTGAAGAAGAAAATAAAATCAGTTTATTTATTTGGCTGACTGTGGGCAAACAGTGAAACAAGATCAGTCGCTCTGGTGATTTTTCTCTCCCAGACTGGAAGAGATTGACTACTGTGTAATCTCACATTGATCAGCCAGGACAAGAATCAGCCCCGCCCACTCTCTGTAGACAGCCAAAATAGAACATCACTATTCTTCGAGTATGAGCCTAGACAAGGAGTCAACAGGCTATTTAAGCACATGGCCCAATTCCGACCGTAGAGGATAACAGACATATGCAGCTAAAGCAAGGGTCACTGGATATCAGCAAGGGCAACCCTGCTTAAATTTTCTCCTTCTTAATCCAGAGCCCGGAGGTCAACTACAGGGCCCTTACCAGGAGCCCAACTGAGATCATCCAATTTAGCAAAGACCTGAATTTGTACTTGGGTCTTCGAGGTCTGTTCTCGCTCACTCTGCGGGTCTCTTTTACAAGACAAGCACTGGATTTCCAACCAAATGCACTTGACCTTCTCTTAATGGGATCCAGGGTAATGTCATTATACCAAGAATTCTAATGTAAACATAGGGCTTTTTCTGCTGGAGCCACCAGACCCGTTTTGATTGGAACCCACAGCTCTACCAGTGCAGTTACCAGACCCTCTTGATTGGAATAAATTGGAGATTTACGTTCATGTGCAGTAATTCACTACAAAGTAGTGTTAGATCATTTAAAATAGCACCAATTCCTAATCAAAAATGCAAAAGCAACTTCCAATACAAATTAAAATTAAGGTCTTGTATGCTTTGTTAAAAAATGCATTTAGTGAAAACCAAATCCTGAAATAAACACACCACATAAATACCTTCATTAAAGTCATCTTCAGTCGAGATCTGTGTGAGTGGAGACTGTGGTCGGGAGTCACCTGCCAAGGAGTAGCTGTGCTCAGCCTGAATGTGTGGAGCAGGCGAGAGTTCAGCATCCATCAGTTCACATTTATCAGAAAGGAAAGGATCATTGAAGAGGTGGCCCAGCATATCCTTGGAGAGCTCATCCAATATCTCTGTGAAGTGCTGAGGAAATACGCAAGAGAAAAGAAAGAAATCTGAGACTTGAAATCATGCACGATAACTAAGGCTGTAACCTTCCATTGGTAATACTTTCAGGGAAAAAAAAATCATGGTTATAAACAGTCAAAAGTCATAGAAATTCAAGAAAATAGATTATGTACAATTATTCTAATGTTAGTGGTTGAGTTAGGAAATGTACTTGAGTGCACTGCTTTCTACTGGCAGGTGACTGCGGGTGATGCTACAAGGCATTGCTTCAGCATCCCTAGGCAAGCCTTGCAAAGCTGTTATGGGACAGGGGCGAGACAGTAAACTGTTGCTTAGAACTGATTCAGTCATTTTACTAATGTGCAGACAGACTCTGGTTTTAAAGTGGGGGAAATGGCTGCACGGTTCAGGCACAACAGGTTTGCATGAGGTCAGGAGATCAGCTGTCTTTGCAAACATTGAATCTGCTATTGGAGTTACTTAAACTGACAACCTCCTATTTGCTGCGGTCAGCTGGAATTTAGGAGCACCGTGTACAAGGATTGAATGAAGAAATTCTTAAATGGATCCAAATTATAAAGGCACTAGGCAATTCACTTCATCCCCAATACGCAACAGAAGAAACCTATCACATATCTGCTTGAGGAAAGCAAGACTTAATTCGAGGAGAATAAATAACACATGGAGCCCAAGGCTGCCAAGGTGTAGCCTTAATAATGGTATTCTAAAAGCACTCTGGAACAATAATGAACACATGATATAATCCAAAGGCACTGATTAGGCACAAAATCACAGTCTCTTCATGGACCCAATAGCAGACTGTTAATATTTGTTTCTTAAACCTAGACATAACTAAAATATTTCATAACACAAGAGCATAGTTCTTCATGCTCTATGAATTCCAATAGAAAGTAATGGTACATGTGGGGATATTTTTGCATCTTAACAATTTCAAATGTGTGTAATATTAACAGGTTCTGATCTATGCAACACAAGGAGGGAGTGTTTCGCCACTGGTGGGAGAAAGATAAATTGATAATTAAAAGACAAATTTAAGTATCATACAATATTAAAATATGCTAGGTTGTTTGAACAACTTATTTAAAAGATAAACATTGTACTGGTTCATTCAGAAACCTAAATATTGGAACACAAAAATACTAGAGCTGGAACTGTAGATAACTTCCAGGTCCATGAACAATGCTGGTAGTTAATTTCGATGTTAGTAATAAATCAAAACACCCAGCAATTTTAGAAATATATAGGAAATGGCAATATAAAACATAACACTTGAACCTCACAACTGCAAGGCAATGGCCATTTTGAACAAGAAAGACTAATCACCTTCCCTTGACAGTTATTGCAATTACCATCATTGAATCTCCCAAGAATAACCTTGTGGAGGGGGGGTCACCATAGACCAGAAACGTAACAAGAAGAGGCACTTGCCTTCAAGAGCAGCTCAGAGGTTGGGTTTTCTGTGGCTACAGAATCACCTCCCAACTCCCCAAAGCCTACCAACTACCAGCCAGGGGTGTGACGGAATACTCTCCACTTACCTGGATTAGTACAGTTCCAACACTCAAGAAACTCCACACCATCCAAGACAAAACAGCCCATGAGATCGGCATCCCATCCATCTCCAAGTCACACACGATCTTTTAAAAAATTCATTCATGGGGTGTGGGTGGCATTGGTAAGGCCAGCATTTGTTGCCCATCCCTAACTGTATTTGAGAAAGTGTTGGTGAGCCATCTACTTGAACTGTTGCAAACCATGAGGTGCAGGTAAATCCACAATGCTGTTAGGGTGTTCCAGGATTCTGAGCCAGTAAGCACAAAGCCATCCAAGTCAGGATGTTGTGTAACTTTGAGAGAAATTTTCAGGTGTTCCTATGTGTCCGCTGTCCTCGTGGAAAAGGTCAAGGGTTTGGAAGGAGCCTTGGTGAGTTGTTGCAGTGCATCTTGAAGATGTTGTACACTTCAGTCACTGTGCAATGTTGGCAGAGGAGTGAATAAGGTAGAATAAGTTCATAAGGTGGTAGATGATCAAGAGGGCTGCTTTGCCTTGGATGATATCAAGCTTCTTAAGTATTGTTGGACATGCACTCATCCAGCCTAGTGGAGAGTATTCCATCACACTCCTGACTTGTTCCTTGTAGACAGTGGACAGGCTTTGGGGAGTCAGAAGGTGAGTTACTTGTCACAGAATTCCCAGCCTCTGCTGTGCTCTTTTTTAAAAAAAGTGGCTAAAAGTGTTAAGTTTCTGGTCAATGATAATTTCCAGGACATTAATAGTGTAGGATTTACCGATGGTAATGCCATGAACGTCACGGGGAGATGGGTCATTGCCTGGCACTTGTGCGATGTGAATATTACTTGCCACATATTAGTGCAAGCTTGAATGTTGTCGAGGTATTCCTGCATGTGGGTAGGGACTGCTTCATTATCTGAGGAGTAACGAATAGATCTGAACACTATGCAATCAGCAGCAAACATCTCCAGTACTGATGTTATGATGTAGCAGCTGAAGATGGTTGAATCAAGGACACCACCCTGAGGAACACCTGCAGTGATGTCCTGGGGTTGAGATGATTGGCCTCAAACAACCACAACCATCTTCCTTTGTGCTGGATGACTCCAGCCAGTTGAGAGATCCCCCCGCCCTCCACCCCCCACCAGTTCCAATTACTAGGGCTCCTTGATGCCACACTTGGTCAAAGGCTGCCTTGAAGTCAACGACAGTCACTCTCACCTCTGAAATTCAGCTCTTTTGTCCATATTTGGACCAAGGATGTAATGAGGTCTGGAACTGAGTGGCCCTGGCAGGACCCAAACTGAGCATCTGTGAGTGGGTTGTTACTGAGTAAGTGCTGCTTGACAGCACTGTCAACACCACCTTCCATCACTCTACTGATTAAGAGTAGACTGATGGGATGGTAGTTGGCCATATTAGATTTGTTCTGCTTTTTGTGACATACCTGGACAATTTTCCACATTGTTAGGTATGCCAGTGTTGTAGCTTTACTGGAACAACTTGGCTAGGGGCATGGCTAGTTCTGGAGTACAGTGTTGAGTACTACAGTCAAAATGTTGTCAAGGCCCATAGCCCAATGTGCTCAACCATTTCACTAACACATGGAGTGAATCAAACTGGTTGAAACTGGTATCTGTGATGCTGGGGACCTTAGAAGGAGCTGAGATGGATCAGTCGCTCGGGGCTTCTGGTTCAAATTGGTAGCAAAAGCTTCAGCCTTGTCTTTTGTACCGATATGCTGGACTCCACTGTCATTGAGAATGGGGATGCTTTTTGAGCACCCTCCTCCAGTTAGGTGTTTCATTGTCCACCATCATTCATGACTGGATATGGCAGGACCATGGTGCTTTGATTTGATCTGTTGGTTGTGAGATTGCTTAGCTCTATCTATAGTACCTTGCAGTCAAGTGCTGTAGCTTCACCACCTTGGCACCTCATTTTTAGGTACCCCTAGTGCTGTTCCTGGCATACGTTGCTGCACTCCTCAAAGAACCAGGGTTGATCCTTTGCCTTGATACTAATGGGAGAGTGAAGTGCCAAGGTTACAGATTGTGCCGAAAAATAATTCAGTGTCTCATAGATGCCCAGTTTTGAGTTGCTAGCTCAGTTCTGGATCTATCCTATTTAGCACGTTGGTTGTGGCCCACAAAACATCAGAGGGAAGTGTGAAGGTGGGACATCAGCCTGGATTTTCATCCTTGAGGCGGCTAGAGTGAGTCGGGAAAATTCCTGCTCAGCCCGCCCACCTCTGGAGAAAGTGCCCTTAAAGACGGGAACTTCATTGTTGGGGGCCAGGTGGAGGCTGAAGGCAGGCCAGTCTACCAAAGTGTGGAGGCAGCCATAAAGCTGCTGGGTGCGGAGGGGAGCTATTTAATAGGCCTGCCTTGGTGCTGTGGGACGTTTTCCCAGTTAAAAGAAATGACAAAGGCCCTCCAGCCCTCACACCCCCTCACTCACCAAACACTCCCCATGCCACCTCACACTGCCCACCACCCAAATGCTCCCTCATGCCCCCTATGCCAAGCTCTGTCCTACACCCACCCCCTATGGCCCCTCATGCCCCTTTGCCATGCTATAGCACTTCTATGCCCATTGGTTCTAGAAAGCATACAGTGGGTCAATGAACCCCATTAGTGTATATGGAAATGTGTAAAAAAAAAAAATAGCTTTGAGAAAAAAAAGTAATCCATCGATAACTTTCTCCTATGCTTAAAAAAAGAAATCTGGATTGCAAGCTAATAAAAGTGCCAATCATTCAGGTTCTTTGAAGTTTCAAAAACCATAAACCACTAACCCTTGAAACAACTTAACTTGCGTCAACAAACATTGTGAAATTGACTGCAGAGATTAGAGAGTCTGAGCTGTCAATCAAACAATGTTTCCTCTGGGGTGCAGATGATCATGTATTATAATAGCTTTTTGGGCTCTCATGGAATCACATGTAGAAGACCAGGCCAGGTGAGGATGGCAGATTTTCTTTCCTAAAGGACATTCGTGAACCAGATGGGTTTTAGTGAACCAGATGGGTTTTTATAACAATCTAGTAGTTTCATGGTTATTACCAGCTTTTTTTCACATTCCAGACTTAGTAAATTAAGTGAATTTAAATCCCCCAGCTGAACTCATTACTCCAGGCCATTAGTTCAGGTCTCTGGATTGCTAATCCAGTAACATTACCACTATGCTACCATTCCTTATTACCAATCCTTCATTGTCATTGGTTAAAAATTTTTAAACTCCTTGTCTAATATCACTGTAGGAGTGCCTTGGCTACTTGAACCTCAGTGGTTCAATAAGGACACTCAGCATCACCTTTTTTAGGGTAATTAGGGACAGGCAATAATTGCCAGCCTTGCAGTGACACCCGTGACCTTTGAATGAAAAAGGAGGTCATCATGAAAGCAGCACTTGCATAAGAGCAGACGTATTTTCAGGAAAATTCAGTTGAGTAATGGAGTAAATGGAGGAAGTAAAAGGACAGTATTGGTCTTTGGCAGTCATATAAATGGGTGAAAATAAAATTAAAAACTCGCTTTACAACCAATTTGCTTCTTAATTGAAGTAGATAAGTAAGAAAATCAGATGGGGTGTAAACTGGACAGCCGATTTGTTATGGCTTATTTCATGCTACTGCCGAACACCAAACTCACCCTCGGAATTGTTGCCAGAATATATGCAATACCTAAATTCAGTACTTCACCTTCCAAGTAACAGAAGACATGAAGGTAAATAGCTTAAATTTAGTTCAACATTTGCAGCAACTGGATCCCCAAGATAAGTATGCTATTTTCCAGGGAAATTATTTGAATTGGCACAAACAATAAAACAAATTAGATTGTAGTAATGTTCTTTTAGTTTATTGGAGCTCAATGTGTTTGAAGTCACACCAAGTACATCTGGCTGAGTTAACCTATAACTGACACACACACACATAGGAATTGACCCTGCAATGCGTGCTAACTGTTAGCAGCAGACACAAAAAAGTTAGCACGCAGGTGCAGCTAGTAATTAAGAAGGCAAATGGAATTTTGGCCTGTATTGCTAGGGGGTTGGAGTTTAAAAATAGGGAAATCTTGTTACAACTGTACAGGGTGTTGGTGAGGCCGCACCTGGAGTTCTGCGTACAGTTTTGGTCCTCGTATTTAAGAAAGGATATATTGGCATTGGAGGCAGTTCAAGAGATTTGCTAGGCTGATTCCTGGGATGGAGGGGTTGACTTATCAAGAACGGCTAAACTTTATTCATTAGAGTTTAGGGGAATGAGAGGTGATCTTATTGAAACGTACAAGATTCTGAGGGGGCTTGACAAGGTAGATGTTGAAAAGATGTTTCCACTAGTGAGGGAATCTTGAACTAGGGGACATAGTTACAGAATAAGGGGTCACTCATTTAAAACTGAGATGTGAAGGAATTTCTTCTCTCAGAGGATAGTGAATGTCTAGACTTATCTACCCCCAAAGAGTTGTGGACGCTAGATCACTCAAAGTATTTAAAGAGGAGGTAGATAGATTTTTAAAATATCGGGGAGTTGAGGACTATGAGGAGCTGACACAAAAGAGTTGAGGCCTGGGGCAGATCAGCCATGATCTTATTGAATGGTGGGGCAGGCTTGAGGGGCCAAATGGCCTATTCCTGCTCCTATTTCTTATGTTCTTATGTTGCATGCCTTCTTGCAGGGGTTCTCAACCATGGAAAATAACCCCATGTGGATGTCAAATGCTGGCCTAGCCAGCGGTGCCACACCCCAGGAATGAATTTTTTTTTTTAAAAAACCATTTAAGATTGGAGTATCATGATTTACTCACCATATTTTCAATGTATTTTGATTTTTAGGATAGGGACAAGGCTTTATGCCCTTGCCCCAAGGGGTTTGTATTTATTGCGGGCTAAATGTACAGATATTAACATGTTCTCGGATGATGTAATACAGTCTCTCTTTATGTAAGGTGCAACTTCAGTGAGAGCAAGATGAATTACAAAGAACTGGAAAATTGTAGTAAACACACAAATACCAGATTTGGATACATTTTTTTATTCGATCACAGGCTTCATAACAACAAAACCCATAGTGCAATCATGCAGAACTTTCTTCATCAAGTTAAGGGCTAAAGAATACTGGGGAGGGAGTGAAAAAAAAAGCCACCATTGACCATGAAAAATTAAGGGTGAAGACTGCAATTTGAGCTTTGTTTTTTTTTTGCACTGAAAGTGGCGATGTACTAACCTGTGAGTGCAGTACTGCTCAAAATCTGCCAAATTACACAAACATTTGATTACCGAGCATGGATATGACATGTAAGGACAAGCAATATTTGTTTTTTGTACTTGTATAACTAATTTTTATACAGAAAAATAACCTCTGTAGAATTTTTATCGCAAGAGGGGAGACTCAGAAGCAAAAAAGGTCGAGACCCTGACCTATTGCACACAGGCCTAGCAGCTGTTGTACCTTGGTTGTGACTGGCTAAGGAACAATTGCTGAGACATAGATAAGTCCGAACTATAACTTGTTTATTGGATGAACATAACTATGTACAGATACAAGACTAGGTGTAACTCAGTCTAAACCATGAACATTCTCTGCCTCTCAACTCTTGATCATGTGTGTCTTACATCATCATGTGGGCAGCGCTGTTTCTCCAGTCCCACACGTTAACCGGTGCACCCCTGAACACCCTAATACTACATCTGCACCCCCCCCCCACCCCCCCACCCCACCCCACCACCAAGTCTTTTTCCAAATATATTTTGCATTTATATTTACATGCTACCCTATCTCTCCCCAAGTTTCCGACTTCATAGATTCAGTTGGTCTGGAGGTGTCACGACTCTCCCGGGTTGTATTCTTGTCAGACTTGGAAGCTCAGTAGTCTCCCTCTAGACCTCTTTGCTTTGACTTGCTTGGCCTTCGGTAAAAGTTTCAGTATCTGGAACATTGTCAGTTTGTGACTAAACATCTGGTGCTTTCAGGTGTATGGTTCTCTTAACTGGATCTAGACTTGATCCTCTTTTTCCTTTCCTCGCTGTTATACCTCTCTCAATACGATTTCTCTCTCATGATTGGATTTTGTGGGTTTATCCCTCTCTTCCTGTTTGATATGTTCCTTATCCTTGTCTGTTGAGTTGACCCTGGTTCCTTTTAACAATATTGTCCATTTTCTTTACTTCTGGAGTGATGACTCCTTGTACCCTCTTGGTCGTGAACTCTTGGGCAATCCTGGGCTGCTGCCTCTGGAAATGATTGTTTGGATAGGACAGGAAGCTGTGAAGAAGGCACTTGATCAACACCTTGCTTCCCCTCAAATTCCAGTAACCCTGGTGTAGCAGAACGGTCAGTGTCTTCCAGTGAGGGAGAGGTGGAAATTGTTTGGATTGGCTCTGTCTCTAGTTCTGGACTTGACTGCTCGCATCCTTGACTACCATTTTTGGTAGATGGATAGGTGTGGATGCACTTACACCACTGTCTGATGAATGTGGTACTGTACCAGTGCTATCACTCCAGTTTTGTCTTTCACCTTCTCAGTCGACTCAAAAAGTGATGAAGGGTCATGGTCGCAATCAGGTACTTGTGGTACGATACCTCTTCAGGTGAGAGCAAGTTTACCCTCTCCCTCCTGGAGATCTTCCTGGAAAAGGGTTGGATTATCGGCTTCTGTGAAGAATGTCAATAAATAAGCGTTTAAGTCCCAATCAGGATCCTCAATGCAGTGGGACAATTTGAGCAGCTCAAATTTGGTATCGTCGATGGCTGTCTGTTGATTGATGTCCTCCGCTGTCTTGATGAGGCTGAGTTCTACCCAGGCGTTTCGGTTTAGGAGAGAATTCCTGATTGTGAAGGACATACAATGTTTCCCGTATGTGTTTGTTCTTGTATTGGAGTGTTGCTTGCACTTTACCTTTGACTTGTGGGCCATATAACTGGGTTATAGTTGGCTTCAGGTGTTGTGTTACTAGCCACAGTTCTTGGTTGGACAAGGCTTCATTGTTGGCCTTGAGAGAGAAGATTCTCTTGTTATTCTGTGTACCCGGAGGTTTTAGATTTGCACATCTTTCCAAAATGTGCAAACCTTTTACAATGAAAGCATTCTGCAGTGCCTGCAAGTCACTATCATGCCTGTGGGGCTTTTTGGTGCCACAGCACTGGCTTAGTTTGATGGCATATTGAACTTTATCCACAAGATGTCTTCTTCCCCAGCATGTCTTTGACAGTCTTTTGTTTAATAAGTTGTGCCATTTTTGGGGGTTTTCTGAGCCACAGTTTTTCTTCTCCTCTTGAGTATGGCTCTATTTTGTTTATGGACCTCCGTTTGTCTGGCCAACTAATGGCCTTGTCCAAAGTTGTCTTCTTTGACTTGCAGTAAACCAGATAAGGTGTCATCTGTAACACCGACTACAATGCAGTCTCGCATTAGCTCAGTTTTAAAATCACCATACTCGCAACCTTCAACCAGTTGATGCCTGTTGATAAAGGCATCTACTGGTTCATCTGGATTCCGGCCCCTTTTGTTCAACCTCGCTCTTTTTAACATCTTGTTACTCTAAATTAAAATAATTATAAAGGCTTTTAAGACTTCCTTGAATTTGGCTTCGGAATCTTAAAAATCTCTTCCTCCATGGTGTCTAATTCTGTATTCGATTTGGTCCTTCCATATGCCCAAATTGCTCAGGCAATGTGAGTTTGGAATCCATAGCTGCATTAAGCTTTTAGGAGGTTTGCCTTGATTTTTTAAACTTCGGTTGCAGTGGAGTTTTCTTGCACTGACCAGATTTTCACTGATACTCACTGCGGTTGCTGACCCTTTTTCGTAATCATTCCTAAACTTCAGAGTTTTTAAACTAATCGCTGGAAGTTACTATTGAGCTCTGTTCACTGCTTTCCTCCAGCTGGGGAATCGCACTTAAGCAGCTGAATTTTTTTTGGTGCCAACTTCGGACCAGGACTGTGGGATGTATCAACACTCGTGCTCATTAAAAATGGAATTTGCCCAGTTATGCGCCGTTCAATTGAAGATTGAGCCTTTTCCCAAGCTTTACTTACCATTCCTCGGTTGTTGGTAGGTTTTTTGACTCAGGTCCTGGATTAGGATTTTTCACGGACCACCATGTGCTATGGTGCAGCCCTTAGTAAGTTGAACAGTTGATTTTTTTTCTCTGCCTCTCGGCCTCCATGTCTTCTACGGAGCTCTTGTGGGGATTTTCAACTGTCTTACCGAAATCTTCAG